>NC_050469.1:5162041-6362041 GCF_013373865.1 Monomorium pharaonis | reverse complement strand
AAATGTAAGAATGGAGTTCAACATTTTTTACATATTTTGATTATCTAAATGATGAATCAAGATTTATTCAGATTTATCAAAATAGTCATAACACTGTAAAGTAATGAAAATTTATAATTTGTAAGAAATTTGTTTATATATACATATATATGTGTTTCACATAGTTTTAATATATCACTATGTTTTATTTTATATAGTTATTTTTATCATAGCATTTTATAGTATAACAGTTTGATATCTCGAACGTGTGAGTGAATTTTATAACAGTTGTAACACATTAATGATTATTTCTCTTTGTTGTATAAAATGTTATATATTAAATTTTACATAAAAAGTGATTGCATTTTGCGTGCAAATATGTATAATAAATTTAAGATTTTAAGTATAAATTCTAGCCATAAAATGAAGATAAAATTTTAATAAAAATACTTGATTTATTATAACTCAAATTTATATAGTAAAAGATTATCAGTGGTTTATTTTGCAGTAGTATTTAGCGCTCGTTGTTACTCGCACATCTGAAATATCAAGCCATGATGTAAAAATAAAATAAACTTTTTGTGTTTAATATATTAGACTGTAATTAGAGACTGATTGTATAATTAATTCACATAATTAAGAGTCACTTGTTTAAAAACTTCTACCTCTATGAGGCGCATTTATACAGATATATAAAATTTTCAATTTTAATACAGCTTTGACCGAAGAGAAAAGTGACTTGAAAATTATATTTCAGAATGATAATTAAAGTTCACAAAATGCATATATTATAGTAGTTTTCTTATGAAAGGAAAATGAAATATCTGTCTATTTAATTTTGATACTTTTGTACTGTTGACATTGATTGTGCCTTTTAAGTGTTCATTGTTAATGTAACGAGGTCAATCAAACTTTAAGATTCTTTAGAAGAGTTTTATGACGACATTTATATTCAGATATATTCAGATCTATAATAAATTATCTATACTACACACTATATATACCTTCGTAATTCTATGTTTAATCTGCTATTTTGTCATAAACGCCTTTTTATGTAACAGTGATGTGATTTATTATTGAATTGTTATTTATCCATTCACTTATGTCCAAACATTTTTGTAAGTAACCAAATCCAAGTGCAGAATACATTTATTAAAACATATAATGCATTAAATATTTTATTTTTATCTTGTAATAAATGATTTGTAAATTATTTATTTTCATAATTTCCAATAAAATATTTTCACTTGTGAATTATTTGTGTTACTTGATAAATAATAAATACATATTTAACTAAAAGATTAATAAAAATTGTATTTCTATATATATATGTTAAAAGTAATTAATTTGTTTTATTAAATATTCTATCTATATCGAAAAATTATTAAATAGAAATAACGAAGGCCCATCACAATACGTATGATGGCGACACATGTTGCCTTAATGAGCGTAACTAGATGTTCACTGAGCAGTAATAATTGAAGATGATTGATTCTTACCTTTGAATCCAACTAATAATGCTTTATAATATAAATAGAAAATATGTATCTTACAAGAGAACACTGCAAATCTAAACTTTTCAATTTTGATGCTTTTGTGAGTATTTAGAGTGGCTCAATACATAAACAAGCCTTATTTGTGACCTATCGTTCTTTGAAAATATTATGTACACTTACTCAGTTAAAAGAACATTTTCGTTCATTAAACGAACGTTTAACGAAAATTCTTTTAAACAAGATAGAAAAATATTTAGGATAAAAGTTTAATGGAAAATTAAGGACTATAAAATAACACAAACAAAAATTTAAGAAACATTTTTTCAAAAAAATTTGTCTTTTATTACTTTTAAGCAACTTGTTATAAAAAAAAACAATTTATTAAGAAATGTTTAAGGAATTGCAATTTTATAATATTGTTGCATAATGTAACATATAAATGTAAGTTAATACAAAAACATTGTATAATATAATATCTGAAAAAATTCTAAAATGTTTTGAATTTTAAAAGCCAATAACATCAAGTGGTTGAAAGTTGTTTTTTTTAGATATTATGTTATTATTTCTTTGCCATCTTGGATAAATTCTTTAAAGGTCAAAGGACCATGACTACTCTAAGAATCAATAGGAGGCTTTTAGTTAAAGGTAAAAAAAACCTCTTTTTAAGCCACGTTTGGAAGTATTGTGACATAAGCAAATTTGTTAGAGTAAGAAAGATATTATCAAATCTAAACAAAGTTCCACTCAGGATCCAAATTCTTCATTAGTTTCTTTTGACATCAAAAGTAAAGCGATTAAAGCCTGCAAAGTTGTTGGCATACACATAATTATGGTATAACTATGTGTAACTATTGATGATATGCTTCTGTTGTCTTCTTACTTCAATAAGTTAACATGCAATCTAAATGAATTTCTAAATTAAATCCACCAACATTGTTATACGCCATCATTTATTTGATTTTTATTAATGCATGATTTTGTTCGAGTTACGAAATCAGAATAATTGTAATTATTAATTCCATTGTGGTGTCGAGTCCATGAGTTTTGCTAATTTTTTTAAATCTATATTATGTGTTTTCTTAAAATTTCTTAGCCAAGTACGTCCAGCTTTAAATTTTGGAAAATTGATTTGTTTCTTTGCTTCAAATGCCCACTGTCTAATATTTATATTACGCACAAGGTAGTTACTACAAACCGCTTCTTTAAATTTTTTAAATACATATTGCGAGATAGATAACAATTTATCTCTGTTTGTACCACCTCTTGCTAAATATTGTTCCCATCTATATAATTGTGTACTCGATGTCACTTTTTTAAAAGAATGTTGTACACTTTTGAAAGAGTGTTTTCGTGTTTTTTTTATATTTTTCCAGAATTCAACAGCTCTAATCTTATAATCTAAATCTATGTTATTATATTTATTTGAAACACACACACTGTCAAGTACTTCAATATTTTTATTTTGTTGCATATTATTCTCTTCCATAAATTCAACTTTTGGTGGTTTTGCGACATTCTCAAATTCCAATTTATCAACATATCCACACATATTATCAAATGCCTTAATTTCTTCATTTTGTTGTATATTATCTTCTATAAATTCATTCTTTAGTGGTTTTTTGACATCCTCAAATGCCAATTCATCAACATATTTACACGTATTATTAAATACTTTAATAACTTCATTTTGTTGCACATTATCCTCTTCTACAAATGGAACTTTTGATGGTTTTGCGACATCCTCAAATTCCAATTTATCAACATATCCACATATATCAAATTCCTTAATTTCTTCATTTTGTTGTATATTATCTTCTACAAATTCATTTTTTAGTGGTTTTTTGACATCCTCAAATGCCAATTTATCAACATATTTACACGTATTATTAAATACTATAATAACTTCATTTTGTTGCACATTATCCTCTTCTACAAATGGAACTTTTGGTGGTTTTGCGATATTCTCAAATTCTAATTCTTTATCATATTTAATTATGAGTGAAGAAGCATTCATACCATTAATAATTAACTGTTTTATAATATCGCTTAATTCGATTTCTCTATTATTAATAACAGTTAATGAGATATTAGATACATCAAAAAATGTTGATAGTATATTTATTATATTTGCCGGATTAATCTGCGCCATTTTATCGATAATTTTCCGAAACGTGTGAGAAGCTTTAATAGCACCAAGTTTCGGTACTGTTTAAGGTTTAATTACAAAATAATTTTCTGCTAGCTTTGATTCGTTGCAATCAACCTTTTCTATTCTCATGTACAAAGATCTTAAAAAATAGAAAAGCGAAACCTAATAAAAATAAAAGTATTTAAAATCTGAGTTATAAAAATATAGATTCTTAATTTTTTATTACGAACTTTACCTGTCAAGTTAATATTTTCATGTGGTTGCGGTCATACTCGCATTGACTTTTACAAAATGCAGTGATGCCAGAGTAAAAAATAATAAACATATGTGCTATGTTTAAACATAATCTTATATATTTGAATATATCTTGTGAAAGACTAAAAATACTAAATTGTTATAGTGAGTTAGAGCCGTTAAAACTAAACCAATGATGTAAATATACTGAAAAGCAGAGAGGCGCAAACTTGCCCTCTCCCCTCCTTTTACTTTTATGTTGAGTATATTGCCTTACATGTAACTTCATATTAAAAACAAACACAAAGTACGTTAGCACGTTGCTTGTGTGATCAGCGGTTTAACTGATGACTAATCAAGAAATAGGAACAGCAACCGATAAAAAAATAGGAACGAGTTTGCTTTTCTCTGCTTTTTAGTTAGAGCGAGAGATCTTAATTAATAAATTCTGTCTGTTGGTTTCGGTCGGAATGCGCAAGCGCGGGCGCAATATATATGAATGCAACAATGCACTTTTGGAAGAAAAAATACAAACAAATCTCTTTTTTCATCTAAAGGAAAAGATATATCTAGGTATAAAATCGATATCTGAAAAAGCGCGTATATCTATTTTAGTTTTCTACGATTTGTGTACTCTGGGATCACTGCGTTCTGTACAAAATCTCTTAAAAATACAAAGAAAAATATTTTTTATAAAACAATTTTGTGAAACTTTCAGTGATGTCATCTTCTTAATTTCTCATTAAACTTTTGTTCTAAGTATTTTATTTATTTTAATTTAAAAGTTATACACATAAAAATGGAGTGCTCTTTTGGCTTTGAGGGTTTGTATATCTTTAAAGAGCGATAAATCATGAATAAGGCTATATTGAACCACTCTGCAATACAAAAAGTGCATCAAAATCAAAGAATTAAAAATTCGCGATGTTTTCTTGTTAGATAAAGCTTTATTTAAGATTCATGATGAAATAATTGATAAAATAAAACAACACGATTTAAATCGTTATGCAATATACTAATTTACATGTATACATTTTTTAATCTATATCTCTAAAAATATTTATTAACAAATTACAATTTTTTATAAAAATTTCCTTTTATTTTGTTATGTTTTATGTAAAAAAAGAGTGCTGTAAAATAATTTTTATATAGCAATATATGATTAATATATAGCAATATGATATGGATTTATATATTAAAATTAATATTAAAATTTAAAAAAATCTTTTTGAAATGAATTATTTCTGCAGCAAATGAAAAAAACAATAAAACGAAGGAAATGGAACAAGATAAAATAAAATAATGTATAAAATTTTATAACAACTTCTCATTTTTTAGAACACTTAATTTCACAATTTTATTTCTTTTAAAAGAGTATTCTATAAAAATTTAAAAAAATAATACATGTTTTTACATATTACATTTAGACTTTCATGCGCAGAAGTAAAGAAATAGATCTCTCTGTGTTCTTTCTGAATTCATATTTTTATAATACATTTTAGATGTAGTTTTCGTCTAATTAACATTATATGAAATCAATATTTTTCATTTTTTTATATACATGTAGGACCTCAAAATCGATATGACATTTTGTCACATAGAATTATTTTGTTAATATATTTTTTTATAAATTTAACACTCTATGTAGTATAAATAGTATTCTATTTTTCATAATAAATGATTATATTCTTGCTTTCCTGTGTTTATAAATGAAAATAAAATTATAAATTACTGTACATTTATCTCGCTTCACATATTAAAGCCAATTAGTTTGCAATGTTAATGTGAGAGTTACAAGACAATACGATTGAAGACTATTATTTTGACTTACAAGTGGGGTTAATGTGCTTAATGTATTAATGTATTAAATGTACAACATTAAGACAGTTGGAATGATTAATCCCCTATAGACTTATTGAAACTGTAATGGAAAACATTTTTCTTTATATATGTAATGTATTGTTAGTGTTTAAGTTTAAGTAAACTATATTCTATTCGTTTCTTTAAACATCGACAATTAATTACAAAAAAATGTTTTAACGATGCATTTATGATCAACACAATTATATCGTTATGGATAAACGAGAATAATAAATGATGCTGTTAAATGCATCATAGTCTTCAATGGGAAACTTTGGATTTTCATATGTGCAATTAATATATGAAGTTAGAAATCAAGAGACACGGTAGTGGCTCGCGCCAAGTGTCACTATTACTCAAATATTATAAATAATATATCATATACATATATATATATGTTTTTATGTACAATATATCATTATCAATTATTAAATAATCGCGATATCCAATTATACGATGAAATCTTTGCGCCTTGTTTTAAGATAAGATTTTTCTTTCCCATTGTACTTTGCAGAAAAAAAATTTTCTAAAGAAAATATATGGGATATACACAGATGAAGATCTATATCAAACATCACTTCGGTAAAAATATTGCTGATAATTACATATATTAATTTATACTTTATTGTGCGCTAATCACAGTTGTTTAGAACCTTCTGCCTTTTTCGCTGTTTGTGAAACACCTGATGTAATTGGAGGATTTTTGACCTCATCAGATTTCGAATTACTTTTAAGAATGGCAGTTGATTTCTGCTTGTCCTCTTCGGTACATGAACTTCCGTAAGTTTTGCTGACAGCATCGTCTACTAATTCTTCTTTTCCAAATCCTGGCTCGGTTGTTACCGGCGTGGCTGGAACTGTAGATTTATGCGTAGCTTTTGTAATCTTTTCTGTTTCAGACGTCATGGAATCCTTTTGTAACGATTTTTGTATTTGTTCCTCTACCCCCAATTCTTCTTCTTTATCCATTAAATCTATCAATTCATCTACTTGTTCTTTGCTTAATTTAACATCTTCCTTACCTATCAATTCTACGACCTGAAAAAATTTATATAAATTTATACAATTATTATATTAATAAATAGATATAATTTTTTGCTTATATATACATTCACTTATTCTAATTAATAAAAATTTACAATTTGTCCTATACCTTTAAGACATCTTCTATTTTTATAGCACCATCGTGATCGTCATCAATTTTTCCTAAAATTTCTGCTATGCGTTTTAAGCGATGGTCATCGGGTACACTTTGAATTTGCTTAATGGCAGCAACCAGTTCATCTATTTTAACTAATTCTTCCACATCTTTGTCATTTCGTTTCCCATCAGGACCCAATGACTCAATTCTTTGTTTAACTTTTTTCTCAGATTGCTCGAGCTCCAACAAAACAGCATCCATTTTTGAAATCATTTTGTTTACCTTTTTGAATAATCTACGAGCACCTTTTGATACTTTAATATCTTCTATATCTGTTTGACCTCTTGCCTCTGCTTTAATTTGATCTAATTCCTTAATATCTTCTTGATATTCTGCCATTTCTTCTTTCAGTTCCTTGATTTCCTCTTTCTCTACAGCCAGATTTTTATTATCCTGAAAATAAAATCATATAATAGTAAATATTTTTAAGTATTAAAAAATTATTTATATGTATGTTTTAAATATTATTTATTCACTTTGCCGATTGAATCCAAAGCTTGTTCCAAAACTTTGACATCTGTGGTAGTAATTTCATCTTCTGCTTTAGTAGTAGATTCCAAAACAGTTGGCTGTGGTTCGGCTTCTTTCTTTTCCTTTCTTTCTTCCTCGATTTTGCGTTCTTCCATTTTTATAATCTCGATATTAGTCTTATGATCCACTTTGCCTTCTTTCTCTCCAATAGCACCTTGTGTGCGAGCCACAACCGCATCAGGCAGAGCCGAAATAGTTGCTTTCAGCTTGTCTGACATAGGTACCGTCTCCGGTATCATAAGTGCTCGTGATAACAGTAGCAAAGAAGGTGGCACCTTTTTATTTAAACTCAAATCCAACCACTGCGATATTTGTTCCCTTAACCTGCTTTCTGGTAATCCATAAGCACGCATACCACGTGCTCGGCAAGCTTGTTGCAATTCGGTTCTGGTTAATGTATCGACTCCTTCTTTCTCAATTAGCTATTAAAATCGAAAAAAGAATTTAATATAATAAAAAAAGGTCTACAAATTTTGCAAAGAAAGTTTAGATGTACTTTGTCGAATACGTACTTTGTCGTCCGCAGTAAGACTTCTGAGTCTCATCCTAAGTAGAAATCGTAAGAAATTGGTAGTTCCAAGCGTTTGTACATCTAATACACGGCATAAAGCAATTAATTGCGGTCGTGAGAGGGAATCTAGAGTGATTTCATCCTCGAAAACTTTGCTAAATTTCATAATTTCTGCATTGGTTGCTACGGTGCCAGATGTCCGTACTTTGTAGAAAAATTCTGCAAACTCTTTAGCTTTCTGGGACTTGTGATCTGACGATTGTAATGCCATTTCATCCAACGTTTTTTGTAAAAATTTTGCCATTTCTATCTTGACCTGTTTGCAAAAAATATTTATTAAAATAGTGTTTATATAATACATTTAAGATGCATGATCACCATGTGAGTCACTGTTATCTTTTTCTACTGGACTATCATTAATCAAATATTTCCTGTACAAGAAACAACAGAATTATTTCTGTGATTGATAATTTAAAAATATGTATGCTATCTCTTAGACATAATTTATCAACACTCAGTGATCACCTGATCTATGACCTACACGGTGAGTCATGCCATCCACAAAAATAGGAGAAAAGTCCATCATGAATGTGATTAATAAAGCTTTTACTGAAGTAAAAAGTATGCCATCTGTCTCACATGAAGTTTCTAAATTATATCAAATTATGCACATAACTTTTATTAAATTTTTATGACTATGTTCAAGGGGCACTATTGTGTTATTTTTTCTTCAAATAAAACAGAATAGAGTAATACAATATTATTTCCTAACACACTCTTTTTAAACACAGCTTTATGTTAACACAGCTTTAAATTAATATCTCAATGAATTCTGATACCTTTAAAGCTTGTTTAAGTTTGTCCTCTTTTTCAGTCGCCGTTTGGAAAGTAGAAGGCAGCATACCAGGGAATAATTTAATTGCCACTGGCAATAAAAATTCCATGAATGGAACAATAATAAAAACGGAAAATGGAATTAATCTAAACATATCCCCGGTTGTTTTTATCAGCTGTCAATGTAATTAAAGTAAATTTAATTAATTAATATTTTAATATAACACATAACAATCATTGTTTGACATACCAAACGATGCTCCCTCCTGCTAAGCTCTTTCCCATGTAAAATTCTCCATATTAATTTTGCTGACACTTTCATGTCAAGTCCCAATAATCGGAAACCATGATAATAATGTAATATTTCGCTTTTAATTTTTTGCCACACTGATACTTTAGCGACAGCTTGTTTGACTTGACTATCTTTTGCAACACTGTCTACCATCTTATCTTTAAGTTCTTTCTCTTCCTTGATGCTCTTCACTGTTTCTTCAATTTTTGATGATGGCTCTTGACCATTCCAATTTGGAGTTACATAAAAATTACGAATTTGCAGACATGTTATATTTTTATTATTAATATATGTTGATGATACTGTAGGCTCCAGCAATAATCTTGGTTTTCTCAAATCTGTATAAATTATAGCTATACCACCCATAGTATGATTGGTATTATACCATAATTTAAACGGGGAATATCCTGAAATGCAGAATCAAAAGTCTTTCATTATTTAATTATGGGAAATAATTATGAATAATTATAAAAGAAAATCGTTTAGTTTTAACATTTTACAAAATATTAAATATTAAAAGTTATTTTTAATAATAAATTCCATTCTGATAATAAAATGAAAAAGATTAAAATAATTATTAAATATCCTATTAACAATAAATTCAAATAATCGAAATAACAACGGAATAGACAATACACTTTTTGTTAATATAAATTTATATTGTAAAAAAAATTTGAAACATAATTTAAAACATAACCTACGATCATCATGGTTTTTTAATTTAAACTATAACTATACGGTAATTGAATAAAGAAATTCGTGGAGACGACATTCAAAGTGAGATGCATTATTAATTTCATGGCAATGCCTATATTATCTGTCATTATATAAATGTAGGCATTATCTCTGTGTAAGACAAGTAGGTTATCGTATAAAATCGCGCGATCTATAATGGGACGTGAAGTAATCCATGGTGATACATACGTCGAACAATAACTCCACCGTGACCGGTGATTATCGTTTTTGTATGAATTAACGCGTTCATGACGTGTTACTCTTCCCGCAATTATCCCGGAATGCTTCAGGAACGTCGTCGTATCGTCTATCGCTACAAGTACCATGTGAAAATGCGACCAGTCACGTCCCATTCACGCACCACCATCCGCTTTGAACATAGCAGCGGAGCCGAAGTCGCCGCCGTCGCCGGAGAAAGATCAGATGGTACTATGTCGCGGATTGGCAAAGATCCGAGACGAGAAACTCTCCGTACTACGACGTTCGCATAATGGATTATAATAGGTTTGTTTTTTTATTTTTTTGCGAACCGCATGTCATTTGATATTTTCGACCATCTCGAAACCAGAATTAGGTTTAAATTCACTGCAGTCGACAATATACGCTACATATTTTTTATATTCCAAGATCATATGTTAAATACGAACTTAAAACTGTTTATAATCAATCTTGAATACAAGGTTCATGAATATTACCGTTCGTAATATATAATAAAACGTTAAATGAGCGTTAACGCTATTATATTAGAAATTTTGTTTTACTACTTGAATTAAATTAATTGGCGATCAATCATAGTCGCCCTATGAAAATTGAATTGAATCGTTCGATGAAAACTCGCCTCGCGGATGTCGGTAACCGTCACCCGGGAACATATGGGCCTTGCATGTGACGGCGTCGCTGTTTTCGCCGTTCGCCGATGCTTTGCCGTGTGCGAAAACAAGTCGCGTTTGACAATTGCGGTCGGTCTATTGCGGTGGTGTACGCGTCCACTTTGTCGACTGGAGCAACATAGAGGACACAATTGAGAGACGCTGCTCCTTATTTCGCGCTGCTCATTTAGTTTATGCACGTTATATGCTTCAGCGTCAAAATTAGTTTTCGGAAGGTAACTGATTGGAGACGTGCGGTCGCTGACGAAGTGTGTTTAAAAAAATTTGCAAGGATGAGCGACGATCAGATGAACGAGCAGAGCCCGACTGCAGAGGTAAGTCTGATTTATCAATTGGATAACGATTGATTGAACCCGCAAGGGATTAATTAATTAATTAAGTAATAATATAGGTTACTGTTAAATTAGCGTGTGAGAAATTGCGAATTCTTTCAATGAGTTACTGGGATATCATCACACAGAGTGCAACAAAAATGTTTTATTTCATTTGAAGGTTGTTCCACGTTATTTTATTTATAATTGATCAATTGATTGATTGTACTGGAGCGTTTTGTATCGCACTGCATTACGTTAGACGTAAACAAATCTATATCTATCTGTAGCTTAGTCGTGCGATACATTCTTAGCATAAATGTTGAGATTGTATGACAAGAAAATAAAAATGTACGTAATATTGTAATGATGAATATGAATTTAAATAGAAGACTTAGAAAAAGTCTAAGTAAAAATACACGCAGTTTTTTAAATTCCATTTGGAATTCCTTATTTGTACAAAAGTAAATACAGTTATATGTATATGAATGGATCTTCATCGAAGATTTTGTTATAGCTGTCATCGAGCGATATAGAAAAGTTGGAAGAAGCAAAATTGAAAGCAAAGTTTCCAAATGCAGCTGGTCGACCGTTTGGCGGTCATTCTGCGTTTCTGCAGAAAAGGCTGGCCAAAGGGGTAAATGTTAACCTGCATGATAATTTTCATTGCATAAAGTTTCTTTAATAAAGACAATTGTTTCTTCTTTTTAATTCTTTGATCTCTCCAAATGATTAACAATCTCAACATTTTCAGCAAAAATATTTTGATTCGGGGGATTATCAAATGGCAAAACAAAAGTCCACAGCTAAGCCAAAGCCAGCTGGTGTTCTGCCAACGGGAGATGCTATACCAACACCAGAAACAGTACCACAGCGAAAAACGTCTATTATCCAACAGAAATTCAATACATCGACAACATCATAAAATCTAACTGCTTACTCCATCACTTCTCAGAATAAATTTTATTAATTTAGCTTTATGTTTGGATGCTAGAATAACATTGTATAATTATAATTGGTGGCTTTATATATAATTTTGTTTGAAAATATTTTGGGGCTCTTCCACAAAAAATTTTATAATAAAATTCTCATGTCTTTAGGAAAGTAGCCGATTATTCTCAAAACAACATCTGCTAACATTATTAAAAACTGTGTTTTATACACATATGTGCCACAGTGCTATAAAAGTTTTATCACACATGAAAGTAAACTATGCTTGATGCATCATTACATTTTTCTTAATAGTCTGCCATTTAAATATTCTTATTTTGAAAATTAATTCTATATTTTATTTGTAGAAAAAGTTAAAACAGTTAAAAATAAGAAAAGTTGCACATATATTCAGGTTATATTGTTAGTCAGCAATAAATATGCATTCTATGTGCACATATGTAAAAATTTATATTGAAAATATGTGAGAGATAAGTAAATAAGTAGTAGTAATAAATATGTAACAGCAGGAAAACTCTTGATGATGTAGTCACAATAAATTTGATTATAATCCACTAGTTCATGATAAGATTTGGGAGTAAGAGAATACAGATCTGCATTTCCAAAGCTGCTGTGATGCGCTCTTAGTAAGACTATTTTCTTATGAAAAGCCATATTTACTGTAAAAATCTATAGTATAAACATAATAATTTTAAACTTAACTACAGTTTTACTTATTGTAAACTATATTTAGTAATATATTGCAACTCTCTATAAAATCTTTTCTATCATTTATTTGTACCTTTCCATTACAATTATATTCCATTACAATTATAAATATAATTTTCCATTACGTTGTATAATTAAAAAACTTATCAAAAATTCTTTATTTTGTGATCACTTTGACATCAAAATTTAAAGGTTTTGAACAAATTGGGATAAAATAGTTATTTACTGTGCAAAAAAAGTTCATATCCAAATATAATTTTATTCTACAATTAACGCAAAATTTTTATCAATATATATTAAAATATATTTAACATGTATAACACAGATGTATAATATGATAAAATTATATATTTTAATTATGCAATTATATATAAATCAAATATCACATAAATTATGTCTCTTGAGTATATGTGTGCGCTTGCTTGTGTATGATATATATATATATATATGCTCAAATAAACATTTTTGATAACATTGTAACTTTTTAAATAATTTGGTTTGGCAATATTTAGGAAACAATAATATAATTTATGTGATATTTTATTTATAAATTATTTTATATATATTGCAAAATTGAAATACACTTATAATAATAATAAAATATATAAATTATTAATTTGTATGTATGTTATTGTTATCATGAGTCTGTGCTCTTTTACAGTACAAAGTAGAACTCTCATACACATGTCAAAATACCGATGTACCTATGAGAAACCTTGTTAAAAAATCACCCCTATTAAGTTGGACCCCCCACCATCGCAAATCAAGTTCGCACTAAGTCAAAAATTTAGTGCTATTTAGGTGCTAATTTAGTACCCTAGTCCGAATTTTGGTGCTCAAATTGTTTAGCAGGAATTTTTTTTAAAAAAGGGGGGGTGTAACTTAATGGCAAGCTGGACCCCCCCATATCAAAAAATAAATATAGCGTGGTCGTATAAAAAAAACAACTACACAGAAAATTTAGTGCTAATTTGGTGCTCCAAAATAGCGCATAATTTTTCGCTAGAATGTCATTATTAAAAAATACTAATAAATAATTTATCCGGCAAACGCGCGCGCCGCGCTCTAAAGTCCGTTTTCCCATCAAAAAATTTGGTGCTCGCAAGATTATTATACTAAAACATTCCTCAGACATCGTACTATTAAAAAACACAAAGATCCGATTTTAGTGCTAACTGCATAATGCCGAAATTAATTTGTTTATCCCGCAAGCGCGCTCGGCGCGCTATAAAGTCCGTTTCCCCATCGTCAAAAAATTTGGTGCTCGCAAGATTATTATACTAAAACATTCCTCAGACATCGTACTATTAAAAAACACAAAGATCCGATTTTAGTGCTAACTGCATAATGCCGAAATTAATTTGTTTATCCCGCAAGCGCGCTCGGCGCGCTATAAAGTCCGTTTCCCCATCGTCAAAAAATTTGGTGCTCGCCAGATTATTAGACTAAAATATTTCTCAGACATCGTACTATCAAAAAACACAAAGATCCGATTTTGGTGCTAACTGCATAATGCCGAAATTAATTTGTTTATCCCGCGAGCGCGCTCGGCGCGCTATAAAGTCCGTTCCCCCATCGTCAAAAAATTTGGTGCTCGCAAGATTATTATACTAAAACATTCCTCAGACATCGTACTATCAAAAAACACAAAGATCCGATTTTGGTGCTAACTGCATAATGTCAAAATTAATTTGTTTATTCCGCGAGCGCGCTCGACGCGCTCTAAAGTTCGTTCCCCCATCGTCAAAAAATTTGGTGCTCGCAAGATTATTATACTAAAACATTCCTCAGACATCGTACTATTAAAAAACACAAAGATCCGATTTTAGTGCTAACTGCATAATGCCGAAATTAATTTGTTTATCCCGCAAGCGCGCTCGGCGCGCTATAAAGTCCGTTTCCCCATCGTCAAAAAATTTGGTGCTCGCCAGATTATTAGACTAAAACATTCCTCAGACATCGTACTATCAAAAAACACAAAGATCCGATTTTGGTGCTAACTGCATAATGTCAAAATTAATTTGTTTATCCCGCGAGCGCGCGCGCCGCGCTCTAAAGTCCGTTTTCCCATCAAAAAATTTGGTGCTCGCAAGATTATTATACTAAAACATTCCTCAGACATCGTACTATTAAAAAACACAAAGATCCGATTTTAGTGCTAACTGCATAATGCCGAAATTAATTTGTTTATCCCGCAAGCGCGCTCGGCGCGCTATAAAGTCCGTTTCCCCATCGTCAAAAAATTTGGTGCTCGCCAGATTATTATACTAAAACATTCCTCAGACATCGTACTATTAAAAAACACAAAGATCCGATTTTAGTGCTAACTGCATAATGCCGAAATTAATTTGTTTATCCCGCAAGCGCGCTCGGCGCGCTATAAAGTCCGTTTCCCCATCGTCAAAAAATTTGGTGCTCGCCAGATTATTAGACTAAAATATTCCTCAGACATCGTACTATCAAAAAACACAAAGATCCGATTTTGGTGCTAACTGCATAATGTCAAAATTAATTTGTTTATCCCGCGAGCGCGCTCGACGCGCTCTAAAGTTCGTTCCCCCATCGTCAAAAAATTTGGTGCTCGCAAGATTATTATACTAAAACATTCCTCAGACATCGTACTATCAAAAAACACAAAGATCCGATTTTGGTGCTAACTGCATAATGTCAAAATTAATTTGTTTATTCCGCGAGCGCGCTCGACGCGCTCTAAAGTTCGTTCCCCCATCGTCAAAAAATTTGGTGCTCGCAAGATTATTATACTAAAACATTCCTCAGACATCGTACTATTAAAAAACACAAAGATCCGATTTTAGTGCTAACTGCATAATGCCGAAATTAATTTGGTTATCCCGCAAGCGCGCTCGGCGCGCTATAAAGTCCGTTTCCCCATCGTCAAAAAATTTGGTGCTCGCCAGATTATTATACTAAAACATTCCTCAGACATCGTACTATTAAAAAACACAAAGATCCGATTTTAGTGCTAACTGCATAATGCCGAAATTAATTTGTTTATCCCGCAAGCGCGCTCGGCGCGCTATAAAGTCCGTTTCCCCATCGTCAAAAAATTTGGTGCTCGCCAGATTATTAGACTAAAATATTCCTCAGACATCGTACTATCAAAAAACACAAAGATCCGATTTTGGTGCTAACTGCATAATGTCAAAATTAATTTGTTTATCCCGCGAGCGCGCTCGACGCGCTCTAAAGTTCGTTCCCCCATCGTCAAAAAATTTGGTGCTCGCAAGATTATTATACTAAAACATTCCTCAGACATCGTACTATCAAAAAACACAAAGATCCGATTTTGGTGCTAACTGCATAATGTCAAAATTAATTTGTTTATCCCGCGAGCGCGCTCGACGCGCTCTAAAGTTCGTTCCCCCATCGTCAAAAAATTTGGTGCTCGCAAGATTATTATACTAAAACATTCCTCAGACATCGTACTATCAAAAAACACAAAGATCCGATTTTGGTGCTAACTGCATAATGTCAAAATTAATTTGTTTATCCCGCGAGCGCGCGCGCCGCGCTCTAAAGTCCGTTTTCCCATCAAAAAATTTGGTGCTCGCAAGATTATTATACTAAAACATTCCTCAGACATCGTACTATTAAAAAACACAAAGATCCGATTTTAGTGCTAACTGCATAATGCCGAAATTAATTTGTTTATCCCGCAAGCGCGCTCGGCGCGCTATAAAGTCCGTTTCCCCATCGTCAAAAAATTTGGTGCTCGCCAGATTATTAGACTAAAACATTCCTCAGACATCGTACTATCAAAAAACACAAAGATCCGATTTTGGTGCTAACTGCATAATGTCAAAATTAATTTGTTTATCCCGCGAGCGCGCGCGCCGCGCTCTAAAGTCCGTTTTCCCATCAAAAAATTTGGTGCTCGCAAGATTATTATACTAAAACATTCCTCAGACATCGTACTATTAAAAAACACAAAGATCCGATTTTAGTGCTAACTGCATAATGCCGAAATTAATTTGTTTATCCCGCAAGCGCGCTCGGCGCGCTATAAAGTCCGTTTCCCCATCGTCAAAAAATTTGGTGCTCGCCAGATTATTATACTAAAACATTCCTCAGACATCGTACTATTAAAAAACACAAAGATCCGATTTTAGTGCTAACTGCATAATGCCGAAATTAATTTGTTTATCCCGCAAGCGCGCTCGGCGCGCTATAAAGTCCGTTTCCCCATCGTCAAAAAATTTGGTGCTCGCCAGATTATTAGACTAAAATATTCCTCAGACATCGTACTATCAAAAAACACAAAGATCCGATTTTGGTGCTAACTGCATAATGTCAAAATTAATTTGTTTATCCCGCGAGCGCGCTCGACGCGCTCTAAAGTTCGTTCCCCCATCGTCAAAAAATTTGGTGCTCGCAAGATTATTATACTAAAACATTCCTCAGACATCGTACTATCAAAAAACACAAAGATCCGATTTTGGTGCTAACTGCATAATGTCAAAATTAATTTGTTTATTCCGCGAGCGCGCTCGACGCGCTCTAAAGTTCGTTCCCCCATCGTCAAAAAATTTGGTGCTCGCAAGATTATTATACTAAAACATTCCTCAGACATCGTACTATTAAAAAACACAAAGATCCGATTTTAGTGCTAACTGCATAATGCCGAAATTAATTTGGTTATCCCGCAAGCGCGCTCGGCGCGCTATAAAGTCCGTTTCCCCATCGTCAAAAAATTTGGTGCTCGCCAGATTATTATACTAAAACATTCCTCAGACATCGTACTATTAAAAAACACAAAGATCCGATTTTAGTGCTAACTGCATAATGCCGAAATTAATTTGTTTATCCCGCAAGCGCGCTCGGCGCGCTATAAAGTCCGTTTCCCCATCGTCAAAAAATTTGGTGCTCGCCAGATTATTAGACTAAAATATTCCTCAGACATCGTACTATCAAAAAACACAAAGATCCGATTTTGGTGCTAACTGCATAATGTCAAAATTAATTTGTTTATCCCGCGAGCGCGCTCGACGCGCTCTAAAGTTCGTTCCCCCATCGTCAAAAAATTTGGTGCTCGCAAGATTATTATACTAAAACATTCCTCAGACATCGTACTATCAAAAAACACAAAGATCCGATTTTGGTGCTAACTGCATAATGTCAAAATTAATTTGTTTATCCCGCGAGCGCGCTCGACGCGCTCTAAAGTTCGTTCCCCCATCGTCAAAAAATTTGGTGCTCGCAAGATTATTATACTAAAACATTCCTCAGACATCGTACTATCAAAAAACACAAAGATCCGATTTTGGTGCTAACTGCATAATGTCAAAATTAATTTGTTTATCCCGCGAGCGCGCGCGCCGCGCTCTAAAGTCCGTTTTCCCATCAAAAAATTTGGTGCTCGCAAGATTATTATACTAAAACATTCCTCAGACATCGTACTATTAAAAAACACAAAGATCCGATTTTAGTGCTAACTGCATAATGCCGAAATTAATTTGTTTATCCCGCAAGCGCGCTCGGCGCGCTATAAAGTCCGTTTCCCCATCGTCAAAAAATTTGGTGCTCGCCAGATTATTATACTAAAACATTCCTCAGACATCGTACTATTAAAAAACACAAAGATCCGATTTTAGTGCTAACTGCATAATGCCGAAATTAATTTGTTTATCCCGCAAGCGCGCTCGGCGCGCTATAAAGTCCGTTTCCCCATCGTCAAAAAATTTGGTGCTCGCCAGATTATTAGACTAAAATATTCCTCAGACATCGTACTATCAAAAAACACAAAGATCCGATTTTGGTGCTAACTGCATAATGTCAAAATTAATTTGTTTATCCCGCGAGCGCGCTCGACGCGCTCTAAAGTTCGTTCCCCCATCGTCAAAAAATTTGGTGCTCGCAAGATTATTATACTAAAACATTCCTCAGACATCGTACTATTAAAAAACACAAAGATCCGATTTTAGTGCTAACTGCATAATGCCGAAATTAATTTGTTTATCCCGCAAGCGCGCTCGGCGCGCTATAAAGTCCGTTTCCCCATCGTCAAAAAATTTGGTGCTCGCCAGATTATTATACTAAAACATTCCTCAGACATCGTACTATTAAAAAACACAAAGATCCGATTTTAGTGCTAACTGCATAATGCCGAAATTAATTTGTTTATCCCGCAAGCGCGCTCGGCGCGCTCTAAAGTCCGTCAGCTGACGAGGGAAATCGATATATTGATTTTTCTGAATAAAGCTCGCGTTCACACATGCGAGCTCGCATTCGCTCTTAACAATATGTTAAAGATTTTTGCTTGGGATATTTCTCTGTTTCGCTGCTGCGGCGAAACATTAAGGTTGAACAGTTGATAAACGTGTAAGGCTACCGATTTCTTTGTGATGCCGCTGCCCCTTTCTGGCGCGACGTCGCGACGCGTCGGCTAGATGCAACGGAATTACGGCGGTGAAAACGAAAGAATAGCTAATTTTTTCGTTAGCTCCTCTTTTGTAAAATCTGTAAGTAGGCGGAGTTATAAGGACATAAGGACCATTTGCGATAGTCCTTCTTTCTCAGTTTGGTGTTGGACTCTGTAGCGTGTACTTCGTTCTTCCAGTTCAAAAATGATGAACCCGTCAACAAGTAATACGACAGGTAATATATATCATGTATTAATAATGGTATTTCTCTCTCTCTCCCTCTCCCTCTCTCTCTCTCTCTCTCTCTCTCTCTCTCTCTCTCTCTCTCTCTCTCTCTCTCTCTCTCTCTCTCTCTCTCTCTCTCTCTCTCTCTCTCTCTCTCTCTCTCTGCGCGCGTGCGTGCGTGCGTGCGTGCGTGTGTGTGTGTGTGTGTGTGTGTGTGTGTGTGTGTTTCTCTCTCTTCCCTCTCTTTCTCACTGTTGATTTAATTAATTATTGAATACGTAAATACCGTGCATAAAAATATTAATAAAAATTTGAATGTTATTTTGAGCAATGAGCCAAATCGGATTTTGTATTTTGAAATTAATATAACCGTTTATTCAGATTTTAATATTATAAGAAACGTTTCGATCTACTTCAGACCATTCTCAATGCTATGTGTACAAAATAGTTAAAAGTAAATGTTAATATGATTAAGGATGTATATTTAAATTTCTTGGAAAGTTTTTTTTTGTGAATAAGAAAATAATTTTTCATAAGAAAATCATTTTTCTATTCTGATTGATGTCAATATTTAGTTACATTAATTTCAACATTAAAAATCCGGTTTGGCTCGTAGTCTACAATTACATTTAAATTTTGATATAATTTGAGTTTTATTATCTTATTATTATTATTAGAATTTTAATATTAAATTAACGTGTACAATTAGACAGCAATTTAATTTTTGTTTTCTATTGTTTTTGCCTTATTATGTCTATAAGGAGTAAGTTAATTAAAATGCATGATATTAAAATTCGACTTATAGAGCCAATGAATAAAGAAATTAGCATTCTGTTCGATTTTTGCACATTTCTTTTTATATTGAATATTTTTTACTTTTGACTAGATTAAATTATAAGTTGGTTCTACTACCACACAATGAATGTAAAAATGACAGCATCACCGTAGAGAAGATTGTTAACACATATTTTGATAGCGTACATTATATTATATATTATATAATTTGTGGACATGTGTCATATGCGCGTAAATGTGTACGTAACATTATGCGCATCATATCACAAGCGCGCGTGTGTGTGCATTTATATGATATATTAAATATAATGTGGGCAAACGGAACCCTAAATAAACAAATTAGCTAATTATTAAATTATAATTTTAATTTGGTCAAAGACATTAATAAAAATATTAGTTAATATTAGTTAATGTAATTATTATACAAAATATTGGATTTTACTTAATAGATTTTACATGAATAAAAAATTCATTTAAAAAATTGTTTAATAATTTCTTTGCTTTTCTACATTTTATTTGAATTGCTTATATTGTAGGCGTTCTAAAAAGACGTCCTGGTAGAGCCGCATTAAAGCGCTCTCGACAGAAGTGTAGAGATAGGCGTAAAGAGAGACAACTTTTAGGTCAAAGAAAACTATGTCGACGTGGTGTGCAGCAGTCACAAACGTCAGGGCAACAGGAGTCAGGGCAGCAGCAAGAGCCAGGGCAGCAGCAAGAGTCAGAGCAGCAGCAAGAGTCAGGGCAACAGCAAGAATTAGGACAGGAGTCAGAGCAAGCACAACAGCAGCAACAATTACAAAATGTAATAATATTATATATATATATATTCTTTTTAATATTAATAGGTAATTCAAAGGTAGTTAAAAAATTTTTTAATTTTTGATTCTTTTTTTTCTAATTTGAATAACTATTGTATGCAACAACAGCAGCAGTCTTCACAACAGTCACAGCAGCGCATTATAGAAATACGCAATCAAATAATGGCATTAAGACGGGAACTTCAGCAGGAGCAGCAAAATGCAGGAGGTCCTAATTATTATCGTGGACGCGGTGGTGGTCATATTTATATTCGTGGTCGTGGTCGTGGTCGTGGTCGTGGTCGTGGTCGTGGTCGTGGTCGCGGTCGTGGTCGTGGTCGTGGTCGTGGCGACACAATTATCATTTATCAAAAGGAGGCTAGTTTTTATTTTTGAACACTTATTTTTATGTAACAACACATGTTTATAAAATTAAAATTATTAAAATGTAACAATTTATAAAAATAAAATTATTAAAATGTAATTGTATGTTTTTTATAAACATTTTAAAATTTAGAGTAGAATTGTAAAAGCTGTTTTGTAAAAAAAAATATATATGAAACTTTTTACAAAAGATACAAACTAATATTTTTTAGAGCAAGAGATAGCCATATATTTTTATTCCCGTTATATATACTTGTAAAATTTTTTAGTTTTTTAATTTTTTTTTTATACTTTGCTAATTTATTCTTGATAATATGACTTAATAATTTGAGCTTATGTTAGACGGTTTATCATTTGTGGAAATTCATAGTATTATGATATTAATTAATAGGAAAGATAATAAAAAGGTATAAATATACACATTTATTTTATTTATTTGTATACTTTATTTTCCTTTTATACATTACATACAGAGTAATTATATTACATACAGAGTAAGCAAGTAAATTAATATGGCAGTTCCACGCTCCTACACAGTTATGCGTGAACGCTCAGTTATATATAAAAATATCTCTTGAAAATTGCTGATCACTGTGCAAATTATATAAATAATATAGACACGTTATTTATATATTTAATAGAGAAATGATATATCAAATAATATCAAATATGACATAATATGCAAATAATTATATGCTCATTATATAAATTATAAATATTGTTATAAATTGAAATTAATTTTTTAATATAAAAAGATTGTTTATTATAAAATATTAAAATATATGTATAAAAATATTTACACTCGTAAAAATTATATTACATACTACACTTATTTATATAAATAATTTTATATCAATAAAAACATGAAATATAAACGTGAAATATATAATTTAATAAATATATTATTTGAAAACAATATAAATGAATTTATAAAACACAATGATTTAGCCCTTTTCATTGAGAATATTTTCAATTATAAATGTTACTATAGGTTTTCTTATCTTGTCCAGATAATTATGATTGCATAGTAACTATTGCAGTTCACAATATGAATTTCACTTGTAAATATTACGCGAATGCTAATTCAACAAATAGCCTTACAGAAACGTAATACTGGCAGTATTAAATTTGCCAGTAATTATTTTGAGTATTAAAGAAACTGTTTTTAGTGTTAGCAACGATCCAAAAAACATTTTCAGAATCTGACTTAACTTTGTGATTTGAAGCTTGCTCTCTTTCCTTGGGACAAATATTATCTTCCCGAGAAGAAAAACTTAACGGAGCTTTTCTCCTGCTAGCGAGGCTTTTCGGCGGGCCTATATTAAGGAGAGCGCGGGTCGATAGATAGATTCTCTCTTGATTGTAAGTATTAGACACGGGGACCATAATAAAGAGACTGCAAGACTGATACGTTTGACTTTGACATTGCCTACAGACATATTTACTCCTTTCGTTTCTCTTACTCAGGCCTACATTAGTATTTTTAATACTCAAAATAAGTAATAAATACTGGTAAATTTAATACTGCCATGCTGTAAAAGTAATTTCTCAATAATAAATAAACAGAAAAAAATTGATAATAATGGCAGTTCACGATTTCACAAGATTATTCTGCGAACGCATTATCTTTTTGTTGCATTTTAAATATGCATTATATTTATTACTTGCTGTATGTGATCAATCGTTCACGCTCTCATACGATCATTGCGTGAACGCATTTATATTCTAACATATACATTGGTAATGTACATAATTTTTAAAAATTATTATTTTATGTTATTATTTTATATATCGCTTATAACGAGAGAGATTTATGTAAAAAATTGTAAAGAATTATTTAATATTAACTTTTTCTAAAATTACTGTGCAATATATAAAATAATATGTGGACTAGACAAATAATTATCATTTAAAATTTGTTCTGCATCTTTGCAATCATCATATTTTATCCATTTCTTACGTCGATAACTAATGGCAGTGTAGTGACCAATATCTTGATTCGTTGAATGCCTAGTTTGCTTTGCAGGTGATTTAAAATTAATTATTCCAGCGAGATTATATTCATCCGTCATGAAAGAAAATTTGATTTTCTTTGGTATATGTTTTAATTGGACAGCATATTGTTCTCCATCACCAGAAGTGGAATATATTTCCATTAAGATAAATCGTCCTGAAAGTAAAAAAAACATTTTGATTATTATAATTTTTTATATAATGTGAAAATAGCAATATAAAATATAATAAAAAATACAATATATCTAATTATTATTTAAAAAACCAGTACATATGTTAAATACATTAATAAAGATTCTGTCAAAACTTGAGACTATTCTTTGTAAAACTTTTTTTTTAAGTAAAAGTTATTGAGTTATACAATCTTAAATTTATAATTAATAAATAAAATTGTTGTTTATTAAATTGTATTACTTTTAAAATCACTTAATTTAAATCTAGTTTTTAACAGAAAATTATATTGCAAATTGAATTTTTGCATCATGCACATATATATATATTTATTTTTAAAACATTCTCAATAAGCAATAATAAATTTCAAATATAATGAAATGTCTTCAAAATTAAATGACTTGAAAATTTATAATATATATTATACATTATTCTAAAATGCGTAATAATAAATATACTACATACCTATGTCAGAAATTGTCGTACTCTCTAATCCATTACAATTTGGTTGAATACAAGAACGAAATCCTTGAATTGTAATGTCCTTTTCGATTTTATTAATATTATTTCCTAATAATGCTTCCAGTGAAACTTGCACTAATGGCAATGTTTTTAATCTCTCTGGACAACCTTTTTCACATTTGGATATTTCCTTGAATGATGGATATTTCTGAAACAAATTTCTACACAAAAAGCCAATTGATACTTCACAATTAATAAGGATACAATTGTTTGGCAATACTTTGCTTGGAAATATATGTTTTAAAATTTTCGCACGAAGTTTATACGATGATTTTTTTATACCACAAGATACCACTTCATTAATTAATTCAAAAAAATTAAAATCTGTTTTACTACGTATAAGAAGTTTAATAGCCTCTGTATCAAAATAGGCAGCAATAAATAATTGTAAAACACTGTCAAATGCACAAGTGTTTGTTAATGAATAACTATTCTTTTCAATTTTAACAGGTTTTAAGGATACATTATTTCCATTTCTTATTATTGGTATCTTATGTATATTAGTATCTAATAAAAATTCATTCTGTATACTACCCTTTTGTAAATATCTTCCTTTAGATTGGGAGTCCGCTGCAGCCAAACCCCTCCAATCTTCAACTTCTTTTGTTGCAATTATATCTTGAAGATTATTTAAATTATGGCAGTCCATGCATAATCGTTCCTGTCCATATCCTTCCTCTCCAACTGGAATGGAACATCCTTCCAGTGCGTGGACAAATTTTTGGCACACATAACATGTATGTCCACCAGTTGGTTCGTGCTCGTTTTCACAAGCTGGACATTTTTTCTCGTTTCTTAAATTAATTTTTTTGGTATTGTCATTATCATCTTGAGTTGAACAAATTTCTACTATTCTTTCCTGCCTATCAGAGTCTTCAGTATTTGCGTGTGCTATTTTTAAGCGACCGCTCATATAATTCACGTGCTCTATTACAAATTCATCTGCACGCATACGACTTTTTTCTGCATTTAACATAATATTTTTTATTATATTAAAGTCGCTTTCTACGGAAGCACTGCTAGCAGGTATTCTACCATATCCAAATTTATCTCGATATACGCAAGACCATAAAGGTAGCAATTTAGCATCTTTCATAATATAATTTGCTAATTTGGGTAGGTAATGAGCATTTTCCCTGTCTCCTTCATTATCAGTCAGTAACATTTTGACTCTATCATTTATATTTTGTGCCCAATAACTCCACTTATTAAAATTGTTTTCTTCATCTTCTATATCATTATATTTTTTTATATTATCAGTGATAACATCTTCTGAATCTTGTGTAAAAAGATTTTTCATTTTTATTTTGTACTCTTCACATACTGTTCTTTCATTTTCTCTTGTGTTACCTTCTGTTTCACTTTGACTAATAATTAAAATTCCTTTCAATATCTCAGCTGCACTCTCAATATCTCGACACAGAATTAATTGTCCTAATATATGTAGATAAAATTGTTTTATACGTGGATGTAAATCCTTTAAAAAGTTTGCATATTTTTTTATAAAATGTGCTACATCGATACGTATGTAGCAAGCAGGTAAATTATCTTCTTTACAGGCGTCTGCGTATTCGTCCAATGTAGAATAGTTAGTAAAACTTCGCACAGCAGCTGTTAATAAAGCACGTGAAAAATCGCATACAACTTCACGTGGCCGTGATGCGCCGGATCGTATCCATTCCATCAGCCAATAATGAATGGCATTTGTATGGTGTCTTTCAGACAACATTTGTGTTACCGGAAATAGTCCACTTTTTTCGGAATTGACTACACAGTTATATAAGAATATATGTCCTGTCTTTGATTTGTCAGATCTTTTAATTTTTTTAATAATACTTCCGGTTGCATCTATGTAAACACAAGCTGTCTCATCTAACGTGTATGTTCTATATACATCTAATTGGTAGTTAGACCAATAATGAACAAAGAATGGATTTAAGCCGATATTATGAATAATATTTTTCAATGGACCTAACTGCATAATTTCCAAAGCTTTTATTGGATCCTTATCAAAGTAGCTTTTTTCTTTTACGTCATGTTTGGCAACTCTTAAAACATTTGCATTAAATAAATGCGGAGGTTCAACATTATCATTATTTTGCATTAACTTTTCTGCCATTTCTACTCTATATTTCATTACACTTTTCCCTTTTAATTCATTCACAACAGCTTGTCTAACAGGATTTCTTAAAAATCGCTTTCCACAACGTCCTTCTTTTTCTCCTTCAATAAACTTACATTTTATTTTCGTAATTAGCTCATTCGTATTATCAATATTACATTTTATTAATGAGCCACATTTGCATGAACCGTATGCGTATCCTGATTCTCCATTGCTAATTAATTTATGTCTTTTAAAATTAAATCCACATGACAGTTTTGCACTTTCCCAAATTTTTTCTGTAAATACTTGCTGCCACGTACCGGGTTGCAATACTGTATATTGTCGCGTTCCAGGAGGACGACCCTTTTCTTTTCGTCTGTATGTTCTATAAATTATCATAGCATTAAAATCAGCCTTTGCCATAGTTATAGTAAACGTTAACACACTATCGGCATTATTTACGAGCGTGTCAGAATTATTTATCGTCAAATCATTTACTGTCGATTCATCTCTAGAAATACTAACAATGCTCGAAACATCTGGAATATCATGTTCAACTTCCCTTGGCTGATGAGACACAGAAGGACGGTCAGTTAATATATCTCTTACGTGATGTTTATTGCAAGTAAGAAATGTATACAAAGAAATTGGGGTTAACTGATTTTCTAATTCTTTTGCAATTGTTACCCAAATAGCATCATGTTTCGAAATAATTTTTTGACCGTCCACTATCAAGAGGTCTTTATATTTCATTAAAATATCGATTACAGTATGCTTATCTATATTTGCTGGTCTTCCACGTGCAGGCATGGTGATAATTCAAAGTTAATCCTTTGCCACAATTTATAAAATATTTCACACTCACGTACAAGATGTTATAACAATAAAATTAAATAACATATCACGTACGAAAAACGAAAAAAATATAAAACTAAAAAACTAAAAAAAATAGCGACTGACACTAAAACCGTACAAAACTAGAAAGCAAACGCGAAGAACGTGTTACTTCTACCGTGGTCGCGCAGTAACTAAGCCACTAAACGTTGCATCGACGAAAACACCGGAAAAACAAAAGAATGTTTAAAGAAATTGCGAGAGTGAAAAGCAAGCAAAAACAAAGTGCACCGCCACGCACACTACCTTACTTCCTCGTGTTTTGAGTACTGCCGCTCGATGCCTTGCGAATGCCGCCACTATGGCGGCATCGATCGCAAAGTTAACGACCGATTTGCTGGATCGATAACGATTAGTGAACAAATTATAATTGGTGCGCGTATTCGGGGGATAAACAAATTAATTTTGGTATTATGCAGTTAGCACCAAAATCGGATCTTTGTGTTTTTTGATAGTACGATGTCTCAGGAATATTTTAGTTTAATAATCTTGCGAGCACCAAATTTTTTGACGATGGGGGAACGAACTTTAGAGCGCGTCGAGCGCGCTCGCGGGATAAACAAATTAATTTTGACATTATGCAGTTAGCACCAAAATCGGATCTTTGTGTTTTTTGATAGTACGATGTCTGAGGAATGTTTTAGTATAATAATCTTGCGAGCACCAAATTTTTTGACGATGGGGGAACGAACTTTAGAGCGCGTCGAGCGCGCTCGCGGGATAAACAAATTAATTTTGACATTATGCAGTTAGCACCAAAATCGGATCTTTGTGTTTTTTGATAGTACGATGTCTCAGGAATATTTTAGTTTAATAATCTTGCGAGCACCAAATTTTTTGACGGTGGGGAAACGGACTTTATAGCGCGCCGAGCGCGCTCGCGGGATAAACAAATTAATTTTGACATTATGCAGTTAGCACCAAAATCGGATCTTTGTGTTTTTTGATAGTACGATGTCTCAGGAATATTTTAGTTTAATAATCTTGCGAGCACCAAATTTTTTGACGATGGGGGAACGAACTTTAGAGCGCGTCGAGCGCGCTCGCGGGATAAACAAATTAATTTTGACATTATGCAGTTAGCACCAAAATCGGATCTTTGTGTTTTTTGATAGTACGATGTCTGAGGAATGTTTTAGTATAATAATCTTGCGAGCACCAAATTTTTTGACGATGGGGGAACGAACTTTAGAGCGCGTCGAGCGCGCTCGCGGGATAAACAAATTAATTTTGACATTATGCAGTTAGCACCAAAATCGGATCTTTGTGTTTTTTGATAGTACGATGTCTGAGGAATGTTTTAGTATAATAATCTTGCGAGCACCAAATTTTTTGACGATGGGGGAACGAACTTTAGAGCGCGTCGAGCGCGCTCGCGGGATAAACAAATTAATTTTGACATTATGCAGTTAGCACCAAAATCGGATCTTTGTGTTTTTTGATAGTACGATGTCTCAGGAATATTTTAGTTTAATAATCTTGCGAGCACCAAATTTTTTGACGGTGGGGAAACGGACTTTATAGCGCGCCGAGCGCGCTCGCGGGATAAACAAATTAATTTTGACATTATGCAGTTAGCACCAAAATCGGATCTTTGTGTTTTTTGATAGTACGATGTCTGAGGAATGTTTTAGTATAATAATCTTGCGAGCACCAAATTTTTTGACGATGGGGGAACGAACTTTAGAGCGCGTCGAGCGCGCTCGCGGGATAAACAAATTAATTTTGACATTATGCAGTTAGCACCAAAATCGGATCTTTGTGTTTTTTGATAGTACGATGTCTGAGGAATGTTTTAGTATAATAATCTTGCGAGCACCAAATTTTTTGACGATGGGGGAACGAACTTTAGAGCGCGTCGAGCGCGCTCGCGGGATAAACAAATTAATTTTGACATTATGCAGTTAGCACCAAAATCGGATCTTTGTGTTTTTTGATAGTACGATGTCTGAGGAATGTTTTAGTATAATAATCTTGCGAGCACCAAATTTTTTGACGATGGGGGAACGAACTTTAGAGCGCGTCGAGCGCGCTCGCGGGATAAACAAATTAATTTTGACATTATGCAGTTAGCACCAAAATCGGATCTTTGTGTTTTTTGATAGTACGATGTCTGAGGAATGTTTTAGTCTAATAATCTTGCGAGCACCAAATTTTTTGACGATGGGGAAACGGACTTTATAGCGCGCCGAGCGCGCTCGCGGGATAAACAAATTAATTTTGACATTATGCAGTTAGCACCAAAATCGGATCTTTGTGTTTTTTGATAGTACGATGTCTGAGGAATGTTTTAGTATAATAATCTTGCGAGCACCAAATTTTTTGACGATGGGGGAACGAACTTTAGAGCGCGTCGAGCGCGCTCGCGGGATAAACAAATTAATTTTGACATTATGCAGTTAGCACCAAAATCGGATCTTTGTGTTTTTTGATAGTACGATGTCTGAGGAATGTTTTAGTATAATAATCTTGCGAGCACCAAATTTTTTGACGATGGGGGAACGAACTTTAGAGCGCGTCGAGCGCGCTCGCGGGATAAACAAATTAATTTTGACATTATGCAGTTAGCACCAAAATCGGATCTTTGTGTTTTTTGATAGTACGATGTCTGAGGAATGTTTTAGTCTAATAATCTTGCGAGCACCAAATTTTTTGACGATGGGGAAACGGACTTTATAGCGCGCCGAGCGCGCTCGCGGGATAAACAAATTAATTTTGACATTATGCAGTTAGCACCAAAATCGGATCTTTGTGTTTTTTGATAGTACGATGTCTGAGGAATGTTTTAGTATAATAATCTTGCGAGCACCAAATTTTTTGACGATGGGGGAACGAACTTTAGAGCGCGTCGAGCGCGCTCGCGGGATAAACAAATTAATTTTGACATTATGCAGTTAGCACCAAAATCGGATCTTTGTGTTTTTTGATAGTACGATGTCTGAGGAATGTTTTAGTCTAATAATCTTGCGAGCACCAAATTTTTTGACGATGGGGAAACGGACTTTATAGCGCGCCGAGCGCGCTTGCGGGATAAACAAATTAATTTCGGCATTATGCAGTTAGCACTAAAATCGGATCTTTGTGTTTTTTGATAGTACGATGTCTCAGGAATATTTTAGTTTAATAATCTTGCGAGCACCAAATTTTTTGACGGTGGGGAAACGGACTTTATAGCGCGCCGAGCGCGCTCGCGGGATAAACAAATTAATTTTGACATTATGCAGTTAGCACCAAAATCGGATCTTTGTGTTTTTTGATAGTACGATGTCTGAGGAATGTTTTAGTATAATAATCTTGCGAGCACCAAATTTTTTGACGATGGGGGAACGAACTTTAGAGCGCGTCGAGCGCGCTCGCGGGATAAACAAATTAATTTTGACATTATGCAGTTAGCACCAAAATCGGATCTTTGTGTTTTTTGATAGTACGATGTCTGAGGAATGTTTTAGTATAATAATCTTGCGAGCACCAAATTTTTTGACGATGGGGGAACGAACTTTAGAGCGCGTCGAGCGCGCTCGCGGGATAAACAAAATAATTTTGACATTATGCAGTTAGCACCAAAATCGGATCTTTGTGTTTTTTGATAGTACGATGTCTGAGGAATGTTTTAGTCTAATAATCTTGCGAGCACCAAATTTTTTGACGATGGGGAAACGGACTTTATAGCGCGCCGAGCGCGCTTGCGGGATAAACAAATTAATTTCGGCATTATGCAGTTAGCACCAAAATCGGATCTTTGTGTTTTTTGATAGTACGATGTCTGAGGAATATTTTAGTCTAATAATCTGGCGAGCACCAAATTTTTTGACGATGGGGAAACGGACTTTATAGCGCGCCGAGCGCGCTTGCGGGATAAACAAATTAATTTCGGCATTATGCAGTTAGCACTAAAATCGGATCTTTGTGTTTTTTAATAGTACGATGTCTGAGGAATGTTTTAGTATAATAATCTTGCGAGCACCAAATTTTTTGACGATGGGGAAACGGACTTTATAGCGCGCCGAGCGCGCTTGCGGGATAAACAAATTAATTTCGGCATTATGCAGTTAGCACTAAAATCGGATCTTTGTGTTTTTTAATAGTACGATGTCTGAGGAATGTTTTAGTATAATAATCTTGCGAGCACCAAATTTTTTGATGGGAAAACGGACTTTAGAGCGCGGCGCGCGCGTTTGCCGGATAAATTATTTATTAGTATTTTTTAATAATGACATTCTAGCGAAAAATTATGCGCTATTTTGGAGCACCAAATTAGCACTAAATTTTCTGTGTAGTTGTTTTTTTTATACGACCACGCTATATTTATTTTTTGATATGGGGGGGTCCAGCTTGCCATTAAGTTACACCCCCCCTTTTTTAAAAAAAATTCCTGCTAAACAATTTGAGCACCAAAATTCGGACTAGGGTACTAAATTAGCACCTAAATAGCACTAAATTTTTGACTTAGTGCGAACTTGATTTGCGATGGTGGGGGGTCCAACTTAATAGGGGTTAAAAAATCTGGAATATTGAATAGATTTAATATAATTTTTTTTCTGAACTTTAGCTATTTAAATATCTTCATTAAAAAATAAATAAAAATATGTAAATACATCTTGCTTAAAAAATATTAAATGTCTGCATGTCAAATCAGTTATAAAACTGGTATAAAAATTCTTTAATAATACATACCCCTTGTTATAAAAGTAGAGTACGTGGTTTTATTCATACATTTTATCTATTAAATCAGCGTACATTTTCTGAACTACATTCTTTTTGAGCTTTAACGTGGGTCCTAATTCACCGGTTGGAATCGAAAAGTCATGAGGAAGAATTTCAAATTTCTGTACTTTTTGAGCATTACTTATAGCTTGCATATTTGCTCTTTTGATCGCCTTGTCAATTTCCTCATATATCTAAAACAGTAAGAAATATTTTATTATATATAGCATTTTGTAATATATAAGGATATATTATACACATTTTTACAAATATATCAAATATTTATAGTTTAAATATACATATAAAAGTCGTATTTATAACATTTTATTTTTAAATATTTAATATTAAACCTTTTTATAGTGTACTTATTTTATTTGTTATTGTTATAATATACAATTTAAAAAAGCGACAAAAATTTTAATTTCTTGTATAAATATTTAAGATTTATGAAAATTTTTATTGTGATTTTGAGCTTAAGTGTTTTATAAATGAATATATAAATAAATATTATGTGTATTTGTATTTACAAGACAATTAATTCTGCTTTGCAATAAAATTTTACAAATTATTTTTAATATTTAAAATGCTTATATTAAATTCATTTTTTATTATAGAAATTTTAAATACATTTCCATTAATCGCTTCTATTAATCTTTGATTTCTATTGCATCTTTAAGATATCTGACTTACGGCTGGATCACGAGAACTTATGACTTCTGTAACTGTTTTGGCATTACTGTTGATAGACTTTGCCCATTTTAGTACATCTGGACTCAATGTATCTAATGGCGCACCAGTCTCTTGATTCATATCACTCTGAAAAAAAACCGAATTATTTAGATATTTAGGAGTTCAAATTTATATTTATGTCCTCTCGTATCATACCTTAAGCGTGACAAGGACTGTCAAATATTTCCTTTTATCCCCAATCACCATGGCATTACTTAAATATGGCAATTTTGATAATATCGCTTGCTCTATATTGTATGGTGCTACATTCTCCCCTCCACTTGTGATTATAAGTTCCTTTAGTCTACCTGCAAATGCAATAAAAAAATGTACATATTGTATTCTCTAACACAACATATATGTGTATGTAATTATTTTTAACAAGTATATCTTACATAATGATAAGTATAATAAATATAAAACAAATATTTACCAGTGACATACAAATTCCCGTTTGAATCGAATTTGCCAAGATCACCACTGTGTAACCAACCATTTTTATCTTTTGCTTCTTCAGTTTTTTCTGGTGCATTTAAATAACCCATAAATACATGTCGTCCACTCATACAAATTTCTCCCTCACCATGTTCATTTATATTGTCTAATTTTGTATATAGTCCGGGCAGAGTTCTTCCCACACTATCTTTGCTAAAAAGTGAATTTGTAAACATTTATTATTATAAACGCTATATTTAAAAAGTAAATATTTTTACTGTAAATTTAATGCAAAGAATAAAAGCAAATATGATTTACCCAAGTTCTTTATAACTGGTTAATGTTTGAGCCCCACCACATTCAGACATTCCGTATGCGTCTAATATGGGTATGTCTAAACTCAAAAAATATTTTTTAATGTCGTTATTTAATGGTGCTGCTGCGGTTATGAAGTATTGACATCTGTTGAAACCTAATGCCGCCTTCACCTGGTCAAAAACAATCCATTTTGCAAAGATATAACCCCAATGTTTATAATCTACATCATTCATTTTATTCGCATAATAATAAAGACTTTGCGCCTTTGCCCACTTAGCAATACAAGTCTTTATTGCGCCATTACTGCGCGCTTTCTGTTGCATTTTTTCGTATATCTTTTCCCATACTCTTGGCACCCCTAGGAAAATGGTTGGTTGCGCCACATTTAATGTATTTACTAACGTACCCTTTAACGCACCCGGATCAGCGAAATATACTGTAGTTGCTAACACAATGTTTAGCATGATGTCAACTAGCTGGAATTAATAAAAACATTAGTATACATTTTAAAAAATTGTTACAATATATATTTAATTAAATTTAATTTATATATGAAAAGTCTGCATTAATAGTAACGTCACCGCAAAATATTTTTACTTAGGATCTACAAAATATATTATCCCATTTCAAAATATCTCACCTGTGCTGCAACGTGAGATAATGGCAAATAACTAACTATGACCTCTGACTTTTCTTTTAACGTATCTCCTAGCACTTCATATACCACTCGTATATCATGCAATATATTATCATGGTTCATCATTACAGCTTTCGGATTTCCGACTGTTCCCGACTGTAAAAATGCTCGCAAATTAAAACAAAATTAAATATATCATAACAGCTGTGATTTGATTAACTGTGATAAATTCAACTTACTGTATATACTAAAGTACAACATTCATTTATCCCAATTGTCTTTAACACAGATTGTAACTTATCTTCTGGTTCCTTCTTACCTATGTGTAATAAATCGTTCCACTGTATAAAAAAAACAAGTAAAATAAATTTAAATTTAGTATCAATATATACTACGGTTAATTTGACGTTACAAACGTTTCAAAGAATTCTTTGATTGGTTTATTCATAAAATTCTTTGGTTTCGATTGGGCAATTAAATGCTTCGAAGCATTTGTAGTGTTATTTAACTGTAGCCTTTATAAAAAGAAATATTAAGTATAATGATCAATTTACGCTTAAAACATCCTTTTCAGTGGGTACGCCGCTGTATTGAACAATTGCTTTTAAATCGGGCAAATTGTCTTTTATCTGTAAGATTTTTTGCAATTGTTTGTCATCTTCAACGACTATTATATTTGCTCGACTGTGTTCAGCGCAATAGTGGCACGCTTCTGGAGAATTTGTAGTATAAATTCCTGTAGCAAAGCCCCTAAAAAAGAACAAGAATCTATTTATAAATCAATGATCTATCTCAAAATTGGAAGTACATGTAGTTAGAAATGTTATATTGTTTTATATTTGTATTGCCATAAGCAACTCAATTGTAAGTGTGTAAATTATACATTTATATAAATATAAATATAAATCGTTTAGGATCTTTTACCCCGCGTATATAGTCGCGAGATCAGAAATGAACCATTCAGGACTATTGAATCCTAATATGCAAACACTATGATGTCGCTCCAAACCTAGCTTCAGAAACGCTTTGGCAACAATTCTTACGGTAGACTCGTATTCTCTGTAATACAAATTAATAAAATTGTACAAGGTTTATTGTATTACCAAATTTAGATGGAAAGAACAGTTTTGTTAAAGTATATAAAAATATAGCTCGATCCAGACCTGAAAATAATTTTGTTGGGCTATCAAAATAATTATATGTATTTAGGACACTCAAGCTCATTGCTAGAATATGAAATTTTTTTGTAACACTGCTTGATCCTTCACAATTTGATAGTCCAACAAAATTATTTTCAGATCTATATCCATAATTAAGTTTTTAGACATTTTATAGTAAAACTTTCTTCTCGTGTGATTGATAAAGCCATCGACTCCTTCAAATTGAGAAGAAGTTTGTATAAAAGCAATATTTATAGTTCATAAAACTATAAACAGAAAAATCAGAAGTCTCATCAATTATTTACTTAAGTATGCTGATAATAAAGGAAATAAAAAAACTATAACTTTTATACGCACTGGAAAGTATACATAGTTCTTTTGCCATTGTCATCGGGCCTGGATACCAATGCGATATGATTAGGGTAAAGTTTTGCTGTTTTGGTTAAAAGTCCAGGGATTGATATGGGCATGCATGAATTGGGCCCATTACTATCTAATTTTATTCGTACTCTGCCATTGGCGTCACATGTGCTATCTACTTCCGTAGGCAGTATCTGATCAGGTCCTAAAATATTCAAAAATATTTTATGTATAAAAAATTAATCTATAAAAATAGATTGTTTATGGAAAAGAAAAAGACATACTTTATCAAAGGTAGAATTTATAAATTGTGTGAATAGTTGTTAAGGTGATTCTTGCATTTAGGTTAAATATATAGATAGCTTAAGAAAAAAGACATTAAATGAAAGATTAACAATTCTAGAAGTGTCTGCAAAACTTTAGACTTTTTTATCGTCTGGTTCCGGAGATATATGTCCGAAAACTTTGCCAATTTTATATGGTGATAATAGGGAAAGGGGAATCAGATTGCACATTCATGGAATATATGTTCATACTTCTCGACTAGATGAACGAATAAAAAACTATTTAATTGATGCAATAAAAATTTCTAAAGATATGACGCGACACTAAACTGATTAACCGTATTGTAAAGCTAAATTTTTTTACGCGCACTAACAGTTTGACGATATACCAGACGCTCCGACGATCAAATTGCGATGTTGCTAACTATATGGTTTTAACTATAGTAAAAATTGTAATACCGCTTTGATATTTCCAATTTATAGCGACGGTTTAATGCGAAAAAACCTTACGGAATAATTAATTTAAATGTATGCTAATTTTTACATACTAAATCATTCATATTTTTCACTAATAATTGCCTTTGACTTCAAGTACTGCAAGAACCATCTTAATATCTAGGTAAAATAGGATAATTTATTGACATTATAAATTGTAACTGACAATTGGAAAAAGAGTACGATAAGATCAGTTATTAAAATTTTGTTGAATATATTGTTATATAAATTACCATCGAGACCAGTTTCACTAGCCGACGCATATCTGATCGTTTGATTCTCCTGCAACAAATTTTACATTTGTCTGTATATTTTTAAAATGTTTATAAAAATGTTGTGATACTAATTTTAGATGGATTTAACTTTTTGTTTGTTTTGTAACCACATGATTTTTTTAAGAGAATGACCAAGCGCATTTTTTTTCCAAAATGCTCTCTACTAAATAACTCTATTGTTTAAAATGAGTACTCGTTTTTTATATTTTTCTATAAATTTTTTTCTTTATTTTCCACTAATTCTTTTTTATGTTGAAGATATTTTACAAAAATTATTGAAAAGAGTAAAAATTTAAGTGATAATTTTGATATAAAATAACAACGCCATCATATTTATAATTGAATGTTATAATAATATTTAACAAATAATATTTAACACTAAAACGACCGACATTAAATGTATATACCTATTTCTACCATGTTTTTATTTTTATTTGTAACTATTTTACGTATTTATTATTACTTTTAATTTCTTTAATATTTTTTAATTTAAATTTAAGTAATTAATTCAAAAAGAAATTTGACGTAATCTAGAAATCTGAAATCCGTTATTTTGATGTATTTGGTTGTTCCAGTGTTAAAAATATTTCTTGTAATTACTTTAATTTTCTACACGGAGAAAATTTTCTCTTAAAAATTATCCTGAAAATCGTAGTAATTGTGAGACAACGTAAACCTTGAAAATTTTTACTAGACTTCTAACAAAATTTACTAAAACTTTGTCAATACTTTTATAAAATTTTAGTAAATTTTGTTATCATTTGTGTAACATCAACGCCTAAGGAAATAAATGAATGCATAAATCACTAGAGGAAATCTTAATTGAATCAAATAATGAATATAATTGCAAAGAAGTCTGATAAATTTATTGTTACTACTCGCAGTGAAACGCATTTATTTGCGCAAAATCATTGAAAAATTATGTGATTTTTTTACAAATATTATACCTTATCATCCTGAATAATTCCATTGACTCCGTGTGATTGTATGACTTGAGATATAGACATTATATCTGGAAGAAAAATGTGTAATAAGATACATATAATAATATGTAATAAAATAGCGATAAAATATTAACATCTTAATTTATGTCGAAAGGTCGGTTATGATTTATTTATAATTTTTTTTTGTAATACATTGATAGGTACGTAAACGTGACTTTATTAGTCAGGCATTATTAGATGGCGATTGATCTCAAGTGATTTGTGTAAAATGTGCGGTCAACATCGTGTTAACTTACAAATTTGTCACACGGTACAAAAATATTTTAATAATGAATAATAAATAATTTCTAATTAAGAAAATGATTGATTTTGTATAAAAATGTTTGTCTCAAATCAAGTAATGAATAAAACAGAATACAAAACATGATTGTTAAATGTGTTTTTTTATATGCAAATAAGAATTTATTACATTACCATTGAAGAAAAAAGATACAGAAATAGAAATAGAAATAGTAAAAAATAACAAATCCTCTAATTAGAATAACAGTTTAATTGCAACGTTGCATTTATTTCCGAGCATGCTATTAAATTTCAAGATTTAACAAATAACTTTGTGCGTGATAAGATTGTAAAAGAATATTATAATTTTTTTGATATGATATAATTTTTACAAATAAATATTTCAATTTTTATGAAACGTTTCCTAATAATTAAAATTTTATAATAAATGGAGATGTAGAAAATTTGAATTTATATTATTTTGTAAATGCGTCACAGGTTGATTTTAAAATGCAAGCTGACATAAATAATTAAATTTACGTTGAAAGAGAGAGAGAGAGAGAGAGAGAGAGAGAGAGAATAGAAGTACGAAATATGTTTGCGTGTATGAATTGTTTTTTTAAAACTTCAGTTTGTTCATTTTTTTTAATCGGCATTTTTCTGTTTAATCAGCAAATGTTTTTTTACATTTAATAAATGTAATCAATGCAAGCTTGCATCGAACCTGCAGCTTCCAAGCTTGCTTCGAAGCTTTCAAGCTTGCTTCGAAGCCTTCAAGCTTCTTAGGAAGCTTTTAAAAAATTCTATATTATTGATACGTGATAATCGTATGATATGCAAAATTGCTTTAATTATGTTATTTAAATGTTCAAAGTACACTTGCAGCTATTAACCTTTGGAAGACGCGTTACGTAAACTCGGAAATTGCATTTAATCATTGGGTGTAAGAATTATAATGTTACAACTCACAATTTTATGCGATTGCACCGGAAGACAGTGGTTCCGCCTTCTCAAGAAATCAGTGTTTTTCAAATACATAAAAAACATCGTGGCACTTACAAAAAAAGAAACTGCGTATATCGCATAAAAAGCTATCATAAAAGTATGTTAGATTATAAAATAGACGCGATTAATAGCACACATGTACTTTGGCAATGTTTATAATATAAATTAATATTAATATACGGAGAAAAGTTTTTTTTATATTCCCGTAAAATTCGTTACGAGAAAACACTGCACTATACAAACGCGTTACTATCGTTATTTCCCAGCCCTCTTAATTTTTTTAGCATATACTATAAACATAAAGCGCGCTTTATGTGATAAATTTCAAAGTGAACCTTTATTCGGCTAAGGTCTATTTCTACCAACGTAGATTAATTTTAATCTTGGTTTAATTTACTTGTTATCTCATTCTAGTTTCAAAAATTAGAAAGAGATAAAGAGTAACTTAATCCAAGATTAAAGTTAATCTATGTTGGTAGAAATAGGCCTAAGGTACTTATGCAGTTTAGCATGGAAATAATCAAATTTATTATATATTTTACTATGTTCAAATATAAAATATGTGTAGTAGCTATTAATAAACTAGAGAAAATTACATAAAATTTTTTGAAATATAATATTGTACTACAATTATCGTGATTTTTAGGATAAGTTGTATGAAAAAAATCGTGTACGAATTACATTTTGCGTTATTCCGATGTAATTCGATTAAAAAAACCGTTTGCCTTTATACATTTTTACATGGAGGATTGTAAAATTATTATATTTTAAAAGAAAAATTTATATTTTTACGTATAGTAAGTTTAATAAAGTGGTAATTCTAACAGAGTGAACGACGATAATGTCTGTCACGTATCTGTATAAAGCTTCAAGAAAAGAAAAGAAAAAGAGAAAAACATCTTAAGCAAGATATGAAGAAATAAAAAAATATGTTTTATAAAAGTTTATATTATTTTTTATGCAAATAAATTATGAATGCAATTTTTTTTGTTATTTATAATGTTTATTGCAGTCAATAAATAAATAAATTTATGATATATATTATTGTAGTGCGTATATAAAAAAGAAAAAATAACCAATTACTGAATATTAATAATAACTATATGTATATATATATATATTTTTTTTTAATATCGTATGTGACCAGCAATTTTAATTAATAAATGACTGATGTGTATTAGTCATTGATCAGCGTGCAAGTTCTTATTTTAGAATAAAAGTATACGTGTATAAAAAAGTATTTTAATTTATAAAGAATTTTATAACAATAATAATTAACTTTTTTAAAACTAATAAGAATTAAAGAAGCTAAAATTTACTTAGGTATGTGAATATTAAAAGATAACCTTTAATGAGAGTTTCTGTTAATATTTGAACGTGAATATTTAATCACTGGTTAATTGCTTTTGTATTCAATTATATATGACAATATCAACTAATTGTTATTTATTATTTTTTTAAATTTTAATAATTAAATGATTAAAATTAAAACTCAATGTTTTTTCTCCTTTGAAAATCATAAACATTTAAAATAATGGATATCTAAAAAATTGTATATACTTGGAGAGAATAAGTTTTCTAAAATATTTAAAAATTTAGCTAGATTTAGATATGGAAATATTGTTAGATTTATCAAAATAATTATGAAGTGACGTTTAAGCATGATTTCAATATTGCAAAAAGTTTTGAGATTTTAGCAACCCCAGCAATATTTTCTACATAATTATTTTATGGTCAAGTAAAAAAATTATTTTTTAATTTTTATATACAACTAAATTTTTAGATACTTTAGTAAAACTAGTTTCTCTGTGTACGTAACTATATTTAGGATAAAGTATTCAAAAATTGTAAGGTGATGAAAGTAAGGAAAAAATAAACTATCCATTAAAAATTCTCGACAATTGTGCGATATATGTCGCGCTATTGCACATTTTATTAAGAACATTTTAATCTCATTGTTTTAAATATTCTTCATTATTTATTTTTTTATGATTAAATACATGAATATTATGTTATGTTACACATTATTAAAATTTTAGAAGTATATATTTTTTGTAAATAAAACTTTCAATATATAATATTATTATTGTTATTTTAGTTTTTCTGAGATTATTAATTTCGATCTTTAGACTTTGATTCTGCTTATATAGCAATATAAGTAAAATCTTAACATGTAATTTGAGAAGAAAAAGATAATATTATTAAGTAAATGATAAATGTTATATAAATTATGTATATTACAAAATGTAGACAAAATTTACATAAAAATATAAGTCTTTAAATATACCAAGTTTTTCAATATAAAATAGAAGATAAATCTGCGAACAGTGAATTGACAGACAACATTAATTATATTTTATGCAGATTTATATTTTCTTGATTTTGAACTATAAATGTTACTTTTTATTGCGCTATATTTTATCGCGCTATCTTTCTATAAATTATATAAAAGTATGATAACACGTAAAGACTGGAAGAAGAAAAAATTGTTTTCTTATGTCATTATGATTCAAAGTTAAACTGAATTATTATAATAAATATGTATTATAATGCTATAAAGTTAACATAATTTCTTATAAGATTAGTTTATCAAAGTTTACCAAAGTTATTCCAAGAGTTATTCTTATCATAAACACATAATTTACTTAAACTTATTATATAAATATATTTTAAATATATTTATATATAAATATATGTAAATATAATATATTTTGTATAATAAATTGTATAATAAAATTTTAATCATTATTATATATTGTTCTGATAATAAATCTAGGTACTAAAATATAAAAACTGTATGCAAAATAATTCACGATATTATAATTTATGGAAAATTAAAGTGTCCGTCTTATATATCATAATCTTGAGTTTTATAGATGGTAAGGATAAAGTTGCTTATGCAAGAAACACTGCACCATGACTTGCGAAATTCTATCATGCATGCATTCTATGTTTTCGATTGGATTAAATATTGCAGTGATATATTTCAACGTTGTTGACCACAGATATTAATAGTTATTTTGAAATACTTAGATTATAACATGTTTGTAAGATATAAATGTGATTACTCTTTTTCATCTTTTATACCATAGTAGTTATGATAAACATAATTTACGCTTCTTTTATTTGTTTAATGAGAAAATTTATTATGTAAAGCGTTTGTCACGCGTTGAAAGTCTGAAAGTAACGGCTCGCAGTTTGAATGAATTAGAAAAATGTACAAGTCATACAATATTAAGCATTAAAATTCTGCCCTCTATCTTTATTTAAATTGTGTTATTCACATATACGATTTTATATACAGTGAAAAAAAAATTCTTTATAGTATCAATGTATGACGTTTATTGACTAAAATTTATTGATATACAATAAACTTTTTGTTAATAGCATAAATATTGCATTGAACCTTTTCATTAGCCATATATAAATTTATTAATATAACGAAATATTCTTTGTTACAATAAATAAAACATTATAATAATAAAATAATTCATTGGACCAATTTTAATCAATTTTTCATTAGAATGAATAAGGGGGCAATTATTCCTCCCTCATGCATTTGATTTCTTTCGGCGAATTGTCATCGTCTCTTTGACTATATTAGTCAAAGTATCTCCTGATTGCCATTATATTGTTGACGTCGTTGATGAGAAATCGAAATATTTTGTGTTTTTTTTTATATTTAAATGCAAATATGAAATGGCGTGTTGTAAAAAATACATATATAATACATATATTTACATATATTTTGACCTCAGTAGTGTACGTCTGCTGGGAAAATACGCAAATGCGCATGCGCAAGGGAGATATTTTTAAATAATCTTGATAGTTATCTTGGATTAGGGCAAAAGTGTGCTTATGCTCCATCTATATATCTATGCGTTAGATACATCGCGATACAAGTGCTAATGTTTTTTTGCTAATGCATTTATTAAAACTGTGGTACACTTAACGCTGCAAACATTTTGAACCAATTTATTGATCAATTGGAACAAAAAATTTTATGAATTGTTTTATTAAAAAATGTTTCAAAACATTTGTGGTATCAAATGGACCGCAACCTAAATATTATTGCATCGACAGTAAGCGAGAGAGAAAGCAAAAAAGTTAGCAGTCCCGATTTTTTAATTCGTACGAAAAAAAGTTTGCATACGAAAGTAACGCTGTGCGTTTACTGATTGATATATAATTTGAGATCTAAAGTACATATCAATTGACGAATAATATTACTTTTGTATGCGAAATTTTTTCATATGAGTTTAAAAATCAGGCCCCTGTTTGTGTTGCGTATAATATAATCGCGCTACAAGAGAGCCGAACCTTAAAATTAATTGCTATCATTTTCATGTGATGTTTTGCGTTAAATGACGCAAATGACGCTTGAAAAAGATGTGACTAATATTCATAGTTAATTCTTATTTAAAGATCATCTCAAGTAATGTTTTAAGATGCTAATACAGCTTTGTGAGTTTATATAGCCCAAGACATTTTAAGATTGTACTTTAGACGCTCTTAAATATAAAAACAGACTATGAATACCGATTTGTAATAAGCAAAGTTGAAGTGTTTTGTATTGTAACTGTTACATTTAATTTGCTTCAGTATTCACAAACTTTTATTTTTGATATATTTCAGTTTTCTAATATTTGAAATATCCTTAAAAAATTGGTTACATTAAATAACCGCAAATAATCAGAATATTATCCGGAGTATTAAAAAATGTCAATTATATATGTATATATATATATATAAGTTCAAAATGCTAATAGTAATTTATAGTATTTATACTGTCATCAGTTATATCGATCGTACTCGGTCAATGTTACTCATAAGCTTTAAGTTAATTACATATAAGTATTACAATACGAAATGGCAACGGTTATAGCATGACATAAAATATTAATGCGAAAGTGCACGGCGTTTCTTTGAAAAGAAACAAGTATATACGAATATCTCAAAAGAATGTATATAAAAAAGCAGAAAACTATGAAAAAATTATGACAAAAAATTTTCGTTATTTATGTATTTTTATTTATATTTTCAAATTCTTTAACTGACTTGTGACGTCTTTTCTTAAAATATTAAATTAATCATCTTTTGCTACAATTTTTCAATCGTAAAATGCAAATTTAAGATAGAAAATAAACTAGAATTAGGCTTCAAAGATATAGATATGCAACGAAACCCATTTTAATTTGATTTTATTTTGAACTCATTAAATTGATATTTGTAATCATGCAAGTTTTAATGTTGTAAATATTTATATAAAATTTCTAGTAAAAACTGCAGTTTAATCCAATTTTTAGGAATAGGAGTTTCATTGCGGATTAGTTATTTGTAGATATTTGAATAATCTCTACAATTTTTTTAGAAGCAATTATCAATGTTATTATCAATGTTGAAATAAGTTATTAAAAATTATTTTGAAATCCTTTATTTTATTATTAAGGACCGGTTGTTCCAACTTCTTGGTAAACTTATCTATCATGTAAGCATGTGTCTATCTTCATTTCTTTTTTTGAATAAATAAAGACAAACATATATTTACCTGATAGGTGGTAAGTTTACCAAGAAGTTGAAACAACCGACCCTGTGAGTTATAAATTAAAAACGCAAATGTTATGTACTTACTGACGTATATGATAATAAAATTAAAAGAGGAGAATCAAGTTGAAGAGAGATCAAGTTTCATTAATGTAAAAAATTTTTATTTTTTAAATATATTTAATAATCCCATATATATATATATATATATATATATATATATATATATATACTATATGCTGCAATAATGTTGTTAATTAAATATAAATTAAATTGGATAAGATATGGATAAGATATGGAGATATAAGATATAGAAGATATAGAAAATAAGATATGGATATATTATTGTTATAGTTAAACAAAATTGAAGTCACTGTGTGACAGAGTAATATAAGTCACAAGTCAACTGAGAAGTAGCATTAGAATTTAGAATTGATTACCGTTTGTTTCTAATAAAAGTTATTGGATCAATTTCAATTGTCGTATGATAAATTTATCAGATATACTGATAACTATCGAACGGAAAATTTGTTCAGTGTTTATATTAAGAATGTCTCGAACTATTTCAGTTGATTTTATTTATCTATTCGAAAATATAAAACATCGCTCATCTTAAGATGTGGAAAAATAATAAATATAAGAATGGATTTTACGGATATCTCTTGATTGGATACAATTTCAATCTCACACTATACACACAGATGGGATTTACGCAGATTATTAACAGATACGTTATGACATCATCTTTATTAATTTGTAGTGCATATCAATAATTTATCATGTTTGCTTGCATGTGCTTTGCTATTTTTCATAAAAATAATTAAATACAGTAGATCGATACAAACATGCGTTATAGTCTGATTAATACGTATTGCAACGGCATTAAAATATATTACTTCAAGGACTGAGAATTTAAAACTCTTGCTAAATTATATTTATCAGTTTATATTTATGCAAAAGAATAATATTTTATTTGAATGTTAATAATTTTTTTATTATTTAGCATAAATTTAAAAATTGTGTATTTAAAATTTAGTGCACATAATGATGTAAAATTATGAATTTTATTTTTTCAACAATTGTGAAAGATATACTATACTAAAAATTATCTAGATTGTATTTTTTTCGTTTCCGTACTCATAAATGTGATTATTAAAGCAAATTGTATATAATAAAATATTAATATAATAAATGTAATTTGACGTAAATATAATCAATCGATAAAAAAGAGTTTATATATTATAAATCTTATTAAAATAATTCCTTAAAAACTAAAAAAAGGTGATCAACTATTTCTTAGACTTGTTATAAAACTTGTAACAAATACAAATTAATTTTTGAATAAAGGTTAATTGTGTATAAAATACAAGATTTTTAATTGACGTTCAGATTTTATACCTTTATTTCTTTATTTCTTTTTTGGCTTTTCACTTGCCTAGTATTTTGTCTAGTTATCTGAGTTTATCTAAGTTTCTAATGGAAAGATTAGAAATGTCAACTGTTTCGTGATTCTTGCCTTACATAAGAGTGTAGATTTAAAAGAATTTTTTAGCTTAAAATATAAACTGAAACGTTCGATAATCTTACTACTTTACGTACAAATTTAACATATATTTGCGAACAATCGCACATGAAAAGTATCACGCCGAAAAGTATCTCGTTAATCTATTTTAATTTTTGAATTGTATTATTAAATACAAGATATTTTAGTTTTCTAAGATTTTCAAATAAGTTCTACAAGCTAAATGTGTAAGCTTAATCTTTTATTTAAAAAATGAGCTAAATTAATTGCGCAATAATTTTTTTATAAAAATAATCTAAAATTATGTGCGAAATGTAATGTAGAATAATAAATGTTGTATCTTCTATATTTTTATTCTTTTTTCTATTTTAGTTATATATTTCTTAAATTTTAGTCAATTAATTTATCAGATAATTTACATTTGTCTTGTGATTCCAGATATCCACTTTTGCACTTACCTTGATTTCCTTGTTTGTCAATTATCCAAACAAATAATTCCCGCGTGCTCGATTTAAAACTCAGATTAACTCCAAACTGTACGGCAGCTCTTGTAACACTGACTTTTCAGTCAGAAGTAGAGGTTTACTTATGTCGATCACACATGCATATGCCAATGTCTCGTGCACTATTAACGCGAAGTACGTCTTTAGCTTTTCGTTTCAATATAAGCTATACAGAATGTTTGTAAAGTCCGACTCTATCCTCTGTATTTCGGAAAAGGTTTAAAATTATGAAAAACCGTAAATGATTACATGTAATTTGTAATTGATTACATTTTTCGAATAATTTTCGAGTAATTTTTGAATTTTCATGTATATACGGAATGCGTATGTCGCTTAAACTCACGCTATTAATTTTTTACGGTTTAATTGCCATATATTTTTCTTGTTCAACCGGTTTTTATTTTTTTTCTGGTTTGTTTTCTGGTGTTTTCTGCGTTGTGTAAGTGATGCATAAAATATTGCGAATGTGAACGCGGTTTCAACTAATTATTTTGTACTCACAATTCTATTATTGTTGATATAAAGTTTAATAATTTATTAAAAATTTATATAAATTTATATTTGTTGATAACATTCCGGATAGGAAATACACAAAAGTTATTGAAAAAATTAATTAAATTAAATGAATAAAATAATGCGTAATGTGTGTGTGTGTGTGTGTGTATTATATCTGAAATTAATATTTACATATATTTTTAATTTAAATACTATATCGTATGTATGTATGTAATTATGTATGTCAATCTTTAATATTCATCAAACTGTTAAATATATATGGTTTCTGAGAAAAAATTGAAATATTTCATAATTCCAAACAAATAAAGTTAAACATTAATATTGGATAAAGTTTTATTTGTTTAGGATTACGCTTTTTATGTCATATGTATACAGAATCTGTTTATTGGCGAAAATCTAAAAACGATTAATTTTTTAAATAGATATCGAATAAGAAATACATAGTTAAATAGAAAATATTTTAATTATTTTATATATATCTCAACTAGAACCGATAATATCCGAATAATAAAGAGATATTTATTCAAATCCTTGAACTATCCAAATAAACCAGATCGCTCTCTAAATCGCAATCAGCGTATATATATTCACTGATTTGCATACTTATAGCTATATACTGTAATATATTGCAATGGCATACTTATAACTGTAATAACCAATAAGTATTCACTGTTTTTCAGTGAGTTTTACTTCAGAATTAGTGTATTATCACTGAAAGATCAGTATATTTGATTGAGAATCAGTGAATGATTATTAACATCACAGAAAGTCAGTTACTATAATTTTGTCAAGTTTTCACTGACTAATTTAGAGAGCAGGAAAAAAACAAAAAAAAAACATCGATTTGACATGCAAAAGACATTGATTTGACGTTGTTTCGAATTATTTCTCATTGTTATTACTCGTATTAATTATGAACGTTAGATATAATTATCCGGATTATCCGGATAATTCAAGAATTCAAACTTCAATGATTAAATAATTTGGTAAATAAATTATTCGGATATCCGACGATCTGAATTATATTTACCTAATCTCAAATATATCGATTATACATATAAATTATATATTTGTCTTTTACTATTAATTTTTTGACTTAATCATATTTATTATTAGTTGTTTTTTTTACGTTTCATCTTTTTAAAATCAATTTACAACCGTACAATATCCCTTCCGTTACTGTATATGGATAGAGAGAAAATTAAACAATAGGTTTTAATGAAGATATTCACGTTCATGTAGAGTCATTGTAGAGATATTCGTGTTCTAGTGTCTTAAAATATGTTATCAGAAATTTAGAAAAAAACTTATTATTATGTATGTAAAAAAAAGAATTAATTTTTCCTTCGAATAATATTATAAAATTATATCGAAGAAGAGTCATAATAATGAACAAATCAATTTTTTGTTTTAACTTAATATTCTTGAAATGTTAAATTAGTAGGATTTAGAATATATTTTGAATAAATTTGATCCTTACAATGAATTTATGATACATTTGTGAATATATGAACTTATAAAATATTTGAAAAATTTGTTTAATTTACACACACACATACACAAATACATTTTTTGTTACACAAAAGTTTTTTACTTCAGAATTAATGTATAATTAGAAAGATCAGTGCATTTATTTCTAATTGACAAATTATAATCACACCACTGAATAATAAATATTTTCACTGATTTCACTGATTTTTAACTGATTGTAATTTAGAGAATAATTTTATCTTGTTTATAAAATTATTTAAGTAAGGATGTCAAATAAGGCACAAAGCCACAAAGAATGCATAAGAATATTATGGAATAAGAGAATAAACTAAAACACTTGGAGAATCGATTAAACAATATGTTGCACATAATAAAAGAAAACTGTCATCCTTTTGTGATGTAATAGAGATAGAAAAACATATTTTATCCTAATTATAAAAGATCAAAAACATTGGAACTTTATTACATTCTTCCGCTTTCTACAATTTGTCTTTTTATGCAAAAACAGTGCAATTATTGCAAGTTCTTCGTCAAATAAATTACGGATATCAAAAAATAAACAGCTAATATTATAGTTACGATTCGCCTAAATATGGAGAGATGCGAATAAGTGCTACTGATGGCGGAAATACAATACAGATATATCTAAAGCACGGTTATATCTGAATTGACTTTTATGTATATTAATATTTAGAAATATAATACATTATCATAACATATGATATCATAAATTAAAATAAGATCTAATTTTCTTATTATTAGTATTTGTATATCTGTTAATTATTATACTTATACAAAACAGGCTTGGTCAAAATTTTGTTCGCGAACTAACAGATTTCCATTTTTTCGTTGTTCCAACGTTTCACGTAAATTGTGTAAAAGATGCCCGGTTAATCTCACTATGCGTATATTTGGCACAAGTCACTATCGTATCTTTTAATATAATGAAATAGAAAGTAAATAAAAGATGTTGGAACAATGGAAAAATGGAAATCTGTTAGTTCGCGAACAAAATTTTGACCAAGCCTGCTTTGTATAAGTATAATAATTAACAGATATACAAATGCTTGAGCTCTTCCGAAGTCTCAAGACCTTAAAACAGGATTTTGTTAATGAGAAATACGCAACAGTTAAATGTTTGCGCAAAAATTGAATCCATAATGTATATATTTGTGCATTAAAATAATACATTTATAACACACACAAATATAATTATTAATATTTAACGATTACTTGAATCGTCAAAATGCACGATATTTTTGATGATAGAATGAAATAATACATCATCATGAACGATGTTAGATTACTAATATCGAATAAAAAATTTGCGCATGTAATTACAGTAACTTACGAAGCTATTTAAATGTACATAATAATTCTATAATTAATTGAAGAAGGCAATCGATAAAAATAACCTTTTAAGATGTAACATATTTTTAAAAAATTTTTTTAAATAAATTTGGCAACAAAATGATATTTTATGAGTTTTTAGTGTGTGTGTGTGTATATATATATAGTACAAATCAAAAGTATTACATTTATGGAAACAAAAAATTTATTATTTTAATTATGAAAGAATAAATAGTTAAGAATTAAGATAAGTGAGAGCGTGTATATAGTACTTGAAGCGCAATTTTCTTTTAATTTAATATAAATATACTTTATTCAAAATACGTACTTGTGGATATTTCTTATGCGTGGTTCCATTTTGAGTCATTTTCCATATCATAATACCACATTAATAAAAATCGATTTTCAAACTTTGGATTATGGATTAGAACTTTTCGTTTTTAATTCTTATTTTCAAATATTTTTCATTTAAAAACTATTATATAAATTAAATATGTGCATTTTATATATTTTACCTTCCGAATTTTCTCTTGTGAATCAGATAGTTTATTTTATAGAGCGAATTTTTCTATTTTGGTAAAATTAATTATACACTTTTTGAAATATTAAAATAACGACCACCACTTCGTTTACTGCCATCTGACTAACTAACCATGTGTCACTGTGGGCCATGTTCTCATGAGATCTAAAACCGGTTTTTATACATTTTTTACTATTTACATATATTGAAGATGGCTCGAAATGGTATCAAAAAATTCGCAAATATTTCGAATAAAACATATTTACATTAATTTTTAAAAAATGTGCTCTAAATACAGCACGAAATTTTTCACTTAGCTTTTATCCTCGATAATTTCGAGAATTGACAATAATGGCAAGCCTTGATATTTTATTAGAATATCGTTGAAAAATCTCACAATTAATGCTGCGGTTTTATTTTATTTGTGGTTTTCTTCTTTTCTACAGAAACTATAAAGAACTTAATCTTGAAGCTTTAACGATCATTGATTTTATCAATATGAACAATATAATCCACAATATTCAGAAAATATCGTGAAACCCCAGAAATTTTGAACATCTCAATAATTTCAACCGTGATAAAGGCTCTCAGATAAGCCCTATTTCGCATACTGCCCTCCTGGTTTTTTAATTGACCGACTGATTAATTTAAACTATCTGATGAATTAGAAACACTTTCCTCTCTACACCTTTCCCACTAAAAAACAGGTGTTGAGAACAAGCACAATCCAAGAAAGCTCATCATCGGAGCTTCTAAAGAAGCTTCTAGAGCTTCCATGAGCTCTGATGATGCAAGCTGTAATGTTTGCGAAACGTCGACCGCTGTTTCAGTAAGCAGCATCTATCCTGAAGCCTTTCATAAAGGTTTGTAAAGAACTTATTACAAAAAATTTTACAATTTTAAAAAATGCTTGTAGCAACTTGTAAACAACTTGATCAATTTTATTTGAGATATTAATTCTACTTTCAGTCTATATGTTTCAAGTCTGACAAATCGCACTTATATAACCAAATAAAACATTTATTACGTGACAAATTCTTTTAAAAATTAAAATCTGCAATTGTATAGATATATTTACAAAAATAGATATAGAAGTATTGATTTTTTATAAAATATTGAGAACTGTTTGTACAATTAATTTCGAAATATTTCGGCAAAACTAATGAATCATCTTATTGATATATTTGCAAAATAATTTTGATAAGAAATTGTTTAATAATTGAAGAAAATATTTTTGCCGTATTATGTATATGTAAAATATTTAGAACTATCATCTATAGTAGTGTATTTTATATATATATATATATAACAATTATATATATAACAATTAACAAAATGTTTTGAACTTAAATCTTTTTTTAGTTGTCAGACATCCAACAACGTATGACACGCAAATATAGAAAATCTGTCAAAACTTAATATTTGCAAAATGTGTATTATTATTTCAAGAATTACTTTAACGTTAATCTACAATGTGCTCTTTGCTTCTTATTTCTTGCTTTTTGCTTATTGTCTATTATCGTTTTACTTCTTTAATTTGTCGATAATCATTTTTTTTACGTTTTTTTTGTCTTTCGAAGTTTATTAACTTTTATCTCATCAATTTCGATAAACAAATAATGCGTGAACAGATAAAAATTTGAATTTGTATTATGTTACTTTTGACAAATATTATTCAGAAATTTTAATCCAATAAAATTGTTGTGTCATGGCGTATCTTAGCGTAATTATTGCAACATTTTTATCAAATTATAATGCTATTGTTGTGCAATCCGAAATAGAATTGTAGTAGAAAAAATATATTTAATAATTTATGAAATATATAATTACGCACCGTCGTTCATTTTTATTTATTTATAGTCTGAATGCTGAGTGAAACATTGCCATTAGGCCTGATCGGCCTGACCTAATGGCAGATATGAATTACAGAAATTAAGCAGATCTTGTAGATATAATTTATCAAGAAATTAGTAGCAGAATCGAGCAGAATGTGCTGTTTTGTAACTCACAGATATAAGTTCGAAAATCGCGCGAATCTATGATTGTTTATGATGCTGGCAACTTGCCGTACGTTTGTTTTCAACGATTTCGAAACATCACGCAACATTACACGCAGATAACAATGTATGGTATGTATTGCAGCAATATAAGCAATTTAATAACAAGATAACAGCATTAAAGTAAACCGCATTGTCACCAATATAGTCTTATAATTATTATAGCATATTATTATAGAAATTAAAAAATAATTATTATGGCATATTAACAGCACGAATCTTGATAACGTCAATTTTTAAGTACCCGACAAGTTGCTATTTAACATTGTCATATGTAATGATATCAATTTATCAACTCAATATATGAACTCAATAATTCCTATAGCAATATACTATGCAAGCAATATGCTAACAATACAGACTACTATTTAAATATAAATCTTAATACCATTGAAGGAATTTAAAAGTAATATTTTTAAATATTTTTTTTTACTTTAAGGAAAACTATTTCATTAACAAGTGTTTTAATGCACAAATAATTATGATACGTGTTAGAGTTTGGATACAAACTTTGGTTATATAAAGATCCCGGCAAATTTTACATGCAAGAAATGAATACTACCTAGCGGCATGTCTTGCAAATGTATTCTATTGTTCTATAATTTTTGCTGAATTTATAGCATAGTCATAGTAAGACTTTTTACATAACTTATATGTTTTCCCTCTCATTTTTTTCAATATGGAGAGAAAAAGAGGAAAGGTAAACGGTGCAAGAAATTCAGCTGAAAAAAATAAAATCTAATAATAGAGTAGATTTTGTTCGGTTTCTGCTGCTAAACCATTAGTTAGCACGTTTTGCTCGGTTTTTATTACCACTCTGTTGTCTGTTCAGACAACATAAAATACTTACAAAATACTTATAAAGATTGAAATATTTTAAATATGTATATATAAATTTTATGTATATTTTTATGTTTAAAAAAATCTAAATATTTAAAAAATTAAGAAAAAAGTTCCAACGTTTGATGAAATATATGATAAGTCTATACATATTATGTATATATCTATCTATCTATCTATCTATCTATATATATATATATATATATAAACACCAAAGTTAACCATATGAAATATACGTTTTATATCAAATATCAATATTTTGAGAACATTTATATATAAAACAGAAAGTTAAAAATTATTCTAATTCTAAAGTAAATATTTAAGTTTGTTCTGGTAAAGTTTCATCTAAATTGATCGATACAGTTGGAGAAAAAAATATATTTCTTGATAAAGAAAAATCAGAATATTTATCAGACAACACACGTGTAGTGATATGGCAACGTTGTATGACTGTCAGTTAGCTGTCAAATTTAAAATACTAAATTTTGATGCATTATTTTTAAAAAAATGTTTTAAAACAATTGGATTCACAATTATTTTGAAAGCAAAATGTACGATATATATCTGAGATAATCAAATTTGATGTTGCAAAATTTAACGCGTTATACAAATATATTTGATGTAACAATACAATAATTTATAATTTTAAGATTTTATCATTTAGAAATATTTAATAACATAAAATGAACAAGTTATAGTGACATTAACGAATAAGATATTGTTAATGTTCTTATATTATTTTAATTAATTTTACATTATTTTAGAATAAACTGTTAATTATCAAGTAGTGCTGGAACCTCCTTAACAAAATTTTTTAATTTTAGTAAAAAAAAATGTTAGCTTATCTGGAGATAGCAAATAATCTGTAGTAAATAATTTTATTACAAATAGAAATGTATTTATTATTCATAATTATTCCATATAAAAGGTAAATCGAACAGTTGGAGGTTTCTTATGGAATTAGTTAACAAAATATGTGAGTTTATAGTATATATTATTGGGATCCTGTTGAGAATAGTGCTAAGAATGCGCTGGTAGCGCCTACGGACAATATATAGTTTACCGCAGGCGTGAATGTTTTTAAAACATAAAACGAAGATACGATAACGAATGCCAAGAAAAGGGCGTTATTGTAGAAAATTGAGAACGTTGTTGCTTCATAATCTGCTACTTCATTCTTCTTCCACAGGATCCTAGACATTTAAACATAATATAAATTAATATTTTGCATACAATATACTTTTGTAATAACTGACTATGTTGAAACGATCACGCAGAAAATATTGTAGTCAACGTGACTGATTGATTAGTCATTTGTTTCGGGAAAGAAAGCATTACCTTTCATCCTTTTCTTTTTTGCTCATTTTTTTGTCCTCTGCAAGTTTTCGGCTTATTTCCTTAGTTACAGCGTCTTCTCTTTTTACAGCAATCTGTACAAACCATGTACATACAAAATATTATATTTTTATTAATGCCCAAAATATACCTTATCTCTTCTAATTACACAGCCACACAAAAAAAGTGGTCTGGCCTGTATACCAGACCCATGTATTCCTATGGATTTTGGCCTGCTCAATTCAAATCTGATGTCTGAATTGGTAGATTGGTTCGCTGTTTTGAGAAAACCTCAAAAAAACATCAGCGAAAGTATTTGTTTTATGGATTTTCAAGCTTTTTTTGAGGTTTTCTCGAAACAGCGAACCAATCTACCAATTCTGACATCAGATTTGAATTTAGCAGGCCAAAATCCATAGGAATACAGGGGTCTGGTATACAGGCCAGACCATTTTTTTGTGTGGCTGTGTTATTAAACAAGTTTTCAAAATGTAAGTTTAGAATAAAAATTAATAAATTCCATTACAATCTTGCAAATTATATAAAAATATTTATTTTAATCTTCTAAAGTTGAGAAATTTATTAGACCCACCATCAAAATTAGAATTTTTGAATTATTATTGTAAAAATAATCTTAATATTAATTCCTTTTTATACGAGTCGTCATTTTGATTTTCTGAAGTTGATACCTTCTAATTAACATAAATGGGTCTCATAGATCCAGCATCAGTAACTGTGTTGTCAGTAATCATTAGATTTTAAAATCAACTTTTGAAGGTTAATAAGCAATTCCATATTAATTTTGTAAAAAATACTTATATCCTAAATACATATATAACATACCTTATGTTTGAGAATAAATTTTGTGTTTTTATATGCCAAGGCAAGGGCATATGTGCTCACTAATGTAACCAGTATGAAAGAGATTATGTTAGAATACAGATCAATCAAATGTATTCTCCAAAATAGCCCTATAACAAACATGATATAGTTAATAAAAGATAAGAATTATCATATAATTTAATTTTTAATATTAAATCAGACATATAAAACAAGACAAATTAAGTCAAATCTATATGAAATATTCTGGATATTAAATTATATCTATTTGCTTTCTATATAGAAACAGCTGTACTGAAATTATCGTATAGAAAAATCTCTATCTTGATATTTGTTTATATTAGATAATTTATTCAAACAATAATTATATATAACAAAGCTTTGTATTTGAAATTACACTTTTTTGTTGAGTTTAACGTGCCATTAACCTGGCTGCAGCACTTTTTCGGTTATCGGGCATTGAAATTATACATATAAGAGTATAATTGGTTATAGAGCTTGTCTGCTATGGAATATTCGCCAAGTTCTAACACGTATCTGTCCAATTTCGGTTCTTTGGCTGTATTTTGAATTAGATGATGACTCAGACAACAAATGAAATTTTGTACGACAGGAATTTAATTGAACAATTTAATAGAGAAAAATAAAATAAAAACGAAAGGAACGTTTCCTTCTGCGCGCTTGACAAGCACTCACAAATGGGTATCGCCGAAACGATGAAGGCATTGCCGTAGAACAATGCTGAGGACTTCGTCGATACGTTCCTGGAAAAGTCCTGCAACAGCAGTTCTTCCTCTTTGGTAAATGCCTTAGACTTCCCCGACATTTTCAGTAACAGCGACGAGGTGACCGGGCGACCGTTCGACCACGAGGATCACGACTTGACAGACGGGGACAATCACACAGCAATCAGAAACAAATAGTACGCATGCGTAAAAAGCGTCGGTGTGGAGAGACGTGTGGTGACGTGTCCCTCGTCGTCATTCCCCGCCGATATCGATCGAGGCACCAGTTCCGCTCCCTGCAGGTGACTCGCTGGAAACTACGTTTGAGTTTCGTTGATCATTTGTGGGTACATCAGAAATTTAGCGACTCATTTTTATTTTAAATGGATGATGCGACTTTTAAACATTCTTTCTGACGCACATATATATATGTTTGGAAACTTCGAAGATTGAACTTTGGAGCACGTTAATCTCGATACGTTTATTTTGGTCATATTTTTAGAATCTGCCATTCGCGATATCTATGAAACGTTGAAATATGATAAATATCACGAGATTCGTATAATATTATAAATTAACCGCGGTCTAAATTTTGGAGTTTCCGATGAATTGTCGATTTTTAATATAACGTCGGTGATGTGCAGCTAAATTCTCTACGGAACGACAGCTACGAGTTCGCGCGCTAGCGTCTCTGGTGTAGCGTGATACGGAGAGATTACGGAGTGCAACACAGTGTGCCATGGTGTGCCATTTGCTGTCATTTTCGACGGGTCGGCATTAGCGGTGACGGTGCATCCGTTAGTTTCCATTCGAAGGATTTTCGGAAATTCGTGATTAAATTGTTAAGTGTTATGACAAACGTATCAGTGCGTCCTGCATAAATCTGCAGTGTTCGATAACCGACCAGCGAGACTATGGAGGCCGAAAGCGAGGAGCTGGTCGCCCTGCAAGCGGCGACGGACGTGTCAGCGTCATCGACGCCAACCGAGAACCATAACCACAACAGGATTCGCAGGAGGAACGTGCTCGAGTCTGCGACCAAGACGGACGGTTCGGCGGCGACGACGAGCGACACGGAGCGCGATCACGTGCCTCTCGTGATCCTGCCCGACCGCACGAAAGCGTGGCGCGACGGTGTCGCGCCGCGGATACCGGATCTCGTCGCCGACGTGGCCGACAAGCAGCGGAACGGCGTGCTGACATCCCACGACGAACATCACGGCGGCACGGCGATCGCGGACGGCGGGATCCTCACGAGTCGCGAGAGGATGAAGATGAGCGTTATCCGCAGCAGCATCGCCAATCCGGATTTTACGTTAGGAGAGCTAAGACTGCTCGGCTGCAGCAGCGAGGGCTTCGTTAATGGTACTTTGCGCAGGTGACGATACATTATGATCAACAAGGAACCTTACATAGTATATATACACTTGCTCTTTGGGACTCTTTGGGCCAAAAGAGAATTTTATAGTGTTTGGTTTTTTTTGTTTTCTCGCGCATGATTGTAGACGATATCCCTAGAGTTTAGTCTTGATATAATGTCGCTTACAAAAAAGTGGTTCCTTTTTGAGAATAATCCCGTTCACTGTAACTAAGTCTTGAAATCATGAGGATGATCTGTAGATGATGTACGAAGGGTATTGTGGCCGAAACTCTTGCGACTGGTACAATTGGATGAGCTCGCACCTGTTAACGGATTAGAAACTGTGCATACTTACATACCAAATGAGATTTATCAGCAGATACTAAAAGATGTGGCACGTAGCGGCAGTCATATCTCACAGAATGCAACAGAAAAAGAGACAGAAAGCTTCCAAGAGCAGTTAACTCAGCTTATGTGCTGGGTACTTCATAGACATTCCCAATTGAAGTTAGTATATTTAAACATGACACTGATGTATTTATAATAAATTTATAAATTATATTATATATCTGTAACTTGCTGTATTATAATATAAAATAAAATAATGTGTACTTAGTTACTACCAGGGATACAATGACGTGGCGGCGACTGTGTTACTCGTGATGGGATTACAAACAGGCTTGTATGTGCTTGAGAGTATCTCGTTGGAATTCTTGGAAAGATTCATGGAAAAGACTATGGAAAAAGTGAATCAGGAATTATTCTATATATTTGCATTGCTGGAAAGAGTACACCCTACCCTTTTGGAACATTTAGAAAAGTTAGTTTTTATATGTTAGAACATGATCTCGGATTTTTTAATTTTATATTTTAAGTAAACATTTCCATACGATTAATAATATTTTATATATGTTATTTCAAATTTTATATTCCTTTTTATTTTAATTGCATTCTTACTTTACACATTTGTTAATATTAATGATCCCCATTATTAATAGCAAAATTGATTTTTACTCTAGTGTAGAACTGTTTCCACACTTTGCTCTGGCTGAATACACAACGTGGTATGCACACAAATATGCAGAAAATCGAAAATTGTTGCATAGACTATTTGATTTTTTCCTGGGTAGTCCCCCATTCATGCCTCTCTATTTGAGTACAGTAATTGTTGCACATAGAGCTACAGAAATCTTCAATACTACACCCGACATGGGACACACACATAAGATATTATGTACGGTGAGTATAATCGAAGAAATAGTTGACTCTGAAGAAAAAAGAATAAAATTATTTAGTACAAATTCATATTTTCAGTTACCAGACGACTTGCCGTTTGAGAATCTTTTAGTAGAAGCAAAGAATTTATATCGACAATATCCTCCTGAATCTATCAGTAATGATGTCAAGGATTACGATCATAAGAGAAAGATTAAAGAGCAAGAGTGGAAGGCAAAGGCGGAAGCGAGCCGTCAGGAGAGAGAGAGACAACGGAAATTAAAAATTGTCCAGTCAACACCAAGAATATCTTATCGCATTAGAAGTTATAAGACTATTACTGTTGTCACTATTTTAGCTTTGGGAATATATGCTTTCATAAGATCCTCGACAGGGCTTAACTGACATTAGGAGATATTATTTGTTGTAAAAAAAATAGAATTTTTAACTATTTTCTAAAGTAGAAGTCCTGTACTTCTTGATATGTCAGCTTTGATTTGACATATTTGATATATACTGAGATTTGGGATAAGAATTTAAAAATATAGGATTGTATAAGAGCGAGCACCAAAGAAATGAAGGGGCAAGAAATATGTGTTGCTAGGAATAATTGAAAGGTTTAGTTATCAGTATTTGAACAAATTTGTTCGAGGACACACGAGTCAAAGTCTTGTGCATTCCTACGCTGCCTTTATGCTGTGTTCTGGAGGCTGACCTGAATTTTTTAATATGTTAAAAAAGAATCAACTATATGGAAATTTATAGGAAAGCAACAATTTAAACTGTTCAAAATTACTAAAAGTTTAAATAGTTAAATTGGGCATCTAATAAAACGTATATAAGCTTTTGTGTGTAATATATATGTTTATATGTTATGATCTGTGATTAGAAAAAAATTTTATCTATTTATAATTACATCTAAAAGAAGAAAAATTATGATAATTAATCGTTATGATCAATAAAAACATTTTATTTGTTAACAACATTCATTTATTGTCATTTTTAATGATGAGTTTCTTCTTTATAGTAGTTTTTACAATACCATTTTGTTTTAGAAATGTATATTTAATTATGTCATTTAGTTGATTAAGTTTGATGACACTCGATAAAAGATTACAATATCAATGTTTACATTTCACATAAGATATTTATTATTTTTCACCATTTTGTACATAAATATAATTTTGTAGAAACTTTTACTGTGCTCTGATAAGTGTTTATTCTAAATATAAGTCTATGTGTGTTTACGGATTTATTTATACCAAAAGATGCAAGATTACATTTACCAAGAAAATTGTGGATATTACCAAGAAAATTGTGAAGTTGTAAATATTTTATAAATTTGAAAAATGTGTTTGTTGAGAAGACTTCTCTTTCCTAAGAGAATGCTTCTTACATCAAATTTCTTGAGTCTTAATAATATATTAATAATATAATATATTATTATAAGTATTTACAACACACACACATGGCAATTATAAATCAATGTAAATATAATATTAGGATATATTTACAATACAATGGAGTTCCGACTAGCAGACTATGAATCTGAGAGATTTCATTGTTATTCTAATGTGCTATACCAGCCACTAAAAAAATATGTTGCTGTACAGATGTGCGCGCGCGCTTGTGTGTGTGTGTGTGTGTGTGTGTGTGTGTGTGTGTGTGTGTGTGTGTTATACTATATATCGCTAGTCATTTTAACTTATTTTTTGTTATGAGATCATAAAAATTGATAATACTAAATATATAAATATATACGCATGAGGAGAAAAAGTATTATATTTATAGAAAATGAGAGGATAGCCAGTTAAATGTTGATATTTAGAACATTTTTGTAATTGCACCACTTTATAATATTCCCAATTGATATTTGCTGATATATTAATGTAATGATATATTTTAATGAATGTAGTTAATAAAAATATATTTTCAATTAAACTGCCTCATATTTTTTGCCAATAAATTATTGAAAATATAGATAAAATTATTTCATTAAATTAGTAAAAACCTTATTTTAATAGTTTTAATCATTAAAATAATTTATATATATTGCATTTTAGATATAAATTTATAGATTAACATATAAAAATGTTAGAAAAATTTAAATTAGCTAATTTGTTACATTCTTTCGCATATCATTAATACTAGTAAAAATCATGTTACACTTTTAGAAATGTCTTAATGTATGCTAAAGCGTCATTATTTCTCAAGATTTCAGTGTGATCAACTCCAGGAAAACTTTTATTATAAATTTTTTGTTTTTGTGACTTCTGCCAATGTGTACATGCTTCCAAACTCTTTAGATTCACAGTTCCATCGCCATCCCCAACTATTAATTGTGGATAACCACTTACACTCTTACCTTTATAATATAATCTGTATAAAAAAAATTAATTTAATTAAACAGCCTCTTATCATCTCTAAATACAAGCTCTAAATGCAATTTACAAATAAACTTGTATAAATTTTATATAATAAAATAATATATATACAAACTTTTCTACAGTGTCCACTTTGCTACCATATAAACAATGTACTTCGACACCTGGTGCTGTAAAATCTAATTGGTATTTCTCATTGTCTTTTCTGAACTCCCAAGCGTTAGGAACATCTATGTCTCTATAAATCAAAATGTGTTTAAAAATATATTTGTAGACTAAATGTAGCAAGTATAATTATTTAAACAATCTTACTTAAAATATTGTTGTAAATCATTCAACGTATAATTTTTCTGGTCTGATTGTACTAAAATCTCTGTGTCTTTCCAAAATAGTTTTGACGGTAACAACCATCCCAAACTTGGATTTGTTATCTGTTCGTTTTTTAATATACTTTCACTAAGAAAATATGTGCCTAAGTCATCTCCTAGATATGTAATTTTAAAATTATAATAGTATAATAAAAGTATAAAGCATATTTTATAGAAAAGAAGATAATAATTAGAAAATTAATATTATATTATTTTTAATTCAAGTTATCTGATAACTTATTAGTAATGTGTTCAATACTACAGTAATCTATAATAATAGGGATCCTACAAAAGGAGAATTTTATTCTTGATTTTAATTGCTGATTGCAACAATCTTAGGGACTTTATACCATACTGATGTGTAATATTGAATTAGTAATACTGATGATATGCATCAATATTGTTATAACCCAAGTTACTTATGCCATGATTATGAAATACTAGTAAAATGACATGTATTTTTCAATCATCACATCACTGTCAAGTCTACTACACAGCAATACTGATACACTCGAGAATAAAAAATAAAAAATCTGAATCACCATCAATATTCTACATCAATATTAATCACATAATCAATATTTTATGTTTTATGATTTTATCTGTAACTGTTTTACTGTTAGCATTGTTGATATAAGGTCTCTTTTATAGATAAGATCACCAATACTCACCAATGGCAAATACTTTGATAGCCTTGACAGATCCTGCCCATACAGCACCAAGCGTGATTAGAGCATTTATGTATTTGTCCTTCCACTTTTGACTCTGACGCTGTAACATTATGAGACTCATAGGACCACCCATGCTGTGAGCCAGTAATGTCACTGGCGTATTATTATTCATTACATACGTTTTCTCCACCAGAACTTTCAGCCTGGCAAAGAATTCTTCATTCTCGCCTGGAATTTAAGATCTTTATCTCGGTAAATTGGTAGATTAATTAAGTAAAATACATATTACTAAATCCCAATGCATAACGCCTGTGTCGGAAACAATTTATCAATATCATTCTTTCTGCACATACTAGGTCCCTTTCTGAAGTCGTAAGGTGCGCCGCGCAGTGATAGGTTTCTAACATATCCCAAGTCGTTCACAAGCATATTGCCAATGTCCTTGAAGTACGAGCCTGGCGAGGCCCTGCTGGGATCTATGTATTCAACTACAAATGGATCACCCCATCCTGGTACTCTTGTTTCCACTCCAGGCTGATTACTGGTAGTTCTCGTCACATTATCGTATTGTAATTTAAGATTATCGATCTGCAATAAAATTTGAAATGTATTGTCAAAAATTATTTGGCTTGGAAGAAAGCAAAGCTACGCATGATGAGATTGACGATCGTACAAAGCAGTCTATCACAACAGGTACAAGCAGTTCCATGTTCAGCCATAGGCTAAAGTAATCGTTGGACTTTTTTTCGCAGATGTAATGCACCACCGACGGCTTGTCAATCTTAGCCTCGACCTGGCTGCCGCCATTACCTGGAACTGTAATATCATTTTCCTTTGTGAGTGCGACGCGCTCACTTCGTGACGTCTCGAGATAAAGTCGATATCTCCGAAGTTCTATGACACTACTGATAAGAGAATCGCATATAAAACACTTCAGAGCCGTGTTTCGACCCCTAAAGTGCAGAGAAAGAGAAAGGAGTCAGGATAACTTTCGGGCGAAAGTAAACGCTCTCGAGAAAACAGAACGCTTCTTTTTTTTCGTGGACAACTCACCCAAAATAACAGGTGATACTTGGTTTGTTTTAGTGTACCAGGGCGCGGATGTCACCGGTCGCGCGGCGAGTAAGAGAACGATTATCGCGCTCAGGAGAGCCGCCAGGTGCATTGTTCGTTCACGGCCACGGATTTGGAAAACGACAGGCGGAACACGTGCGTATGTTACACTTCGGAGTCGAACGCCTCGTGGCACTACAAACGACGACCTGTTCGTTCTGCGAGTACGTTGTCTCCCGACTCAACGAATAAGATGTATGACGAAACGCGACAAACGCTCATCCACGAAGATTAGAGAAAGAATCAAGTCGTGCGTGGTGGGGGTGATCCAAAAACTATCTGTGCAATTCCTCCGCAACTGATACTACTATTTACGAGAGTTAATACACTACTGTCATTGCATTTTGTTTTGTACATATATACCAGTCGGAGTAATCAGCTGATTTCAATGTCGCGCACATGCGCCGGTGGAGAGGGAGAGGCTCGCGATCGGCAACGGCCAATCGGAGCACGGACGAACACAACATGTCTCACATAAAGCGTATAACACGCTTTCGTAAGTGGACGCAACAAAATATTATTGCGTCCTCCTGCATTTGCATATTTGCAATATTGAATAATATATTTCTGAAACTAATTTAAGTTGAAGTTAATGGCTAATAAAATTAATTTAGTTACGTTAAAAGTCACATGAACGAGAAACTCAGGTGCATTAAGATTAAGTTAAAAATTAGCTTTAACTCTTTATCTTTTTTTAATTCTTAGATTTTTCTTTTTTAGAGAAAATTTACATTCGCTTCGTTTGGACGAAATAAAAATGAAAAAAACGCATAAAGACATAAATGAAATAAACAGATTAATAATAGATCATATTTCTATAGCCGATTTCACTTGTATCAATTGGTTAGGATTGCGTCGAAAATAAATAAGTTCGAGCATAAGCATAAAAATATGATTTATTCATAATATGATTTATTTAATCGTATGACGATTTGAATTGCAAAAGTTTCGTATACACATAATGTTTTGAACTGCATACATAATATTTATGTTTACCATTTTCTATTGTTTTTTAATGATTGATGATAAGCACCAGAAATCTACGTCATTTCACATGTTGACGTCTAGTGTTCAAGATTGAGTAAATATTAGTAAATAATAGTTAAAAGACTTAAAAATTAAAAATTAAATAATAAAGTTAAAGTTTAATTTTAATCTTAATTTAATTAATTCAAAATAAGTTAATTTTTTATTTTAAAGTTACTTTTAAAAGACACAAGTTTTAATTTATTAACTTTTTTAAAAATTAAACATTTATAAAAAAGAAAAAACTTGAAAAAAGCTATATATATAAAAAAACAATATTTCTTCATCATTTTATATTAAAATTTACAAATGAGACATTAAATTTATTTGGTAATCCATGTTATAATTATTTTGTCATGTGTAGAATAGTCTAATTTAACAAAAGTATAGAATAATGTAATTTAACAAAAACAATATATGTTTTAATTTAATTTAAATAACGTTTTTTATATAATTAACTTTTAATTTAATTTTAAGTAATTTAATCTTTACGTAACTGAATTTATTTGTTGTTTATGTAATTTTTAATGTAACTAAAATTTTAATTATAAGTTAAAATTTAAGCTTAATTTTGGTTTAAAAAAATATTAACTTGCTTTTTTCTTTTTCCCTCTTACAATTCTAACTTTTTACCTTTTTTTGTTAAAAGTATAGAATTGCAATAAAATTGCGTGATAAAAGGAGCTCAAGGTATACATTTGAATTCAATTTTCGGGTTTTTTACGCTACTATACCGCGACGTCTTGTCATTTGAAACACCATTTAGGAATCGAACAATTCGGACATCGACGACATTGTTAGATCGATCGACACCGTGCTTGGCACCGATCGTCGCCGTAGACCGCGGCAGACCGCGGGCGTCGAACACGCGGCGGCGGAAAGGTACGGCGACGTCGCGTCGTTGATCGCACCACGCGCTCACCCGCTCGGGAGGATCCATTTACGTGGACCGGATTGCCGCCGCGCTTTAATTCTCGTTTCCTTCCCCTTGGTCGTCGCGAGCCTCGTCAAGGATGGCCGATATCAAGCAGGAGCACAAGGGCGAGGACGTCGACAGCTACGGCATGGGCAACAGCGCCGACCCGAAGAACATGCAGGAGCTAACGCAATACGTGAGTCCGCGTATTTACGCACAGGATGACGATGACGCATCCGGGGACGATCCGTCGCGACGCGACCCTGACGCTACGTTGACTCCTTTGCAGGTGCAAACGCTGTTGCAGAACATGCAGGACAAGTTTCAAACCATGTCCGACCAGATTATCGGAAGAAATATCCTTTTCTTTCGCAGTTAACCTTAAAATGTCGCCTACAGCTGAGGCGGCATCTCTGAGAAAGATCTGCGTAGACACTTTGCTTTGTAGAGTATCATGTAATTATTTATTGGCATAGTACGTGTCAGTTTTTTTCTGCTATGTTATTGTCAGTAGCTTCTGTTCTCTCTGAAATAGTAAACTGTAAAAAAGACAATAGCTGTTTCTTGTCTGTTTAATGTCAATGAGACACTGTTGTCTATTGGTTTCAATAATAATTTGGAAATTTTATGTCTATGTGTGCCTCTATAATTTTATTCGTACGCTTCAAAATGTTATATATTTTTATTTTATATTTATTTTGTAAATTTTATATTTCATTAAAATTTTAAGCCTGTATTGAAATATTTATTGAAGATTGAGAATTGCAAATTGGAGATTTAAAGTTCATCCATTTCATAATTTTAGTTTTAATTTGTGTTCAAATTGTTCAACTTCTAATTTCAAATTTGTAATTTTTTATCTTGAATGCATAGTCTGATGACTACAAGAAATTAAATGCACAGTTTTTATATAAATATCCAATCCAGAGCTATATTTATTTTTTAATTGCATGTTACGCTTTACTTAATTTAATTACATATTACACAAGCTAATATATTTATTTGTAGTATTAATACAAAGATATAATTATTATGAAATCTTATTAATCCTTAATAAGAAATACTAGATGAAATGGGCAACAGAATAGACGACTTGGAAAAGAATATTGCAGACCTAATGACACAAGCAGGGGTCGAAGGAGCTGATAAATAAGCCCATTCTTTTCTCAACGCACTGATCTAAGTAATAACTTATCTATAAAATACCAGTCATACTTATTGTCATGGAAAAGAAATATATAGTGAGAAACCCATCCTTTTGTTACAAAAATACAAAAAATAAACACTTTTTTAGAAACATATTTTAATATTATTTTTTTAAAACTCATTATGACTAATTAAAATATCAATTGAAATATTTAATGATTACATTACGTAGCTTCCAGCGCAGTACGGTTTTATGTTGTCTCTTAATGCTATCTTAAAGAAGCTTCTTTTGTCTTATCTTATTCAAAACAATACTGCGCATCTATATGAACTCTTGAAGCTAATACAAAGAGTACAAATAAGCATTCTTCCAGAAAAAATATTCCACAGAATATTGTTTACTTTGTCTGATTCAGTTTGTAAGGTATACGATATATTATAGACGACATTAAGGACCTCTGACATGCAGGGATCGCTGGAACGGGTCTCAGAATGTAGCGTTTCTTTACTTTGTATCCGGCGTGTTTCGACACTCTTTTCTAAAAAAGATACAAAGGCAAGGGAATTAAAAGAATGTTTGAAACTACATAGATCTTTGCCTAGTTCTCACAGGCTTCTCTTGAATCGATTCCGACTCCGTCTCTTCTGTGCTGTCCGGATATTCTTCGACTTGAACCGACTCGGAAGAATTTGTCAATGCGGTCCGTATGGAATCCTAAAATGTACCGCATTAAAATTTAAAAAATGGAACCATGGAGCGATACGTATTTTGCATTTTGCGCTTACCGCAGATTCGGTTCCTCGATCCTTAATCAATTTCTGCGACGCCACGGGTGACGATGCGAATCGAGTGGCCAGGTTTGTTAAAGAGTAAGCTTGTCGAAACGAAGTTCTGCCTACCGTGTCCAATCTTGCAACAGAATCGGGAACTCGCATTGTGTCTCGAAAATCCTAGATATCGAGGAAATGCTTTATTTGGATAATACAAAATATTGCATCAGCAATTTACTAATAATAAAGCTAGTAATTGAAATGTCAAGCCTGTCTCATTGATTCAATAATAATAAATATCAATTTGAAGCAAGTTTACCCCATTCATCTCTCCTCTCGCGTTTTGAAAGTCCTGTACGTCAAAGGATAAACAATATTGACTGTACACTTGTAATAGATACAAATATAGATGTAATTACGATATATCGTTTGTAAATTTCATAATTCTTTTCTTAACTTCAACATAGAGAAATGAGATGGAAACAAAAGTTGAAATGAGGTCTTCTGTGTTACCTCGATATCTTTAATTTCGTCAATAGCTGCAACATCTTGATATGCTTTGGTCAAAAGTTCAAGGGCCTTTGTGTGAAAACTCAATTCGACGGTGACAAAATCTAAAAGTATAGATTTAATATCGTGTAACTTTCGTCGTTCAAATGAGTCGATCTGTTCCTCTAGTCCTTTTACCACTCGGGATACTTCAATGGATGCTTTTGTGAGTTCCGATTCGGCTTGCGACTAATATTCTTTTTTAATTAAAGATTCATATACAATATGATAAAATACTTGAAATGAAAAACTTATTTTGAAATAAAAATTTTTATTAATATCTATGTTGATTTTAATTATAATTTTGTTTGTGTGTGTGTGTAATTTAATTAATGTTAATAAAATTTCTTTAATCTTAAAATTTAAGGATACTATCATTTGACGGTTTCTGGGATTTCTTTCTCGAACCTTGTCTAAATGTCTTCGTCTCGTAAGTTCTCTATCGCGTGCTGCAAAAGTATTTTTCACATCTTCGCGAGCATGCTTGCAAATTGTTGCATATTGTGAAAGAGGTACAATCACTTTAGCATCCAATCTTTGTACTTCTGCATCTCTGTAAAGTACAAAAAATTGATTATCTTAAAGTAGAAATATAAATAAAAATAAATTTTTAAGTTTTAATAAAAATAATGCTGAAACAAAATTAATGTAATCGTAATTGAAATAGGCAAATAAAAAAGAAAAATTTTTAAGAGGCTTAATAAGCTTTTTATCTTTCGCTTTTATCTTTCGATTCAGTGAGAAATAAAAAACTAATTGTTTAATATAAAAACATTGTTGTTTGTGAAACGTTGCCTATGATCACATAAAGCTCTTGCAGAATAAAAGTGGCCAGTTTTCGGTTGAAAAAAAAAAAAAAAGAATTTTGTCTTATATTTTATACTCAGTGGCGAAATTAATAATTTCTTTGTTTTAATAGAAAAAGATAATTTTTTAGAGATAATAAATTCTTAAATATAAAACATAAACCTTTTTTTAAGATAATAAATTTTTATGCAAATAAAAGTGACAACGCGATATCATTTTTTCAGTTAACACTTCTTTCATGTCAATATTAAATTTTATTATATAAATATATATAAAATACAATAAAAATAAATTAACATTTTTATCTCTTTTTATGCATTGCATAATTATTTGAAACAGAGAACTAGTTTTTACCTATAATCGCCGATAACCGATAACGTTGCGGAAAAATTTACGAGTCCAGTACTCAGTGATCGATTTATGATTTCCGAGTCTGCATAAGTTTGTATTATTTTAGCCAGCTCGTCGCTTTTATCGCGCAATCTGAAAAAGGATAAGCTGATGAAAAAGCAAACGGAGCAGAGCGCTTTGTCGTCAAAACAATAGGGAAAATAAGAGTGTGTCACGCTAAAGAAAAATAATCGATATGGTTTGTCAGCCGGAGGAGCACACCTGGCAGCTTTTCTGGTGAACGCCGCAAATATCGTGCATAGTTCAGCGAAGTGTTTCTCCACGCCCGTTATGCGGTCTTGTACAAACTTTGCTTCCTGCTCGCTAGCAATTAAAGAAATAGAGTCATTTAATTTAATAGTTCGTTTTTACGATCTGTCAACGGCGAAAAAAAAACCATGTTTGCGATGTTGTATAACTTACTACAAGGTGCTTTGCGAGCGCGCTCGAAGCATTGTTTTGTTCTCTTTTTTAAGTATTACTTAAAATATCCGACGAATTATTTTGTAGCTCGGATTTCTTCGTCATGTAATATCTCCTGACGCAAAAAACAATTTCACTCGTTCGTTTTCACATGCGCGCTATCGCTGACAATTGCCTACTGACAGGTGGTGAATTGCAGGTGAAGTTACGTGCGTTTCCTATACTCCCTTCAGGCTAACTATGCAGGGGGTTGATTACAGCTAGGTTTCTGACTATTTGAGGAATGATTCAAGCTTGATCTGATATTTCTTCTTACGTTCTATTCCGGCTGTGATAGTTTATATTTTCTCCATAAGATTTAGACATTTCATGCCTTTCTTATTTTCTCTTTATTCTCCTGTATAACAAAATATATCTATAAATTATAAATTTTGTGCATTTATATCCCACAGAGCACACATCTTTTAGAAAGCTTTCTAAAAGATGTTATGCTGTATGGGATATATATTTCTATATTAGAAAAATGAAACTTAATTAAATCATCTACTTTTTGTAAAGTGGGATATGAACACATACAAAAATCTGTATTATTAATTTTACTTTATAATACTGTAATAAGGTAACAGATTAACAGGTACAATGTCACAATATATTTATAAAAATATTGTACTACTACATATTTAATAAATAAAATTTGCACTAATATATATTATATTAATATATTTGCACTAATATATATCAAAATCGCGACTAGCTAGTGTCTTTTATTATAGCAAATGAATGTCCTGCACCAGCACCAATGAGAACGGCAACGGAATTGGATGGAACTGAAAGAAATTCTGGCTGCAGTATGTCCTCCGTTTTTCCATTACCGCAATTTCCATGCTCGTTCCAGCCCCAACATAACACTGCTCCATCATCTGTAAAATTATTATTATTATTATTATTATTATTATTATTATTATTATGTATATACTAAAATACCTTTTTGAGCAATATTTACTCGTTCCATGTTTTAAAATATTTTTTGAAGTTTACCTTTCCTTTTCAAATTCACCTCCATTTAATAAGAAAGGAAATGAGAATATAAAATTTAGTGACAATTAAAAATAAAAAAATATACAATCCTAATTATATAAAAAGATAATTATTTGACGCATCTCTGATTTTTTTAGCACATGCATCTGGTTAGATATTTATTGTATCTAATAATTTACCTGTTAAAGCAATATTATGCTCCGATCCAACTGAAAGCTGAACAATCTTCGGAATGTGTTCAATACATTGAAGTCTCTCTCCCATAGAAATTCCATTTTGTGGCTTCGAAAAAGAACGGCCCAATTGGCCATAATCATTTCTTCCCCATGAAAAAATAGTGCTATCTGAAGTCAAATGTAATATGTTCTAATATGTATATAAACTATTTGATTATATGTAGCAAAAACATAAAGAATAAAGAAATATAAAGAACTTAGTTTACTTACTACTCAAAATATTTACATGGCTCCAGCCTGTATGAATTTGAATCGATGCATCGTGTTGTATACTGGAAAGTGGAATGCATATAGGTTGAAATATTCGTGTTTCAGAAGATGTCTTAGGAAAGAATCCCAACTGTCCGTGCTTGTTGTCACCAAAAACGTACATATTGTACGTTTGCCTTTTTGTTACGACGATAGTATGATACTGACCACAGGCAACATCCTCCACATGTCCTTGCATTGTCCATTCTACAACTGTTCATCTGCGTTTTAATTAAGCAGCAACATTTTCATTTTTTACAGCATAGTTTCAACAAAATAGTTGCTAACTGTTTAAGTAAAAATAATGAAATAAATAATGTGAAGTATGTGAGATCAATATATGTGTAAGAATGGTAAATATAATAAATATTAAAAATACAAATAAACATGTAAAAAAAAAAGTAATTAAAAAATGTTTTAAAATAATTTAAAAATACGTTAGATTCTGAAGAAATATTCCAGGTAAACTCAATGTCTTTATCAATTTTTTTGAGTTCTGTAACTTATTTTTACACAACAAAAATATGGCAATTTGTTATATACTTTTGGTGAAGGCACCAAGGCGAACGTAAGGCTCCATTGTTTTTGGATTAATTAAACCTAATTGTCCTCTGTTATTCGATCCACAAACGTAGATCTCACAACCCTCCGTTACTACAGCAGTGTGTCGCAGACCCATTGAAACATTCCTTATTCTCTCACCAATGGAGACTCTATGAGGATGTGATATTGAAGGGAACTCTGAAGGATCCAGACCTAACTGTCCATAACGATTAGAACCCCATACATATAACTCGCCATTTTCCGTTAACGCCATAGAACTATCCCATCCACACCAGACGTTGATCACTGTTTCATGTTCAAGAGCACATATCCTTTGAAATCTTAGAACATTTTCTTGATCGACATTAGAGCTTCCAGCTTGCCCTTTGTTGTTCAATCCACAGGCATAAACACGGCCATTTGTATCCAAAATCAGCGTGTGTCCAGCACCACCAACAATTTTCCTTATGGATTCTGGCCTCAGGGAACATCCAGATAAATTTACTTCTTGAGGTAGAATAAATTGCTCAGATAATAAACCTTGTCCTAATTGACTGTGGGAATTTGCACCCTGCAAAATATTAGAGTTTTCGAATTATTTATTAATCTACTGTAGACTTATATTTTGAATATTTATTTGTTTAAAACTTTCCATTATTTCAGGATCTTGAGAATTCAACTGTACTCAAAGGATTAAAAATGAGAAATACAACATTAATTTTATCTTTTAATTCTATTCTTATAAAAGCTTTTGCTTTTAATTATGTTGTTACACATGTTCTAATTTTTTTAAAATTATTATAAATAATATAAAATACAAACGTGCACATATAATGAAAGTTCTTGCCAATTAACGAATGACAAGCTTAACTATTTAACTTATGATTAACTTACCCATGAAATCAGGCGATATGTAGACATTATATTTGATTTATATATATTGTTTATTAAGTATTTTCGTTCTTATGATTCAAAATAGCTCTCTTTAGACTGTTCTCTGCGGTTCTCTGCTCAACATGTTAACACAACAGCTGCGTATTTACAAGATCGACAACATCCAAATGCGTGCTCTGGTAAAGGCAGGTGCGCATGAAAATTTCTAAAGAGCTAATGTAAGCCTCCTAGCTAATAAAAGATCCAATACATGTTTTGCCAAATTTATTATCTCCTTATTCAACAAAAAGATATGCTATTGTCATTTTAAAAGTTTATATTTACGTGTTTAAACAATTTCATATACAGCAGCCCTCAGTATGCAACTATGTAAGTATGCAGCAAATATTTTTGTTTGACACTCTTGACAGATTGGGGAATGATACTGTAAATGATTGTAAACAGAGCATGCCGGTGTGAGCGGGTTATATTGAGAAATATAAATTAAGCAAACGAGAATTTACTTCTGGCTGTTCGCAGCATTATGCTAAATGCTGTTACTCTCGTAAGCGACGTAACGTAGGATAGTCGAGCCGAGCAGAATGCAGGAATCTATGAAGTTCAATCTTAAAGAGGTTAAGACAGACCTTTTGCACGCTATACGTGAATGCTCTCAGCGCGGTTTGCTGCACACCACGAAATGGCACGTGAATTTTTGCTCGACCAAACGCATCGTAATCCCTTCATGCGATATACTTTCACATGATTTTATATTTATATCTGTTATATAGGTTAGCGGAATTAAATTACTCCTTGAAGAATGTAGAGCTAGATGAGCACGACCTGACCACGGAGATTAAGATGGATATTGGTGAACCGGAGGATATCTATCACCTGGCTAAGACGTACTTCGATCTGAAGGAGTATGACAGAGCGGCGTATTTCACGATGGACTGCATGAGTCCTAAGATCAGATTTCTACATTTGTATTCGCGATACTTGTCGGGGGAGAAGAAGAAGATAGATGACATGACAGATGTGCCACCGGATCCTCTAAAGAATGAAACCCTGAAATATCTCTGCGCTGATCTGAGATCAGATCATCTGGCGTCGAGACTAGATGGCTATGGGTTATATCTTTTTGGTGTGACGCTGAAAAAGCTGCAGCTTACCAGGGAGGCAACAGACGTTTTAGTGGAGGCTATACATAAAGAGCCGATGCACTGGGGTGCATGGTTAGAGCTGGCTGCGTTAATTACAGACAGAGAGAAACTGGACAGCTTGTGCCTGCCCAATCATTGGATGAAGTATTTCTTTATGGCACACATGTACTTAGAACTGCAGTTGATAGATGAGGGTCTAGCATTATACTGCCAACTGCAGTCGATGGGCTTTCAAAAAAATGGTTACGTTTTAGCTCAAACTGCAATTGCAGTGCATTATAGAAGAGGCAAGTTAGCAAATTCAATATTTAGAACAAATAATCATTCAGAGTCTGTAATGAAAAACTTTGAATTAATCTTTTGTGTCTTGTGATTATAAAAATTAATTTGAAGATACAATTAAATCTATTGATTGTATTGTTATTATTTTGAAATAACATATTTGTTTCTAAATATGAATATCGTTATGTGTCAAAATAGAAATATTTCTTATTTTAGATGTTGATAATGCAATAGAAACTTTCAAGAGAATAATAGATGAAGATCCTTACTGTCTCGATAACATGGATACATATTCAAATCTACTTTATGTGAAAGAGATGAAAGTTGAATTAGCAGATCTGGCGCACAGAGCTACCGAGATAGATAAATATAGATTAGAGACTTGTTGTATAGTTGGTGAGTTAATTGTGTCTCTCCGTAAGGCATAAGTGTAACAACATTTGTTGTATTTAAGGAGATATTCTACTTCAAGAGAGTAAAAAAGATATCTCTTTTAGGAAATTATTACAGCTTAAGAGCCGATCATCAAAAAGCAGTGATGTATTTTCACAGAGCTTTAAAAATGAATCCGCAATATTTGTCAGCTTGGACATTGCTAGGTCATGAATTTATGGAAATGAAGAATACCAATGGCGCTATTCATAGTTATAGACAGGCAATCGGTAAACTCTTTGACCATTTGCTGCTTGCATCGGAAAAACACATCCACGTTTTCTATTTATATTTCTCAACTTGCCAGAGGTTAACAGACGAGACTATAGAGCATGGTATGGTTTGGGTCAGACTTACGAAATCTTGAAAATGCCGTTTTATGGACTTTATTATTATAAGCAAGCTCAGCTCTTGAGGCCACACGACAGTAGAATGGTTCTAGCCTTGGGTGAAGCATATGAAAAGCAGGACAAAATTCAAGATGCACTGAAATGTTATTACAAGGCATGCAACGTGGGCGACATAGAAGGAATGGCACTCTTAAAATTAGCAACGTATGTATTCGATATGTAGTATTACATGATAAAAAATATGTATACATACATATATACATATGTATATTTTTTTTGTTGCAGGTTGTATGAGAAATTAGGAGAACACGATCATGCAGCAGCAGCTTATACAGATTTTGTGACGGATGAATTTCGAAGTGTTGATAGAACAGAACTGAGTCATGCGTATAAATATCTCACACAATATCACTTAAAAAAAGAGCAATTGGATCAAGCTAATCATTACGCACAGAAATGTCTTCAATTTGATGAAACAAAAGAAGAAGCAAAAGTGCTATTAAGAACTATTGCTGAAAAAAGAACTAAAGTAGAAGAAACTTCCATGGTGGTAAGTATGAAACTTTAAGTGTAAAAGTACATTTTTTTATAGTCAATATAATTTTTTAATTTTTCTAGGTGGATATGAACGAAACGGATCCTGTAATTGAGCAAAGATCGCGAACAGATGCAACACCAAGTAGTCAATTATCGCCAATGAATCTTTCGTTCACACCTACGCCATAGACGGATATTTTCTATTTATAGTATATAATATTAATTTTTGTAATTCTGTATGTAAATAAAAAACATTCAATAATTTTTTAATATCATTTTTGTGATAAATTATTTCTTTTTCCCTAAAGTGCGATATTAAAGTTTTTCAATAATATAGAATATAGATTAAAAAAAATTTGTAAAATCTTTTAGATCTAGTTATAAAGATCATAAGTATTATAACATTTAATTTTAATTTAATTCGAGAATCTAATATGTTTACTTATGCTTATTATATCTAATAATTATGAAGTCAATTTGTATATTAATGCTTTATATATATATTAATATTAAAAAGATACTTTTTAAATATAATATACAGGTATTACACTTAATATATATAGATATTACACTTTATACTTACGCCGATATTACATTCCGAAATTTTAGTCATAAAATTTAGCTTCGTAAAACGTAAACAAAAAAAGCTCATAGCAAAATGTTTCTATGAGACAAAATATGATTGACTGCAATTATATCTGTACGGTGAATAAGAAAAAAAAATTATTAACTTTTAAAAATAAAATTGCAAAATCTAGTTCTTTAGAAGCTTTTGTAGCTTCTAAAGAAGCTTCATAGGAAATAAACTAAAAAATCTAAAATAGAAAATATGTCTTCTACAAGATAAAATATGCTAAAATACAGATATATCTGCACCATGTAATAATATAAAGTAGTAGACCGATCTTTCCTGCTGACACTTAAAAAATACAAACTACCGAGATCGTCAATCATAAATCTGAAAATTCGTAAGTGAATATAGAAAGATATCTATGTATATAATGTAATAGATTTATACAAATTATAAATAATTTTCTGTCAATGATTTATTTATAATTCTATTAATTACATTGTATCAGTGTATCAAAATGGTCTTATTTCATATTATAAACCTAATATAAACCTAACATAATAATTAACTAATTTTTATTGTGTAAATATAAAATGCAACTGATTACCAGTTGAAAATTTTAATTCGCATTCGGACATTTCTTCTTTGGCGAGTTATTATTGGCCAATACCGTTTCCTGTAAATATATAATATATATTTATATGTTCTTAGTAATTTCCACAATTTATTCTTTAGAAACATATAATTTCTAAATCAATATCTATATTTACTTCATTGTCGGAATCTTCGAGGTAATTTCTCATTTCTCTGAATCTCTGAAGAATTCGTTCATGTGGCGAAGTTGCAACAAGGTGCTTTGGGTATTGATATTCTTTTCTTGCTGGCGTTAAACCTAAGAAATAATAAAAAATGAAATTTAAATCTAATTCATTTAAATTGAGTAATTTATTATATAAAAAACAGACAGGAATAATATGTTATGTGGTGGAGTAAAATTCTATGATTATTTGACGTTGTATAACTACAAATTTTATTAAAATCTTTGGAAGCCATGCAATCGAGAGAGCATACAAAGAAAACAGATGTATAAATATCGGATACCCTACCTGTTGGTGTGTCGTGCCGTAAATCTTCAAGGAATTTTCCAATTCTTTCTTGTATTGAATGTAATTCTGTAGTTGTTTGATCATTCCAGATGGACGAATTGTTACTTTCACTTATAAGTTTATCATTCAGTTCTATAAACGTTTGTAGATTTTTCTTTCTTAAATCTCCCACAAGGTTTTTGTGACCATGACTTTCTTGTAATAGTACATTATACCTAGTCTATAAAAGAAAAGATTAGAAATATTATCTACTATATTAAAATAATAATTTTAATGATATATAAACTGTATTTACTTTGACAGATCCAATAAAAGAAGAATTATCTTCCTTGAATTTTTGTTCCATTTGTTTAATGTTATCTTCGACATGTAATTTGTCCTGCTGTAGTACATCACAGTGATTATTGAAGTCAGTTTGAAGTTCATCGGTCAAATTATGGCTCTGTATTGCAACTTGCTCTGCTAATATCCAATTCTAAAAATATATATAGTTAATATACACTTTGTTCTATATTGTACTTATTATATTTATTATCTTTATCTTTCAAAATGTATTCGTATTTCAATTAATGGAAAGTAAATATTACCTTTTCCATAAGTACAAATAGATACAATAGAGATATACAGATGTAAACACAAGATGTAAGATATAGTATTTATAAATTGTAAAAAGCTGTATGTAGGGTTAGTGGTGATTGATACATGTGATAGTTTCAAAGTGTAAATAGAAATCTGATACAGGATAAGATAGATTTGGACATAGGATAGAATTTAGTTCAGATAAGTTAGATAGATGTGAGAAGTTATTTATTGTAAACCAAGTCCCTTTCTTGGCTGTATAGCTGAAGTGAATAAAGTATTATAATTACCTTTTCCATGTTAGATTCAACATCGCTTTTGAGTATATCTATATCATCCTGAATTTTCTGCTGCAGAGTCTCATTTCTCTCAATAGCCTTATGGTAGTCATTGAGAATATCATTAGTCGTACTGTCGCAAACCTCATTAACACGATTTAAGGTGGTGCATGCAGTGGAATAATTCTCGGTCACGTTTTCACTTAACTTGTTAAATTGTAGCCATAGATTTTCAAATGACTGTAAAATTAAGATACATAATTTGTGAATAAAATTATTAAAAATATTAATCAAAGAATATGGACAAAAATACTATTAATAAAACACTCAGATAACATGTCAGAGATAAATTATTATTCATTTACGAGTAAAATTATATAAAAAATATATCAAGATATTTAAAAAATTAACAATATACCATTAGATAACATATCGAAAAGAGTTATTACTAAGTCATACTTTTTTAAATCTTTCTTGTTCCTGCATAATTTTATTGTCACCCTCACGAATAGCTTGTACATTCTGTTTTATATCCTCTATATTTTTAAGTAGATTGTCACGTTCCTGTAACCTATAGTTACAAAGTTGTCTTATTGATTCATTTTTATACTCCAATAATTTGTCAAACTTCTGAGATACGTTATCATTTAAATGATGCAAGTTCTTTACAATTTCCATATTATTAACTTCTATTAAATCTTTTATTTTCGATGTTAGTTTTAGAGATATATCATTCAAAAATTTGTGTTCATGTTGAGTCATATCAGACGAACGTGCCATTTCTGTGTCTAGCCACTGATGATAGTATTTGTACTAAAATTAAAAGAAATCAAAGTTAAAAAAATCAAAAATTTTGTTATATATCTTTTCTTTTTATTACATTATGTTTTATATGTGTAAATAACTCACCGAATTATTTATGTTCTTCGTGAATTCATCTATTGCTAATTTTTCTTTATCAATAATGTCACTTGACATATGACAGATTATTGAATCAATATCCTTTTTAAATAGTTCCATTTGCGAATCTGTAAAGATATATATATATATATAATGTTGTGTGTGTGTGTGTGTGTGTGTGTGTGTGTGTGTGTGTGTGTGTGTGTGTGTGTGTAATACACAATTTTTACTTACCAATACCATTTTTCATAGAAGTACAAAAGCCCATGAATTTTCGTGTATAAGCTGCAACATTGTTTTCCACATCTTGAAATTGTTTTGTAATGTTACTTCGAAATTGATGACTGATATGTTCGTTTTCTTGTTCTAATCGTCTGTAGATATATGAAAAATATTTTAATATAATTATATTAATACTATCTATATTATAAAAAATGTCAAGATTAATAATAATAAATAAAATAACATGATATAAAAATAATGTAGTTACCTTTTATGAGAAATTTTATCATGAAGCTTATCTACATCAGTTGTTGCCGTATCAGCTACTTCTAAGAGTGTTTTTGCTTGCGACAAAAGTTGTTTCTCTGTAAATTCGTGCTTTTCTACTAAATGACACTGTTCTTCTTTCTCACGTTCTGTTATTTGTAAACGAGCTTTAGTCGATATCAAAGTATGTTCCGTGATTTCTAATTTTTCCTTGGTCTCATGTAGATGATTAGTTTGTTCAATATGCTTTGTTTGTAATTCATTAAATATGTGCTAAACAAAAATAAAATTTAAGATAACCGTATTAATTATTATAACAGTTTAAATTAATCATTATGTATTTACCTCCTTAGTCTCCATAGTTTCTCGAAGCACACTAATGTGAGCTATTTTTTCTTCAATTTCTTTATTTTGATTTTCAATTAATGTTTGCATCTCATTATAATTTTCTTGTGCCAAGTATACACCGTTTCGTTCACGTGCTGCTAATAAATCCCTTTTAAGTCTCTCAATTTCTTCTGTATATTCTTTAAGTAATGCCTTTTTAGATAGTTTCTGATTGATTTCAGGACGATTTGTGATATTTTTCGCACGATGAGCATAATCCAATGTCGATAAGGTTTCCTCAAGATTTATGCTCGCTGGAGATACAGTGGCAATGATTGACGTTTTTGTACGTCCACCTAATGATTCTTGCAAAAGTCTTGTTAATTTTGATTCCCTGATTAACGTAAAACACAAAAATAAATCAGATTAATTTTATTATAAATAGGTAATTACGTATTAAATTTTAATGTTATAATTTTTGAGTTTTTTATATCTGCATTTATAAAATTTTTATGCAAAAATTGGTATATTACCGATATGGTATATGAGGTGCTCTTTCAACAAGCGCTGTTATAACTCGACCAAGAGTCAATAATGACTGATTAATATTTCCTGCTTCTCTTGCTCTCCTATCCACTGCACCAGATCTTCCCACATTTTCACTGCCAGCTAAATCTACCAAATTCAATTTTCCAGTTTTTAAGAGTTCTTCCCCATCTATAGTATTCTCTTTTATATGAATAGTAATTGAAAATACTGTATGAGAACGGCTAAAAAATAAGTACAAAGTTAGTCCTAAAATATAGTATAAGTAGTATAAAAGTTAGTGTTTTAAAAAATAAATGGATGTACATAATTTAAGATAATAACCTCGAATGAGCATTCATTAAAGTTGCAGCTGTTTGTCTTTTCTCTGATCCCTTTTCTAAAATTTTATAAACTTCATTTTTATTGTGTACAGTTACTTCCTCTAATCCATGAATGATCACTGAACCTTTTCTTGTAGCATCTTCGTAAAGCCTGAAATAATCACAAACATTGTGCTTGTATAATCTATTTTTCCTATTTTTTAACAAAAATATAGTGACATTACCTTATTTTAGATGCATCATCAGTAGATGATAACAAGTCAAATAATTCTTCATTATATAACTCGAGAAAACTAACTCTTATTGTGTATTCTTGTGCTTCTAACAAACGCAATTCATCAAACAAATGACTCAGTGCACGTGGTATAATTCCAGCTGAAGTATCCTATATGTTTAAAAAATAAATCCAAAACATATATTATAAGTATGTTCAATATTATATTATTACATTTGTAAATAGAGCTGAATTATATGTAAAGATACATTTAATCTAGTAATATATATAATTTGCATTGAAAATTGTTGTGTTAAAAATAATTGTATCATATAAAAAATTGTTATATTTAATTCTTTTATAATTTCTCACATTATTTCTTAATTCAATTATGAAGTTAAATATCTTATAATAATTTTTTTATATAATACAATTATTTTTAACACAATAACAATTTTTAATGCAAATTATATATATTACTAGATTAAATGTATCTTTATATTTAATCCAGCCTTATTTACAAATGTAATAATATTATATATATATATATATATATATATATATATATATGAAACATCATAACTTACACTTTGCCAATGCAATGTTGGATCGTTGCTAATACCTTCCATAGTAAATGTTTTTCCAGTCCCAGTTTGACCATAAGCAAAAACCGTGCAATTATATCCTGCCAATACCTCCTCGAGCAACGGGCTAACAACTGCATTATACACATCTATCTATAAATGACAATTGTTTTTTAAACAAATGTTCTTTCAAATATTAAAGATAAAAAATTCAATTTTGTTTACGTAATGCAAAGAAACATCATATTTCTACCTGTTTTGAAGATGGTCCAAATACTTTATCAAATGTGAATTTTTTTGAATGATTGCTTTGTTGTTTTTCATGCACAACCACTTCTTTGTTAGATGGTAATTCCAATACTGAGACAGATTTACCAAATTTCTCGCTATTATTCAATGGTCTATTAAAAAAAAAAAGAATTACTCAATAAAATAATGGGCCAATATCATTTTTTTTTAATTAAAAAATTATAAGTATAAATGTTGAACATTTGTATGTATTGGTAGTTTAATTTTTATTTAATAGGAACATTGAGATTGTCAAACAAAAAAGATCTTCGAAACAAAGCAACAAGAATTTAATAAGTCCTCCATTGTGCACGAAGTTTATTTTATCGGTAATAATAATACGCATCACAATCAGCATCACAAATAATAATAGTCACCCACCTGACACGCACAAAAACCTGTATATGCTGGTTCTTATCCTTTTTCATGTTGCGTATGTCGTTCATTTTAAATGGTTTCTTACGTAATTATGTCTTACTACGATAAAATACAGCTAGTAGCACGATTTCAATACGACACACGTTTTATTTCGCATTCATTTACTATTTGTAAACGCCACACGCCAGAAGTAAGCTATGGTCCGTTGAAGAATTTAAATTGAGATGCTTCGCGCGATTGCCGCCAGGCGGCGGGATACGAAACTACGTTGTTCGGTGACAGCCAATCACAGAACTACGATACGAAAGAGAGAGCACAAGTGACGCTGGCGTGTCGCTCGAACTTCCAGCACGCTCATTGGTCAATGCATATGCGTCGTTTAGCTGTCCTTTTTTTCCTTGTACTTTGAAGAGAAAAAGAAAAATGATAAACAATGCAGTAGCTAAGAAAATACACTCCTCTTGTTACTTCATAAAAACATAAAATACTTATACAATGTAGAAATAAAATTTATATTAATACTAATTTCTTTTGTTTTTATTGTCTTTAATTCATAAAGCAATTCATCATTCTCGCATATATAAAGCTGCATATGTTCATACATTCGTTCACAATTCTTTCAAAATTAAAATTACAAATCTTATTCATAAATTAAATTAGGTTTTCTTATCGCACGCTTTTTTAATAAATTAATCAATATAGTTTTTAAAAAAGTAAAATATAAAATATAAATGCATAAATATCATTCAAAATACAACATAATTTATTTGTAATTTTCAATAATCTGTTAAAAAATTTTAATTTCTTATGCTATCATTTAATATTTCTCTATTGTACGTAAGGCTTAAGACTGCATTTGGTGAGCGTACTATTAAAGTGTCACTTTATCATTTGATGACAGGATACAATGACTCTGTTAGTGCGCTGCCTAAACACAGCCTAAATAAGTAAATTAAATTATAGCAACTTAAACAAATGGTTTCTGTAATATCTTAGCTCATTAATGCTCTCTTTTATATCGTCCAGAGCTCTGTGGTTTAGTTTCTTTTTTGGAGCCGAGTTATATACATTTGAATTCCATCTTCTAAAAATTATGAGAATACATTATTATATTCTAATAAAAGCATTTTAAATATTTGTAGAACATATTCTCTTTCTCAATATTAATTATTTATGTAAAAAAGAATGTTAGTATCTGTTTGCTTACGTAAAAATAGAAAAAATTATTACCTAGCAATTTCCTTGACTGTGCTAGCATCAATAATCCTATAGTGTAAGTAATTGTTAACTAATGGCATATATTTGTACAGAAAAAACCGATCCATGTATATAGAACTTCCTGCCAATGGACATGAACGTTCATGAATGTATTTTTTTAGAAAGTCAAGTACTGTCTTTTCAGCCTCTTCCAATGACACTGTACTCGAACGAGAGCTTTCAGTTAATCCTGTCTGAAACATGTAATAGTTATAGAATTAAAAATACATATATTAATTTACAAATGCTAAAAAGAGCGTCAAGAATATTTGTATCAACCATACAAGTTAAAACTCACCTTTTTGTGATTTTCTTTACACCATTCATTCATATTTTCTAATACTGTATCTGACTGATGTATTACAATGTTCAGTTCCTCGCTAACAATTTTTAAATTTTTGTCTGTCACGAGACAAGCAATTTCTAATATATGATCTTTATCTACATCAAGCCCAGTCATCTATCAAAACATAATATTAATTTATGCTTCTATATTAATTTTAGTGCTTTTTGTTATAACTATTACATATAAAATTTATATGTGAGTATATAATATTTTAATACCTCCAAATCAATCCAAACAATATAGCTATTTGTATTAGTTCTAGGCATTTTGTTCATCTGTAATGATATATATTTAACAACGTACGTATAATTGTATCTGTACGTATAATTTAAAATAATTTAAATAGAAAAATAAGATATAAATATAATTATTATATAAATATAATTATTAAAAAACAAAAAATTAATATTCATTATTGCATTTAATTAATGGCATTCAATTTTTTATTTAATATAATAAATCATATAAAATAAAACTGTATATAATCAATTTTTATGTCACAAATGTCAAAGTGTTTAAGGTATTTTCATATGCATCTCAGACATTAATTTATAATAAATTACAACAAACAGAAATATTTGATAAAATAATGAAAAATTGATGAAGCGGCAAAAATGAGAATTTTCTAATGACATGACTTTAAAGATAACCTCCAATTATAGATGATAAATTTTAACATGTGTTTTACAAATGTAAAACGTTAAAAAAAGTAAAATATCAAACTTACCAACGATAGTATATAAAATAGATGGCAGTATGTTAATGATGACTAATTTTAAGAAAAATATTTTCAATTAACAATTGATATAACAAACGAGTTCGAGTCAGGCACATCCGACGTTCAACATACGACGATCTGATATCCAATAAGGGATAAACGATTTATGTAAGTTAAAATAGAATAAATATAAATTTTTTTTCATTCTAACTTGTTGGATCAGTGCAGTAATGCAGCGCAGAAGAATAGACCAAAGATTTTTAAGGTTGCGTTTTATTTGCTACGATCTTGGAATTATTTTATCCTTGTTATTTATCAAATATTAAAATAAAGACAGGTAGAAAAGCTCGATCAGTGTAAACCCTACTTCTGATTTTCTGAAAGCTTAGCTTAAAATTCTCAAGTTTTTTATTATATGTCTTGCGATGAAAGTTTGTTTAATCTGTTTTAATTATGTTTGTTTTTATAGACAAATATACTATACTTTTGAATCATTATTCTATCTTTCCTAGATCTTTATTGTCAGATAAAATGTTTTGACAAGTTTTGCTCTCAATCTATTAAAAAAATTTATATATATATATATTTTCTATGGACACATGCATAGTATTAATCAACATAGGTATCTGGGAACATTTATTATTTAGTTTTCATTTATAATTATAGAATATGATATTACTTTTAATTATGAGTTAAGTTTTTTGTATTATTGTAAAATATATATTGTTAATTTTCTTCAGGAAAAATAAAAGTATTATGATTTTAAAAGTTTTGGCAAAATCTAATATTTTTCTTATAAAAAATTAGGAACGAGAAAATATTTAAAGCTTTAAAATATCCAAAAAAGCAATGCATTAACATAAAAAAATGCTGCTATAAAGTGTTAACAGATTTAACAACCTCTTCTTCTCCTCACCCCAAAAAATAGATACGTGTTAATTAATGTTATAAAAGGATTTTTTTCAAAAAGAGAAATGTAGTTTCTTCTTTATGCGAGAACGATAGTTCAGTTATAACAATACGCTTATCTGAGTTGCAGGAAGATTCCTAAAACATTTGTTATCTTAATCTTGATATATCTTTGTGCTGTTAGAGTAGTCCGATACGTAACACAAATACAATAAAAATAAATTTTATATGATCAAAGTAGATTTTAATGTCTAAAATATTATACTACAAATATTTTGTGTGAATTTATAAATACATTTTGCGGTTTTCTCTATCTCTCTCTCTCTTACATGCCAATTTATCGGTTTTCAAGCATACTTTTAACTTAAAGTTGGAATAGTAATATACGAATTTCATAATCAATTAAATAATTAACAAGTAATACTGCAAGCAGAATAAGTACGCACATGATATCAAAATAACATCAAAATAAACCGTAATTAATCGAAAAATGACATTTGATAATAATTTTCGAGTTATTTTGAAGTCATTTTGATACAATAACTTGCTCTACTTAGAAATAGTGTAATAAACATATTAAAAGACATTAACTAAAAGTGAAGAATTTATTGCGAAAAAATAAAGTAATACAAGTAGCAGTAAGCGATAGTAGCGACGAACCAATCGCGTGACGCATAGCAGTCCAACGGCGGCACTGGCACGGATCTCTCACGCCATTGGATGATCGAAGCTCTCGCGACAGCTATAAATACCCATGTTGGAGCGCTGGAAAAAACAGAACGCCCTGAAGTCTCGTACGATTCACATCGTTCCGTGTAGTCTCATCGTTCGCTAACTGCAGTCATGTCTGGTCGTGGCAAGGGTGGAAAGACCAAGGGAAAGGCGAAGTCTCGCTCGAGTCGTGCTGGACTGCAATTTCCCGTCGGCCGTATCCATAGGCTTTTGCGAAAGGGAAATTACGCCGAGCGCGTTGGTGCCGGTGCTCCGGTCTACCTGGCCGCGGTGATGGAATATCTCGCCGCTGAGGTGTTGGAATTGGCGGGAAATGCTGCACGTGATAACAAAAAGACTAGGATCATTCCCAGGCACTTACAACTGGCCATTCGCAATGACGAGGAGTTGAACAAGTTGCTTTCTGGCGTTACCATCGCTCAGGGTGGCGTACTGCCGAACATCCAAGCAGTTCTGTTGCCGAAGAAGACCGAGAAGAAGGCTTAATTGCAAAAATAACATCGATAAACACAACGGCCCTTTTCAGGGCCACTACATTCTTCATACGAAGAACACCTCGTTTGCAATTATTTTTATTATATAGTTATATGTTGAGAAAGAGAAAATCTTAGTTTAAATTAATCCTTTCCTTCAATGCTTTTACCCAATCTTTATTTAAGTCTTCGGTACTTAGAAATTTATTTCTTAAATAAAGTACAAACATTTATATAAACTTAAAACTATATTCGTGAATTTTTAGATTCTAACTACTTTTAAATCAATGAAACGGTGATCGAACTCGAAATATTCTCATTACGAATAAGGTATCAGTTTTTATATTGTAGGGGTTCAGATTAGTTTACAATCCATAAGATTTTTTAATGAAATAACTTTAATGTTAAATAATTGGACTTTTACACATTGTGCTCGTAAGATTTTTCGAGTATTTTTAAATATTTCTTCAATGATATGTATGTGTTAATTAAATGTTTAAACTAAGTTGTATGCAAATTATTTGCTCAGTTTTGATAAGATTGTATATACATTATATACTTAGTACTAATAATTTTTTTCCGTTAGTTTATGACATTACACAAAAATACACATTTGTAAACTTATTCTAATTTTAGTTAGAGATTTTATTTTCCATTTAATCAATGTGAATTGGAAAATTCTTTATTTTTAAAAAGTATATTATATAAACTTATAAAGGATCAGTCTTTTTACAATACTTATGTTCAGAAATTTAGCTGGAAATCTTTAGCTATGGGTGTAGCGAGTATAGACTACACTCTCTCCCCACCACCGCTTTAGAGACCAATCACAGGCATGTACCGATGTTATAAAAGGCTGTGCAACGGCAGAGCGGCGTCACTTCTGGCTCGTACGGCGCATGGGATCGTTCTCTCGTAGTTGCGGAAGTTTCAAGAATCATGGAATGGAATGATAGTAATGTCAAATAACCTTTCATAAATCGATTAGAAAGACAAAAACTTCTCGCTTGTAATTTGAAATTAAAATTTTTCGCGAAAGCGTACCTTTCTTTCTATAAAAAATAAAGCATTGTACGCCGGACAATAAAGTAAGATTTATGAAATTATTAGAAAAGCATGAAGCTCTTTTATAATCTATTAATTATTTTTTTAATGATTTGTTATATGAAATCGCTGAACACTTCTAAAAATTCTATAATTTCACAATTATGACGTTGCAAAAGACTAACGAAGCCTATTGAGATTTTCTGAATATACCAACTTTTCAATTAACATTATATCAAGGAATACCTAATTGATATATTACATTAAAGCCAGTGAATATAATGCTGAAAAAAAAGAATTATCTTTTTTAAAACATGCGATTGAATTCAAGTTCTGTATAAATATTTCTAATATAAAAATATATTTTACATTTAGGATGTCTCTTTTTATCATTAAATTGTAAATATTGAAACGAGTGGAGATTATTTACGTCAAAGTGCGCATATATAAAAGAGCTTGTACTACTTGTTGATTTGTATAGATACATTGTTTTTTAAGCAGTGCTTCCGCGATAAGAAATATTGCAGAAATTCTACCGTGACAGGAAGTAACGACAATTCTAAATGCGATACTCGAAAATTGGAGGCTATCGCGTGACTTTTATTCGGAAGATTTTCTTTTCTCATGCAATATTATTGCAATAGTAAAAATCACAATATACCAAGCGGAGTAATTTTTGAAACATTGTATTCCGCAATAGCATAGCATGTAGAACGTGTACGGAATGAATTGTTCTTCAATATTTCTTAATTACAAATTATAAGCACACTGCATTATAGCTGGATTTGAGCGATGCAATGGGCGGGAATTTATTTGAAATTATAATTCTGTCCGCGGAAAGTAATGAGATGAAATTATACTTCATTCATTACTTATTACGGTGCCTATTTTTCATACCATGTTTGCCAAGAATCAACCGAGAAAATTGCGATAAAAGCTCACAGAGCAAATATTCGTTTCGTTATTCCTCGTTCTCATTCATCCCTATAAAGTCGAGAGAGCATCGAGAGCATCTGTAAAATTTAACACGCCCTGTCGCACTCATTAAAAAAAAAATATATATAAAGAAAGACGTCGCTCGGTCGCAAAAATCGATTATTTTTCCTCGCGGTTGAGAAAACAAACGCGTCGAAATGCTGCTGGATTTTCGTTCGGTTGTATTTTCGTGCGCCAGGCTCGCGGACGTGAAGCAGGGTAGAACCCGGTGGAACCTTAACGATCATGAAACTCTGTTATAGGCACGAACGCACGCAAGCATGCATGCACGCGAGCGGGCACGCACGCACGCACGCACGGCACGCACGCACGGCACGCACGGAGCCACGCACGCGGGAATCGTCGGCCATACGTACAACAGCCGAGTGTACGCACGCGAGCACGCACGTTAAGCACACATATACACACACACACATTCAACTTCGCCTTAATGCGAGCCTACCGTGCCGTGGAACGGCTCTGCCTTCTGCCTTTCGATCCAACGCTACCGGTGCTGGCTTTCTTATGAGAAATAACGTTCTGCAGACGGTTGCGAAATAAATGTACATAACGATGATAACGATGGAGTACATATTTGGAGCTTTGACGTATTTAAAACTCTTTAAATTTTGTTCCTTCTGGAAACTTTTCTTTATACGGGGGAAAAAATTTATTAATCCTAAGAATGATATAAGTTACATTTTAGAAATATTATTTGTCTTCATTGTACATGTTTTTGTTTCTTTTCTTTCTCGCGATCTTTAAAGTGTGCGTTTAATACATCACTGTATAAATCGAAAGTAATAGTGATAGTTATTAAAGAGTTAATATTATAATAATATTTATAATATTTTAACTACTTTACTACATAACTACGTAAAGTACGTTTTAGATCTATAACTTAATGACCGTTTAGACTAGAATTCTATTTATAACTTTATGTAATGCGTGTCATGTGTGTATAACGCGAAAAAAATAAGGAGGAATAAGAATAACATGCACCTAAAATATATATCGAAATAGTAAAAATTACGAGAAATACTTAAAATTTATAATATATGTATATAAAATGTTTAATAATAGTAAGTTAATACTTTATTGATATTTATAAACATGAAGTTAAAATCGTCTATTTTAGAATTATATGAGCTAAGAATATTAAATTAATAGAAAAATTATATTCAACCTAAGGCCAAATTAACTTTATGTTTAAAATATTAAAATCGTAATTTTATGTAAAAAATATAAATTATAGTTAAAATTTGTTTTAGATCTAATTACTTTTACTTAAATTACTCAAGGGTCATTACGCATGGCATGTACATAAAAATATAGGCGACATATAAAGTTATAAACAGAATTATGACGCGAATTACAGTTTATCAGGCTAAGATTCTCTGTCGAGTCCGACATATCGCGGCGATGTATTCAAAGGCACGGTTCATATCTAATAAGATATTCCAACGGTCATGCATATATAATTATTCATTCCGTACGGCAAGGCGTAACGTGCCGCGATACAGAACGCCGAGGCGTTCCGTTCGAACTTGCCGCGCGCGAACGCGAGCCAATAGGTGCGTACGTACGTCGGCGGGACGGCCATGCTGCTCTCTCGTGCGTTCTCTCGAGGCTCCGGCGATGTTTGTGCGTGCCTGGCACGACCGTGGTCCCACTGTCGCGCTCGCCCTCTCCGTCGTCGCGTGAGAGAAGGCTCGTGGACATCGGCAGCGTACGGTGCACCACCGTACGACGAGCGTTTTCCGTCGACAATACGAGCGTGACCGTCCGATCCCCGCGCGTTGACATGTCAAGTCAAATATGTCTAAAGTGGAACAGTTTTCTCAGCAATATCGCGACCAGTTTCGAGAGTCTGTGGGAGGAAGAGGGCCTGGTGGACGTGACTCTCGCGAGTGACGGACAGTGCCTCACGGCGCACAAGGTGATACTCTCGGCCAGCAGTCCCTTCTTCAAGAAGGTCTTCCAGGTAGGCTTCCTCTCCGAGGGTCGTCTCCCCTCGTGGTCTCCGAAACGTACGCGTAACACGAGAGACCAGTTATCCTTGAGTGCCTCCTCGTTGTTTGTCCTGGGAGCCTGTCCTCGTGTCGCACGCGTGTTGTCATGCTCGGAAACGATCCGTTTGACAGCTGTCGCGTCGAGGTTAGAGAACTATTATCGCTACTACTGTCGTGATAAGCCTAATGATCATCGACCACTCAGCTCGGTGAGCTTTTAATTGGGACGATTTTTCTTGCTTATCTTGACTTTATTGGCGAACTTCCTCTCCTGGAGGCGAGGATGGATCGTCCTGGTTGACAGGTCGCTGATTTATAAACTCATAACACAAGAATTGTTGCTAATCTTAGGATTTAAGTACTGAGTTTGTATACAATATATTTATATTTAATTTTTCTTTTGTGAAAGTGGCTCTAAATGAAGAAGCACTAATAATAAGCTATTATACAAAGTAAAAAGAAAAAACTTGAATATTTATTAATGTAAAATTTTGAGTTTTTATATTTTATGTACCTCACAAATTTTTATGAGTATTTCTTCTTTATTTAGTATTACCAAGTTGCTCAGTCACTATAAATTTATTACATATTTCTAAAAACGATACATTTGTCGTGAAGATTGTTTACGATAAATTTAAATGAATTAATGAATTAAAAACAAAAAACAAAAAGTTTTATAGAATGCACAAGTATATTAAATTAAGATTAACTACAGAATACAGATTAACAATTTGAATGATGTCTGACAGTTTCCTTCTTTTATTTTCTAGTCAAACCCATGTCAACATCCAGTCATAATACTCCAGGATGTACATTTTAGCGAATTGGAGGCACTATTAATATTTATATATAAAGGAGAGGTAAATATCGAGCAGAAGAATTTACCGGCGCTATTAAAGGCAGCAGAGACGTTACAAATTCGGGGCTTGTCTGGCGGGGACATCTTTGCGAAGGAGTCCTACAAACGGCTGGCTGAGTTAGAACAGGCTGTGGCCGAAGATGCGCCGGTGAGCAAGGAAGAGATACCTAAAAAGAAACAGAAAGTTAACAAGCAACAGAACAATTCTATCTTGGAAAAAGCACTGACACCTAGACTATCACATTCGGAAAATACCAACGAGTCTGCTGGTAGCGATCAAAGTGGGAAGGATGGAGAGTACATGCTGCCTGAAACATTACCTAATCCAGTATATCATCGTTTGGAGATGAAAGTTAGTTTATCATTAGAAAATAAAAAATATAAAAAAATTGTTTGCACATACATTTACAATAATGCGTATGAAATGGCATTCAATATCCAAGTGTATTTCAGATAGAACCATTGGAAATGGTGGTGGATGATCTGCCGAAACGATCCCCATTAGATAAGGATCCAGCAGAGAGGCTAGACACAGGGCAAACAGATGGGAATCAAGGTTAGTGCCATATGTAAACTTTCAGTTCTTTCTTATGCAATTTTTAGTATGCATTACAGCATTGGCAGATGTACAAATAGCCACAGCTCTTGTATATTCCGTTTTATGTTTTTTTTGTGTCAGAAAATCATATTATTTAATGAAACACCGAATTTTCTCTTTTTGCATCTTTATTGCTATATTGTTGCTAATGTCTTTGTTATATTTTAAATACAAATTCTTGAAATTAGCTGTTTGGAGATATCTTATATGTTAACATATATATATTTAGAAAATACCATACTTTATATTTTTTTAAAATTCCTTAAAGATACTTGAAGATTATTTTTTTACTCAACATTGAATTGTGAATTATTATTTATTAGAATTTTTTAATTTTTAATATTAAACATTTCGTTAATTGTACTTTAATATTTTTTTATGGTATTAACACTAAACAATTTTTGTTATTAACTTTTTGCTAAACATTATGATGGAAAGAAAGCAACTTGTTTCTCTATAGTTTTCTGAATTTATAAATGATTAATATTTAAATTATTTTTATTAATAATTAAACACATTATATTTGGCAAACATACAAGATATTATTGAATCTAATGTGCAAATATAATCACATTTTGCTTTGTCAGGATATCAGTTATCATTTAGTATATTGTTTCTTAAAATCTATTGTTTTCATTATCGTATATAATTAATATTATACATGCACAAATGTTGTATACAATCGTATACACAAATTCACCATCTTTTGTATGCTGGCGACTACTGTAGTATCAAAGCTTTTTCTTTGGTACCGCAGATCGTAGCTTTTTCGAATATTCTGTTCGCTTTCAACGCAATATCTGTTCCACTCGTTTTTGGCACGCCACGTTTTCTTTATTTGCTGTGCTACAAGGGCTCCGTGTGAGAAGTAGAAACTAGAGACAAAGATTGCGTGCACGAGTAAAGAGAATTCTATCGAAAAGATAATGAGAGCGACGTAATTGGTGCAAATGGTAAATGTGGCTCATTGCATTACAGCAAAAGAATTTTGCGGAATATTTGATACAGAAGTATATCGTTATCGTTATCGTTATCCTGAAGCACGATTTATTTTTGCAATAACTGTAATTTGTGCAAAAATTAATAGTAATCATTTGCAACTTTATTTTTGGAATCTGAAGAGTTAATTAGAATAAAGCCGGTTTTGGCGTCACGCTTCGAATTGGCGGTGCATAAGCGTATGTGCGTGCATGCGTGAGAGCAGTGCATACGTGAGATGGAAGATGCGTGATCGGTCTTTCATTACATAGTCACTTTAATGTACACTCGCTCGCATTTTCTTTATTGTGCGCGTAATTCACGCGTGTGTGGGGTAGTCCCGTGTCTAAAGCGCGTTGTGCTGATATGTGTGGCAGGGTCTGGGAACAGTCCTGCCGAAGACATTTCCGGTTTATCTGGCTTGTCCGGGCTAAGCGGATTCTCGGACGTCAAACCGCTGCTTTACTCGTATCAGCATCTACCTTACGCCGATCTTCTACCAAGTCCGGACATAATCTCGACCTGGGCGTCGTCCCGACCAATGGACCATTTGGCCTGCGACCTCATGAAGATTCTCTTTACGCCGGAAGAGAGGATTCTTTGCAACGTCAACGGCAAGATGGGCAAGCAGCAGTTCGATAGCAACAAGATACATTTAATTCGAGAGGTCCTATTGCATTTTAGCGGTATAGCGCCTAACAGTATCGAGTGGGAGGAGACTTGGAAGAATTGTGTAACCAAAATCGACACTAGTAATAGGGGCTTGAAAAGGTATCTGTTTCAGAGACGCTCGGTCTACACCCAATGACTAGGGCGTTTTAGGTCAGGGGTCAAACGGAAACGTTTCCACTGGCTGGAATAGGATTGTTCTTATGTAAACCCGTCACCCCGTTCGTTCTCATACAAGCGTCATATGACGACTCATTCCTCCGCTTGTTCCTCCTTGGTATGAGCTTTCGCGCTTTATATTTAGGACACTGTAAAAATAAAAAATTTGATGTAAGTAGACAGTAAGATTCACGCGCGTGTAGCGTGTAGCCAGAGGAAGAAGAGACGGATGATCAGTCGGCGTGGCTAAAATTGCGGAGTTAACGTGCAATAAGATTGGAACGTGCGCGCTTACCGATCCGCGGTAATGTTTCTAGGCTATAGATTTCGGGGTGACAGGGTGATTAGGGAGCGATTAGGAAGAGCATTGTAGACGCGATCGAATTATTTATACGCTTCAAGTCTGTCGCTCGGCGTGATGGGTGGCGGACAATCGACTAATTCTAAGCCTTCCTTAGTAGTTTCTTTCTAATTTCCACTTTATCAAGGAGAACTCTAAGATAATTCATTTGATCTCTTCTCCCATCCTACACTCTTCGCACTCGCATACTGTATGCTTAAGGAATCTCCTCGCTTCTCTCTCTTTCACGACGCGCTCACGCGTAAGATCGATCGTTCGTCCGCCTGTGTATCTTTGTTTCACGTATAGCACCTTGAATAACATTCCTTCTTACTTTTTAGTTTAAGCGAGAATTCGCTTTTACAGTAAAAATCGCGATACGATATTATTAAAAAGTCGGCGTATATCAGAGAGACACGCGAGTCTCTCTTTCTCTCTTGCACTCAAATATACACATCACGTACTCGCTCACACGCATTACTAATACACAAGTATGTACGCGTGTGTGTATGTATATATGCGTTCGTTATGCGGAAATGTGCGGTATATACACGGGCGTGCATACGCGGTACGCGTGTCCAGTTAGAGGTATACGTATAATATATGTATGTACATATATATGTACGAGGATATGTTTCGGTCGCATTGATCACGTGCGTGCGTGAACGTGCTGCACGACCACGGGCAGCACTATGTACACTTAAAGGAAAAAAAAAAAAGAAAAAGCATAGCTCTTACGACAGGAATAGTGATTTAAGACATGCTTGTAGAAAGTATTTAAATCGCAGCAGAGGGTCGCTCAGCATGCGCCACGAACTATTAGAGTATACGTTACGAATCAACGTGCGATTTCTATCGCGCGTTTCTTTCTCGAGACTCATGCGAAAGTGTTCTCTTGATCTCTTGTTAATTTGTGAAGTCATGTTAATTTTTTTCTTTTCGGTTACGCGAGCGTTTATCATATTGGAGCACACTGACAGCTTCGAAGGGATATTATTTAAATCAATATTATTGTAGACAAGACAAACGACTGGTCGCAAATAAACATATTTTACATTTTTAATTGTCTCTTTATTTTTCATACACTTTGTCATGTTCCTTTGCTTATTGCATACGAAAAATCTATGAAAACATAACTGTTGCGTTTTATTTATAAGAATGGTAATTTTCGTGGATACTACAAACAAACTTAAATATTTTCCATGTCTTTTATACTATAATTATTATAAATTAAAGTAGAATTACTAATGGTAATAGTTAATGAGAATAAATTATATTCTTTATACTATCTTGGGATGGGAGATAAATCGTATAGATACCAGTTAGCATTAGTATTATTAAATTGATTAAATAAATTTAATATTGTGATAATCTAACATTACTGGTTTATTTTAAATGCCTGCATTTCAAATTCGAAAATAACGGCCCGCTGTTTGAATGAACTAGAAAATGTATAAATCACATAAGAAGCACTAAGATCTTTTATGGCTTTTATGACCGTTATTGACTTATCTCGAATTGTTCAGAGTTGAATTGTATTTTATATTTACACACACGCGCGCGCGTATATGAATTAAAAAGATAAAACATGCGTTATATTTATACGTTATGTTTATATTCTTTAATTTTGTACTGTAAGTAGAAAAGTAAAAAAACCTACTATTCAGCAGATTATACTATTATATCATTGATTATTGTATCCAATATTTAATTGATCAAATCCATTAAATTCCAAGAAACAGTTCAAATGGTAGACTAAAATTCTTTACAGGATCATCAAAGCCGATCGTAACAGTAATAGCCGAAGCTCGCCACACTTCTCCAGACCCACAAACGCACAAAAGAGATTCTCTTGCAGTTGAACGGAGTTCGTTGTGGAATATTTCGAAAATCCTGGAGGATCCGTCACCTGACATATCGAATTATTCCCGTGCCGAACAAACGTTAGTACAATCGGAGTCCTCGAATTTTTTGGGACACAATCCTGGAGTTTCACAACCCAGTTTTCCCGCATTCGTCGAGTCCTATAGTACAGATTTATCAGAAGAGACTCTAAAAGGTGGACCGGCATATCCACCGTTTCCTTGCCCCTTTTGCGACAGAGCATACACTAGTTGGGGTTTTCGCAGAAGGCACATAAAAGCTGTTCATACTATTTCTCCATCCCTTAATTGCAAATGGTGTTTACAAGTGAGTTTGTGATAGTCTTTGATTTCTTTCGAGATAAAAAGCAAGCAAATTGAATTACATCTTTGTGACATTTGCATTTATATGACAGGTAATATTATATTTTTATAACCGCCCTATACATGTATAGGTTCTTCCTACGCACGCGGCTTGGAGACGACATGTGATATCAGCACATAATCTATCAGCCAGTGACGCACACAATGGTCTTTTAATTTTGGAAGAAGCACATATGGTCCTGCAAATAGCTCGTCCTACCAGACTGGATACATTGGTTAACATTATTAAACAAAGTTCCCAACAAAACTGTGGTCATGATAGCACTCATTCAGATAAAGATTAGGTAATAAATTTCAGTTATTATTTTATATATCAAAGAATTATCTATATGTGCTCTTTTTTTAATAAAATTCATATTGTTTTTGACATCTTTGATGACACCGTTATGTTCAAAGCAAATGCAAATTTATTTATATTAAGAAATTATAAGCGGTCAGATAAATGAATAAATTTATAATAAAACTTTTTTAATATACGTAATGCACGTATATGATATATGTATATATAATATATACATAAATGTTATTTTAAGGTGTTAATATATTCTCTGTATGATAGTTAATAAAATGTAAATTACATTATTTATTATATTTTGTATTAGACTGTCAGCAATTTGTCTTCATCAACTTTGTCAGAAATATTAATATGAATATTGTTTATAAGATTCATTTAAAAACATGGTACACTAACGTATGTTTTTATATGTGAACTACTGTGATGGATAAACATAGGTTACTAAACATTTTTAAAGATTATTTGAAAATGTTTAGTAACACAGTGTGATTTTTTGTACTCTTGTGGATGTTATATATTTAAGAAAAGTTGTTATATATGGCCAGTATATTTACATATTTTTTAAATTTAAATTTTACAAAATAATGAATTATAGAATAAAATATAGTTTCTTATATTGTACTTTGTTATTTATTGCAAATTATAGTTTATCATGATTATAATTATAATAGTTTAAGAATTTTTACAAAAAAATATCCATGATTCATATTGAATAAATTTTTGTGAATTTATTTATATATACTTATTACATATAACTTTTTATCAATCAGGTTACTTTATAATTAAAAATGTTGGATTATAATTTGTAAAATGTTTATTAATATTGGATAAATTGGAACGTTATTAGAAGATTTGTCTTTCTTTGTATTTATAAATGAAGAATGAAGTTATTATCTTTATATAAATTGTTAAGTACTTATATATGTATTTCTTTTCATGAACACATTTATGCGCGTAACCAGTACTATTATAAATACATAATACACTATAATTTAAATTATTTATTCTGAGTTTATTGATATTGATGTATTGAAATGTTTATTATTTGTATCAATAGAAATAATATTTAATGTACTGCAATTAATAAATTGCAAATAAAATGCATATCTTTCTTTTTAGTTAGTCTTTTACTTGTTTAATCAATAAATTGTCATAAACGATACTGGTAATTACTTTATTCGTTATAAATTTATGCTTTTCTAGTAATTAAGAATTTAATGCATGTATGGATTATCAGACATTTTATGAGAAATTGGTAACATTAATTTTTTAAATTCACTAAACTAGCGACTTTTTTTAAAACTATATATACTGATAAATATAGATGGCGAGAGCTAAATTGATCAAACATAAATTCAATTGATTGATTTTGATGCAATTGATCTCTGCTTGTGATTCTTTATAGGTCAGCTACGTAGCCTTTGACAATAATGCCTGGTGCTATTTCCGTAGTAACACTATCTTTCGTGTTTTCCTCATCCCATGCATTCTCTTTCGCGTACTTCTCCGACATGAGGATCATCTCGTTTGGACTCCATTCTGGCGAATCTTTACGACTATCGCCACTTTTGTCAGCAGTGTCTAATTCGTCTAAGTGGCGATGTTGAAATTTTGATATTGATTTTGACGGTGTAGCACTTTCATATACAGGATTACGTTTCATCGAAGCACGCTGATGGGGTGTTTTTCGTAGCATTGCCTAAAATAACAACCTATTTAAAGACTATTCTATGTATTAGACAATAGCATTTTCTCTGAAATTTGTAGCGCAATTATTCTATTTAAAAAATATTTGTTTATACAAATATATATACGTATATATAACTGTGATTAATAGAATAAAGTTACTAGTAAACTGGTACAGCTTACTTGAAAATTGAATGGAGGTGTATCATCATTTTCATCGTTATTGTTCCTACGTCCGATCATTTCCAATTCTTTGATAGGGTTTACGCTACAATGAAAAAAATGTTAGAAAAAAATTTATTAAAATTAATATTCTATTGTTAGAAATTTATGCCAACAATTATACCGATTGTCACTGTTAATATGATTATTAACTCTGTTCTCAAACTTCCGTTCTGTATTATTTCTGTTTTGAATATTTAACTCGTAGTTGCACATTGACGAGGATTGCGTTTGATTGGATGCGGCTGGTGGCGATGATACTTTTTTCCTAGAGTGTACTGATTTGTTGATGTTATTCTACATATATAAAATACAAATTATATATATATATATATATATATATATATATATATATATATATATATAGTATATACACTATAGAGTAATTAAAATTGACAAATTATTGTAATGAATTTGAAATAGAATTTTGAGCTGTAAGATTTATAAACAAACTACAACTGTAAGTTGAAATATTTTATCAAACTATATATATATATATATATTTCTTTTAATTAATTTTTTGGAAGTTGCTTTACAGAAAAATATTTTATTTAATGTAAAAAATTTAAAAAAAGTTCAAGAATTATAATGAAATTAAAGTTTTGAAGGAAGAGAAACAGAAATTTTTAATACGATACTAAGAGATACGATAATATATGTGTTACGTGGTCATAATAAAATTACACTTTGTTTTGCAACTTACATTGCTTACAGAATAAGGAGTACAGAATCCAGAGAATTGTGTGGTGTCATGTTTATTTGATTGAAAATCAGGAACGCTACGGCGGGATGGCTCCTCCGGTGGACACTGAATCGGAATGCTTGGATCCCTGGTGAATGGAGTGTTGATTAAACTTTGCTCATTATTGACAGTTGAACGATGAAGGGACACGTGATGTGGCGAGTTTGTTGTTTGAACCTCGACGTCTAAAAAATGTATCATGTTAGAAGAGGAAGTTCATAGGTGATGCATGTAAAGCTAACAACAAATTCATTGAATTATTTTTGATTTTTAAAACTTTAAAATTTCTTTATAAATGAACTCATGTACCTCTGGTGTGAACATTTTTGTTGGCCCAGGGCACGGTTTGTCTACGTAACGGCGCATCCCAGGATTCGTCGTCACTTAATGTAGATGATATAGATCTACTAATAATATATACGTTTTTCTCAGTTTTCATAAATTGTCGAATAATTCTTAAAATTCCTACTCTTTTAAAAAATAAAGATTATACGATATGAAAAATGCATGTATGCAGGGTTGAAGAGAAGTAAAAAAGAGATGAATAATATATTTAGTAATTTATATAAACCAACAATTCAATATACAATTTATAACTATTTGTGTAAGAATAAATTAAGTAATTTTTTGCATATTTTAAGTTTTATCAAATTACTCTTATATAATATCTTTTCTTGTGAGCTTTGTATTCCTGAAAATCTATTTTCTACTATCGCTTCTTACACAGAATATTTAATTCTATTTTTTTCTTTCTAATGATTTTCATTATTTGTTTCTTATAACTTTATTTTTATTTCTGTTTTCTTTTTGTTTTATTTCAAATACGTAGCATTTTTTATACGTTTACATGTTTTTAAGTTAAATTAGATTGTTTCTTTGATTTATGATATATCTATTTACAATATTTACATCATAATCGCAAAAAGTTGGTAGATGATTTTTAAATTTAGCGCGCCCTGTTGGAGTAGGCGCACAAGTCGCATGCGCATCCGCCATATTTGTGACAAAGTTCGCGGCGCGTCGCGTTGTAAGAAGTCGGATCCGATGATACCGTTCCGCGTTTTTCACGTGTGACTTCTTAAAAGTGATTCTTGTCCGTATGGAAATGCAGGAAATGTTGGACAAGTACTGCGCAATCATTGTAACGTACTAATATTCGCGTGTGCACGTTGCCTGTTTCAGATTCCACGCGCGATATTTTAGTCTGGAGTTGCGAAGGTTACGGTCGTCTTGTGGTCGACAAATGCGCAGCCGCTATTTTTGACGACAAGTTCGCGCGCTCGTCGTATCTTCGAACTATCGCGTCCCGGATTTTTCGTGTGTACAAGTGACTCTTCCCTGTAAAAAAGGAAAGGGCACATCGAAGGAGCATTAAGAAATCGTGGCATCCGATTCGAACTCTGCTTTTCCTGTGCTTCTTACGACATTTGGAGCTTGTCGCATCAAAATGACATGGGTTAATGGCGGAATAACGATAGGTAAATTTTATCACTTTTCTTGAATGGTCAATAATCGATTTTGCAAAAATTTGTTGAGCATGCTTACGAACATGCATGTTCATAAGATTTTTAAAATGTTTTTTAAAATGCAAATTTTTGGGAGTTTATAAAATAACTTTGCCACAAACGCAATTTTCGGACACACACACACACACACACACACACACACACGCGCGCGCGCGCATACATATCTAAGACTTTTGCAGCATTGCTTGTCATGCTGGAGTCCTACGTAGTTATTTTGATAAATTATTTTTGAATTTGTGCCTAAGTAAATTTTTAAATACTTTAACAAAATCTTTCCATATAGTTTCAAGGTAAGCAGCGCACATTTATATTAACGTATTATTCACTAAATAAATTAAATTTGAGTTATATTATTAAATTTTATTATTTTAATTAAATTAACGACGATATTGAGTTGGAATAGTGGGCCACAAAAATAATTAAAGAATGACTCAAATTGGATACAATTTGATATTACAAATTTAATAGTATGAGTAATGTGATGGTTTTAATTATGGGTCATAAGGTTTAATTAATTTTTATTAATTTGTGTAAATTTAATATTTAAAGAATTGTTAATGTTAATGAAAGAAATAAATACAATTTTAAAGATAAATTATTATATATTTCATAAAATAATGTGAATATTGAAGAATGTTTATGTATAAATCTCAATTATATGGTTAGTTTAATTAAATATATGCTAATGTGTATATTAATATACCTAAATGTATATTTTAAATGTATGTTATCTATGTTTAATATATTAGATACAATGCACAGAGTCTTAATTTCTTATTTAAAGAAATGATTAAAAAGAGATATTTAATGAGTTTATAAGAGATTAGTATTAATGATTAAAGTTAAAGTAACTCCGCTTTTTGCCAAATATCAGAAATCATTTCATGATGAGAAGGTAATTTTATATTAATATATTTTATATTAATTTGTACAATAATTACAAAAAATCAAAGACTATAAGAAAAATTTCTACAGTTTTATTAATATATGTATGCTATAAAATATTTAATTTTGTAAATTTGACCTTAGGATTCATAATTAAAACCTTATTTAAAAATTATTGTAGATTATTTTATCTGAATATGAAGATCTTTACAGGGTCTCTGAAATAATTGTTAGTTTTAAGAGTGTCTTTATTTATAAACTTTCATATAGTATCCATCTATTTTTTGTTACATTGAATTTTTGATATCTATTTCTTATTTAGGGTTTCTTGTTATAAACTGAAATTTAAAAAATATTTTAAATAACTTACCCTGCACGTTTAATTTTTATATTTGAAGGATCATTTACATAATTCATATCGAAATACGGAAACTCTTGTTGTATATTGAAAGGTAGCTTGTAGACTTGAGGTGGTCTTATTTCACTTATGTAGGTATTTATTTTGGCATTTGGGTCGATTTTCTCAAGAAACACATTTTCATTTATTTTCTCCAAAGCTGCTACTATTGATTGACTGTATAAATGGACCTGTTATATAAACATTTGATAAATTATTAATAATTCTAATTTTGAGTTTTTAACAAAAAGTCCTATGTTGCTTAATTTTTTATATAAGATAAAATTAAGAAATGTATGTAGTATTATAAATTATAATGAATTATAATGATAAATATTATTAATTATTCATTAATATTTTTTATATGTTTCTTAAATATTATTTATATGAAACTCAAGTTATGTTCCATATGGAAGTTATGTAACGTAATATGTTCCACATATTATTATTACAAATATTGTTTGAAATTCTTGGTAACATATTTTTTGTATTAGCAGAAATAACAAATTAAAAGAAATTAATCTATAAAAAAAGAAAGAGATAATACCTGTTGCGATAATTGGACAAAATCTTGATATCGGGCTGCACGGTACTGTAAAAGGACTTGGAACATGCTTTTTAATCTCCATTTGTTGCAATACAACTTGATAAAATTCTTCGTTTCTTCGCTCATCTCTTCCTTGTGTAAAGATTCGGTTCCCTTTCTTACCATATGTCCTCTGTATGCTGAACAAATATAATGTAGTATAAGTAACTTACATAAATGCTTACAAGATGTCTTATATAATATTACATTAGAAATATTTTACGGTGGGTTGTCAAACCAATTTTATATATAAATTATAATTTATTTATATATGCATTGTGTAAATAATACACATTTAAACTTTTATAAATTTTCTTTAGATTATATTTTAATGTTATAGTTAAATTGCAATAATCGAACATTTTTAATTCAGACAAAAAAGAAGTACTTAATTTTAAGATATTTTAAGAAAATGTTTTACTTCTGTCATCGTTGTTTAAATACTTAAAAATATCTTAACAGTTTTGAACAATTTTAATTTAAATATTGAAACACTTAAAATTTAAATTTTTAACGGTTTTGAAACATTTTTAAGTATTTAAAAAATAGACAAAAATAAAAATATAATTATAATTCTTAAAATTAAACGCTTTTATCAATGTTTTTGTATTTCTTAATACCTACTTTTTTGTATCATTAATGCCGCTTCTTCCTCAGTAATTGAATTATTCTTCTTAATTGATGCTTTCTTGACTAAAACAATACATTGTATTGTTATTGAAGCATTATAAAACATGCACAAATATTTGAATCACAAATATTACATCTATTAAATCATTAATTAAATCATTAATTTGAGAGTCTCGCATTTATTCCATTTATTCGATTGAAAATTTACTTACTCATTTCTTTTTTGATATGAGTGATCTTCGAAGCAATGTTTTTGCGTGCTAGAAAGGCACGCATCATGCACTGCACTTTTATAATTTTTTTTACTTGAGTTTCATATAAACGCGATAGATATTCCTGATTGTAATATTTCAAGAAGACTTTGGTCTTGCCGATAATCCAGCCTTCCATTTTTAATCTGATTAAAAGTAGTCTGCAATTATCTTTCGTCATCTCTACTGTCTCGTCAAAATCGAAGGCTAGAAACTTGTATCTGTAAATAGAAATAGTTCTTGCATTAAAAAATGGACATTCGTACGTGTGACAGAAATGTTTGATTAGATTTCTTGATAATTAGTATCACATTGTTTCAAATAAATGAGTTCTTATGCATTTAGCTTCACATTAAAATCGATTAAGCACTTTATTTCTTTGTATTCTGTTGTATTTAAAAAATGTTACTTTTGTAAAATATCGAAGAGTGAAATAATTCGAAGTAATATTTAATAGAAAATATTACTTTTATAAAATATTGAAGAATTAAGTTACCTTCGAAGAAATTCTTGGAAGGGTATTCTATACGGGTACCCGAGTCGTCTGGCTTTCGCTGTATCAAGAACTGCTAGCGCTCTGATTTGCTGTCTGACGACTTCCCGGTAAAAGCTGCGAGGAACATCCTCGAGGTCGGAGCGTATGCACCTAACAAAATGCGTGCCGCTATTTCCCGTGCCTGTCGCGAGATTTTTCAAAATTTCGAGACTCGTCGCTTTGAATGTCGACGAGCACGTTCGCATCTTGCGTGACTGCGAGTATTGTCCTCTGGACGCAGTGTTATATTTCTGAATTCAAACGACAAGTACGATTTTATTATGATATAAATTAAAAAGACAGTTCTCGTGGAAAATTCTTCGTCTTCAAATGCTTTGAATAGTTTAAATGATTAAGTAAATAATGCTTTGAATTAGTTTGAAGTTGAAATAATATTATTGAAATTAAGATACACGGAAAGAATTTTCTCTTAAAAATTACCCTGAAAATCGTGGTAATTGTGAGACAACATAAACCTTGAAGAATTTTACTATACTTTTGACAAAATTACCACGATTTTTAGGTTAATTTTTAAGAGAAAAATCTTTCCGTAGGGATTAAATATATCTTGATATAATAACAAATACGTCTATTTACAACCATTTCACATACTCGAAACGTAGAAGATTCCTGCATGAGAGCACTCCACTTTTTTTTCGTCGTTTCCTTCGCCGCGAGACAACAATCTTCCCGAACGATCGTCAGATTTCCTGATTTGGTTAGCTTGTTGATGAACATCTGTTTGACTGTATCGTGCGATGAAAATCTCATCGTGCCGATCATCTCCGGCGGCACAAAGTCTCGATTTTTCGTAGCAATTTCGCTGGCGTCGTATATCAGCTTACCGGTATAATGTGCGACCGTGAATTCGTGTGAACTCACCGGTTTCACATAAATGCCACGTTTATGTTCTTTAATCCTCTCGAGAATATACTGAGCGTCTTGCATTTGTCGCGAAGCGTCGTCAATGATATGAAAGAGGCCATCTTCTTTGCTCATTAGTTGATCAATCGCTTCCTTATTATCATAAAAGCGTAATCGTTGCACAGGTATATCATCCTCTTCTTGTTCTTGCTGAAACCATAAAAAAATACTTAATACGAATTCTTTTATGTAATATTTAATTATTAATAAATTCCGTTAGAAAATTGCTGATCTTTTAAATTTACAGTCGTGTAAATAGTTTTTATGATCGCATACTTAATTAACTTTACGAACCTAAAGGGCACGAGTGGCTTTATGATGTAATGGCATACATTCAACAGCATTTGCAAATAAGAGAAAATAAAATCACAATCACAGGATAAGTCTTTTAAGGCTTTAAGACAGGATAAAATATTTTTTAAACATAAGAAAAATAATGACTGAAATAAAATCTTATAAGTTTATTATGAGCTAAAAAAATAAATTTTAACAGATTATTCGTGCGAAATTTACCATTTCCCAGCCGAATACTCTTTGATTATAATAATATTGCATTTGCTCATTTATTGTATTCACTAGTAATTGTTCCAGCCTGTTTGCTGAGAAACATTCAAGTCCAAAGTGATCAAAAATGCTGATAGAATATTTATCACCACTGAAAAAAATTTTTTAAGTAGAAATTAAGGAAATCTACTGATATATAAAATACTTATCATTTTCTCTGTATTTCTATGAAATTTTTGCGTAACTCACTAAAGACCACGTGTCATTGAAAGCTTATAATTGATCATATTAATTATCCAGTCTACTAAACGCTGGTAAAGAGTGTTTGCCAAGACATCCCGTGCCTCTTTCGCTTCTTCGCAAGTATGTTTCCTACGTGTCGCTGATCCCTTCACGATCAAGCAGTAATTAATGAGAGCCCAAGTAAATTTCTTCGCGTCTAAACCGAGAAGTTCCGCCACTGTAATTCGAAACAGCTAGTCAATTTTTTTTGTATCTCATGGACAAATACATATTTTAACGAGATTTAATATATCAAAGTAAATCTATCACGAAATGTTGTAAAATGCAATGACGAATTGAATTCTTCGAATTTAAGTTTTTACCTTTGTTAGCAATTTCGTCATTATACAACTCGGCTTCCCCGTTATTGCCTTCAACGAACCGAACCTCTCCGAGTATCAGTACAGCTGCGAGAATTTTCCAAATAATTTCACAATGCTCCTCCATATCCATAAACTTGAAACATTCCCTAAGTTCTTTGAGTTTAATCGCGTTGTTTTGCGGATCGTTTCTCACTTTGAACGCTCGTTTCTTTTCAGTACTTTTGTCGGTTATTCTGAGATATCGAAGTTTTCTCCCGCTTGGTAGGAAAAATGTTTTTAAATTTTCTGATGCTTCAAAACCATCATAAAAATAATAAAAAATATGGAAGTTTGATTGATTTCTGAAAAATAATTTTTTTTGTTATAATATGTTAATACATACTTTCACGAATTATTCTTTTCTAATTAACCGTTTATAATTTATTATTTTCTATATTTTCTATTTTAAAATTTGATTAAAAATGATTTAGATTAGATTCTAATTTGTTTTTCTATTATTTCTCTAATTTTTGCATTTTTTTGAATTAAAAGAAATTATAAAAGGCACTGCTTATTTTCATCATTGTATTACACGCCTGTACACGATAACCCGTTATACATTGGAATATAGAACGTGATATACTCTTTGGTGCTCCATATTTTGGTTTGCTAAATTAAAAATGTCTAAAAGATTAGAAATCTTCAGCTAAAAGGCTTACAATCTGCATACGTTATATCATGTTATAATAAAAATAATTTTATTTGACAAGTAAAGTACCTGTCGCGAGTTGAAACGCGCCATTTTTCCAACTGATATAGCCAGAATATTGCACCCGATACTTTGCCGGTTGACCCGAAAGTCGTCTGTGTTTGCAATATACATCTGGTGGAATTAGCATTTAGCGGTGTCGCCGCGTTTGTAAAAGCATGAATAATTTTTATAGCTTTTAGCACTTTCACTCCGGTATCGTGCAGACCCTGAAAATAAAAAGATGTAAACACATTTTTCATAATTTTTTATACACCTAATTGTATCAAGCTCACTTTTCCGAGGAACATAAGATGCTCCACTAGATGCAGCATATTTGTCGTTTTTCCGGAATTACTTTCACCGGCCAACAAAATGTGCTGAGATTCTTCGTTTAGCATAACATCTTGAAACGCGCTATCCGCCACGGAATAGATATGAGGGGCATTATCCGATCGCGATTTACATTGATACTTTGCGTGATGCTGCAAATCAAATTGGTCACGTTTTTATTATATAATTTATAGTTTGCAATCTTATTGTTGAATACACGTTGACAATTCTTAAACAAATTCTGTCCTTTTCATATGCGAAGGCAGCAATATCTGATGTGCACATGAGATTATAAACAAAATTTGAGAATAAATTAAATCATAAAAATGCATTTGTAATTTCTTGTATTATAAATCAATTAAGCATGTGTCTATCTTCATTTTTTCTTATAAATAAAGACAGACACATATTTACCTGATAGGTAACAATAAGTTGGAATAATTGGTCCTTAGACATAAAAATAATTGCTTATATCTATTTATAGGAATTATGAATCGAAATATTTTTCACTACCTGTATTGACTTTTTATTATATTAATATTTTTTTATCTGTTCTTTAATAATAAAAATATTAGTTTAATATTGATTTTGAGAAAAAGATATAATGTTTTGTCGTTTATGCCATTTTTAATTATTAAACTTGTAAAAATGATAAATTTATTGAGTGTAGAAAGTTGATAATCTAGTATAAAACTTACGTGAAAATTGTAAATATCGTGCTCTTCGTTCGGGTTGAGTATCAGTAAGATGTCGCCGATAAACGTGTGATATTCACCGCGTCTTAATCTCTCCCAAAGTTCGTCCAGGATCACGTCCTCAGTCAAGTCATCTAGTGCCGCTAAATCCTCCATGAACATTTGCTTCGCTGATTCTTCCTGACGAGTCTATCGAATTGAATTAAGATTTTCTTCTAACGCACCCCTTATAAATCCATTTCATTCAGTTTGTGTTTTGTGCTAGTTACCTTTAGAAAACCTTTACGAACTACTGATTCGGCTTTTCTATGTTTTCTGCCCTTTTCCGACAGATCCATTGCTAGCGTTTTGATCTCTTGCGTCAACTGAAACATGTTGCGCGTATTTATTTTTTCGGTTTTATTTTCTTGATTATAGCAATTTACATCGATTGATTATAATATTTCTGGATTTTAAAAAAGAAAAGGCAGTTCGAAGTTACCTATCCAAAATGTTACGAAAAGTTTAAAATCAAAAAAGTATTTCGAAAGATATTAAATTTTTCTACTCTTAATAAATAATAAACTTTGATTTGTCACTACAAATTCTATTATTTTTAACAATTAATCACTCGAGCTTTAAAGAAAAGATTGAATTTAGAGATTTCAGAAATTCGGCGGTTTATCGACGACGATTTTATAATCATGCTTTGTATATATAATCTGCCTTATTTAACTCATAGCCTACGTTAAATATAAAATATTTTACGGTATAATCGTTTTCAGGTAGCTCCGACAGAAAGGGATGCTCGATGATCTCCATCATGTACGGTCTGTTCTCGGGATTCTTTTCGAGGCATCTGAAATAGATGTGTACGTTGTAACTCTTAACTCTCTTATTTCGTTCACGGCGCTTGTTCGTTAATAAAGAAATTTTCATATCTATCGGGTCACGTACTCCGAAATGAAGTCATTGAAATTCTTCGACCAGTTGGCGGGTCGGTAAAGAGTCGGGGGTGGATTCCGAACGATCTGGAAGAGCGCACGAGTCGGATGCATGTCCTCGAACGGCGCTTTGCCATCGGCCAGCTCTATCGCCGTGATGCCGATCGCCCATACGTCGACCCGGCTGTCGTATCCATTGTCGGCTTCGCTATCCTTGCTGCCGATCATTTCCGGCGCCATCCAGGACGGCGAGCCTATGTAGCTGTGTCTTTTCTCGAGTTCGTCCTTCATTGTTCTCGACAGTCCAAAGTCCACTAGTTTCACTTCGCCTTCCTTCGTTAGAACAATATTGTTGCCGCGGATGTCTCTGTGAATTATGTTGTGTTCATGCAAGTGGATCAGGGCCTGAAAAACAGACATATTAGATGATATCTGGCTGTAGTATTGTCGTTGTGTACAAGAATCTATTTTATGAAATCGAGGAATTATTACTCATACAATTAGAAGCAAGTACCCGGGAAAAAATGTTCATATCAAGGATCAAATTATATCAGAGCAGATTTAATTTTACGTCTTGTTCACTTGTAAAATTAGATCTGCTCTGATATAATTTGATTTATTTTGATGTGTAGATTTTTTTTCTGGATAGACAAAAGACTGTTACAGTAGTCGAATTATATCTTTAGGAAGAAAACTTGTTATATATACGATATCCATTTAATAGTAGAGGAAGTATTTGATGTGATTAGTTTTTTTTTTTATTGACAACTGTAAAATCCTATAAATATTATATGAAATTTTGTAATATTTTGAGATTGCAGACATTTAAGAACAACATAAATGTAATATCTTTGAGGTATACGGCGATGCGGAAGAAAAGTTGGCAACTCGGCACCTTCGTCGTCTCGTGAGAATTGTCTTTATAGATTTACTGCAAATTGAACAATCTATAATTTGCGGCCGGCGCGTAACAAGCACGGGTCAGTGAGCAGTTCCAACGTGGCATGAGCATGAAATCATTAATACCTGGTTCATCAGCAAGCTACTTTAAAGCCACGCTTCGAAGCTAAGGCTAAGTTACTATTGCGAAGTTGGTCGTTATAAATTTTTCTTTTATTTCCTGTAAATTTCCAAATTTTTATTTATATTTGACGAATTTTTCATTAATTAGTTTGAATCGGTTAGGAAACATTAGAATTATTTTTGTCTTAAATTAAAACTTTAATTTAATTTGAGTCTTCTATATTAGGCTTATTAATTTCAATATCAGATCAGTAACGATGAATTTGAATTATTTATGATCTGTACGACAAATAGTTATTTGTATGTTATAAAATTTATATTTCGCTGAATGGCACATTCGATAAGTAAGACAGAAAGATAGGAAATGCGCCGCTAATGAATGTTCGTTGACCGGATGATACACAAGAAATAGTTACAAGGATAAGGAGGGAATCCTCAGGGGACGAACGAATTGTTAATTGGCGGATAAAGATTAAACGGGATATAATGATTGTGCAGAAGAAGCATATACTGGTAGTCTCCATTCGTCTCTCGTTCTTTATCCGTTTCCCGTGCTCTCTTTGTGTTTCTGTTTCGAGCACTGCGCTTGCTGCGTACTTCTCTTCGCGGGCATTTATTTCGCGTGTAATTTGCCGGCATTAAACGTCAGCGTGGTCTGATTTACCGCACGAGTGACCGTGGACGAATCGCTACCGGGCCCATGGAACACGTATCTGCGAGGAAAGAGTATAGAGGGAAGGAGGAAAAAGAAAGAGGGAGACGAGAGGGTTGCGTGCAGTTTCTAAGGTGGAGATGGGGGGGGAGGGGTGAGGAGAAAAGGCGGGGAGTGCTGGGCACGGTGGCGAAGGGCATCGGATTGTGCGTGCACAGGGCATACCCGAAAGGTAGACCCACATAATGATTTAGTGACAAACTGCTTGGATCGTAAATATTATCGCTGTGAGCCATGAGCCACTCGCGAGAGAAAGAATGCTGGGCCCATTACACGTCGTGCCCTTTCGCCGCGCTTCCTCAGTGAACTTATGAGGGGAAGAAGTGGGATTTCGAGAGAAATAGCTTCTTCTTATTATATGAAAAAGTCAAAACCTTCGGCAGTGATATTACATGATGGCATTTTCGATAATTACAATTATTATTCTAAACTTTGGAATCAGAAAGAATGTGTTTATATTTGCGTGTACACTCACAAACGCTTTCTGTATTTTAATTGCAATAATTTTGAATTAGATTTTGACAAGTTATATGTATATATACAGTAGATTATTTAATTAATTTTATTATTTATTAAATATATATTATTTTTTATTCACAATTTTATTTACCATTATCAATAATATCTTTTTTCTTTTCCCTTTTTACATTTTATACTCTTTTATTTTACAATTTAATAATTACTTACGAGGCACTATTAAAAAATAGGTATTAATAGCTATTTCTAGAAAATGTTATAAAACCTGCAAATCAACACTTATCGATTTATTTTAGCTTATATATGTACATAAGAAAATATTGAAAACGATGTTGTAAAGTTGTCGATCTCCCATATTACTATCTGTTTATCTTGTACCGGTGCACGAAATAAAAGACAGTAATAATATATTTTAACGCTTACCGTTTAACGGTTTGTGACACTTACGTTATAGTTACAATGTTGTAGCAATTAAATAATCATATAAAATAGAAGTACAGTTAATAGACAAATCTGTGGATACTTCTAAGAAATTACCGAAATTACGTATTATATTAACAAATTATAGATTGTTAAATATTTATTATTATATTATTTTATATTTTTACACATAAAACCGTATAAAATATCTTATGTTCTCGTTATTATCTAATGTTCTCTTTTCAAATAAGATTGCTATGATATTGAAGATAAAATAATGACATGAAAATTTTTTCAAGAAACTATATATATTATTCTTAATTTATAAAATACCGATAATATAATAATAAGCAGGTCATTACTTTTTATTATTTAAGTTTTTTTTATTTATTATTTAGTCTTTAAATATTTTCTTTATTTTAAGCAATTGAAGGACTAATATTTTTGTTGCAGTGTTGATTTTATTCTGAGTGTTATATACGCACATACACATAAATGATAGTAAATAACAAAATAATTAATCAAAATACATATAAAAATATAATGAGCAAAAAAAATGAGTGACACACGAATCAAAGCGGACATAGTCACTTAAGTTCCATCCTGTGGCGTGCATCGGTTATTCGTTCTTTTCTCGTCTTTTTCCTCATCTATTTTTCCTTTCATATATATATGGAACTTCTTAAGTTCGTTGAGAAATGAGCACGATATCCTCACCAATTATTCGACCTCCTAGGAGAAACCGGAATCATGGAGGATAATATCATTGTACATAAATAAGCGAATCTGTTTTCCGTAACCATTAACTATTAAGCAAAACCATAGTAATTTGTGAAACGGAAGAATGTTTAGCTCCTCGTAAACTCTCATTCCTCCTTCATTTTTTGTCTTTTTTCTCCTTGTCTCTTGTGCTTTTAATTTTCTTTATTCGAATCTCAAGTTGTGCTTTATTCACATTATTCCATTTCCGGTTCGTTTCATCATCCACCATTATCAGTTCTTGTTGTTTTTCTCTTTCGAAACTTGTGGAAAAATTAACGATACAGCTTACGTTTTATGATTGTCGTAAACAAGGGCAATATTCAATTAATGCAGCGGTTAAAATTTATCGTGACGTTAACTGTATTACCCATTAATGTTAATAATGATCAAAACAAAAAGTGAATATTTGTACTGGATATGAATTGCGCGAATTCATTAGGTTATTGTATTTTTATTGTAAATGAGGCATTTTATATTTTTTAAATTCAATTATTTGTTAATCTATTTGTACAGCTATGTATATATATGTATCACACTTTGATAAAAATCTCGAACTAATTATTTTATTTTTACAGTAAAATACACTGTTAAAGTCGTAGTGTCAAATTGTACTCAATTTGAGTTATTTTTAAATATTTTATAGGTCGCCACTGCTCCTAATATTTGATTAATTTGACTAAATAAATGGGTTTTAATTAACGATGTATTGAGTAAGCACTTACTCATTATTAATGACCTTACTCAATATATCGTTCATTACAACCATTTATTTAGTCAAATTGATCAAATATTGAGTAGGAACAATGGCGATCTATGAAATAGTTAAAAATGACTCAAAGGGATTCACAGTGTACAAATAAATTATAAAATTTTTATTTGAAGAAAAAATTAAACATATTACATCAAGAAATATGCTTTGCCAAGTTTATATACACAGAGAAATAGAATTAAAATATTTGATCAAATTTGAATGTTTCATGATATTTCATTTTTATGTATAAATTATATAATTATCCTGTAGTTATTATAGTTATATATATTTACTGCATAAATTTTTGTTTTTATTAATTATTCTGCAATATCTCTTTTTTGAAATTTTAGTCATTTATCGCATATTTATCATAATTATAATTATTTTTATAAGGTCACGAAATACCTTGGTTTTTCTGTGTCTTGTAATTGCACAGCAGTATACTTCGGCGCCAATGCGTCTTCTGTAATCAGAGGGATAATCTGCCGCAAGATAAAAGCATCGTCGAGACATACCATCGAGTATAATTATATCGTAATAACGCGACTATTGCCGTGGCTATACATTTACTATTATCATTTCTGACGGTTCACCAGTGCGCTCTGTCATGCAAGTAATATTTATTACGCTCTGTATCAAGAAAGGGAGGAAGGAAACAGAATGACGAGGGGTAGGAAGGGGTATGGTGAAGGGTACATTGCGGCACAATTTTGCTGGACATTCCGCGACGTCCACCTTTCTCGGCTACCGACGCATATAATACCTTCTCGTACTCGAGCAAAAACTAATTACCTTAGTCAGGCTCACTTGTTTTCGGTCACCGAGATGTTTTCACGTTATAAGATCCGTGATTTATTGTTAATCTTACATCTTATGCAAAACTTATTTTATTTCTTATTTAAAATATTGTGGGAATTTATCTTTGTTAATTAATTTTTGTTGTATGTTTTTTCAGAAAAATATTTTGATGGGCATCTCGAGTTACTTAATTTATACACGGAAAAAATTTTATAGTAAAAATTACTATGATAAATAGTAAGCGCGGGACCAAGAAAGGAATTATGAATATGTTCTTCATCAAATTATCATAGTATTTACATTATAACTTATGATATAATTCTTTGAAATTTTTATAACTACTATCGTACATAGTAATTTTTATTGTAAAATTTTCTCCGTGTAGATATATATCGTTTCAATATATCATTACATCGTCTACGTCTAATCTAAGTATTTTACATAAGTTTCGCAAAATAATAATAAGTAATGCAAAATTGAGAAAATTTACATCGTAAGAAAATATTGCGATTCAACGATATGATACGTATTTGGAAAATATACATACACCGAAAAATTGTACTCTAAGAATCAAGGACACTCTAAAAGTAAAAGGAAAATTTTCAAGTTGAGAATAGTCTACTCAATTTTATTATAATTTTAACTTTAATTTTAGATTTTTTATTTTTTAGAGTATTTTCTTGATTCGTAGAATACAATTTTTTTGGTTTATATTACATAACAGTAAACTTACTTTGATCACTTCTCTTAAGATGAAGGCAATATGTTCTTCCTGTATTCTTTTGTCGCTTGCAATTATGCCATGAATGAGATCCATGACTGTTCCACCTTCGCAGAGCTATAATATGTAATATCATGTTATTAGTTAATTATAATAAAAATTCGTTATTATATTAATTATATAAAAAATTTAAGGTACTCACAAAATTGTCGAAACACAATAAAATTAGTATAATGGTTAACGAGAGTATAAACATAGTTAATGAGATTAAAATAAATTATTGCGGAAGAACCTTTAAATTCCTTCATGTAATAAATTTAAACTTAAAAAAAAAAAGTATTAATAGTAAAATTGCGTCCATTTATCGAATTCAAGTTTAAATTTGTTATAAAGTCACCGCTTATATGATGGCTGTTGTAATACTGGTTTATAATCTTTTTTTTCATGACATAACATGAGATTGATATATGTTAATTGAAATGCCATATTTTAATTGCGGAAGTTATTAGAATCAGTGGATGGGTTTAGAATTAAGTTTACGCATGTGTGTGTATGTGCTTGTCTTCTGCAAGTCTTAGACATGATAAATTTAAGAATAGATTTTATTGAGAATAGAAATTATTTTAATTCTTTTTTTTTGTATATGTGTGTGTGCCAAATGTAATTTGTCACAATTTATATAAAACATTGGTAATTTCTGAATAATTCTTTATTTAATACGTTTTTTAATAATTCATTTAGTCAGAAAAGTCCTCGTAATACATTTCTCTAGAAATTAAGCATCCGCAGAACTTATAACCAAAAAGTGTAATAAATTTCGCGCATATATATCTACAATTATACGAAACGTGCGGTAATTATGAGTGAACGTGATCCAACACTTTATATTACCTTTCTCATCGCAAATCGTAACATAGATTCAACCCTTCTCTTTCACAGTTTTAAAACACGTCTCTTCAAATGTATTTTCTTAAATTAAAGTTGATTATTGACTTGCGCAAAACTATATATTTGTACAAAATGCTCACTGTAGAGAACATTATACTCCATTCAAATATTTTAATACGGTTCCGTGTTTAATTTTGCTAAAGTTAAATCGCTAAAAATATCCTACTTCTATATGATAACAATCCAGAATATCTTTGATTTTGCTCTCAGTAGAGTCGCGGGAGATCTTACCGAGGGGGGACGAGGCTTTTCGTTCGCGCCAATAAAACTTGCTCGATATGAAATATCACCGGCGATAAATCCTTGCCACATTGTCGTTGGATGTTTCTTTCTCTCTTTCTCTTTGAGATCTCGGCGCTCATTTCTGCCTGAGTCGACTTAAAGCCGATTGACTTACAAAACTGCTATTCGGTTCGTGCTGTACCGTCGACGAGATGCATCTTCTTTCTACCTCTACACACCAACCTCCGCGACCCAACCTTGCGCCTTTATTGCTTGTAATCTCCGGCAACGAGCAATCAGCGAGCTTAACGTAGCGACCGGCGACTCATTACGTTTCTTCGTTGCGGGTACTTAGCCCGTCTCTGAGACTCGCACGCGAGTTGCCGAAGTGAATCGTGAGATTCAGGTGGATTTTGTCGTTTTTGGCGTGTTCACGCGTCGCCTTTGAATCTGTGTGAGATGCGAGGAAGGGAGATTGATCGAGAATGTGGGTGGTCGAAGTTAAAAAAGATAAATTCTCGTGAGCAAATAAAGATACCAAATATTAATAAATTATATTATATACAGGATAATTATAAATAATTGAGATTGTGTATGTGATTAAATATTTGCGCGTAATTAGATATTTTCTATTATAAATTTCCGAATGTGCTTTTGTATTTAAATTAAAGTTCATACATTTTTGTAAATTGAACTAATTGAAACTATTCATAAACAAAATGATAAAAAAGCGGGTAACATCTTTCCCTCTTTCTTTTGTCAAATTAAATCTGATTAATAAAAAAACTTGAATTGATGAAGAATTATATCTCTCCTTTTATACATTTGATAATGCTTCTTATTTTTATGTTATTAAAAACATATATTTAAAATTTTTTTCACAATTATATCTTGCGTGTGACAGCATGAAAAAATTTGTCTGAATTAATATAAAAGAAAGTATATTTGATGCTATGTCATATAAATTTGAAAGTTAATGAAACGTGGCTTCTCCTTCAAGAAACTGCTGTGCATTGATGGGTTCTGAACGATAAAGGCGGAGCTGAAAAGATCCCGATTCCTGAGACAACTCGGCGGATTTTCGAGTGCATGTGTTACGTCAGCTCGATCGTCGCTTTATCCGAGATAAGTAATAATGTTTCGAGCACACATCGCGGAGGTCCGTCCGTAAATTAGAGCCGCGACGTGCCAAGCCTCACCTGCGTACACGAACGAGTTTAATGATTGTTTAATGGGGGCGCGTGTGTCGTAAATTATCTGTGTATTCGACGGTCTCAAATGCTTGAAATTGCCTCCAGGTTCTGAGCACGGTTATACATGGCAACCCTCACTCTTTCTCTCTCGTCATCTTTTATTTTGTATTTCTGTTCCGTGTCCTCTTTCTTTTCCCTCTGTTTTCCTCTCGTTAAAAAATTACAACTTTAAAGGAAACGCGAATATATTGCGCGGCATCGATGAGAAACTTTGCTGTGATTCTGATTTTTGGATTTCTGAACATTAATAAAAATGTAACACTAATAACTCTTTGATAAAAGTAATAATAAAAAAGTACAGTAAGGTGACGTGAAAGTCAGCATGATAATTTTTTATTTATTTTTAAAGGGAAATCTGAACTCGATTTTTTTTGCTAAGAATAATAAATTCTAAGAAAATTTTGTAATTTGTGAAAATGTTGATTTGTGCCTTTAAATTTGGAATATTATCTTGGAATTGCTTTGCAGTGCATATAAATTATACGATATTTCTATATTTTGTATGTAATTTTTTATATTTTTTAATATAATTATATGTTTTAAATTTTATATATAGCTCGTGCTTATAGAACTTACCTCCATGATGAACCACATTTCATCGTAATCAGATTTCTTCGCCGATCGTTTGCGATATACCCCGTAGAAATCTGGTAGATTTGGGTGACCGGCGAAATCACGAAGAATACGATATTCTTCCACAATCAGGGATTGCGTTTCCGGCGTGAGAGTTTGAATTTTAATGGCAACCTTCTTATTTCCTAGAACATAATCGATATATATTTATTTTTGTATGTGATTACTCTTTGTGGCAGATAGAGCAGTTTTCTTTATCTACTTCTGTACTTTATATTTTATGGTTTACATTTTCATGTTTTTATATTTGTCTATATGAATATATATCCTATTATTATGCGTACCAGCTTGCTGATCAATTCCTTCGTAAACATTGCCGTATACACCGCTACCAATGTAATCCTTCAGTGCGTATCTTTTTCCTGGATCCTGAATGCTGTCCAATCGTTTAAGAGTTACAGATCCTGTGTTCTCAGTCTTACCCCGATTTTTCATTTCTCTTTGTTCATTTTGGACATGCCAATCGTTACTTTCTCGCTGGTTTCCATAATCGAAATCATTCATTTTGCAGATAAATAGCGTTTACCGCCTGAAATATACTAGAATAGAATAAAATTATACAATAGAAAGTAGAATAGAAACCGAAATATTTATATACCATAAATAATTCTGAATAACAATAATTGAAATATGTGCACATGCAACACAAAGTACTCAGCGAGTGACAGTTTTTAGCAATTAACGATTTAAAAAATTGATAACATAAATTTTTTTTGAAAATAAAAATTATCAAATATTATTAATTTTGTGCGCTAATTAAAAGATTAAATTCATTAATTTGAGCCCAAAATAAGTAGTATTATTTAATAAAAAGTGATAACGGAAATAACATTGTATTAAAACTTCTATGAATTACTTTATCAATTAACATGTACAATTTTTATGCTACAAGTGTATTGTTCTTTTTTTTCAGAAAACTAATACTGATGGATGTGTACGTCGATGATATAAAGAAATACCTCTTTACATCTTAAAAAAAAAATCACGATTGATATCTCCTTGTGATCAAGTCATGTGAGGATCGAGGATGACTCTTCGAACGCTCTTGGAATATTTTAAGAGACGTCAAGATCAGATCAGTCGAGTGTTTTAGCAGCCTCCCCCCTTCTTCAGCCCACAAAGGTGAGTGCTAATTATATTTTCTCTCGAAAGCCCCGTGAACGAGTGGTAATCGCTAATTAGTAGCTTGCTTCCTGAAAGCTTCGGCGGGCGTTGCCGAAGAAGGATGGGGCGAAGAAAGGATCAGAAAAAGAGGCGTCGTTGGCCACGAATCTGATTCGTATCCCTGTCTGTTTATCGATCGTACGTTTTAATCGAATTATACAAAGCTTGTGCAATGAGATTTAATTGAATTCTTTTTAAATCAAACAAGTTAAGGCGCCGTCATTAGAATTTCTCTCACAATGAAAATTATTTTTCTCAATTCGTGAGATGAGGGAGATAAGAGATAACTATAAGACAATCGCGTTAAATTTATCATTTTTGTGTCAATAAATGTTTACACTTTTAATAAAATAAGATAAACTACGGTAAATTGCGATTTTGCAAATAGTCACGTAAATGTAGGCGCCCGTTTTAAAATAATTAAACTAATTCATAAACTTATCATTTACTTTTCTTCAACAATAAGTTACAAAATGTTATATAAGATGAACATCTAGCCTATTTATCGCACATATATTACGATTCACGTAAAAGTATTTTAAATATGTGACAGCAAAGTCACGCAATAAATATTTTTCGTATACGTTAAGATAGTAAAGAATCTGGGATAGTAACCAAGCCAACCAATAGCCAACCAAGAGTTATTTCTTTTTAACAACTTATTCTTAGATGTTTTCCTAGCTTATGCCTTAGCACAATCCATTTAAGAGTTATTGTTTACATTTCTTTTCTTTCGGTTCTTAAGGACACAGTTGATAAGCTTCAGTTGAAAGCATGCCGTGTCCAATGAGATTATCATTCGGTTTTAAATACAATCACGACAAAAACTTAGCATTAATTAAAATAAATAAGAAGATATTTCTTATTCTTTCTTTTTTACTTTTTTTTCAGAAGTTTAATTTGAACTTTTTAAAGGATACGTATAGTAATATTTCTATGTAATCTTCATTTTTTGATGCTTGTTCATCCTCGAAGATGCGATTAATTGGTTAATTAAATGATATATTTCGCATTGTGAATCAAGCGTTACGCCTTGGAGTTCCTATAAAAAATTAATCCGCTGTTTCCTTGACACGTATCTACGGATCTCCGCGAACCCGTGTAAATCCCTAGCTGTGCACAGGTTGGGCAAGGAAATCGAGTACGCGGGGCGAGAAAAGAGAGGAGTCACGTCGTTAGCCAATTCATTTATTCCTGGTAGGTCGGCGCCCGTCTGGCATAATCCGTCGATTTGTCGGCACGGCGTGTCCCGTGTAATGTCGCTTCTTGCCGCTTGTAATCGAGTCGGAGGAAAGGAGAGCGACTCGAGCGAGAGGACGGCGCGACACTGACTATATGTGAACGGTTGTAAGAAAAGCCACTCGATCCGGGGAATGTTCACAGTTCCGTCCTCCATCTTCTCCTCCTCCTCCCCTTCCTCCTCCCTCTTCTCCTCCTGTTACTCCCGGCGCCCTCCAGGATCTTCCTGACTCTGTCTCTCTGCCTTTGCACCTCTTCGTTCTGGGCTGGTCCCGGGCTTGTCGCCCTTTCTTTTCGCTTTGCACCGCGATGCCGGTGCAAGTTTATTGATACGGCGGGGCGCTAAATTATTGATGCTCGACTGCACGCCGCGAGACAACGAAGAAGGAAAGGAGGAGGATGTATCCTGTGATTTCAGAAAAAAGTTTTCCACGTCACCGGTCTTCCCGCCGCTCCTTCTCGCTTACTTCTCGGCTCCTCCGTCTTCTTCTGCGTATTAAACCAGCGAGGTAAACTCACGGTCTTTAAAAGGAAGGAAGAATTGCGCGCGGGGGACAACGAAACGCATGCTGTGAGAAATTTTCGCGCGTTACGTACGAGGAACCATCGCGAGGTGTGTGTTAATAGGGATGAGTTCCCAATCTCTCTTTGATCTTTTCTGACTCTGGCTCCTTTCTGAGAAATTGATGCTTGCGTTTCTCCGTTTGCGTTGCTTCATGGAGAACCGATTTGAATAATCGCTACTTCTTGAAAAGAGTTATTATTACTATCATTAGATAAATGCCGTTCTCGATTCTCTGTAAGTCGTTTCCAGCGTCGCCATTGCTAAAAGAGTATTACCATAGTGCTGATTATATATTTTTTTTTCAAGGATGATGGCAATTGACGGCGGAGACCGTACTCCATCCATATAGCATTCCAGAAATTGAATCTAATCGCACGGCTCGTGTTGAGTAACGCGATTGATTGGTATATATCGGTTACACGCAAGGTAACGGCAAGGTGCAATTGCCGCGGGGCAATCGCCGATCTGTTGCAACCTTCATTTGCATTTCCCACGTGATCAATTGACGCACATGCAACGTATAGGGATCAATAGGCCTCCCGACATTCATTTCTGCGTTTCTGCGAAATCGTACATTCTCCAAAAAGCCAGCTGTGGGAAAGTTGATATCTGTTCGGGGCCTGGTGGACCGTCGCCTGCCACAGCGGAATGTTAGCACCGCGAATCCCTGGGAAGAAACGGCAACGGTAGTAGAGTGGCAGAAGAAAAAAGAGGGTGGGAAGGGGAAGGGGTGAGGGACAGGGGACCGAAAACGAGCGTCGTCGGATCCGACCGGACTCGGGACCAGTTGAAAAGGGTTCGGCACTCCTCCCGCTGGAAAGCACCGCTGGTGAACCGCTGACAAGTGGTTCGCTCGCTTCTCTCCGTGCAAGAACCGCGCACTTGCAGACTTACGTAGCATCGTTCGATCGTTTATTCATTTCCCCTTCTTTTCTTTGGCGACCAATTATTATCATCGTGGAAGATACCTAGAGAGAGCTTTCGCTTAGTTTCATAATAGATATCTTAGATATGGATGTGAAATCGAGTTCGAGTGACGTGGCGATTCTCCGAAGTATCGCATTGTGCGAAGTTAGCGCGAGTTATTCCCTCTGTTTTATTCTTCACAGATCTCCTTTTACTAAAATTCTTCCTGTATTTAATTTAAACTTTGTTTCTCGGTTTCGATATCGGCAAGTTGTCGCAAAGAAGCAATCGCCGCGCACGTATGGATCGAGTCTTTTCGCATTCGAACTACTCGCGGCGCAGAAATGCGTATCGATCTCGAAGGCGGGGACGCCTTACGCGGTCCTTTCTTGCTTTGCGCCTTGTCCCTTTTATAGACATCATGCGACCGATGCTTTCGGCAGATAAAGTGTCAACCTGTTCGTAGATTCTGAACCTGAGGTGTCGCAGTTCTCGCGTTCTCGTCTCGAAAAATCGTGGCGACTGTACGCTATTTCCGTCAACGAGCTAATTGATACCGAGAAACCCAGTCGCTTGGTCTTCACTTCGTCGAAGCTCATGTAACATTTAATCTCTCGGTGTATTTTTTGGGTTCGTGTGAGCCGCGTGAGGCTTTGTCTCGATCTTTCTTCGGTTTTTTCTCCTTTACCCCGTTCTTTCGTTTTAACAATGTCGATACCAGAAATGCGAAAACGATTTTTTAAATTTTTTGCTTTGCTTTAAAATAACATCTGTTATGAAATATCCGTCAATTGAAAATGAATACTTTGTATATCGTTACATAAAAGTTGTATAGATAATTTTCTTTTTGTATAACAAATTTTATTATTTTTGTAGCAAAATACGGCAACTTTACTTCAATTGTGCGACTATTGTTACGAGCATTGTTTGATATTTGTATCAGAAAATAACGACTTTTAATGCTGCTAATTTTTGAAAAGCACTCAAATGGCTAGAAATATTTTCAAAGATTAAAAGATTAAAGATAAAATTAAAAATAATTGACGTTTAACAGTAGAGTAAATCCTAAGGGATTTTGTTTTTGTGATTAATAGTGTATATAATCATTAAAAAATTGATTTAGAAGATAATTTTTAGTTCTTTTATAATTTTTAATTAATTATATTAGTATAATTTTGAGCCTTATTATATTCATAATTATATATTATAAAAAAGCTCATTGTCAAAGTAAAAATTTTTTTGGCTTATTTTTACAAATATTCTATATAAAAGATGTTTTATTTTTGTGAGTGATTAAAATAAAGATTTTATTCTTATTTAGTTTATTTTAATATCTTCGCGTACACACACAAATAAAAAAAAAATTAATTAGATGGTCCTTACAATTACAATATACATTGTTATATGAGTTGGAATATATTAGAGATAAATATATTTACATTTATTTTATATTATGGAAAAATGATCTTTGTGAAAGTGTGAACACCGCGAGACCTGCTTAATTTGCAATATTGCTTGTTTATTATTTTTGTTCTGATTTCCTGTGAATTAAAGTGATAAGGGAACAATATTGCAGATTAAGTTGAATTTTTTCTTACATTCTTAATTCTCTGCGTCTTCGTAACTGTAATTACATATTTTAACTGTAATTACATATTTTATTGCTCGAGTAGAAGAAATAAAAAGGATTATCTGCACGTGTTGTAAATAGCCCAGTCAATCGCGACACATTTTCTTTTTCCAAGTATCGATTACACTCCCTGCATGTTATTTTTACCGCCGTCACACCCGCCACTTCTCGGCTTTGTTATTTTCCGCGTATGCGGGACTTTTTTTGCACGGCCCTCGCATCCGCGGTACCGTAGGCGTGGTGACGATAGGAGGATGGTACGCGAAAATTGTACTTACTTACGTAAGAGACGCCGTTCTCTCGAGTTGTCCCGCGCGACGGAATTCGCCTCTAATTAAAACACAGGTCGTGCAGGCCCCGCGGCGTTCAACCCTTGCAGTGCCAGTCACGACTAAGTGTGCTACGACGCATTTGTGTGGGGTGACGTTTGCAATGTGCGAGGGATGCGAACGCGATGCTTGGCTTCCATGATCCAATAATACCGACTTGATTAGCTGTTTAACTCCAAGCAAGCCTATTAGCTCATTGATTTCACTCGCTAGACTGCCGTCCAATCGTTTCACTATTTCATCTTCCTTCCCTAGAAGTTCATTTATCTTTTCATTCGACGTTATAAGGATCGTTCTAAGTCCTATCGAGAATCGTCGGGATTGCACGGATAATCTTTTGGTCTTTCTCTCGTTCTCATCTTTCTTTCAGACTTTTCAAATTGCTCATTCCGGTTCGAGACACTTAATAATAAGTTCACCGCGTGCAATGATTCCTTTCAGCGCTTTCGCTTATCTTTTGCAGACATCTTAATCCTTACTCATAGAATATTCACGTGAAAAGAAAAATCTGTTTAATGTTTGGATACTAGGTTGATTGTCAAGTTAGAATAATGCTCTAAAATTACAACTTTTTTACTTATTTATGCACTTAGGAAAATAAAAGAATAACGAGTACATTTTTGTTATTATATATCATTGTCGTAAAACTTTGTTAATTATTTTTTATTAGTAGCTAAAGGAAAGAATTAATATTAGATTTTTTTTCTATCATATTGATAATAAAATAACCAGTAATTTTAAAAAAATTTAATTATTCTCAGTACAGCAATGGTTAAAATACTTCATATTTCGAAAAATTATATTTTTTGTCTCGCATTAATTTGGGAACATTATAGAAACGCGCATGCTATATGTAGCATGAATGTATAATTATTTATTACAAGTTTAGTAATAAAGTAAATTAAAAACAGAAAATAAATGAAACAAATGAGAGAAATGATTGCGTCGTACGTACATACATACATTCGCTTCTAGTTTCGTTCTTTGGATCGATGTACCTTGGAAAAAGATCTTTCGAGCGGCGCGCGCGCGCGATTAATGCGCTTTATCGCGGCTTCTTCAGAATCGTCCTGGTCGTTGCTGTCGTCGTCAAAGGGAGCCGCTCGCCGTTCGCGGTTGTACTGTGCAGTTAATGTGAATAGCGCGCCGTACCACTCCTTCTTGCTTCGCGAGCGTTTCCTTGGATTTCGACATTTTATCGCGGACGCGTACTACTGCCACTTTACTTAACAGTCATCAACTTAGCAGTTTGTTATGCACGGGAGCTTATAAAAAAGTTTTTATATCTCCGAGAGTTTATATAAGAAAAAAAATTGACCTCCCTTCTCGTGCGAGTACAAATATAATTCGATTATCTCTTAGCAGTTTTGTGGCAATTTATGATGTTTGAATGTCGGAGTGAGTTTATTCAAAGATTTATATCTTTTCAGAAATAAATTGAATTATAGAAATATATGATAATAAAAAAATGGTAATAAAATGTTAATAAAGTAAAACGGATAAATGAATATATTATAAAGATTTGTTATTAAGTCATCATCAGTTAATTTGATTTTTACTTTTGTCGTCAATCATGTATGAGTCGACCATAATGAATCACAGAACTTTAGCTGATTATTTTACTACAGCTGTTCATCAATTAAAAAAACCAATACTCTCTTTTGCACTGTATTACGTATTTTTTATTTCTTCCTTAGTTTCCATACATTGGTTTGCCGTCCTTGTGCTCTCACATTTTGAATCATTAACGATTTATATTAAAAATATAAAATATTGATATTGATGATGATCAATATTACGATATTGAATTAGTCACGCTAAATTGAAAGATTAGAAATATTGATCTGATTAGAATAAGATTAGCAATTAGGAAAGTTTTCTGTATGCGGGAGAAAGATGGCTCATTAAATATATTCTTATATGAGATAATATAAAAACTTTTAAAAACATTCATATAATTAAATGTGAAATGTATCAAGGAGGCAGATATTTTAATATTTCCTATAGAAGTTTTTGATTAGAATTTATTGGTTAGAATTTAGCGGTAGTCGATAAAATGATATGTATTTTAATGTATACAGATAGTCTTTTGTTTTTTGTTACTTATCTAATAACATGCTTTTATATCATATCTAAATCTGGTATTTAGATGATGTCATGCAGTAATATTGGTGGCAGTAGTAGCGCAAGCGTGTTGTCAGACAGAAATATAATTAGAAATGACGTGGTAAGGCAATTAGCCTCGATTGTTAATTCCGCGACTTAAGTTAGATGTGCTTTTTTTTCATCTAAAGATGGGATTGGCATAGATCTTTGCAAGATTCTAACGCGCATTTATTTATAACAGTCCTCAATAAAAAGAAGATCTCACTTATTTCACTAATTCGGGCGAGGCACACATACACACATACATATACACATATACAATCAGAAATAAATACTAAAAACGTTTCTAAAAATAAAAATGTTATTTGCACTAATCGCTATAATAATATAATAAAATATCTGAAAGTGGACACAATATTGGGGTATTGTTTGAAGGAACTCTCTTTATTGTACGCACATTATTAAATTGTGTACAATCGTGTCCGTCAAACAGGACACACCTTTTGTCTAATAATACTGTGCTGGAGGTTTTACAGTTCACGTAGAAATTATAAAATTAAATATTAATTATAAATAGAGCGTTGTTATAAATAAATTATGAGTTTGACTTAGCCTACGGATCATTTTATATTACTCACGCCACTACGGAGCAATTTACGCAAGACCTCTTCTAATGCGATTGGACTCCTGCGATTGACTCATGTTTCTTTGTTATTCAATCCAATTGTTCGCAAATGATTGATAAGTCGAAGTATAATTTCCGTAATTGACGTTTAATAGAGCACGATTTATGTCAGCTTTGCGTGGTTTCGACAATGTACAAATTTCGTATTAAAATTTATCTTTTTCAATGATAATTAAGACGAATTTTTGAAAAGTACAATTGATTAGTTATTTTATCATAAAAACTACTAATTTTGAAAAAATACGAACAATATATCAACGAGTAAAAGAGTAAAAAATTGCGTTGCTTAACATTCTATAAAAATTATTATCGCATTTAAAGACTTCTTGGTCCTCGAATGGTCCTAGAAATCGATTTAATTTTACTAACGAAGATTATTCCTAGTGCGTTCGTAGAGATTCGAAGTTAGCTACAGATAAATTCATTCTGATATCATGATGGCTCAGGAGAAGTCTGGTAATCCTGGTTCCAATAAGAACCGTATTATTAATCCTACTTAGGTATCTCATGATTGATTCTCGTGGACGAATAGCCTCGTTACGCGCATCTTCGACGGATCTCCCAAGCGAATTTTCTCATTAAATCGACGCTGTTTATCATCTTGATTCCTTTCTCGGTTCGGCTCGGTCGGTGGAAAGGAAGAAAGAAATTCGTATCGATTTTCGTCAGTCTTAGACTTCTGTTTCTCGTTTATCTTGTCCTATTCCTTATTTGCAAACCGTGATCCACTCCTCCACCGTGCAATTCTCACATTGTACGAAGCAGCACCAGTGAAACTTGCATCTGCATCGTTCGGTTCGCCGCTGCCGTACCATGTTGTAGCCCCTGCCGCAGCACAAACTGGCACATCCATCCCCGCCGGTGCTGGTCTTGTTGCATCTGCGACCAGCGGTGCCGGCGATGTCGAGCATCGTGTCCTGCTCGCAAAAGTTCGGCGATTTCTGGTAATAGTAGAGCTGCCTGGGGAGATCCCGGATCTTCTTCTTGCGGCCGTCCCTGCGGCGCTTCTTCTGCTTCTGCTTCTGCTTCTGTTTCCGACGTGATCCCCGAATCCTGTTCGACGGTATCACCTCACCTAGATTGGTCTGCGTCACCAGTATGGCGTTTCTGAAACGGTCCTTCAGGGCCTTGCCGACTACCCGGAAATCCGGGACGATTTTCCAGCAGGTTTTCAGTTCGCACGATCCAGACATTCCATGGCACTTGCAGCGCATCTGCATGTTGCTCGCCAACGCCTGCAATTGTGTCGGAACGATTAGTCACGATGTAAAATCCAAGTTACGAATATGGACGTCGGTATCTTTACATTTTATTTAACGAATGTGAATAAACTTGTTAGTTAGGATGTCCATTATGTAAAATATTTCTTTTAAATAAATTTACATTTTTTGATAATTGAATTTTTTCCGAAGGATTACACGCATGTCGTTAATTTTTATTACTAGATTTATACAAGAAGAACTTTATTAGTTTCTTTATCTCGTTTCAATGTCTTCAATCAACTTCAATGGACTTCTCTGAAAACTTTTGTATTTTTTTTTATATCGATCAGTCGTTATTCAGGAAGCATCTTTATTGAGTAAAATCCAAATCAATTGCAAATTATTTTAAGAATCTACGAAAAGAAACCGTTACCAACCGTGCGCGCGCTCAATTTCAAGAACACTTTGTACACCGACAACGGTTCTGAATGACAGAGTGGCTAAAAAGTCACTTTCACGTCGGTTGATTTTGTACAAAATGGTTGATCGACTTTTTCATTTGTGTCTGCCACGGTAGCAGTCTCTTTTTCGTGCGGGACCTTCGGTCCGGCGGACAAGGCGGAATCGAATCCTTCCCTCAGATTGCGATATCCGCGATGCCGCCGTTGTGACGTCGACTGAAAAACGCCGGTTCTAACACGCTGTACAAACAGGTACGAGTTGTTCGGATGTGCGGGGTGCGCAAGATGGTCAAGAGGGTAAGAGAGGAGAAGTGGGGAGAGAGGAGGGCTCAGTTTCTTTTAAACAAAGAGGTGTCGCGTACAAAACAGTTAATGAGTCTACGGCTGGGTGGTCCAGCCTGAGGCTTCGTCTTAATAACGTCGAGGCGAGAGAGCGAGCGTGGAGAGGTTCACGAGGGAGAGGAGACGAGTCTACCTCTCTTCTCTTTTCCTATCTCTCTCTCTCTCTCTCTTCTTCTCTTTCTCTCTTTAGTCCCCCTCTCTTTGTTCATCTTTCTTTCTGGCTCCTTTTTCGCTCTTTTATCGCGGCGATGGGAGGGAAAGAGGAAGATCGCACATCACTAAAAAGTAAAAGCCGGAGGAAAGACAGAACAATGAAGGAAGGACGGAGAGAGGCGAATCGCGCGCAGGATAACTCGAAGCTCTCTCACGGACCCACGCACGACGGCGTGAGCGCTACATTATTCGCGGACGCGGCACGCGATTGCGAATTCGCTTCCTCGGTCGGGATTCCCCGCCGACCATTTAACGGTACATTTCTTGCGCGCGCCTGCTTTAAGATGGCGCATCATTTATCGTGAGATACCGTGTGTATACACGAAGATCGCTATAAGGAGATGATAATCTCGTTGTAATAACTTATGTTAAAATGTAGCTCAGCTTTCTCCGTCAATGGGATCGTTCAATGTTTGCGCGCATGTATATATAGCTTATCTATAAAACGAGATGCTGTATTAGATGGAATATCGCCGGAAGAAATTTTACAAGAGCATAAGACACGAACTGAAAGTTGAAGCAAGCGAGTAACCGAATAGTAATTAGCAATTAGCATTTTCCTGTAATTGAATTACGTAAGCTGCATCGTAGAAGAGATTCCAAAGCTAGATTGAGAGATGAGATTCCAGGATCATATTCCAAAGTATTTTCTCATATCTGAACATCATATGAAAGAAATATTCATACAATGTTCCTCAAATCAAAATATATACTCTTATTCACGTCATACTTTCCTCTCTAAGATATTTTAATATTTTACAATTAAATACTTTCTTTTTGAGTGACGTATTTCTTCTTTCTCAATTTTCCTTCGTTAATGTTAATGATTAATCGACGCTCAAATTCGAAGATTAATGTTGTCGAAGTTACGAAAGTAGCGCTTACCAGACGACCGGCTTGGTTATTGTGTAGATTCACCGTAGACTGTATGTCGCCTGCTTTCTCCTGCGTGTCTAGGAACTGTTTCGAAAAGTCCATGCCGTATTCGAGGTTGTGAGAGCAACCACCCCACTTCCATGGGATATCCCTGGCAGTTGTCGGTTGTGTTTTATCCATGTAGCTCGAGGGATCGCAGCTACAGGAGAGCAAGCGACCCATGCTGCAGGCACGAGCTATGTTATGAGCCACGCCAGCTGCCGAAATCGCGTAGGCGAACGCCGTCTCTCTGTAGCCTGTAACAGAATGTGATCGATACTCAACCATTTCATTCTATTCCTGTCTTCTCAAAAGAGTTGAAAGGCGTATCAATTTTTCTATGATTTATCTGTTAAATTAATAGACAAATTACCGTATCTTTTTCGTACTGGTTTTGGTACTCGTATCTTTTGATACTTTTTCCAAATAGAAATGTTGAAATGACGGTTTTAATAGTTTCTTTTAAATTAAAACATTTAGGAATATTTTATTGATTATACAATCGCACAAATGTATAACAGATTTATGAGTATCGGGAACATCCGTACTTCAGTTGTCTCCGTTAGCAAATTGTCGCTCGTCAATGACACACCAACAAATACGATGTGAATAATATACGTAACGCTGCGTATATATCGCGTTTGTTCTCCTCTTGCGGGTAAAGGCAGAGATCATGAAGCAGCGGGACACCGGCGAAGCCGAGCTTCCGTAGAAGGAACTTCGGTAGCGAGTTCGGGAAGAACAGAACGAAACCGATGGGGCCGACAGACAGACAGCCATCAGGCGCAGTTCAGAGGTAGATTATTCAGCCGTCCGTCAAAACAAAGTGCGGCCATCAGCAGCGGCGGCCGGCGGGCATCCACTGTCCGCATGTATAAACGATCTCGCGACGGGGTGCCTGAGGCGATGCGATGCCAAACTCCGTCCTCGCGAGAGGTCTGCGGACAAATCGCGATTTCTCGCCCGATTCCACGCGGAAATCGCGAACCGCCGCGAGACATCTTTTAACTTTACCAGCAACAACATAATAGCCTGAAGATGTCTGGCTCTCTCAATTTTCAACGTTTGGTTAGAACTTTCAATGTGCGACAACATGCAACGTTATGATTTAAACTTTTACTACTTTTAATTGTTTTTTTATAGTGTAAAAATTATTTGTGCGCATTTGGAAAGAATGAGGATACGAATGAATATGAAATGGAAGTTAGAGAACAATGCTTCAAAGAGTTAGCTATCACCGTGATAAGTAATGCGATGTCAAATGTAGTTTTTCTGTTGGCCCTTCAAGGTCTCCCAGATTCTCCAAGACAACGTTCAGACAGATTGACGGACAGCCGTTCGTGAGGCTGCGTTGGTGGCTGTCAACTTATAAACGATACGATGCACAACTATCTTTGCGCTTAAAAACGAGATAAGGAATTCTCTTTTTTTTTCTTATGTTTGCATTATTGCGTATTATTTGCCTGGACAATTGTACAATATGATTTATAAGAAGTTATGGGGAAATTTGGAAAGTTAAGGAGAAATTCTTGAAAATTAAAAGTCTAAACGTTGAAGGATTGAAAGTATAAAGAAATTTAGCTTTTATCAGCAGTTTGTGGATTTTGCAGGCTTATGAAATTTGCGAATAAATAAATAGTGTTGTAAAAAGTAAAAAAAGAAGTATATATAAAGCGAATCTTGAAGAAATTACGTGAAATATTCATTCTAAGCTTATAATAGATTTTAGACTAACGATCGGTATTCAGGTGATTGGATGTCTATCTCAGTACGGTACAAGCCATGAATATTAACGACAACGAGAGATCTCTTCGGCCATTGTCAAATGTAACTAGATCACCTGACGAAACGGATAGTTCCATTTGATCATTGCTTAGCGTAGAAGGCAATCGGACAGCTGGCAGCTGATTACGTCACTCTTTGCCGACCGTATTCGACGATGTTAAAGAGACTTCTCCATGAATCTCGAAGGTCGTCACGGACTGAAGCATTTGTTCGAGATTCCTCAGGTCGATAGAAACGTCGGGGATGAGAATCAATGGATCCACTAGTTTTCGGCGGGCACCGTCGAATTCAGTATCGCGACTTGCGGATGTCCAGAATGCTAGTCTCAATGTTGAGGAGCGTACGTCGCTCGGTGGAATGAGATGGAATGAGGAGAACCCTTTATGTGGTCTTACAGAGGGAGGAGATGGTTGGAAGCTTTCGCTATATACGGCTATTGGCAGCAACTGTTTTATAATGCAGATAGCTACCGTGCCGCGAGACCGTCGTTGTTTCTCGACAGCGAGAGGGACGGAGGGAGCGCGTAATAAATCCTCCGCGGGTAGTTGTACGTCTCTCCTCTCACCGGACAGTGGAGAGAACCCGAGGTGAAAGATAGGGAAGAATCTCGTGGAACGCGCAGCGATCTCTGCTCCCTTCGTTTCTCGTCGCAACAGTCTTGTGGTGCAGCGACGTAGTGACGAATGATGCACAAGCCTTGCGCTACTCCCGCGTGTCAGGTCCAAATTGCTATTTAGATAACTCAATAGATAGTCGGAGGAGATCCGCGCAAAAGAATATGCGTGTTACAGTTTACTCCGTAAACAGATATCAAATATGGGTTCAATGAATTCGTTCAATTGAATGTATAATCGATAAAAATGTTTTACGTCGAAATAAAAGGTTTTTAGGAATCTTTATACATATTAATTTATAAATATGTTGTATAAATAACTCATCTAAAAAAAAAAGACGCAACTTGTATTACGTTAGTTTCGAGTTCAATTTCTCAGACGTTTTTTATTATATTGCAAAAATACTAATTATTACAAAATATAAAACACTATTATGAAAACTTCTATGCTATTTGATAGAAGACACTTTCTAGTTTACATTTATGTTTTCAAAGTTTTACTTTTAGCTTTTGTTTAAGAAGTATCTATAAAAACAAAGTAATATCCCAGTATTGATGACATTTCTCTAATTATTGCCAGCTATTAACAATTCAAGTATGTTATTGAAGTATTTATATAAATAATACCGATTAGACCACTATTTATAATAGATAATTCGATAGATAATAAAAATAATTTAAACTTCATGTAAAGGAAAGCTAGTGTTCTTCATGTGAGGCTGGATCTCTGGATGTGTAAATCAAAATGCTATGAGTTTATTTAATTAATGAGATCATTTTTCTTTGATTCGTATTTATTACTTCTGCAGATGCTTGGCGGTTCTTTAATTAATACAGAAGGGAAATTGGTCGGTTGTCTTATAGGTAACTCTTAGGTCTGATCTGACGTTCGTCTTTGTTTTCTATAACGAGGATTTAATGAGTGCCACATTGATCACGTACAAGCTCATTTTTATAGAATCCCTCGACAGTGAGAATTCACTGTCCAAAAAGAATGACTTGAGTCGTGTGATCTTAAAAACACAAAAAAGAGTCTTCATTTTGACGTTTCTATATTTATATCTATAAATTTAGTCGTGGAGCATCGTGTCGTATGGTATGGGCAACGTGACAGCAGGTCCGGTCTTCTTGTGTGGGCTCTACGCTGCGATCAGAGCGGTCGAAGATCGGTTCCGTGTACTTTTCATAATACATTAAGTCGTTTTGCTGAAGTCCGACGAAATCGTGACGATAGGCGAGAGAAGCCAGGTTAGGCAGCGGGAGTGGGGGAGGGAAAGAGGGAAAGCAGGGTAGCGTTGTGAGCAACGAGAGGACAAGAGAACCGTGTCTGACTGACTTGAGCTATGAACGGCTCTCCTTCGAGATCCGGACCCGAAGTCCAATTTGACACGGTGGATTTCTCAAATGATCGCAGACCATCTCTCCACCTGGTCATCGATATCTTAAAAAGGGACAGCGGTTGTTAGTTGCGCCTGGCAAGATACAAGCTTCTCGGAAGCTATTGCCCTCTGACTCGAGAACCAAAATCTAATAATAGTTGATCGGTTGTTACGGATAATCGACGATCTGCGAATCTTTTACTTTCACAGTTACTTTTATTAAAAATTCAAATGTTTGGTTTACCTAATGTTGTTTATATTTTAACTTTCCATTTTCCATCAAACACGTTAAGGAAAACCGAATCGAATTAACATAATGGGAACAGAGATTTGCTAAGTTATTTCGCGTTCCGCGAAATAAGGAATTACATTCGTAAAAGTGTAAGCTTCGAAAGTCTTGTTAGAATTCTACGATCGGCTTTACATAACTCTCGAAAAAGTCGTGGAATCGACACCTTCTCCCGTCTCGCGAGCAAGAAGAGGCGTACCGATCCACGGAGGCAGATAACGAGGGGAGTCGGATGGGAGAAGCGGACGACGGAGCTTAAGCTTTCAGGTCAGGTGCGCCCGATGTCGCGCTCTCGCGCATTCGTCCGACACGATATATGTTTCCTCTTGCGGCGCACGTACGCGCCACGACGAATTTATATGTCACACCGGAATAGGCCGAGACCGTGGGGGCAGGGTCTTCTTATGGAATTGGGACAGGTTTTCGGGGTCTGTCCGCGGGTAGGTTACGCCGTGCGCTTTGATTTAAGGAAACGCGCCGTCTCGCCTCGCCTCGTCTACGCAATCCCGTCAACGACGTCGTAAAAGATTCCACTTTGTGTCCTCCGGGGAACCCGTACGCAGCGATTACACGATGAAAAATCGCCCAGAACTTTTGTTTGTAGATATGAAACACCACCGTGGAATTTTCCGGTTATATTTAATTGCGTAGCATATACACGATTTATGTGCTGTACGAGTATACGCGCGTAAAAATCTTATTCTTTATAACTATTATATTTCTGACAGATGATAATTTTATTTATGCTTCATATTTTAATAATAACAAAATATATTCTATAATAAGTGTCATTGATGGTTAAATTTATAATTACTTTTTTTTAGCTTTACACTAAGAGGGAAAACGAATTTACATTCGTTGGAAAATTGAGAAATTAAGAAATTATGTTGTATAAAATAATTTAATATCTTTTACATATTCTAAAAGTTACCTAAGAAATTTGACTTTGAAATAATCTTGTTTTGAGGAAATCACAATGTTTGTGGTATAAGAACTTTTGGCTGGGTATTATTTTTCACATAATATGAGTATTTATTTCATTTTCTTAATGAGGTCTTATATTTCGTTCATTTGTATTATACGCGTGAACCGAGACGAATTTAATGATCAAGGAAACATTAATACACCATTAGCAGGCAGGTAGATTATTAATCACGAGTTCAGATCTGATCAGATAATTTCGCTCGTTAAGTATTCTTAGTACCTCGTTGAAGAAGGACGCTGCTCTGTTGAGTTCTGCTGCTAGGTGTGAGGGACGAACAGTTCCACCTATGCCACACGAACTGATGTTGACACTCGGATATGGCCAATTGTAGCCCCTTCATCGCGGATATCGTAACATCGGGATATCTATGGCAAAGCTCGCGTTGATCCTTCGTCAATCCTGGAATGCCGTTGCAGACGATATTGGGACTACTCATCCAATCATTCGAGTGAATGGAATTGCTCATTAGGCAAGTTGCGCTGAAAAAGGTAAATTAATAATCGATAGTTGATGCATTTGTTTGATATTGCCATAAGAAGTTATTATTAAGATACTAGGCCATGCGATAATTATATAAAATATATAAATAAAATTAGACAACTTCTCAATTTTAATTGGGATTAAATAAGTTGAAAAATGATAATAAACACGATTTTCTGTTTAATACAAAAATCAATTATGTGCAATTCGATAATGTGGCTACATTATTTTAAAGTTATCTGTTTAAAATAAAATTAATATCAGATTACACGCAATTAATTTTCGATTTTAATCGCAAGTTTTGAATAGCAAGGTATAAGATTTTTCATATAAGACAGATACGTTTGATATGAATGATTTTTTCTTTAAATACGATTGAAGGCATTTTTCATGCTATAGCATGATGTTTTTTTAAAAATTATTTTTTTTATTTTTACTTGATTTGTATCTAATTATCGAATTCTCTATCATAATCATAGAATACTCGTTGAGTATTAATTTAAAAAAATTATTTTTTCTCTTCAACTTCGGCAATTTTGTGAAAGAAAATTGCTTTATAGATTTTAAAATTATGACCTGATTCATCACAGATTTTTCTGAGATTTTTTATCTTAATTTTAATAATCCTTAGATATCGGGCATCATAAAAATCCGATTACTTTTTTTTTCTTATTTACAAGAACACAAGCAAGAAACATACAACAGCTGTCGAAGGGGTTAAGTTAAAAAATTGAATATTGTTACATATATATCTTTAATCCATGATGAGAAATTATGATAGTTTGGTACAAATTAAAAAGAAAATGTGTGATGAGCTATAAGTATCTGCCAACTCAGAACTCGCATCATTGTCTTTTCATCGCCGTTACTTCTCTTCTCAGTTGCGAACGTACATATTAGTTTAGCATGTGTCGAGTGTAATTAGTGACGACGTGCGGAAGCAGGGAAGCAGCCGGTCAAGCTCGCCACCTGGTTAAACTCGCGAAACTGATTATCGTCGAGTTCTTCGCTGATAACGGTGTGCAAGCAATTGCACCGCGGATAATCATCGGTATTGAGATATTAGAAAACGTCTGTGCTTTATAATAAGCATGAATAGAGGTTACTTGGATTCCTTTCTGAAACGAACTACTCGGTTTAATCTCTTTGTTCACTTATGGAATTTTATCTTCGCTTGCAACAAATTTTAAAAAACAATCATAATTTCTCTTAAGATCTTCATACTTCTAACTTAATATCCTATTTGTGTGTCACATTTAATGGCGATAGCTTTTAGTAAATTTATGTAATTGAAAATTGAACGGATAGCAGTACCGCGATGTTTGTTTTAAACGGCCATTTCTAAATTTCACACGCGGAATGTTAATGGAAATGCCTGCGCGAAGGCATCGAATATCGAGGGCCGGGCTTGCATCTTTGAATCTGTACGGTGCAGCATTAATCGTGGCGGTCTGGAGCATCGGTTTTACGGTTGCGCGCGGGTGCGCGGCGGGCACTTTCGTGCACGCGTGTACCGCACGCGAGCGTCCGCTTTCCTTCGATTTTACGAGGCCGAGGTCAAGAGGTGCGAACGTTCTCAAAGAGCCGATAAAACCGTTTCTATCTTGCCGTCTGTTTCTGCCATCGCGCGGAGAAGAGATGGCAGCGGAAAGGGCGCCGGGGCTCTCCGATTCCTCTCCCTTCCCCTCGGTTCACCCTTCGTTCTGTCCTATTCCCATCCCCCGCTCGGTCGCGATAACGGCATTCATCTTCTGGAAGAGGAGCTCTTAAAGCGCTATCTTAAGCGACGGCTGCTGCCTAATGGGCGCGTATTACGGCGTACCGGGTGTTAATTAATTTCGAGGTGAAAAAAAAGGAACGGCAGAAGAGCGAACGAACGTGCGTGCGTGCGTGCGTGCGTGTTCTATACACGGTCTGGATCGCGTGTGTTCGAGAGCGTGCGAGAAAGAGAGAGAGACAGAGAGAGAGAGGGGGGAGAAGGGTTGTTCATTCGCTTCATTCATTTGTCGCTGCGCGACCAGCAGAGCGTTGTTTTCTGCTACGTGCTTTATCAAAAGAATGGACCGTTAAATATTTTACACTTTTTTTTATTGCCTGCCAAACATATACAGTTAGTAAATAGTAAGTCATAAATTAGTTTTATTTATCGAATTCCATTCATCACCCTAAAAAAATATTCTATTATTTAGCGGCTCTCACCTAATTCTTGAGGATTGTCCTTTGATATGCGCTCTTAAGAAGATATTTTAATATCTAGTAGAATATCTTATAATCTTCAGATATATACAATTTTGAAGATTGCAATCCTTTTAACGCTAGAAGAGAATCTCTTCTTTTTTATAAATCTAATCTTATTTAAATTTATAATAATACTTTAAAATGAATATTTTTTATTTACAACCTTATTATTCTTGTGAATATACTATAATAAATAAGTTGGCTAATATACATCACTGAATGGAAAGAATGATTGTTTTCACATTTTGTCTTTCTCGTTTTTGTCGATCTCTTTTACAGATTGATATAGTTTAGTCTATTATGTTGATGCCGCAATCCTACTTACTTCAGTGCGAGCCTCTTTTATTCATTCAGTAAGTGCATTTTGTTCACAAAAAATGCGCCATGGTTTTATAGTGAAATTATTTTTCCCGCGCGCGGGTCCACCATAATAATAATCGTCTTATGCCATAAATATCTTCTTACTTCAAGAAGCTTGATTATTATAGTAGAATTTTCTATAGATGAATTTATTTTCGATTATAGACGATGCATTCACTCTTTTGTAAAGGGATACGTTTTTAAGAAAGAATATATTTCATGCAAGATTTTTTGCTTAGAGGAAATGCTTAGCGGAATTTCCTGCTTATGAGTAGAATATTTTTTTAGAAAATCTTGCTTTCTTGGGATGTTTTTTTCTGTTTATGTGACTGGCCCTTGAAAGTTTTAAGTACTAAAAAATATCAATATACTTTGGAGTCTTTAATAGATTATCTTTAAAAAAAAAATCACAGTAGAATACGTGTCTTAAACCATATTTTTATGATTTGAAGCAAAAACAGGGAGGCTACTATTTTACTAGAAAATTTTCTTATTCTATTTCCCTAACATTTTACTTCTCAGAAATTTTTAAATAATCGAAACAACTGACTCAGTGCAGAATAGACTCGTGACAGTTAACACGAACGTATGACCAAAACTTCCTATCGACGATCGTTGCAACTCGTAAGTTGTCGTTTGGCCAGCAGCGCAAAAAAAATCGCCGTAGCTTTCTTCACAATCATTAATCTGCTCGTAGCGGTTTATTTTTTCTTGGAGAGGTTCTTTGCTGGAGTTGTAGGGTCCTGCAGGCTGTCATGGGCGGGTGCAAGGCTCTTCGTGGGTCGCTCGGTTATCTGCGGGTACAAATTAGCGGACGAGCTTCTTCTAAAGTAAAAGCTGTGTATAGCACCCGCGTGAATGAAGAAAGAGGAGTAAGAACGAAGAGAAGTCGGCGACAGCGAGCTGGAGGAGGACGAAGGAAGGAGAGGACCACGGGAGAATGGGCAATAATAAGAAGAAAAGGTAAAAAGGTCCTGACGCGATACTACGTAGTGTGGGAAAGGACGACGTAGAAGGGGGAGAGGAGGAAACGCGGGGTTTTAGGGTCGCTAAGGTTATTGAGAGCTCCCATTACCGGTACACCGTTGCACCGCTGCTATCTTTCGCACTATTGATGATCTACCGAAAGCAGATTAATGATCTCAACTCCCCCAACAAATTACGGAAGACACCGCGTACCTGCGGAGGAAGTTGGATCGTATCAAAGGATTCCTTTCGTTACCTCCTGTTTCGGCTTCCTCGCTCTTGCATGTCTCACTTTGCAAATAAGAAACGAGCCGGATCCATAAGGCGATTATTCCACCGAACTCTTTAAAGCGATTATTTCGTTGAAACTGTGAACTTTTGTGTTCATTAATGTCCACTGATGTCAACGATTACTACAACGTTTGTAGTTGATAGATTTTTATCTTAATGAGAAGATAATCTTTTTGAGTACGTCTTTTGTATATGTATGAGCGATGATATCACTCGTTGAACGCACGACAATTATGGATAATAATCTTTAAACCAATAAAAAGTTACTAAAGAATTCTACTATTAATTAAAAATAATCGTGAAGCGTTGAAAAATAATCTAATTGTTTATTTATGCACAATATCGATTAAAAGATGAGATTTTAAATAAATTAAAAATCGTTTACTTGATGAGAAATACTAAGAAATGTTTTCGATTAAGAGTTACATGCATCTACAGTTATATTTGAAGACTAAAGAAATAATTAAAACGCAGTAAGATCGATTTATTGCACGAACGATCAGCATTGCGCTTTTACCAGCGACCGTTATAGTTTCGCTTCGGGTGCTCGATCTCACGGGGAATTTGCTGAGCAAATCGGAGACGAGATATACGTGTCCCGCATTTTTGCAATAATCTAAGGGGTCGCAGAAGAATCCAAGATGGCGACAACTCGGGGATGCACGTGTTTTATTTAATCCCTCCCTCCCCTTCCCACCGTCCTGCTCGCGGAGATGAGAGAGGAACACGGTACGGAATTTCGCGTCTAATGGGATATACCGAGTGGAAAGAGAGAACTCGCCTTTTTTCACGATCCTACCCGCGAGAATACCTGCGGTAGATATCGAGGTGCCTCTTTCCACGATCTTATGAGAGTAAATCGATTTCGCGGCGAGTACATTGTCGGGAATGCGATAGGCCGCGAATTACGTCCTGCAGATGGTATCCAGCGTGTAAGTTATGGCGACTTTTGTGACTTCGCGATAAAGTTGAATTTTCATTTAGTTCGTCAATTACTGGCGATTTCATGGAAAATTCACGTTACGAAATTTCCATTTGTTAAAAAAAATATTTCGTATTCTGTTATCTTCTCCTCGATAATACGTGAATTCCTTAAAAGTAATCTCATTTCAAACTTCGAATGATATAACCGCGAATTAACATTGAAACTCTCATACATGTAGACTTTCTTAGAATGATTTCTTTAATTTAAAATTACATGTCTTATTTACAAACGAATGTTTGACTTAATTTTATCAAGTTGATTACATTTAAACATTATTTATTATTATGATTTATTATTTATAAATGAGTGTAGAATAAAATTTCTTAGAAGCTATTAATACGTATATTTACGTTAACAGTACTAGAATTGTGCTATCGATGTGTCAGCCATTGAAAAATCTTTAGAGATCGTCAGTCTGTATATTTTTATCTCGAGAAAGTTAGGAAATATCTTAAAGTTCGCTGAAATGCATACGCGCATAAATAAATTTTACTAATTCTCCCTTTTCCCTATTAAGATTTGAAATACACGTGGTATATCAAATTCTGTCGTCATACATTTTCTTGTTACGATTTATGCGCGACGTGAATCCGCATCGCGCAAAAAAGGCGCGTACTGAGGCGTATATCAGGAAAACCCGCGAGCACGCGTGTCAAGACGTTAATGACGCGCGCGAACCAGTTTATTGACTATTATATCATCAGAACTGTAATTCAATGCCGTCCTGCAGGTCTGGCTCGCGTAAGTGAATATATATGTGTGCGTGCGTGCGCGCGCGTGTGTGTGTGTGTGTGTGTGTGTGTGTGTGTGTGTGTGTGTGTGTGTGTGTGTGTGTGTGTGTGTGTGTGTGTGTGTGTGTGTGTGTGTGTGTGTGTGTGTGTGTGTGGTTCCACTCATATGCGTGAACGCACGTCCTGTTCCCGGATGCAAGGCGTAATTATTTACGCAAGAAGCCGCATGGGTCTCAGAGAGGAGGCTATCAAAGCGCCGTCGCCATTGACGAAGAATCGTTCGTGTGTATATATTTCGAGAACTTGCGGCGAATCATTGGTGATTATCTGGCGCGATACCACACGCCGGACGTCGGTAAACGAGGAACGTATCACGAAACTCCGTGATTATAAAATTAATTACGTGGCACTTTTATACGCGCGATACCGGATTTTATGATTATAGCGTCTGTGATTGAAAGCTTTACTAAGTTTTACTAAGCAGCGATCTTGTTGTTTATCAATGGAATGACTTCATGATGAGAATCTTGAGTGTATAAATTAATGAGAGTATTAATATGATAATATTATTAATGTAATATTAATATACATACATTAAAGTGTTTTTTTTTTTTTTTAAGGGGAAAAGCAATGCTTCTTAACTCAATAATTTTATTTAAACTTACGTGCACTTTCCGTTGAACTTGACATTATCATACATGCAAAAGTTACAGGAATTTTTACTAAACCGTGCAATTTTCTGGAATAATTTTTATACACACGTCTGTACCGAATTAAGACAAGCTGCAGTTTTTAATCTGTGAGTTTGCCTCGCCTGAGAGAATCGTCGCTTCGTCCGGTATGCTTTTTGCGGGAAAAAAAATTCGTTCAGGACGATCCTGGTGCACAAGGCGCGATTAGTATTACTGAGAGCCATAATAAAGATCGCAGCGGGATTCATTCTTCGTGATGCGGAGCTCGGTTGGAACGGTCTATTTGCACTTCGTCATTGTGCGCCTTTATGGAACCGTCGATACGACCGCCGGGTCGAAGAAGCGCACCTTATTGACGGATTCTTTCCGCAGAGACAGAAAGAGAGAGAGAGAGAAAGATAGAGTCAGGAGAAGAGATGCGTCAGGAGCACAGAAGATGCACCGTGGAAAAAAAGAGGACGAAGAAGCCGGCCGTGCTACCGCGCTCGTAAATTTTTCTTGGCGAGATTAGACACGGCGAGCCCATTGCTCTTTGCAGCTTCTCCTCGGTTGTCCCGTGACATTGTCGTGTACTTTCCATCGCGGGGTGGACAACGTGCACATTTCGTGAGCGAGCTCGCGATTTGTAGCGCTCCGTTGCAACGGGCGGACAAAGCGGGCGAGAGTGACGTTTTGACGTCTGCATTATGGTGCATCGCGGCGCATCGGAGTATCGTTGTGGACCGAAGTACGGAGGAGAGAGAACGGGCTCTCCGGAAGACTGTTTTCATGGTGACGCTCAAGTGCGAAGTGAAAGGGAAGAAGGAAGACGAAGAGAATGAGAGGATACTTTGAGAATCGTAGAGACGTCAATTGCTAAGTCAATTATGAAGGCCGAATAAGATGCTTAAGCGAAAACAGATTGGCGATGATACATAATGAATAACGAACGTGTAATGAACACGTTAATCAACTTGCTTAAGAATGGCATGCTTTAATTGTTATTTTGCAAATTTGATACATAGATTTGATACACAAAAGACGCCCTGTACACAATGTATTTCAATCACAGATAAAATTAAAAAAAAATTTTATTATAATTTTTTATTGTATACCAAAATATAATCTCTACTTTGTTAATATTTGAAAATAAATGATCAATCACTAGAGAATTATTTTTGCGTCGGTTCAATAAATCGCTAAGGTGCATTTTTTCCATTTTTTAAACATAATATTTACATTATCGAGCAATTTGATATTTTAATCAAATCTATATGAAAAATAATTTGCAATTTGTTATTTTAAATAATTTAATAGATTCTTACTATTTTAATATTTTTCTTAAATAGTCACTTACTGACTATCAACAGCGACTGATGCAATGACTTTATTAGAATAAATTAAGAAAATATTTCATCCGTTACGGTCGTAAAATTATAGAGATCGCTTACCGGCGATGTTCGAGGAAAATCAGTAGTAGAGCGATAGTCAGGCCGATCTTAGTGGCGATCTTGGATGGCGGTCCTTCGTATGCACGTCCTGTACGAGTCGGAGGCATCCTGTCATCGCCCCGAGGACGTCTTCTCTTCTTTGCACGGTTTGCCCACTTTAAAAGAGTTGAGTGCGACCCTTCGACCAGGGTTGCACACCCCTAGCACCCGAACGGAAGAACCCCTTGTTCGAGATGATGCTGAAGTTGCTCTCGTTCTTTATCTCCCTTTCTCTCTTCTTTTTCCACGCTCTTTCTTCCTCGCTCTTTCCGAGTTCGCCTTTCTCTTTCTCTCCCCGTATTCCTCCGGTCCCTCTCCTACTCTTCTCGCTGCGGTGCCTGTGATCAGTAGCCTGGCACGCGTCGAGAACTCCTCCTTGCCCCGGGCACCGGCGCTTCTCCTTTGACGTTCCGTACAATTCGAGAGCTCCCAGTTTTGCCGCTTCGAGGGTGCGTTTCGAAAACTACCCCGGGAGAATAATATTCCGCGGCGATCGGGCGATTCATCGAGTGTCACGGTACCGGCTCTCGTCGCAGCTTATTGCGTCGACTCGTTTGCTCGCTGAATGACGAGGTTCGTTTTCTCGATGTGTAATCACCTTCCTTTTTGTGACTCTCTCTCGGTTCGTCTGGTAATGACGTTTCGCTATCCTTTGATGAACGACTTACGCGTACGTTCCCATTAGAGAGGTTTCCATTGACTTTTATCAACAGGAACGATGTGAAATCTTCGAGGCGACTTCGCTGAATCTTGTTGGATTTTATTTATCTTTGGAACGAAAAATACTGTCACTGTTCTCCAAGAATGAAACGTGGAAAATCGTAGCCTAGCGTTCTCCAAATCTCATCGAGGTATACTGTGAGGTCACTATCACTACAGTCTTTGTTGCACCGGCTTTCTTCCTGTCTTTGGTATTCTCTTCGGCGCTGAATGAATACTTCAACATAGTCTTTGGATAATTCCTTTATCCGATTTGCACCCCAAAGCCGTAAATCACGATACCCTTCTCGGTAAAATCTATCCGAAAATCCGGTAACATCTTGTCGTTCTTTCACCTTCTGGATATATGTTAATCCGCCTCTTCTTTCACTTTCTTGGTAACGAGATCCGGGCAAATCTGTGCCGAGCTTTCGATACGATTGGGCAGAAGGAGAGAGAAGGACTTGATGACTTACTCGGTACTTCCGGTGTATGTGCGCTCGCGGCGAAGTGTCAAGCTCAAATAAAAGAAAAGTCGCCCTCCAGATCCTACTACTCCTCCCACACACGGACCATCACGATCTCCCCCTTCCCCGTCTCTTAGCTACAGGTCTTCTTCCTCTTTCTCCTCAACCACCGCCTCTTCTTCTTCCACTGTGGCTTCCTTTGCCTCTCTCCCTCGTAACCGCGCCTATCTCTCGCTTCGCTCGTGCAAACAGTCAAATAGCAAACTTCCCGCGATCGTCACGCACGGTATGACGGTGATGACAGAGCCAGGCGAGGCTTTGAGGATTGCGGAAGAGAAAAACGTGGAGGGTCGGATGGGAGAAAAAGAAGAGAATGGGAGACTCTACGAGTAGAGGTGTTAATGCGTTTGATCGGATTGCTTTTGCGGGATGAAAAGATTCACGAGGGAAAGGTACGATCAAAGGATAGGTCGTATGTCAAGAAGCTGCAGATGAGACAGAGGAAATAGTAAGAAGTTTCGCGAGCGTCTGGATGCACAATAAGTTGAAACAAGTGTGGTGATCGAGACAAGCCGTCTCCGATCGAGGAACGCAAGAAGGTCACGCACTTTCGCTATCCGCGTATTCTTCTCTCCTATGTTCGCTAATACCGACACCACGCTACTGTAGAGCTGGAGAGATAGACAGAATCTGGATGATTCCGCCTCTGTTCAAGACCGACGAGAAGCTGTCAGGGAGATCGCTCTGTCTATGATGAACTCGGTGCGCAGTGCGCGGCTACGGGGGCCCTCTTCGCCCTCCCATAGGGAGAGAAAGGAGATAGGGAGCAGTATAGGCACGAAGGAACCAACTACCCCCCCACCATAGCCACCACCATCCGGACACGACCGCCGCCACCACCACCATCGGCCACCACCCCGAGATACGGTGTGAGAGACGAAGAGAGACGAACGGAACCACCTAGACAAGGACGACGTGACGAGAGACTACGAAGGAAAGAGAGAAATATCGGAGGTAGAACTCGCGCGAGAAGGAGAAATATCGAAAAGTGTGCAGACCATAGGCCTGTATTTTTCTTTTCCCTTTTTTTCCTCACTTCTACATCCGTCTTTTTTTCGCGTTCGATGTGAGACTTTGTCTCATACTCTCGAGAGATAATCCGAAAATTTCCCTCGAACGGACAGGTATGCTAGCCCTCACAACTAAAACATTTTTGCTTAGGATGTTTGTCGTAGCACGAAATATTTGTTTTCTTTATTTGGTTTTGTATATATTTCTACATTATAGTTGTTGACATATCCTAAATTGTTGACATTATTATATATACATTCTTTTATTATTTTTATTTTTTTTTATTATAATTTTATCATTTATAATATTTTGCCTGGACAGGTAGAAAATTTATCTTTTATACTTTGAATTGTAAGGAAATCAATTAAAGTTTGCAAAAAGGAAAATAGAAAAACAACGGATAACAATTTTATTTTTATTCGGGTTATCTGATTGATTAATTATTTCCATACATAGCTAACATACTATTAATATATTCGTATTAATTTTTGAAGTATTTATTATACTGCTGATTATATAAATTATTCAATTTCGTTTGATTGTTAAGTGAAAGATAATATTTATTTGAATATTTTTCTTGTATTTTTACGATTATTTGAAACGAATGCAATTTTCGTGCACTCGAACGTCTTATGTGCGCATCTCGCTTTATTCGTACGAACAGACAGATCATCTTCGTGTCTCATACGTCTCGGTGCATTTTCCTCCCGAAGGATCTTACCCTCTAGATTGAAAGGAAGGAAAGCAGGCAGGAAGGAAGGAAGGAAGGTTGTCTGAGATCACGTGATAGGACAAGTAGGAGGAGCGAAATTCCCCTACCTAGCATCACTTGGAGGAGTCAATCGGCATAATTGAGGCTTATCTTCCTCCTTTACACAAACTGCCGTCCGCCTACTCTCATCCCCTCTCCTCTTTAGATCTTTCCTCGGATTCTGGCTTACTCTGAGAATGTAAAAGGATATCACTGAAATTATTTCGTCAGCAATGATTTCCGATAACGAGATAAAAAACGAGTATCATTCTTTTATATTAAATTACAGGATGTTAAAAATTTCCAAATTGAATTTAAATTTATTCCATTGAAATCGTTACTTTACGCATGACAAAGAATGTGAATAATAATTGAACAGAAGGCTAAGGAACCACAACGATTTTCATTTTTAGCTCTAGGTATGTTGTGCTTGTTTCTTCCAGGAAGGTAGTTTTCAATTATTAAGTAGCAATTTCATTAGAAACGTAGAGGTGCAATCATACTTTTAAAATTTATTTCTCATACGTACGCTCCACAATCGTTTCCTGAATCGAAATATCTACGGCGTTGATTATATAGTGCACGTCTCCCCGCTGGCTTGTTTCTATCTGAAGCCAATTAGCAGTGCATCCAGTATAATATCTGTCGTACGAAGATCTCGGTCGGTGCTGCGATTACGAGAGCCGTAGCGAGGGAGCGGAGCCCTGTGTCTATTTCCCCCCCCCCCTCCTCTGGCTCCCGGGGTTGCCTTCGATTTTTCGTCGATGCGATGTGGAAGTGCAGATTTCATTGACGTGGTCGCTGAGCTGGCAATTAGCCGCAACGACCCCGGCTCCGTGCACCGTGCTCGCAGTCACCCCACCGTGCCACGTGGTCGAAGATCAAACGACGTTCTGGCACAAAGCGCAGCCAGCTGGGTTCTCTCTCGATAATCGGTAGCGACGCCGGTCACATGGACGGCGATGAATCCGTGGTGGTTCGTTTGGTCACCCTCGCTCGCGACCTTTGACCTACGCTTAATTAGGATCTACATGCCGGCAAAAACAGGTGTGTAATTCGTTGGCACAATTAGCGTAACCGTTAGATAAACGAAATAACGGAAATCAGCTTTTGACGATGAAAAGTAACTAAGAAGATTAAACTAAGTAAATTTAAATTAAAATTAATTTAGATTGGTACAACGCTGAGGATTGGAATAATAATAAGAAGAATTTATCTTTATGTCATGTTAGTCTACTTCATTAGTGCGTTATAAAAAACTTATTTAATTGGAGCGTTAATACGGACAATTTGATTTAATTAACTTAATATTATTTGTATGTTATTTAATCTTAAGTTACCGCAGGGATGTAAAAAGAGACGGAAAAACAAATTTGCCTAATTGGGCTTAGTCTTAACTCACTTCGATCAGCAAGGAGCTCCACGGTTGTCGCGGTTCGACGGTAAACGCGAATCAGTGCAACCTTGTTATCGCATGTTCGGAAACTAATGAGCCAGCGGTGTCTGTACCTTATGGCGCTCACCGTTATCTCGCATGCCACGGAATTATAGGCAGATCGAGCGGCGATTTATCGGCCATTTACCGTGGCGCATACGCTGCTGGACACGTGGTTCCTTTTGCTGCGCGGATGAGCCACGTTCCATTCGTTTCGTAGAGGGACACTCATTGCCCGGACTCGATAACATCGTCCGCACTTCCAGAAGAACCACTGGAAGCGCGCTTCTCGATCTCGTGTCTCTCTCTTTCTCTTTCTCTCTCTCTCTCTCTCTCTTTCCCGTCTCGCTCTTCTAGAGCGTGTATCCTCTGTCATCCTATCAAGGTGCATTACTTATCGAGCTATCGAGTGTCCTGACCGTGATCTTGGCACGCGAACGCTGATACGATCGGGCCGCTCGATCATCCTATCGCCGCGCAATGCACTGTCGCTCGGCAACCTAATTGGCTGGCTTGAAAAAAAAGGTACGAAATCCTTGCATGAAGAGCAAGTGTAAAACACACAGAGAGAGAGAGAGAGAGAGAGAGAGAGAGAGAGAGAGAGAGATATGATGTCGTGCGCGTTACCAATATCTGCAGTAGGATTTCTCATAAGACCCTTTTGAGATCCGGCATTTTGGTCAAGCAGGGACAGTTGGTTAATTAAATGTTCTCGTAAATATTCGCATACTCACGTCCGTACGTTATTGCGACGCCGCATTAGCGAGGGGGTGATTTACGCCACGGTGAAGGAGGGATATTACTTTAGGGCTCGCGATTGCCGTATCATGGTCGTAATTTATTGCGCGATTCAATGCTAATGACCATTTTCTCGAACGGTACGCAATGAAAGAGGTATCCTGCCGCGTCCACTCTCCTATTTTAAACCCGTACGTACGCGCGTTTTTCACTTGGGCTATCTTGAGAAAGGGCAAATGTCTCTCGCGATCTGAAATTATCGTCTGAAACAGCGGCGCACGATTTCTAACAGGTGTACGAGTTATGCATGGATGTTTATTTATGGTATTGTATTAGAAATCACATGTACAAAGAATTACAAAAAAACGTTGTACGAAAGTTCTCTTTATTAAGCGTCTTTCGATATTATTTGTTGAAAATATACAAATATGAAACATTATAAATTCTTTTTATCTTCTATTTAAATTTTTTGTAAGTACAATTAATTGTAAATTTTTCAGCAGTGTACAAAATGATTAATCTGTAATTATGATTTTTACTATTTTTTAAGTAAATATAATTAAAATAAAAACACCGGTAATTATTCAAGTTAGCATTGTGCAATGCATTCAACAATGCATGCAACTTCTGTTGGATAAAGTTACGTTATCTTTTAGTACAATAATTGATTGATGCGCGTGCAAAGAGTAGTTTTGTTTTCGCAAGGTAGCCATTATTGTGTCTTCAAAGGGAAGAGGAAGCAAAAGATCGTAAGAACGGGGGATGCAGTAGAATGGCGGTGTGAAAATCGTCGGTAATTGCAACCGATCGTCTTTGATTTTAATTGAGACATCCGCCCGTTAGCAAGAAGTTAACTACAGGAAGGTAGTGAAGAAACGATAATAGATGCGCTATCGTTTCTTCACGTAATATCCTGCAACAAAAGTCAGGAGCAAAAAGAGGTTCACTTGAATTTTTATGTATTTTGCTTATCTTCATAAAAAACGAATATCACGTTACAAAAGTTTTGTAGATGCTTCTTCATGTATTTCATATCAAAAAGTTTATTGTGCTGAAGAAGAAATAAATGTTTAGAAAGCAAATTCTTCTTCTGTAGATTACAATGAAACACATATATTCTGATATCCTGATTAAAGACTATTAATATTTCAAGAGAAATCTAAAACATATAATTTTAGATAAATATATTAAGATAAAGCTATTTTAAATTTTTGGATTACTTTTATTCCTCAATGAATTAAGAATGGCGCAAGTTCGCAAATTTATTACTTGCTCGTAAATGTAATAAGTATTATTGAAACATTACACAATGAAAAATATTAAGTTAAGAAAATTTTGTCACTTGCTGTTTCTTTGAATAAATTCTTATCGAGGAAGTTGATGAGATTTTCGTACGACAATGATGATGAACAATTTGAAAGATTCGCTTACCATGGATAACGCTAGAAATTATGAACCCACCGGCGTTCCTGCAGGGCACGTTGTGGTCGATAGGGAGCACTCTGGAATGTTTTAATAATATGCATTCTGATAGAGACGAACTTTTGAAGTTCCGGGGGAGGGAGGGGGGAGTAGGAGAACGGCCGACGGGGATGAATACACTCGATCCGCGGTACGCTTCATAATGATAATGGGCCTCCAAGCTGCGTAAAGCTTGCTCGGTTTTTCGCGGGCGATATTAAAACTCGTTTACTTGTGGGGTGAGCAGCTCCCCGTAATTATATAGACTTTCACCTATTGCGTGCGGGCTGACAGGAATGACGACGTGTTTGAGATAAGTGAGATAGATAAGATAATTTACAGTAATCCGCGCAGGATATACGCCTCAGACTCGCGGCGTAATAAATTTCTCGATCGTTACTATGTATGCGCTTGGGGGATACTTATGTCTCGTCAAGGAGACAGTATGCAGATAGATGCACTGATGCGTCTGCCAGTAAAGCACTTTACATGATTTTGTCGTTAGAGATCTAAAAAAGTTTGCGACGCTAAATGAATTATTAAATAGTATCAAAGTTAGAGAGAGAGGAGAGAAAGAGAGAGAGAAAGGGAGAGAGAGAGAGAGAGAGAGAAAGTGAGTCAATAGATTAACAATATTATTTGATTAACAATTAGGAGAAAACAGATAAATTTTTATTTTCTATTTTTTTACATTAATGTTTTAACGCATCGATGCAATGGGTAAGCAGATTCTGTCTAAATTATCATAAATTAATCGTTTAATTAATCGTAATAAATAATCATTAAATTAATCGTGCGATTTTAAGATTTAAAATTCAGCCGATATAACATTTAATAATGCTCGTTATTTGTTTTTTGTTATTTTTTCGCGTGCGTGTGCTTTTTAAAAATATTTTTGAACATTATTTTTATTAATTAATTTTATTTATTAATATTTTCTCCTTTGCAGTGTTATTTTATATATAAAATGAAAACATAAAACATAATTATTTTATTATATTAACTATTTTAATATTTATCGCGTGCATTAGTATTCACATTACAGATATTATTTCAGAATATCGTATATACTGTGATATATCTTTCTGTGGGAAAATCAAAGCAATTAACGATGAAAGGCACCAGTTAGTCAAGCCTTCGGGCGCATAGTGCAGTTGACTTCGAATTTGCATACACGAGAGCGTTAGGACACGTTTATTGGTCAGCACTTTGACTCGCTTACAGCTAATAATTCTAATTTGTTGTATTAACGCAACACGCGAGAGTCAGATTTTTTGTAATTCGTCTAATGCATTATAAATGTTCTCAAGTATAGTAAGCGTGGACCAAGGAAGAAATTATGAAAATTTTTTGTATATTTTTTATCAAGTCACCGTAGTATTTACACCATGATTTTTAACTTAGTTATGATATAATCCTTTGACATTTCTTCTTATGGTTTTGTAGCTACGTAGTAATTTTTACTCTAAAATTTTCTTCTCGGTTTTTTTTTACTTCAATTCTAAATCTATAAAATTATTTATGTAAGAATAAAACCAATAACAATGCATCTATGTCGTGAAAAAAGTGAGATGTGTTTTCCATGACGTAATTTCCTGGATTTAATCTTTTAAGGGTTTCGGTTTCGTTTTGGAGGGCTGACAGGGAGTTCTTTGACAATTCTATTATGATATTCAATGAAATCGCGAGCTATGTTATTAACTATTATGTCGATTAAATAAGACGGCCTAAATAAGTGCGATAGCTACCCCGGAAGAAAGAATGAATGAAGAAAACTACGCAGATGTGTTGTCACGCCTCCAGGCCTTTCAGTACTGCGGTTACGTACCCAAAATCGTCTCAATGCGAGATTACAACCGAAAATGCATTGTTGAAAAAATCACCTGACATTAATGTTCCGGAAAGGAAATAGAGAAACGAAATTGCCATGCGCATGTGTGTGTGTTCCTTGTTTGATAATAAAATCTACATATTTTTCAACTGTAAATAATTATTATTATCGTTGTAAAAAAATAATTACACTTGTATATATTTTTATATTATATCTATTTGATATATGTATTATATACATACATACATACACATGTGGAAAAATGTTCTATAATAATACCGTTCTGTTTCAATTGTCGATATCTTTTCTGATATCACCTGTCAAATTTTCATTGAGGGAACATCGACTCCGAATTCAAGAGACGAAGGTTTTCTCTAGCTTAGAGAGGAAGTGCGGTGGCTCAGGTACATATTATTATATATCTCGCGCTGCGCAACATGGTATGAACAGCAAGCAGTCGAGGAAAGATATCTATTGCAATGTATAACGCTCGATCGCACGATCGACAGGCCGGATACACCGAGCGTATCATCGCCGTCGTTTTTTCGCTAAAAGGCACTTGTTGGAGTGCGTCCGAGCGTGATCGATCTGCTCGTTAAAAGTAGCCCCAATAATCTGCTTTCGAAGATCATAGAGATTCCGCCCGTTTACCACGCTACCCGTTGTAGGGAGCACCCTCCTGGCTCCTGGACGGAAGAACTCGCGTTCATAGTGGCGCACCCCTCGAGCGCATCCACGCGTGTACGCGCGCCCATAGAAATATCGGGAAGAATCATAGCCGAGAAAACACAGTATTTCAGAAAGGAAACAAGAACAAAGTCTTTTCGCAGCAACGACGATCTCCGGTCTCGATGTCTTTTTTTCGGAATGCAACACACACACAAAGGACGCTTCGATACGCGGGAAATCCTTTCTTCGTCGATCTTGGCTGTAACTACTTAAAAGGTTGAAAGGATCTTCGTGGATGATATTTTCTGTGTATATGTGCTTCGAGTTTCCTTTTATACGTTACATGGTATTGTGCTATATATGTGCGTGTGCACACGTACGTACTTATATTTTTTCACAAGAGAGAGAGAGAGAGAGAGAGAGAGAGAGAGAAAACGAAATGAGAAGAATGGATATACCTCTCGGTATCGTGTTCTTCTTCTTTTATTCTCGCATCGATTATCGGATGATCGGTTTACAGCTTGTACAGCTCAAATAAGTTATCGTACGAATTAGGGTCAAGGCACCATAAACGAATTAGTGTTGATCTCAGGACAAGAAACGACTTGGGAAAATGGAAAATCTAGTTTTATCGATTAAGCGCTTATAAATCAAAATAAGAATATAGATTTTAAGTGAAGAACTATTTTTGTAAAATGTACTGTTTAGATCTGAATCAGTGAAATCTTATTGATTTACACTGCTAAATTTATAACGATGATCACCAGTGACTATTCACTTTTTTAATGAATCCAATTAAGAAAGGGATACTTTTATTAATTGGTATCAATGTATTATTACTGAAATCAGACTATTTAATGTGAATAATAATACATTGTTTCTGATTTAGAGAGCAAAATAGTACAGAGATGAGCTTCCAAATATGACTTCCTTGTAATACCTGTAAAATACTTTTGTTTTAAAGAAATACGGAATCTTTAATAAATATCTTCTCAGCTTCCATATCTCTCTGGACAATTTGTTGCACTGCTACAGGAAGGCAATTTCTAATTTTGTTTTTTTTAAGGAAGATAAATCTGTCAAGCATCATATTGCATTTTCGGAAGACATTTGCAATATGATGTTGCGCGTGCGCGAGGGAGTGAAAGAGCGCGATGCACGGGGAGATGCATCCGCAGATGAAGAATGGTAGCCCGCGAGCGAGAAGGAAGGCTGGCGGGCCGTTGTGGCGGGCCACCATGCTCGCCTATTATGGCAGTCAGGGGTTTCGAAGAGTGGCCCTCGACCAACAGCAATCCGAATAAATAAAAAGGGAAAATAAGATATATGCGTGTGGGTGTGGCGGCAGGCGGGACCCGGGCTCATTGCCACCTCCGAAGCTGTCGGATCTCGCACTCGCCGATAGCTATACTGGTATGCGTATAGCGGGGGATTCATGCTTGACCGTGTACCCTGCATCCACACCTTCGAATCCTCGACCATGATTCCCTACCTCCGCGGCGATTATTCCGAAACGTTTTTCGAATCATCGGCAGACGTTTTAAACCTTGTAATCTTGTGTCTCGAACACATTTTTGCCTGTTCTCGTGTGAACCGTTTGAACAGTTTTCTAATCCGATTTCTGAGACATTCCTAGATTTCATTGGTTGAATATATTATGTACATTTTATTTCCTTCTATTTTCTATAAGAAATATTAAAATTATTATATAATCTTATGCTGCTGTCATGGGTATCTAAATTTAATATCAATTAAATAATCCTATAATATATTTAATATTAATTAAATAATTATATAATATATTTAAGAACGTGTTTTATTTATTAAGGAGAAAAAAAATAGTTCGAGCAATTCGAATAAACAAAAAAAAAAAAAACTGATTAAAATGTGTCATGAGCTTTAAAATTATTAAAATGCCATACATCAGTAAAAATTTGTATCGTTAATCTTAAATGATGTAAAGTTGTTTATTCATGGAAGACGTCGAATTCGTTTTTCTTTTTTCTATCGCGTGTCCGGCATAGCAAACGCGAGAACGAAGGATCGTCGCGAGATCTAGATCGTGTAAAGGGTTGAAGTTGATAAAGTATCCCTTCCGAGCGACTCTTATGGCTATGACTAGCGATGACTATCTCTCGGAGCCACCTACGAGACTGGAGATTAGAGCCAGTCGAGTAAGTGTGTGCCCTGGAGAAGCCTAATCGTTGTTGTTCTACTCGTGGCGAGGTCCGATTAGAATCTCAACACCCACGCTCAAGGATGTTCTTGAAGGCACGCGTTTGTCTCACGTCAACTTTTTGTTCAAATACGCGATGTGGCCTTTAACGACTGAGAACCATATTATAAAAGTAGGACTAACAAAAAGAATAAATGCGATGCCGTTTATGTATTGCCTATGTGAGACACTCGATGGTAGACCTGAGAATTGAATGCTCTCCATTAATGGAAAGTATTATGTCTATGTTATAAAAACAGGTACGGCATACTAAATCATTAAAGTTAGTTTTTGACAGTCGAAATGATTATAATAAGCTGACACTTGACAGATCGTTAATTTATTTTTACTATTTATCAAGTCAACAAAGTCAGAGTTTAATTCCCTGCTGCGATTATCCTTTCTTTTTTATAGAAGAAAGGAAAAGAGACATTATTGTGTTCTCTGTGGGGACGCAGCTTTTAAAGAATTTCAATGTTTGTGAGAAAAATAAGACGATAGGTTTAACTGAGATATTCCTAAGCACCAGAAACGAAAGATCGACGACCATGAAATGACATTAAATATTGTACGATAAAATTACACGTAACAACATATGTATATATATATGTTGTATATAATGCTGTACAAATATCCATGTTAAAATTGCTACTATTTAACTGTTTAATATAAAACATTAGAAATATTGATTTTATTAGTTACATTAAGAGCATACCTTGATCATCCAAGGTCCAACATATTTTTGCTGTTTAGTTGATCCAACTGGCATAATTATGTTTCTTAAAGGGTTTTTAAACTCTAAAAAATTGATACGTATAATATTTTAACATTTAAGAATACGATTTTACAATTACATAATCCAAAACATTTTTTACTTTTCTGTACATATTTGAATTTGAGACAGAAACCAATAAAATATATTGTTGCGATAAAAAATTATAACTTCTTTATATAAAAGAATTATTTTAGTTTTGTATAATTCAAGTAGTATTTACAAAAAAAATAATGTAAGAATAACATGCCCGCTTAAAAAAAGTTCAATTGATATCTAATAATCTGAAAATAATTTTGATTTATAGAAAATACGAGAAAGTATAATAAAAAAGGAAAAAAACACTTTTTTAAAAGTCAATATTTTATTGTAGAATTGATCACTTAAAAGTTTTTTGTCGCATTTTTAATTGCCAAAGTTACAGTATTTTAACTTGTCAAAACGCGGATACATCCTCGTCAAGTTGTAACTCATTATTATGTATGAAGAATATTTTCTACAAAGGTTTATACGATGTTCGTCACAAATTGTTTTGGTCTTACTGTTTTCTGAAGTGTCGGATAAATCTTACAATTAGTTAACACCATTCTCGTTCTTTTGCTCATCTTCGATTTTCTCAGTATCAATTTCGTTGTCTGAAAACTCGTCGTAAAATGTATCTTGCGATCGCTCGTGTAAAATTTGTAAAATCTTCTCCTATTTTGAATGTTCCATCTGCTCTGAATTTCTATATTTATTATAATGAAAATAATTTTTTACTTATATTACATATTCAAATAAAGGCTGAAAGTGGCAAAAAAAAAAAATTAATAATAGTACGCATTCAAGTTTTATCTATCACGTACTATGCAAAAATTGATTAACTGAAATACGGTGTCACTTGACTGATAAGTATTCTTAACTTTTTTAAGGGAGAGGGGCCGTTCTATTTCTGTCTAACGAATAATTCAAAAGCGAAAAACTGTCTCGGTCAAAATACACCTAGCTGGATCTCGGAGGGTTAATGCATTGATATAACTTTAGGTTGAACTACGGTGGAGTTTCATATTTGCTCGAAGGTTTCGCGCGACGGTTAATCCCGAAATATTAAACGTCACGGTAGTACGACCGCCGGCAGTCGTATTCTCGTCGCGTATCTGAAATCGCTTCCCCATATACTTTTCTGGAATTTTAAGTGCACCGTGAAAAAACAACGCATAGCGATGCGCGCGTTTCCGAGCGTACGTCGAAAACGGAAGGGACTCGGTAAAGCGGTTTTATTGGCTCGTTTGTTCTCGAAGGTGGCGGTTTCTTTGTCGCGACTAGTAACGATCGTTTTACTACCGGTTTCAGCGATTAGGGATATCATGACGTTTCGCAAATAAAGAGAAAAAGGAAGGGGAGACGCCGGATGATTTAGCGGTCGTAAACGATCGTAATCAACCGGGGCCCGAGCCCCGTCGGTGTATCAGGCACTTTAGGGTGTTCAGGAATTACGGGGAGAAATATATTAGCTAATATAATATAGGGGTATCTTTACGTTCCACCTGACAGGAGACACTCGGTTCGACAGGATTTGCAGCTGTTCACGGTATGATAAGCCTACGATACGAGCGCGTTTATCGACCGGCTCCTTTTATCGGCGTGTTTTGACGTTAATTTTTCGCGAGGACAATATTTTCAGCATACTTCGTACAGTTCTTATCGGGAACTTAGTATATTTGTCAGGGCGAATTTGTCGTCGTTACGTGACGTTCTCTTCTTTTTTTCGGGCTTTTATGGTACGTGAATTCATTTGAGCAACATCCGAAAGTTTGCATGTAGGAAAAACTCATGTACGAGCAATGAGATTTTTCTGGACGGATTTTTTGAATGTTTTTTTATTCAATTTTAAAAATTTGAATAATATGGATAACGCATATGATTAAATGCACTACAATTGAGAATATCAATGAATATAAAGTACATTTTATAAAAAAAAAAAAAAAAACTACAAAAAAAAGGTTTTGACGGGTCTGAATTACAAGCATTTTGCACGGAGAGAAGAGAATATTCCAAGGTTATATTATGGTCATTTTTCTTTATGTACCGTTGCTGCAATTCGCGACGATTCACCGAGGCGAGCGATACGAAAATTGATCGAACAAAGAAGTGTTAATTGCGTTATTATGAGCCGGCCAGCTTATCGAGGACTCGTCCATCCACCGAAACGATCGCGATCTTATCGCGTCACGTCGTCCATTGTACGATTATTAAATACGATGATGCGGCTCTATTATTCAAGCATCTCTCGATGGCAACGATCGGTGAGAGCCGATCTCCGATATCCTCCTTCTTCCCCTTCCCGTCCGCGCGATCGAGTGCCACGAAAAGATCGACGAGACTTCCTACGCTGCTGCGCGGTGGGTCTCCCGATCCGTGATCCGCGATGATCTCTGTTTCGACAGCACTATAAATAACGACTTACATGATAATTGCCTCCTATTTTTATTTAGAACATGACCATCAGAACTCACATACATGTATACGTGCGCATACGCGCGCGCGCAAGCATGTATAATATGTATAAGAAATTGGTGTTTTTGAAATTTATAATCTATAATGCATAATGTTGTGTAAACAATAATCAGATATTTACATCTTTATTATACATAGAATCTGTACATCTTTAAAATAAAAGGAAGGGTTTTATAATCGGAATTGTTTCGCCTACATATTTATGGCGACGAATATCGATCAATCTTATTCAGTGGCGACGTTTACAAGTTAATCGAATATCTCGTCTGTCATAACGTTACCGTTGTATCGGCGCGGTGACAAAAATTGATGGCGAGCGATACGCGGCAAGAAAACCTATTACAAAGTCAAAACGTAGATTCTACCTTAGGCTTACAACAACAATTTAAAACGGAGATCTCGATCGTTGTACCGATGAGAGACCACCCGTGCAATCACGTGTGCGCTCTTGAGGTATAACGCGTTTCTTCGTGAAACTCGCCGGTGGTCGATCGCGATCTATGATTCCTTCATCGATGGACAGATCTTCGGCTGTGCCGCGAGAGAATCGTGGGATTCGTCTTAATGCGTCGCTTTCGGTAGATCCATTGTCGCGAGATCGTGAATAACATTTTATTTACAGTGATCTTTATGTAGATCTTCTGTATAAGTTGTCTTTTTTCATGTGGCTATTAATTTAGTTTTTTTTTAAATTTTGAAACATACAATATGTGTGAGTAAACACACGCACGCACACATATACACACATAGGGTATGAGATCAAAAGATGGATGCCCTTGAATATTTCAGAAGACTTATGTTTTAGAGAAAAATGTTTGTTACAAAAGTTGTAGAGCACAAAAAAGGCCACTTGGTGGCCTTGACTTTTACCTTGGGGTCAGATATGAAAGTCAATTTATTTAAAAAAAAAAAGGAAACTTTTATTTTTTACACCGGAAATGAAAAGAACGGAAAATTTTACGTCTAAGGATGTGTAAGTTATTGTGTCAAGATGTCCTTTAGGGTCATTCTAGAATAAGTTTTTGAATGAAACTCAGCAGCTGTACATTTAAAACGAAAAATGAAGTAAAACATAAAAAACTGGCCTTAGGATCAAGACCTTAGGATCAGATGTTACTTTTTATGTACATGTAAAATAATTTTTAAAAACATTATCTGAGAGAAAATTGCATAAATTATAAATATATAGATAACAAATAAATGAAAATGTTAGCAATTTTACAGCTGTTAATAAAGAATTTTACAAATAAAGTAACTTAACTGTAAGTAATAAAATTGTAATCATAATTATTATCTTTTTTTCGAATTGATTAACATATTATTAAATAAGACATAAATTAATTTCAGAAAAAATTCTAATTAATTAAATCAAAATTTAAGTATTTCATAAAATTCATTTAAAATCTAATAGTGATTTTAGCTTCTTCTCTGTTAATAAGTAATTTAATATACATATTCAGAAATTATTAACGTTAGAACAAAGTTTGCATTGAGTTGTATGTATCTACAACTTCTCTTTTGAATTCTACGGTTACAAAGTACTTCTGTACCTTATACAGTCTTACCATGAAATGTAAACGGTAACTGTTTAGTCACGGTGATTATTACTCTTGTGCGTTTCTCAATTATTTATTTCAGCGCATATAAATCTCAACAGAAATCGATATCTTGATATATGCGTCTATTAGCATAGCCCTAACTATAAATAGTCTTGAAATAATTTGTCTTCTCGTGTTTCTCTTGAAACAATTTATCTCCCAATTGGTTTGAATTACGTCACTGTTTTTAGCTTATGATCACGAAGTATAAACTAGTATTGCTGATATCGAACAATCGTTTACAAAAAATTGTATTATAATGCGCCGGATATAGATTTGTAACCACGTATTTTGTTAAAGTTAAATTGCGTTAAAGGTTAGCAAACGATATTGTTAAATGTAATTTTTCGATTTGTTCTGGAGCAAGATATGAACAGGAATGAATAGAAACAAAATTTATGAAATTTTGTGGGAGTTGTATATTTAAATATTTTTAAATATTAAGATTAAGCTTTTTGCGTAGACCTGCTATTTTATGTACAAAAAATATTTTTACAATATTTAAATTTAAAAAATACAATTACGAGAATTGATCGATACTTAATTAAAATTATTTTATACACGTGCGCTTTTACATGAGAGAAACACGTGTCGCATGATGATTTATGTGTCTATACGAACGCGAGAAGACGAATTATTTCAAGACTCTTTACACGCGCGTGTATATACATGCGTACATGTGAAAATCATACAAGCCCACCCGAGAGAAAACCTCCTCTCTCCTTTCCTCCTTTCTTCTTCGCTCGCGAGCAGAGTCCGGTGGATCGAGACCAGCGTTTATTAACGTTTTATTTATCCGTCGCGATTAGAGCTAATCGATTCTCCGGCGAAATGAGGCATAATATAGAGCCGTGGCGGACTCATAAATACTCATTTGTGCGAGGCTTCGCTCCCTGGATTTCCATCGCCCAAGTTGCCTTCGTTACGCTTATATGGTTTGAATATGCGAATTTGTGCACATAATTAACTGTCGCTTATTACCTGCCAGTTATATTTATTGCGCTGCGACGGTCGTTTCGCAAGTATAATATGAATGTGACGTCGCGAGATTGCCGTGAAAACGACAGGCGATGATAAGGGAATATCGATGATAAAGAAGCAACTGCAGCTTTTAGAGTCAGGTGATTATTTTACTTCGGTGATGACCGAGAAAGCGCGAGATTATGATACATAATATTTCAAATAGCGCGCTATGATGACTTAATCGTAATAATGGAGCAATAAGTGCAACCGGTAGCAATGAAGGTAACTAGGTAATTAAAGTAGGTAATTGTTGATCCTCTATCTCTATAATGATTCGTTATACCTGTTTTAACCGCGTATTGTTGCCACGTGATATTAAGTTTTAATTTCAGTCGTTATTTTTAATATAAATTATGAGATTTCTTAATTTAATTTCTGAATTTGATAATTTTTATTTCTTTACGTAATCGACAATTTCTATACAGTTTATCTGTTACGAAATATGTCTATTGTTTTTTTCTCCATAATTTCAACATAGACATAAATTGTCGATTACGCGCTTTACGTACTGGTAAAGATAATCATATGTTTCGTGTTAGTAATTGATTCCGTTATCCTGACGAAGATACAGCGGTAGATGAAGCAATACATAATCTAAGCACGTTACATCCCGAGATAATATCCCGATGGTTAGAAACTCTAGAATAGCACGTACGGCAATATAACATTCCAAGATGATTCTACAGCGTGTAAGTTAGAATGTCAGGGGGAGTAGAAACCTGTGTTTTGAAGCAACGCGTTGATCCGCGAATCGATTAAGGATCGTTACGTACCTCATATTGCGCTGCTCCTAGATACATCGGTGGCAGATTACACGTAGATCAGACCAATCTGCGATTCGTTTCAGACACAATGCTTGACCCTTTCTCACGCTACCGCATCTTCACTCACAATCAGCCAGGAAGTAATTGGTGTATTTATCGTATCGTGTAATTTATCGTTACCGACGATTTGTCACGTGATTAACGTGATTTTAACAAATACAAAAAATTATCTATTTGCTTTACAATATAATTTTAATTTTATGCAGGTAAACAAAACTCTTATTTAATTACGAAATTAAAATATTAATAAGCTATGTGGATAAATTTATTACGCATAGCAGATGTTAATTACATGCAAATTATGTAATTTAAAAAAATAATAATTTAAACGATAGGTTAATTAAATTATAACATTGACAAAAAATTATTAAATTGAATGTTAAGTCTAAGCTTGATAAATAAAGGAAAATTATTTTTATTTTATAATTAGAAAGTATAAATTATATTATTAACTATTAACTTTTTTGTAGATTTTATGTGCTAAAAAAGTAAAATTCCTTCGAGAGAGAGAGAGAAATAGAATTTTAAGAATTTACTTTAAACTTACCATTTCGATACGCACTTCGATTAATATGGTAATCCGTGTGTTATACTTAATTCATCGTGTATAAAACGTGTTAACAAGATATTTGATATAATTTTAATAAAAGAAATGTTATTTTATATAAAGCGTTATACATATAGTTCTCGGTGAGTCGGCGCGCGGCCTTGATATGATTTTATTATGTCGACACGCTGTGTTGATGCAAGGTCGATGCGCTATCATTCGTACATTGCAACTCGAGTCGGTAGGTAGTGGGGAAAACCGCTCCGCATGTGTGTCGTGTTATTATCTCTCGAAACGCGATCGCGACAAGTACAGCGGTAAAGAGGAAACCGCGAACATTCCCTGTTAGTGATTTTAAGCTCGCATGGTTTGAAGGCGGATACAGACTTCTTACGTATCCGCGTATATTATTTCACCGTTACATCAGTACAGTACGAGAAACATTGCGTCGGTGCGCATTAAGATTTTGATACAATGATATGCGAAACGTGCACTCTACCGTGTCATTGAATTGATACGATGATACGATACGCAGATGCAATAAGGGTGTATCCGCTTTCAGATCGAGAGATGCGACTATGCAGTCGGCAAAGCGATGATTATATTATTGAAAATGTTACATTATATTTTGTATATGTATTTATCTCTGATTTGAACTGATATATTTATTTTCGTGCTACAATACAAAATAGTAAATGTTTTAAATTTAGTAGGATTTAATATCGGAAATGTCGATCAAGTTATCGCCCGGTAGAGTTTTTGGTGTGCGCGTGACAGTTAACTGTATTATTTTCGTGAGTGAGTGAGTACCACGAAGAAACAAAACGGAACATACTTGAAAGGAAGTAGAGATCTCTGCAGAGAATCGGACGACAGTGAAGCAACTCTGTGAAGTAATTTATTCATTGTTTTTACAGAATTAGTTATTTATTTGATGCCTAATAATAATAATTTTTGTGCGAACTTTTTATAATTTTACAGTTCATGTAAACTGCGCGACAACTAACTTTAGGTAGACTATATTTTTGGCACCTATGAGTCTGTGAAATCCGAGAACTTCATTGTTTAATAACAATGTTAAATAAAATGTTCAATAACATTATTTAATATAAATTTAATAACAGAGTTTTGAAAAATCTCTCGGGTTCCACAGATCCATAGGTATTTACCTAGGGTTAATTTGGAAAACAATTTTTAAATAAAGCCTGAATAATTAATTCACAAATTAAATTGACGAGCAATTTAATAATTTTAATATTTAAGAAGAATCTATATTTTTTTCTGAAAAAAAAAAAAAAAAAAAAACTAAAGAAATTATTGCAAAACATGTTATATAAAAAATAATAGTATCTTTCTCAGGGTGAAAAAATCAATATTGCCGAAGATATTAACTCACTGACATCTAAAATTTCTCTCATAGAATGACATAATTAAGACGTTCCGTCACGCATAAACGCTACGGTCGAACGCGATGTTTATGGTGACATTTTCTCTCGTGTAAATTTATCACGTGATTGCCGCGTAACGCAATCTTTAAAGCCCATAACATATCGACCACCTACGAAATAAGTATTCATGAAAGATGTCCGGTATTATTTCCCATCTTATGGGAACCGATTTCTGTCAGATTCTACCGAGATAAAGAATTTCATGAATGAAACTGAACTCCCTATCCCTTCTGTCGTAGTCGCCCTTCCATTTTTCTTAGTCCCTCTTTTAACTTTCGGGATTCTTCTCGCATCTATATATCTATCTCCCTTTTCACACGCGTTACAGTTCTCTTTCGATGTACCTGGTGATCGTTCCGAGAGGTGGAGACGTCGTATCTTATTTTCCTCTTTCTGCTCCTCCGAGCTTCCCCTCCTCGATCTTTCTTTCTCCACCCTCTCGTGCCCCTCCTACTCCGTCTCTCTTCTTCTCTCCGTCTATGCTACTCTTTATTTTTTGGAGCAGCATTATCTCATAATCGACCGGATGATTCTGCCGTCCACCAGAATGGCATGGCCTGCTGAGCACACGTTTGAGTTCGTTAATGTTCGCCCGTGAGAGTGGATCTAATGAATTTGATGACTCCTTTCTCCGTTGATCTTACCTCTTCCCCAACCGAGCATTCTTTGCTCAATCTTCTCTTTCTCCTCGCCTGGAGCGTGTTTCTTCGGTATCGACGTAACGCACGGTATCTTTATGATCCTGGCAATAAATCGAATTGCTCAAGATGAATGTTTTCCCAAAAGGTCCAAAGAATCGCATTTCCGGCGACAATAACGATATTTCGATAAATACTTGTGTGCCAAGTAAATTCAAAACTTATATTTTTTATGAAAACTGCAAATTATTACGAATTATTACAAATGTCAATAAATGATTGAAACTATAATAAATATAACTTTTTATATATAGGTAATGGTAAATAAAAGTAAAGTTAAGATTTTTGCTCGTACGAAAAAATTGTTTTCAGTTTCATTAACATTATATCTTACATGTCTTTGTGCGTCAATATTTATAATATTTAATCTAATAAGAATTTCAACCACATTTTGCACGATAAAAAGTGTAGTTTATTAAAATGTATTATTTAAAATAATATCGAAAGAAATATTAGGGAGTAAAAGTCATTAATACATATATTATTATTGTTATTTAATTATATGTAATAATTAATATAAATATATCAAAAAAAAGTATTATATACGCGAAAAAATATATAATATTCTATTATTATAGAATTATAAAAATAACTTAAAAATGGTTCTCCAATAATAAATTTGTCTACAGCGACGAGAATTAATATATCGATATAGATGTTCGCGGTTCTTAATCCCCGTGTATCGAGATACCTTCAGGTCTTTAGTAGAAAACAGATATTACGTCTAAGGTGCATAGATACTCGTTGAAATAGGCTGAAGTAAGTGACGGCCACCGTGGTGATCGGCGGGGGGGGGGGGGGAGGAAGGAGGCCTCTGTAATTAACAATCCATTTTGTATTCGGCTCACCTGATCGCGTCGTGTGCGGTCCGTGACGTCATAATTCGGGACCCCTTCGAGGCGTACCGCCCCCTTAATGCGGGCCCCGACACCTCTCGGCTCTGCGATCCAGCACGCACTTCCCTCTCTCTTCTGTCTTATTCTCTTTTGCCCGTACGAGCGGATACGTGTGAAAGAAGAAGAGCTTCGAGAGATGAACGGCGAGAGAAGAGGAGAGCGAGAGAGAAGGAACCGAGCTTCCCTCCCTCGTCCTCTTCGTTCTCGCGATGCCTGGATAGTATATACACCTCGAAGGCGGTCAAGGGGGATATAATGGCTCGGTCGGACTTCACACGATGCCGACTGGTACACCGGCCCGGAGGATGATACAGAGTCCGGTGAAGTCGCGTGAGGGATAGAGTGAGATAAAACGAGAGTGGACCTCCGAGAGAGGTTCTGAAGTCGCGGAAGGAGCTACCATCTCCTTCGATTTTCTCCCGATTCTCGTGGATCGTTTTGATCTTTCGATCTTCCGGAAGATGTCGGCTGTGTTCTGATTTCTTAATCAATTTAGTTAATTTCATTGAAGCATTTGTACTATCAAGGATTAATAACGATACGATCCCCAAGGTATTAAAAAGAGGCCTGACTAATTAAAAATGCGCGGATGCAACAAGAACGAGATAAATTGTAATAGTTTTTTAATGATGCACTCGCTGTTTCTAGCATCTGTCAAAACTATCACATGTGCGTGTCGCGGTTGAAAACAAAAGGAAGGAAAAAGGAGAGAGAGAGAGAGAGAGAGAGAGAGAGAGAGAGAGAGAGAGAGAGAGAGAGAGATTAGGCTGCTCTCGGAGGTGTCAGAGTGAAGGGGAGGGAGAGGAACTCCTCGTGCAGAAGAGTCGAAGGGTGGGCTCCGTTACCCGGCTTTGTACGAGAGGCCCCTTGCCGCTGTCAGCCCGCGGGGGCCTTATTTCAAGACCGTACCGAATCAGGCACGACAATCGCCCTAATATCCACACGAATGCCGTGCCGGAGGCCCCCACGGTGCAACGGGGCCCGCCGATGAGGGAGGCAGCGGAATCCTCTCGATGAGTAAGAGATCTTTCCGTTCTTTCTTCTTCCCTCGCCTTTCTTCCTGTTCGTCGTTTTCTACCTTTAACCTCGCGTGTCTTGAAATGTTGCTGGGTTTTGACTGTCTCTCGTGAAACTAACGCGCTTCCATTTCAAAACAAATCGTGAATGCTTATACGAAAATATTTCCAGCCCCGGTACGAGGTTTTTGATCTTTTGCGGTTAAATATAAGCCACTCGCGTGTTTTCAACACAATCACTTGGATCACGCAATTGTGCCTCTTTCTTCAATAAGTATTACAATATTTAAGATACTTTTATCTCATATTAAGACCTAGCAACATAATGATTTTAAAGATCACTTTATATTCACAGTTTAACATGTTGCGACTATACCTTTATCTTTCGATTATAAATGATAACATGTCACGATGACAATTTGCTAATTAAATTCTTATATAAGAAATTGCATGATAAGCCAGTGGCTTTAAATTTGTAATATATTGAAGACATGAAGTTATCCTGTACCCGCTCAATATGTTATCACTTGCGATTAATCCGTATCCAATCATTAATAATGTTGTACTATGCCTCTCTCGAGACGTCTGCGTACGGGCGGATCTACGTCGGGCCCGCGGCGTAAAAACACGTTATTGCTGACGCAACTATGTCCGTATTGTCCGGGGATGCAGCGCGTCATTAGTGGAAGCTTCAACGCTACCATCGCGCGCTTTCAGTCGGCATTCAGCGATTCGCCTCGTGGATTCGTAGGTGGCTAGCAGCTAGCCGGTCCGAGGAAAAGAAAAAAGGAATCGTTTAAGAGGGGTAATGGGGTCCACGGGTCCCGGTGTGTTTCGGTTTACCGAACGCGCCACAAAGCCCCCAGCGAGGGAATAAACGCAATCGTTACGGTGTTTGCGCCAGCATTTAATTGTTTACCCTTTTCTTTCGAACAGCATTTTTTTGTCTCCTCCGTGAGGGTTCTTTTTTTCTTGTTTGACTCGACTTGTAACCCCGAATTAATTTGTAACTGTTAAATCAAGCAATGACAGCAATTATTATTTTGTGACTACTTGCATATCTTAATTAAGTATATGCACGTTCCATATATTTCCATTAATTTTTAATTTTTGTAATTTTATATATTAAAACTTAGGCAAATGTAAATATTGTCAGAAAATGTATTAACTGTTTAATCATGAATGGTAGTAATCGATTGATATAAGAGTCAAAGTCACATCTAAATAACACACGCAATTTGAGAAACAAGATGAGTTATAACTTTATATTTTCTTTCTTTACGTTTTTAAAAGAGTTTGGCAATAATAAGTGTAATGAAATAATAAGAGGAAACGCCTCAAATTGTATAATTTACGCATAAAAATATTTTACTCATGAATTATTAACATTATAAACCATACATTTATACATATCTATTGATTATTTATATGACATAAAATTGCTCACAGTTGGAAGTTTATTTACTACGGTAATGCCAGCTGCACAACCAGTGTAATCGCCGTTCCACCTTATTCTCTCCACCGCGAGTTCAGAGCCCCTTTTATCCGTTCCGATGAAAGCGAGTCGTGCATCATGGCGTAGCTGATAAACGGATTAAGAACTTTGAATCTAATTGGACCCCGATCCCGATTGTAAGAGAAACCCTCGTCGGGCCTACTGCCGGCCATGAGATTAAAATTCGTATAGTTCATGTGTGTATATACATATATATGTATATATATATACATATATGTATTTACCCTTCTGGAGAGCTTATCTCTCTCCATTGCCGGCCTCCAACCTGTCGTTGGAGAAAAAACCTGCCTGTATTTACCCACATTTCCCTCGGGTTTCGAATCGCTTTACGGTTCTAATCGTCGCTTCCGCATACTTTGCTCGCCATTGGTCGTGTCGTTATCGACTCTGTTATCGAGACTAATACCGTGACTATTGCCCCGAAGGAATTTTTAATAACGAACTACCTGTCGCATATATCGCGTCTCTCTTTTCTCCCTACGTTTCCTTTACCACCCGAGAGAACAGTTTGCTGTTACTTAAGTCAAATATATTGACGTAGATTATCGCTGTAGCCGATCGTTTGGAGATACGCGTTTCTTTCTCGTGAGTAGAAATGCTTCCAACTCTCTCTTAGGTCGAACTGTTTGCGCATTTCTTACGTATTGTTAACGATTAGATATCTGCAACTTCTTGTATTCTATTATTCTTGTTATTTTTATATTATATTCCGTAATTGGTAAAGCAAAGTAATATTTAAGATATTTTTGATATTTTTTGGTTCAACAAATATAATTTATATAATTTACGTTATTCCCGTTTTTTTTTGCTCTATTACTGCTTTGTATTATATTATTTTCGAGAGAAAATTTCGAAATTCGAAAATTGATACCCACGAATATTAAAGATACTATAAGTGCCAACATAAACCTTAACAAAGTTGCGTTTATTCTATTCTAATATGATTTATAATCCATAAATTTTATATAATTTATATGCTATCTTAGTTTTAACTTTCTTTGCGAAAGTATATGCTTGATTGATGGGGGTCTCCTGCTATTATAAATTTCGATTTTCGTAACTCGAAGATTGAAAACGGCATCCGCGCGAAATCCATAAACGTAGGATATTCAAAGAAATCGACGAAGTTGTTGCGAAGGAGGAAGGAAGGAGCAAGCATGGTGCCGCGGTACCGCGGCATAATAACAGAGCGCCGCACACAGGCTGAGCTAGCTGATGACTTCATTGAACTGGACCCGCTTGAGCCTCGGGCCCAGGACCTCCCTGAAACCGCCTCAAATTATAACGCCGGCTCGGGCCCAGGCCCGCTTTTGATGGGCTCGAGACACATTTTAAGCTTCTAGCGAGGCACAAACAGGTTCAGCCTCGATTTCGCAGGACGCGGATGACAGGAATTTCCATGTTCCGCGTTAATCGTTCGCTAATATTATCTGATTTGAAAATAGCTTTAATCTTGAATAAATGTGACGTACATGTTAAAAAAGCTATATTTTAAAACGATACGGCGATTAAATGTATAGGAATAAAAATATTTACTTTCTTCAATTTTAAGTCTCGGAAGGAATTATTTTATTTAATTTATTCTTTTGCTATGACATGCATTGTTATTTTGAAAATACGATATAGATTATTTTTAATTAATATTCAAAAATTTTTTTAACAAAATATTTTTTGAAGTTTTTGTTTTGGTCTTATATTAATAAATATATAATTTACATTCTTTTGGGAAAAATAATACAAATATTATTCACATGAAAATAGATACGTATTTGGACGTTGATAACTTATAAATCCTATCATCTAGTTTGCATTATTTTTTAGTAAAAAATTCATTTTAAAATACAAAATTATATCCTTTTTGTATTTCGCAAATACATTCAAGAATCATCTCCACTGTATAAAAATAGTATTATTAAGCGTATTTGCGTATGTTTCTTTTTTTATTATTATTTAAAATATTTTATTGATTTCATAACATATTAAGCTTTCGAAAGTTTCGTATGCGAAACTGTTGTGCGCCTTACATTATCTTTTCCGTGACTCGTGATACACGTTCTCTATTCGCTACATCGTCGTTATATCGGTACATAATCGATTGGCGATTCATCAAATTATGTAAGAACAGTCGCACGTTGCGAATGCGGATACACGATGCGATCGCGATCGTGTAGATCCATGGAAGATATTGAACACGCTATCTGATATTAAAAATCGCGAGGAAATACAAACGAATCAAGTAAATCGTGCCAGATTTGTTTGAGAAGTCGTGATATACACGAAATAATCTCGACGCATAGATACTTGGTATAACGATTAGTATGCATAGCACATGCAGTGTAGAGTATGGAAGGATATCAACATCTAAAAATATTCTTACGTTTATGTACGCGATATTATTAATATTACGTGTCGTAAAAGCAGCTCTCGTTAGTTTGGTGAACAGAAGATTAAGTTTAAAACATTAATTTAGGAATAAATGTTTTTTTATCTGTATATTCATATAATTTAGTTTAATAAAATTTAATGTCGAAATAATTAAATGTAATATTAAGCTTTTTATGAGTTTATTTTTTGAATAATTTGATTCTCTCTCTCTCTCTCTCTCTCTCTCTTATATTAGTTTGGAAAAGTAATATTTTATGTTAATACACAAATTTTTCTCATTTTAAGACTTTATTTACAAAAAAATGTCTATGATATATATGAAAAATGAAATATAATTATATCTTGATTTAATTTTATGTGAAGAAATATTTTTGATGTGAAAAATATTAAAATTTTATGCACATCAGTATGAGTTATTACATATCGGACAGAATATATATACCATAATATACAAAAATGATGAATCAATAATATTGCATAAAGAAAGAGATGAAACAGGATTCGAAACGTTTTCCCTCAAACTTTTACCACGAATTAAAACGTATTTATATGTTTGCTCGTATACATTAGATAGGAGATTCTAGGAGAAATAGAAAGCGGGCACGCGCGGTGTTAGCGATTGCTTTTAGACTGCACGAAATTTATGTGCGGGTAGTCTCGTAATTACCATTGTAGAAACTCGTATCAGAGACAAGAGGCGAAAGAGAGATGATGGGGCACGAAAGTATAGATGCGGAGGAGATTTCCGACAGCACGGTAGAAAGGAACGGTGAAGGAGAAACGGAGAAACTCTACCTCGTAGCGTATCTCGAGACCAAGCCTCGGGAGACGCGTAAGTGCCGTATAATTGCTACGGCGCGTTTACTCGGGCATCTGTTTACCCACTTTGATCGCAAAACGCGCCGAGCTGTAATAAACGCCCATTGGCGATCGCTCGAATCGGTTTCCATCTTGGTAAGAGCGTGCTTATTAACCGCAGCAATGGGCTGCCGATTGGTATCTACCGCGCATTAACGACGCTGCGCGAACGTTGTTTCGCAACTACGCGCCCCGGTGGCTTTCGGTAATTAGAAAAAAAACTTAGATGATGCGGGTAATAGCTCCGACGGAGTCGTGCGAGAAAAGCGCGTCGATCTCCGATAACATCTCGGTGCATCCGAACTAGACTCGCGACGCTTGACCGTTTTGACAATTCGGTTAAGTAGTTTTAAATTTAATATCGCGCTTACGGCAAGATTTTAAAAGACGTCAATTCCCCGAAGAAGAAAACGTTAGTCGGAGATCGTACGTCTTAACGTAAATCGACGAGTGCAAAGATCTGAAAGGATATCGGAATGTAGATGATAGAGTGGAGCGCAATAAATCGGCGAGACGTCACGATGCAGAAAAACGAGCGGATCCACTCCGTCCCGCTCTTTCTTTGTCGTGGGACCGATGACACGCCGTCGGTCCCAACCGTAGCTCCTGGGTCCAACTACTCGGTCACGAGCCTCAGTTTCGACCGTCTGCGACGCGGCCTTACGAAATTCGTGGCAAAAAACGTCTATGGTCTCTCCCTTCCACCATCTCTTCCTCATCCTCATTCTGATTCGCCTCGTTCGCCTTGTCGCTCATAGATTCGCATGATTAGGATCAAGACCGCTCTTCCAAGATTTCACGGATTGATTCTTTGATTGCTCGAAGTTGTGACACGCGAAATTAATATGAAAGATTTGTGATCCCTGTCGTAGAATGTGCATCTCGGAAGTTTTTTTTCATAAGGAAGGAAAAAAGTAGTTATTAGACATACATATATATTAGATATATTAAAGAGAATATTCTTTCTCGATAATGTTATATTTAAGACATAATTTTTAATGCGCTATTAATACATTTTTAGTTTGTTAAAAAAGCTTGCAAAATTTTCCATTTTTCTCACGTATGAAGGATTGCGTTTAGATATTAAACTATAAATCTCAATAATCTATTTCTTGGTTATTATTATTTACGTTTGTTATATAAAGTCTATTCTTTTTGTTTGCCGCTTAATTTTCATTATTTTCAATTAAAATGGGATTTATATCTAATTTTAAGTGCGCAAGGGAAACATAACTATTAGAACTATTATAATTAATCCGAGCCCTTCTTAATGCATCAGAGTCGACACCAGTAAATACAATTCCGCCACTCGAGAATTTGGAGTCCGAGATCGTTGCCGCGAAATCCATTCCGCAATGTCATTAGTAGCTAGGCGAAAACTCTTGCCATTCTCGCGCAGTCAATTAGCCGAATTGATTACCAGACACCCGTGACTTCGGTCGTTATAATGATCCGTTCCTATTACTTGCCGCGAATGCCGGGCGTGCCATCGGCCGAATGGCATGCAGAACAGCGAGGATACCGAGAGCCAGGGCTGAAAAAAATCATGCCGTGGAACATTCTGCAGCTTTGTCGAGGCACGCTCATCGCGCGTGTACATTAGTGCGTCTCGTTCCCCCCCTTTCCCCCCGTGTCTCTTTCTCCCTCTTTCTCTCTTCTTTCCTCTATACTCTCGTCATAATAAAAGAATCTGTTCCTCCCTCTATAACGCCGCTCCGCCTCTACCGTTTCGACAAGCAACGGCAGCATGTTCGAGCAGGTTCTCAGGAATTCACGACTCATGCGGCGACCGGGTGTCCGGGTGAAACGGATAATGGCATTTAACGAGGAGGAATCGTTGCACCGGGTGCACTGAGCGCGGCTCAAATTGCCGGGTCGGGCTAATGTACAAATGACGCCCAATGACGATCGTGGGTATTGTTCTAACACTTTTCTCCGGATGCGCTACCCCGTGAGAACGCGCCCGCCCTTATTCCATTATCTCAGTTCAATATCAGTCCCTAATTTCGTGAATCGTTTTTACTTCTAGTGCTTTAATTCTTATCGTTTGATAAATCAAACGACTCTCGCGTTGGTCAATTAATACTCAACTTGATTAAGTTTAATCATTAAAATTGTTACAGTGGAATAATATATAGTATTTCGAAAAATCTCCCCCCAAAAATCGATATTTTTATGAAGTTAATTAATTATTAACAGACTCTCTAAATTACAATCAGTGAAAACTCGACAAAATCAGTGGAAATACACTGACTTTCAGTGATATACTTATAATCATTTACTGATTATCAATCAGTGAAATAAATACACTGATCTTTCAGTGACTATACACTAATTATGAAGTGAAAATTACTGAAAGACAGTGAATATTCACTGATTACGATTTAGAGAGGGTGTTTAAAATTTTACGAGTCTGGCATGTATATATTACTTTATAACATTGCTATATTTTTCCACATACAAAGGTATATGGAAACAGATTATTTCGCAGAACCGACGAATGTAATTAGCACTCATGGACTAATCGGAAATCGCGGAATTAATATGCAAGCTCAAGCACATAAATGCTCGCAGGGGGTGGGGGAGTGTGAGAGTGGCGGGCGAGGGGGGGGGGGAGGGACGAATTTGGATGATAGAGAAAGAGAACGAAAGAGGTGGCGGGATAAGAGAGGTGGCTCTCCTCGTCTCTGAAAACTGGTCTGGTGCAGTTGCGGTCTTAGGAACAGAGGAGAGTCGAAGGAGCTGCATTCCCCGGTAATTAGTCTCACCCATAAATTACTGGCTATTTCGCGTCTGTGTTGGTCACGAGTCGGTAACACCCGTTTCACCCTCCCGCCCCGGTACGTTCCAACTTCCCTTTCTTCTCTTCCTACGCTTGCTTCTTCGGAGCGGTTAGCCACTCAAAATTTTCGTTTCGTGTAAATGACAGATGTGAGGTGCGAGAACGTGAGACGCGATTTTAGGATCCGCAAATAAAAACCGATTGTTACATTCCGCCGCTCTACAAACGTTTGTGTATACATTTTGTCAACTATTTTTTATATTGACCCTTCTTCTTTAACACAAGCTAAATACGGATGATTTCTTAGTTGACCTGTATCTCAGTTGGATATTATGTCCTATGATCGTGTAGAAATGAAGTATCTAAATATGAAGAGATGCGCCACTTAGCAATAGAAGGTTGCAAGTCCAGCCAGGAGGTCCGTTTCTATGGGAACGAAACGAACTCATCTTTGCCGTAGGCCCGCGGACCTGTTCTGGACCGCATGGATCTCTCGGGGCGCCGAAGAAAGGGGCACAGGACCCCGCTGCTAAATGAGCTGTAATACGGACCCCCGCTGAACTTCTCCTTTCCCCGTCTTGCCCTCCTTAAACCATACTCCGAGATATTCCCCCTCTCTTTCATCGCTGCTTAAAACCACTCACGCTGTTTGGCCCGCAGGTTATGATATGACCACACGAGACGACTTCTTCTGATGTCGACTCTTCCTGCAATATTTTTGCTTCTCGGCTCTCCTTTATTTTTTTTCCCTCTTTCATCGCCGCTATTATCGCCCTCGTCTCTATCACTGAGATCCCATCAATGACTGCCTCATTCCTGGAGGTTGCGCGCTCAGAAAGAGCAATCCTCGCGGCGGTAATAGGCAGAGAAAAGAGTTAAGGCAATAGAATATGAGAATAGATTTATGCTGAATGAAAATTCTAAAAGATAATTGTTCATTGACATTGAAATAATACTTATAGAGCTCAGACAAATTATTGTATGCAACTGTTTAATGATTTATTTGAGTAACACACCTGTGTTCCGATGTATTAATATTACATTAAAAAACATCATTATGTTATTAATACAATATAATTATATCTTTATTATGTGAAATATCCGTACATTATTTCATTGCTGTGACTGTTATTGCAAATGTTTAATATATGCAACAAGTTATGTAACGATATTATTGTTATCGCACTTTACGATTAAATTTATATATTTTTCTTTATTAAACATTGTTTAATTCTATTTTATCGATGATGCATTTTTTTGGTGAAAATATCGTTTCCGCTATTGAGCAAACTAATTCGTTTGTTGTTCCAACTATTAATCTGTGAAATAACGGGAAATAGTCATGACATCGAGAGCTGTTGCTTGTAAAACTATCCGGTTAATGAAGCAGTTGACCCGCGACTCAGCGGCCGATCCAACAATTAGGCCAATCGTTCCGATCAGCGCTGTAACCCGTATGATCGATGGCGCGGAAACAGTTAATTAAGGACTCTTAATTAAAATTAAGCTTCTCGATTAAAAATTTCTTTATTTTATTAGATGTGCGCGAAGTTTCCCAAGGTCGAGCATTTGTTGTCCAAAAAATCATATATTTCAGTCGTGAATGAGAATCCGCGGGATTTAAATCGGGCGAACTCGCGTTAACTCTTAACGACTCATTAAGCTAGATGTGACCATTATTGCGCGGACGCGAGGCTAGATGCATAGATTGTAAAATATCGTCATGTAACGTGTGGCAGTAAACATAGCTCCTGAGAGTTATAATTACCGTACGTTCCGCGTAATGACGACTGTTAAAAGGCTTGAACGCTGCTACCGAAATAGAACGCCGTTAGCGGCAGAGGCTGCATCTATTACTAGGCCGTCTCTGGTGTAATAGAATTCGGAGCATATATACTCTCTGAAACGACGAAGTGCTCGGGAACCGGTAAAGGCTGCGGCCGCGAGCGCTCGTGGCTTTGTCGTGGCGGCGGAGATGAAAAGGATGTAGCGAGCCACACGCCGACAACTTAAGCCCTCAATAGCCCTCTACGATGGTGCCCGCAGCGTGTACCGAAGCCATGATATGGTGGGAGGAGGCGAGGAGGAGGAGGTAGAGAAGGAGCAGGTCGCTGGTCGAAAGGAGGAAGAGAAAGAAGCGAGGGAGAGAAGAGATGCGAAAGGACCAGTCGGGGCAAGGTGGCGGGTCGAAGGGAGACGAGGCATGAGACGGCTACCGAGCGGAGAGCTCGCCTTCACAAAGCATCAGAATGGGACTTACTGAGGCCCCGTTATTAGTCCTTACTCGCTTCGTACTCGGTATTGGTAGGGCGACGAGGGGAGATCGGATCTCTCTCGCGTCGAGTCGCACACATAAGCCGCTCTCGTGTATCTCTCGTAAAGGTGGACGGCGACACGGAAAATGTCAGGATCATCATCGATACCTGCTTTTCTCGTGGCGCTTCTCAACCCGAAAACTCATCATCCGGTAAAAGAGTTCTCTTTGTCGCGCCACTATTGGCAAAGAGTGATGAGAAGGGGATGAGACAGCGACACGTTGGGTGAGATTCACTTGACAGAGCGTAGCAAACGTCTTATTACGGAAAAGAGAGGATAGAAGGGCAGGATAAGAGGTATAAGAGGTATATTCGACCGTTCCAAATCGATCTTCGGGTGATCTTCCGATGAAGTTCTCTATTTTCGAGATAAAATCACGGTCGCAGTTCCCTTTCAACTTTTCGCTCGCTCCAATTTCGTTATTGTACAATGATTAGAATGAAAACTTAAGAATAGAACGAAAGAGATGTGATGGAATTTCATACATTTCTTAATTTTTTTATTGACTTAATTTTATTATCGAAATAAATTTTCTACAAAATAAACTGTACAAAATTTATTACTACGGATATTTTTAAGAACGCAATCGCGAAATCAAACTATGAATTAATAACAAATAATAGCTGAGGTTTTAACATATTTGAATACACATTTTCAAGAGCAATTTAAGAATCTCATCTTCAGCTACCTCACACATTTATTAAAAATTGATAATAAAGCGTTTTCCAGAAGTTTCAATCCTTACGCCCGACATATTTTATCGTGTCACAGGAATTTTGTCGTATACGGGCAGCATACACACTGGATCATTTTTTAATGTCCCGAAGGCCGTGCTATCTCATTGCGACCTGTTAATGATTTTTGACCGCCATTATTCATCGCCCGGCATCGCGTCTATCACCTTGACATCGCGCGTTCGAATCCGAGACGTGGTCGCGCCTCCCTCCGTGGGATCCTAGGCAGCGCGGCGCAAGCAGAGAGGATCCGACCGAGGAGCGGAGCCTCCTCGTGTCGACGGGTTCCGTAGGCGAGTTAAAAGAGGAAAAGAGGGGCTCGGTTGCGTCCCGTTGCCGCCGAGCGGCGCTCACCTGCCTAGTCCGCAACAGTCTCGTACGGTTCGCTCCGGCCAGGAGCCTCGCCGGCGATCGCAGACGGGCGAGCTTCGCTGTCTCCCTACCATTTGGATCTTTCCACTTACGCCAGACTTTCTCACAGGCTTTCCACTCTCCTTCCCCCTCCGTCAGCTTCCTTTCGTTCTCGGTCTCGCCTACAATTTTACACGTGTTACACGAAATTCTTTCTAGTCTTTCCGATCCATCGATCCGCTTGTAGAATCTTCAGGGTTTTCAGCGGGTATGGCCTTTTTTGCGAAGATCGCGTCTCCCGCAACGGCGAACTCGAAGATGCACCCGTCGCGGGCGTCGGTAGCGATGGTCTCGCGGCGGCGACGATGGTGAAGGTTGTTGTGGTGGTGGTGCTGGTGCCGGTGAAGAAGAGGAAGACGAAGAAGAAGAGGAAGAAGAAAACGGCGTATATATTGGTGGGGGCAACTCTTCACTACTCCTCAGAACTGGTGGGGGTAAAGCAACACTCAAAGATCGTGGTGACGTAGTTCTGGCAGGAACGCGACGCGTTTTTGCCCACGTAGCAAGAAAAGAGAACTTTTCTACGCCTCGTATCTGCCTTGCGTAGTTGGCACTTTTGGGAAAGTGCATGGAATAGAGAGAACAAGACGGAAGTAAAAGAGAGGCGAAGAGGAAGAGAAACGTCAGACACCTTGACAGACCGAAAGGGAAGACGGAAGAAGAGGGAGCCAGTGCGGGGGCGAAAGAAAGACAGAGAGTGGCTGGGAAGGGGGAGGGGGAAGGAGGGGGCAAGTGGTCCAAGGGACCGGAAGTCACAGTGCTCCTCTTCCGGGTCTTTCTTGAATCGCGAGCCCCTTTTTCGCGATCTCTCTCTCTCTCTCTCTCTCTCTTTCTCGAAGACTTATCTCTTCCAACGAAGGGTATCTCCGATCGCCCTCAAGCACTTTCCGCGTGATACGATCATGAAGATCAAGTGTTCACCGCGTTCGTCATGGCTGCGTAATCTCGGTATCTTCGCTTCGCAAAACGTGTCGAGAGATGCAACGCCAGAATAATTCTTTGTTAGATGCAGCGATCAGGGATAAAGAGCTTTGCAAGTAAATCTCTCCGCAAGCGATGACCATCGTTCTCCAATGCTCCCTGTGGACCGTGAGAAAATCTATTTCAATGAATTGCAAAATGTCGACAAATCAACGAAGATTTTAAGAGGATCTAACGACATTTGGCGAGCGATGAGCGCTGCGATGTCGAGTTTTGCTGGACCATACGGTAAAGGAGTCTCGTGGTAGAGGGGACAGTGCGTCAGTTCGCGTGTCAATATTTCAACCACGAGGTGCATTCGAAATCGAAGAACACGTACTGGTGAACTCGCGGCGGTTCGCGGTCGACTCGTCCTTTGCAGCCGGGCACCGGTGAGCTCACGAACACCACCGTCGCGACTTCCATCGATCGTCAGTGCGTAGAGCGAACAAAGGAAACGTAATTGGTGATCGATTCGAGGGTGTTATCAGGTGCGGAGGGAATGGAGATGCGCCCCGTTCTCGTGGCGATCTGCCTCCTTCTCGTCACCCCCATCACCGGCTCTTTTTGGTGAGTCATATTTTTCCCTCTGCGCTATTTCTTTCTTTTGTTTTGCACTAGTTGCTGTGAAAACGCTATCGTTAAATCGTCATAGAAAACTGTTCATATACATATATACTCTTTACACGAAGTTAATGGCGGGATATAAATAGAGCATCGAATTCAAGGTTCATTTTTTCATCAATATCTTTTCAATTATTTTTTTAAGATAAGCATTGTTGAAATTAATAAATAAATTGCATTTGTACAAGTGACTCGAATTTGAATTTTTGTCTCTTTGAAATTATAAGCGAATATTTCAATCTAATGAGAAATCACATTTACAACAGTGCAAATATGTGCGCAGATTATACAGGCATATATGCATGTATGTTTGTATGTGTGTACATATACACACACGTATATACGCGATGAAAATTTACATTGTACCCGATGCAAATAGAATACCGGAGAAACTTTCGCGAAATTCGAATTTACGAATTCGAAACATGGTAAAACGTTTCCCGCTCTAGTAATTTTAATGCGATTATCTTAACATGATTATCTTAACCGGCAGCGACGGTTGCCGTCACGATAGGAATAACAACGCGTTTTCACTTCTCTCGTCGAAGTCTCCTAAAAATGAGATAATAAAAGAACGGCTTGTCATGTCCTTGGCGCCGTTACACGTGACAGTCATAAAAACGAGGGTTAAAAAATATAAGTCATATGTACAGCCTAGTAGTTTATTCCGCTTGCGCGTTTAGATAGGAAAATGGAAATATAGAACAAATATTTCTTGCATAATTCGAATCATATTTATTTCAATGAGCAAACACATCTGCGATTGTTTGGACCGTGATTTTATTTATATCATGAATTTATACAATTCTCTCTTTTTAATTTCTTATATAACTTACTCGTTTATGTTTAATTTAAAGTATAAATATTTGCTTATTAAACCTACGCACCTAAAGCTTCCACATTGTGATGATCTCCTTAACAAGTTATCATTTTTGTGTTCATCGTCAGTACTGATTGTTATATTCTCGCTTACTTGTACCTTCAATCTGAGCACATGCACTGCTGGTATTATGTAGATACGGGATTGTCGCCTTGGTTGCATTTTAACGCCAATACTTGGTGAACGTGAAGAACTAATGAATGCTCCAGTTTCGAGGTACGTCATCTGGGTTATCAATTACGTCGCGCGTTACGTACGCGCACGTAAGATGAGTAATGGCCCTATAAAGCCTTCTTTGGTAGTTATCCATGCTCTTGTAAGCAAGCTCCGTCGTGAGATTTATGACTTCATTTTGTGCAAAGTAAATCGCTCATTATTGACAATGCAATACGCTTCTCTAAATATCTCTTTATTTCCGATTACGACCACAAACGAATTAATTTTGAATTACTTATTGAACTACTCTATTTCAGCTTGTTTCTAAATATGTATTGTGATAGATTATGTTGGTTGACAGAGGAGATTGTAGAATATCGAACGTAGCAATACATACCGTGAAATCACATGATACATTCAGTAGCTACAGTTGAATCCTAATTATCTCGACGAACAATAAATTATTCGGTGGCACGACATTTTTCTGTGTACTTCACTTTGTTATGTAAATGTTTGCATGATGATAGAACGTTATCGCGTGCCACTAGGGATTACAGCATCCGGAGACGGGACTATATCTATCTAGCGTAGCGTGAACTTTGTGCATATATCAACAGGATGAAAATAATTCACAATCAGTTATATACGATGTACGTGTGTGTGTTTTGTGTGTGAAGTTATTATAAAATTACATATAATTATTATATAATTAAGAGTGATTATTAAATTGACATATTATAACAATTCCGATGATACAGACTTTTGTTTGTATTATGAATGGAACTTTTTTTCTGAGAGTACGCATTTATGACGGGACAAGTTTAGCTACGTTAGAGGGAAGCAATGTTCAGGGATGAGGATAAAGTCCCCTTAAGGCTGGTTAAATATTTGTTTCCGATTTAAGGCGGATTTCTGCATCCCGACGATGCTGTAAGTCCGCACCTTGTTGCTTTCTGGCTCGCTTACCTGTCGCAGCCGTCGTTCACGGCGTGTTTGATAAATATATTAGGAAGATGACGGTTTGTGTTTCGATAACAGGTACTTAACGGCCAGACTGGAAACTCTCCGCTCTTTCTTTCTGCGTGCTTCGTTCATCATCTGCGAGTTAATCTGCGGCTACTATCGCGCATGAAGACACGTGTCACACCGTTTTATCCGGTTCAGTAGTTATCACAGCGCGCATACCGCAGCCATAAAATTCAATCTATAAATCTATAAATCTATTAGAGCATTATATGATTTGTATACGCGCTGGTTTCTTAATTACAAGATTATATAGATTATCTACAAGATTTATTTTTCTATCACAGTATGTTGATAAATTATCAGAAATAACTTATTGATTAAGTAATAGCGATGCATTCAGTATATGAATTCCTTGTCATTTTGTATGAGAATGTTTATCGATTAGCACGTTTTGCTTTGACAGGAATTTATCGGCGTATTAAGAACGTTAACTTTCTTCAATTCTTAAAATTCTTTAAATTACAGACGATGTGGACTGTTTTATATATAAAACTATAAAATGTTTTTCACCAAACCGAAACGTCATTTCTGCTATCCTCATTTCTGCGGAACGCTATCCTGCTCTGAAAATATTGCGGGTACCATAAATCAGTCGCTCGTACGGTCGTTCGTCATCGAGTCGCGCATTACGCCCTTCTCGCGAGTCCTCGTAGGGCCCGCGAGGACCGGAGGCTCCGATTATCCGATTGGAACCGGATTCCCTTTCGTCGATCGGCATTCCTCGGTTTTTTCGCGACGAATACTGCTCTATCTCCCTCTCGTTCCCTTCTGCTCGCGCGCCGCCGCGTCCTTCCGTCCTTCTCGTGCGGTCCTCAGGGAACGAAGGGACTCGCGGAGGAACCGAGGGAGGACGGGCGAGATTCACGAAGGGACAAAGACGGCCAAGTTGGAGGAGTAAAGAGGTAAAGAAGTGAGCGAGGATGGACAATGGTCTCGCTCAAAGCGTCACCCGTAAATCTCGTTGAGCGCGTATAATTTGTAAGTCGGCAGGACGGCGGCCCCCCTCGTCCCCTTCGTCCTCCGGTCGCCATCGTCGTCCTTCGGCAGCCGTTGCCTGTGTTTCTTCCCTCTCAGGATATATACACGAAGATCGTTCCACGTTCCTACGCGGCCAATCGTACGTCCCTGGGCGACTCGTGCTCTTAGAAATACTACATACGTTGAACGCGCGGATGCACTGTCGGTTTTTATATCGGTACAATGTAGAAGAACAATACTCTCTGACGTGAAAATATCAGATAGCGCTCTTTATCTTCCACAATCTTACCGTACGGCTTGAGATGATACTTATGCGTAGGTGAAACCGAATGCGTATCACTTTACGTAATTGACCTATCGAACGTACGCGTCGTATTTTATTTTTACCCTGAAAAGTGAAGCGGCGTGAGGTTCTATGTTGTAACGACTATTCCGTAGACATGCCAGAAGAAGTGCGATAGAGTCGCTAAGTAGTTTCATTTGTTTCTCGAGCAGGACGCGTTGATTGATTATTCGCAGTAATGAAATGAAGGTTTGTCGCACAAATTCCGCGTTGGAACAATTTTTTTGTGGATTATTTTCAGATATATTATTTATACATGTATTCAATCGACGATTACGCAGTTTATCGTTATAGTTTCGCGATTTTTCCTCGTCGCTAATCTACGATCTTCCGCACGAGTTCCGCAAAATTTTTACGGAACTTTCCGTGAAATCACCGTGGAGAATCATCGTGATTACCAATTACGCTACGGACCATTTTGATTCTCATACGAGGTGGGCGTCACGCGTTTCGCATTAATAAGCACCCGCTTGCTCGCGCGCGCGCGCTTTCACGCGCCCGCCGCTTCGTCTCCGCGAGCGACGCGATCGAGCGGCGGATAGTCGCGCGCGATTGATCGCAGGTGCGCGTGTGGCATGCAGACAGGTCCGAGAATGCGATACGATAGATCGGTCGGCCGCCGATGTATCGTAACGGCGAGCCTTGGCGATAATACGATAGCGGGCTCGCGAACCCGGCCAATGGGCCGCAGTGGGCAGTCCGCGGCTACCATCCCGCTGGTTGGACAACTCGATCCGCTCCCCACGCTCCTACCTGGACCATTCTCTCGTTCTCTCTTACCTGCCGTATATTCATAATCATAAGACCGCGCTCGCCGCGTGCGTGTGCACGTATTGCGCTTAGATCGCGTACGCATCGGCAATCGATCAATTTACAAGTCGTAGATTGTGAGCGACGAAGCAGGTGGATTTATTTATAAAGAAAGATTTCAGCTCGCACGATGTTAAATGAACTTGTCCGTGACGAGCAGCGAGAAGTAACTAGCGTTTAAATAGCCGGTGTATAGAATATACACGTGCTCATTGAATTATTGACATTTGGACTTTACTTGAGTTCATACTAGTTTAGTAATTAAGTCGTAAATAAAAAACAAATTGATTTTTGTTTAATATTTACGAATATTTGCGAAGGGTTCGAAATAAATTATATCTAATATAAAAATTTCGAGAAAATAGTTGTAATTTTTATATATATAATATATATATATATATGCGTGTGTGTGTGTGTGTGTGTGTGTGTGTAATGAATGTGAGTTCCACATTTCTTAAAATAAAATAATTAAAGACGCCGCGCTCACTCAGCTCGCAACCGATGATTTATCGTTTGCCAATGTGACTTCAAGATATTAATCTTTTAGCTGTTAAATTAAATTAAATTAAAATCAATTTAATTCTATATATATTCTTGTATGCGGTCTATGATAATTTACGACGAGTCTTGCGCGGAAAGGTGTATTTTACGACACGCTCCTAATATGAGTATTATTAGTCCGGATGGCGCGTAATAATTCTTGATTACTATAATTACATGATGTATGTGGCTGATCGTATCGATACGCGAGTTGGTGCTAAAGCAGTCTTAATAATATGCACAAATTTTATTTTCAGAATATACTAAGATATAAGATATCATAAATTAACAATATTTATTATTTAATGTGTATATTTGTAATATTATTTAATTAAATGTACAAATCGTAAGTAGAGAAACTCGGGTATCAGATTCGTTTTTACATTTTCAAAATACTTTACATATTTTTTTGGTAACGTGAAATTTATTAGGCCAAAGATATTTCGGAAATATGTATCTTTATGATTATGATTAATAGAATCAATTTCGTCGATTCTTTTTACCTCGAAGTATTTCTTGCGTGGATTTCGAGATTCTCGATTTTCGCGTTCGAAGAAGTTGCCGTCATACGGTGCCAACGTAAACACGCATAATTCATTCCTTTTTCATCTCCTTCATCCCACACATGCTTGATATGCGTTCGCTGCTGTGAGATATCTGAATTAAATATAGTACCTCCAATTTTTTTCCAGTCACGAATACGCTCGATCATTCACGACCGAGGTGCGTTCCGTTATTTGCGAGATGAAAATACGATAACTGCACGTATTTACATGTGCTATGCATGCCAAATTAATATATACCTACATGTAAAACAATATTCCAACAAACGTTGCATTAAAAAAAAATATTGTTGTTAAATATAAAATTGTTTATTTAATATTAATGATACAAATTGGTTTTTATTAATTATTTTATTTAACAATAGAGATTTAATATTACTTAGTATTAAAAATTAAAAAAGCGACGACGAATATGTCTTTGTACAAAAAATTCGCTTCCAGGAGTACTGAGCGGTCATTTAACGGTGGTTGTAATCAGCAAAACCGCTCGTCGGTTATCCTATAATTACGACCGTTTCCGTCAGTTTATGGTGACACTCACCATAAATTCGTCGCGGTAAGACAAATCGTAAAACGTTCGTGGGTGATAATGGTGAGAATCTGGTACTCTAATTGTGGTTTTGTTGACGCTTTAATAATACCGCAACGTCTCCGGTGAATTTAATCGAAACCGAAGTAAATTTCTTACATAGCGGAAACTAAATTCGTGTCTTTTTTATTCTTGTTTAATCTCACTTTTGTCAAGCACTGATAATTACTATCTAGAACTTTGATTTTAACGTTATATTATTAATAATGTTAATATATTAATAAATATAAATTTATACATAAATATATAACCTGTTTAAACTTATACTTGCGGTCGCACAGATGAATTTAGTACTTGGTCCATTTTATTCTCCATTTTATTTCTCATATAGAAAAATGTTGATACGTTGATATTAATAACAAACAATGCTTGTATTAGTTTAATATTATACAAGTATTACATATCAGTTATTAAAATAATAGAGGAGGGTCATCAATACTGGTATATTATTTTGTTCTTGGATAATATTTTTAAAATAAAAGTTTTTTTAAATATAAATATAACTCTGAAAACACATAGAAAGTAAAATAGAAAGTGTTTTTATGGTATAGCCATTTTTATATTTTATATTTTGTAATAATTAAAGTTTTTACAATTAGTTTTACCAAAAATTAAATAAAAAATTTGATCTTAAAACTGGTATAACAAGCTACTTTTTTAAATCTTTAATAGTCATGAGTTATTTTTACGAAACATCTACAAGTTAATTTATATGAAGATTCCTAGAAGCTTTTTTTTACTTTGAAAACATTTTTTATCGATTATACAATTATCTTAGGTGTTTTGCAAAGTGCAACATGTAGCGCGTCTGTACATAAACGTTATAATAGATTAGATTTATTTTTAGTAGATTTTATGTAGAAAAAAGCCATGAATAAACTTATATGGGTTTTTATTTCTTTAATTATCTAAAATTATCTAAAATCTAAACATTATTTTTATCAGTATTAATACAGTACAATGTTTAGTTTTCAAGAAATAAGAGAGTGCTTCTTTAAGAGACCTATGTATTGGCGATCTTTTTTTATGGTATATATTCTTAGCATAATGTTATCAAGTTTATAGAAAATAATTGATAGTAGATATCAAAATATGACGCGCTCGGGGAGTAAATTTTTATTAAGTCTGTTTTAGAATGGTCCATTCCACGATTGACTCTACGTAATGTCACACGTTTGCATTTTTTTTTTCTTGGTGAGCGCGGCACGCTAAAGAAATGCTCGATTTGTCACGACGCGGGGCATGTCAATCATTGCCGGGTCAAAATACGGCGGGCATAATAACGGCAGTGAGCCGGCAATGACACGGGTATCAGAAACGGGGTGGTTAACGACGGGTGTCCGCGGTTGGGAAATGAGCCCCCTCGCCCTCCGGCCCTCGTGCTCGCACACTGGCTCCTCTCTTTGCGCGAAATGCAGCATGGCGTGACGCAACAACACGCACCACGTGCGGGCCACGCACAATGCTCGTAATAATTTTCTCTCCTCCTTTCGCTCGCGCTATCGTTCTTGCATTTCTTTTCTTCTCTCTCTCTCTTTCTCTCTTTTCTCTCTTTCTATTTCTCTTACGCCGTGTTCCTCGCCTTGACCTCCCCGAGCTTCTCTCGGTCCTGCTCTGTTACCGTCGCTCGTGTACTACCGTGCCTATAAATGATTTACCGGACGTTCCCCTTATAGAGTACTGGATTGGTTATGGTTTCGCTGCGCCAATGGTACGGTATTAATGTGACTTTATGCTGTGGGCGTGAATGAGTACGTGGCTCTTTTTTCTTTTTGAACCCTTAGTCATTCTTCTTCTACTTATATTATTTTTTCCATTTACTTATTTATTACATTGCCCTTACGAACAGGAGATACAATTACTATTTTTATTGAAAATTATTATTTTTATTGATCTAATGTATGTATGTATTTAATGAAATATATCGTTTTTTTAGATGTTATTTCTCAATTTGGGATTTACAACATTTTTAAAGAATCTTATTAACTAGATTCATGAAATACAGATTTTGTTTGATATTATATATATACTTTCCCTGATTTATTGTAACGTTCATTGTTAACGGTCGATTAATTCAAGTATGACGCAATTAATATTTTTGGAAAGCACTCATTGAACATGTCATCGTTATGTTTTTGTTATGATGGACCACGATCGATTTTGATGGAATGTTAGGCTTATAAAGGGAGAGGTGGAGAGGAAAAAAAAAAGACACGGAAAGAGAGAGAGAGCATCTCTGTGTGTGCCTGGGCGTGCCAGAAGAAGAATTCGAAATTGTTTTAGTGGCGCGTGCAGGACGCACCTGCTATGTACGGAATTTTAAGACCCCGTCACTATCACAGATTGCTCGAACTTTATCGGTCAGATCCCAATATCGGTTTTATTAAAGCATACCACGCATAATTCATTACGGTGGGTGCGAGCTCGCGCACGAATTCCAAGTTCTTGAGTCTGAAGAAGCTGATTAAAAATTCACACAATATGGTGGCGAGATCTGTGGCGTGTTTTTTTTTCGTCTTCAGACGCTCGATTCAGGCGCGGCGTCCAGGCTTAAGCGGAGCACGAATTCTTCGAGATTAAAAAAAAAAAACTTAAAAATGTAACTTGGTCCCGGTGACCCTTGCCACCAATTTGTTCGGGACATTCTCAACTTGTTTTTTTTTTCCAGTTGTGAGTCCTTGTTGAATTCACGATCCCATGCTACCATGTAATTCTGACTCTACTTCTTTGTCCCTTCTTCGTTTACCACTATTGTTAATTTAATCATATTGTGCTGGTATCTCCAGATTTATACCATTTTCCTTTAGGCGCTTAATTATCGACGAAAATTATTCTAACGTGATTTGAGTATCGATGTTGCGGATAATATTTTATGGAGAATTGAGATATAATATGTTAAAAATTGCCCCAAACAAAAATATAGGCAATAATCTTACTTCATCATGGATTTACAGTTTTTTTATAGATTGCGTAATTTGTAACAGTTTACAAGGAAAAATTATGATGCGAATCCTTTCATAAAAATAAAAGATAAACTCTTCGAACAAATATTATAAATTTAAGCTTAAAATTATATATTATATATATTATATGAAATTTTCGTAAGTGTATCTTCTAATTTAACTTAAGCCAATTTTTTTCTCAAAACATTCAAGAAATGCCATAACTTTATTTCCGAGAGAATATGAAGAGCTAATAGAAGAATATGTTATTGCTTCAAACTAAAATTTTTGGCGGAAACTTTTTGATCGATAAATTAAAATCTTAGAGCGAACGAAATGAAACGAGCACGTCAAATGTGCTCGTGCAAAATGAACCACTTCGGCACATATGTAAGTTTAGTGATAGAGTGGCTTTCATCGTGGTCCTTTTCGTCATCTGCATGACCCGACGCTGCTGTCTGCTTCACATCGTCGAGCAACGAGAGGATGATTTAGATGGAACGCGCGTATTTGGCAGACACGAGTTGTTGTGACTTTCTACTTCCGCTTCACCATTCTCTTTCATAAATTGCCGTTTCTTTACCGGCTTCTTCGCCCGCGTAAAATTCACGTACATCTCGAAGATATTCATGACTCCATTTTTTTACAAAAAAAAAAAAAAAAAAATTATGTACAACCGAAAAAAATTCTTGCTTCAAATTTGCTTATTTAATTATAATCATAACAAAGTATCACTTCGCGATTGGGTAAAGAAAGTCACAATACAGAATTCTTATTTCTTCTTTTGTATCAAGCACCTCATAAAGTCAACGGAGGCAATGATAACGTTCTCGGTCGCTCCGATTTCCGATTTTCTTTATAGCCTCTTCCTATTCCATATACCTTCATTCGAACTGTCCAGAGTATTCGAGGAATCTGCCGGTGGGCCTATCAACTCGTTTTCTCCTCTTCTTCCATCTTCTCTTGCTCCTTTTCGCGGGAACTCTCTCTCGTTGAAGCGACTCCCTCTTCTTCTTTCCATCTGCTCTCTATGAGACGTTTCTCTCTTTCTCTCGCGAACCTCTTGTTTCTCCACCTGCCCCTCCCGCCCGTCGTTCGTTCTGCAAACCGGCCGGCCGAAAGAGGCCAGCAACGTTGCTCTCTCGTCACTGTCTATCTGAGCAGACAGCGTGGAGCTGCCTTCGAGCAAAGTGAGGGCGTCTAATGAGGCAATAAATAAGTCGACCGCCCTAACCGGCCTCTCCACGCTTTTCGTTCGCGACGACGTGTCCATCCTCGAGTTCTTTTCTTGCCTCCGCGTACACGAGGTGGGGCCGATCTTCTCGATTCTAGCCGGGATCTCCTTTCCCCCCCCCCCTCTCTCTCTCCCCGAGCGTTCCGCTGACTCGATTGTCGTCGATTAAACCGAGTCTTCCCTCGTTTTTTCGTCTAGTAGCGGATCCCGGGATGCCCTTTTTGCGAGGGCTGTCTCGCAAGAAAAGGAGTACAAGCTAGTGACGGGACTGTTAAAGCTCGTTGCGCATATAAATTCGGTACGTCGAATTTTGTTAATTTAAGGAATGATAGATAGGTCAGATATGCTCACGCAAATGTGAATTATATCTATATATACGTGCAAGAACTAATTTATTTATCGTCTAATTCGAGAATGTACCTTTTTATAGGATTTTAAAATACAAACTTGTATATAATTGCTTTTTTATCTTTGTTTATTTTTTTAAATTTTGTTTTTAATGCTTTCTTTAATTAAAAAAGATTTTTATTTTTCATGAGTGATGTGAATAAAATTAGCAAATGTTAGTCGAAAGTTACGAAATCGCAATTGGCAGACGGAAGACGAATGGCAACGTAGCTCCTGACCACTCCAATTCCCATTAACTCGCCTCCGGTGATATTAATAGGCGCGGGTGCAAAAGGTTCGCGTAAGCGGCGCTCGTCAAACGCGACGTGTTTGCAATAACGTCGTAACTTTATTATCCGCCTCGGGGATTGGTCTTTTAGTATCGACGCGCCAGCGGTCCAGCCGTTTATTTGACTAACGGGGTGAGATGCGCGTGGCCACTAGGAAACGGGTCTTTGAAGTCGAAAGGTCGGATAAACCTCCGGTTAGAAGTTGCCTTCGTCTCAATCCGCGGAATATGACGCTTTTCTGAGCCACCAATGCGAATTACAGACGCAGTGGGAATAGAACAAGATGTCGTGATGAATTAGCGAAATGCAGAGAATCGTGTTATTTTAACTTGTGCCGCATTCATCGAATACTATTATTAAATTCTTTGAGCCATGTTTCGCCAGAAATTTTGTAATTAATTGATATGATAACAGTTCGACTATAAAATTCATACAGTAACGTAATTTATGATTGCGTAATAGAAAAAATATCTAAATACTTTTATATTTTATTAAGCCGTGGATTCATATTTATGATACGGAGTCATCAAGAGATACATTATGTTATAATTAGAAAATTGAAATATATAAACTACATTTTTGTGGAATTTGTAGAAAACATGGTGATTTGAAAATTTATTTGAACAAGCCGCGCATATAAATTTACTATTTTCTCGACAGGCATATCCATTTCTATTCTCCCATAAAATTCACACACATCATAAGGCTTTTGCACCGCCACAATAGCCCGCAGTTAATACAATGTTTAACTTCTCGTGTGGTTTCGCATACTGCAACTTCTCGGAATAGCTATATCTATGTCGCTCGTCTATTATCTTGCGCCTAGAGGTTTCGTTGCATTCTCGCGTAGATTGATGCCGAGTCGAGAAATAGTACATGCGTTAGTTTCCAGGAAGATTTCGCAGCCTCTGGCAGCTGGTTGTGATCTAAGAAAACTAGAAAATATGCGCAATAAAGGTTGCGTCTTCCACTTATCCTTTTCTGATCGGTAGCTACAATTATGGAAAAGAATCATTCGAGATCATACGATAAAAAATTTAGGAATATATTCGACGAGAGGAAAATACAGGATAACAAAGATATAGAATATATTAACGATAGTATTCGGCGAATCGAAGGATATTTCTCGTTGAGAACATCCTGCTTGATCCTGTAATATGTTTTATACGAACGTTTTCGTTACGAAGGCAGGGTACCGTTTCCTTCGGAGAACCCCTCGTAACAGATTGAAGAAGCTTCGGCGCTTGTCGTCCGTCAGGCTCTATCGGGACCAAGGGCCTTAACAGGAATATCGACGAATCGAAGTTCCTGCGGCTTGTACTCTGTCAGTGGGCCTGATTGTCCCGCGAGACGTAACATGCGCCATATTTTGCTCCAACGAGAGCGATGCTGCTCTCCTTTTTTCCTTCCCCTTCTTTCTCTACCCCAAGATCTCTTTCTATCTCTCTGTTCCGCTCGCGCGCGAAATCATTCCTCGATCTCTCGATCGAGAGATTTCTCGTGAATCCCCGTCCATTTCGTATCATCTCGCGTATTATCATCTCCGTTCTTGTCGTCGTCGTCGTCGTTCTCGGTTATAGTCGCCACTCGAGGTGGAATCCTCCTCGCCCAAATGACGATGTCACTCCCGTGCACGACTCGTACTACCTTCTTATTCCCATTTGTGCAGAACGAAAAGCGGGCGAAGGGAGGGAAAAAGGGGGAGGGGAAAGGCGGACGAGAGGGCGCACATCGGGAACGGGCGGCGGCGTGGCGATGTACACGGGCGTGCGAGCAACCGTCCTTAACGGAATTATTGCCATTAAGGTCGTTGCATTCCCGAGAGGCCGTCGTGTACGCGCCCCGGCATCCTACCGACGCAGAACTAATGATCTTAATTAACGTTTCGTAACGAAGGTCGCCCGGACTGTCCTCTTTCTTCTTCTTCTTCTTCACCATTTTCTCCCCTCCCTCTCCCAGTTCTTCCCGCGCCCTGGCGTCGTTTCTCTTTTTACCTTTCCGCCTTCGTGCCCCGTGCTCCGCGCGGGTCCGCGCTTCTTCCTCCCCGTCCTTCTTCTGGTATCCTCCTGCCACCGCGTCGTCCTCCGCGACTTCGTAGTTCCCACCGCTCGTAGTTCACTCAGAATCCATTTCGCTTTATTCCCTTTTTTCTACCCCGGTGCAATCATCAAGCTTATCCCCCTCCCTCTCCCCTTCTCTCTCTCTCCCTCTCTGTTCTTTCTCTCCTTCTTCTTTACACTCTTTTGGCGTACTTATTCGTTTTTTCTAGTGTATCTTCTTCCTAGTGTTTGTTTTTCTTTTTATTTTTATTCTTCTTTTTTATCCGTAGGATTGGTTACGAATTTAATGTGTTGGAGCTTTAATTATCGTAATGGTGTTAGTGTGTTCAGATTGGACTGTCGTACTATTTACGATGTACTCATCTCTCTTCTTCGCTTATTACCGCGGTCTTGTTTTTTGTCATTTTCGTTGAATCATATGATATATATGGTATCATAAATCTTATTTTCTCTTACAAAGTTCGGTAGTTTCAATACACAATCACAATATTGACTCATACTACTTTATTAGATCACCGACCTGCTGTAACAAAGTTTCGCGTATTATCACTGAATGTCAGAGATATTTAGTATATGTTTGAAGTATATATATATAGAGGAAAGAAGAAAAGAGAAGAACCCGAGAGAGAGAGAGAGAGAGAGAGAGAGAGAGAGAGAGAGAGAGAGAGAGAGAGAGAGAGAGAGAGAGAAACTTTTGGCATAATAATCTCACGTTCTGTCGACCACAATTACGATGTATATAATTGCTATAATTTATTTGGTCGTTATTAAATTATGTGTATCAAGCATCGCGACTTTAGCAATAACAAGCGAGCAAAACAGAAATTAGCGCTTTTTCCTTGTTTAATTTTGCTTTGTTATATAATTCGTTACAGAGTGCGATCTAATATTATTCACGCAGTAAATACGAAAAATTAGTATTAAAGAATTCGTTGAGAGTGACAAATCTTTCGTGTTCAGGCGATGCTAATGGGGTAAATCCGAATTCTCTGTAAATAGCAAAGCTCCGGTTGATTTATGACGGCACGACGGTGCGCTTAAGGAGGAATAAATTCTGATCCAAACACGAGCGATTAATCGCGAGGCTCAGGGCTGCGCCGAGACACAACACTCGCGCTTATAAAGCCACCGAGATTCTCTAGGAGAAACGGATAAGCGTCAGGGAAAAGGAGAGCTTCCGCTTAATCTCACATTTACGCGAGACCGCGTTCCTTTTTCCATATTGCGCGCGGAAAGATATTGCGTAGCTAAATAACCGACAACTCGGCTGTGGGATTTGTAGCTTCCGTAAATTATTCTGACCGTTTTCCTCTCCAGCGCGCGTGTCGTGTCTCGAGAGAACGAGTTTCTCGCGGTCCGCGCAATTACATCGTTGCTTTTTGAGTATTGAGCGCAGATAGGTTAATTAAACGTCGCAAACTTCTTCTTTATTTCAAACTTTCGCTTTTTCAAGTTGTTATTTTTTATGTTGTTTAAGAATTACATACAATATAACTGCATGTGAATTCTTTATTTATATACCGCTAATAAATTGTCAAATTTTTTAAAGACACATATATTATACATATGCATTTATGAAAACAGTGGAAATTGAATATGTTTAATATTAAATATCTTATATATATGATATATTTTTTAACCATCGTAATGTTGTAATTTTTAATTTTACAGGACTGTAGGAAGCCAGCTGGTGATGGACCCGATGCTTGTTTGCAAAAAAACGAGGCGATTGAAGGGCAAACTGGCCGACATTTGTCGTAAGGAACCATCTCTGCTGAAAGAAATCGCGAAGGGTATTCAAGTAGGCACTAGAGAATGTCAATATCAATTCCGAAATCGAAGGTGGAACTGCACGACCGTTAGGAGATCTCTCAAGAAGATTCTGCTCCGCGGTAAGTTTTATTGAGATATATATAGGTAACAATTAATTTCAGAGATAATTAGAAATTGAATAAATTTTTATTTTTTTTTTAGTTTATTATTTGATACATATATTTAACATAATATAACTACCTATCTTTAGTAGTTTTTTGAAATATTTATTATGGATTTAAATTGAGAAATATTTTGTTATATTTTAAAATAAACAAAGAGCACATTTAAAGATCTGGCGTATTTAGCTGCCGTCTTTCGCGCACGTTAGATACTCGATCCCGTAAATTCGTGAATCCGGTTGCATTATTCGCGAGTCACGGGCGCAAGGCCGAGCAGACGCTATTCCGTGCCCCGGCCTCGCCCTCTCGCCGAAAAAGGGGCTCCCCGGTCCTATGATGCCCCTTTCAGGAGCAAGAAGGGGACCCGCGCACGACAATGCACACGCTAGCGGCAGATTACAGGGCGCTACTCGTTCGACATTAGGCGAACCGGATGTCGATTACACACTCCCCTACAGGGCCTGAGGGCGATTCGTTACGATTAAATGCCGGTGCCCGATCGGCACACCTCCAGAATGGGCTACCCCTTTAGGACCTTTAAGGACCTTTCTACGTGCGGGGCCTTTAAGGGGCCTCTCCGCGTGTGAAGCATGACGTTGACCACTCTATACCGATACGAGTGTATTAACGATCGTAAAACACGATGCACAACAATGGTCTTGGTATATTTTGTGTTTTTATTTAGGCTAATCGACTATTATTTCATGAAGAATGATGTATTATTAAACATTATTTTGCTTAGATTGTGTTTTATACTTATGCATTATATTTGAAAATTATGTTTACTTAGAATTTATTTACTTAGAATTGAAACGTGAGTATATAAAAACGCAATTTAAGTTAGATTCATTTTTAAAGAAAAGGAAAATGATGTTTATATATAATGTATATTTTTATTATAGAGGAGAAGGCGATAGCATGAGCTAAAAAGAAAAAGGGAAAAAAGAAAAAAAAAAGGAAAATGAAAGTATGCGTAACTTAATGCTCAAATTATCGTGAAAAAATTTTTTAACGCTTAAAATTAAGAATGTCTTATGACAAGTGTCAATTGTTGTATATTGTCAGTGCACTGTATAAGTGCGAGTTACTGAACAAATTATTCCATAAGTAATCACTACAATTCCTCATTTAATAACGGAGATATTACGGGTGGCCAGGATATCTATAAGAATCATAATACCACCTTATTCTCTGTAATATTTTACGATAAAATTTCATTTTATTCTACAACTTCGAAAGGGTACAGTTTTTATCCCTTTTTATCTTACTGTTTAAGGCTGTATGTTTTTTTTTTAGTCAGGGTACGTTATGGACGAAAAAATAAGTGGTAATTATTTTTAAATTAGCTTTAATGGGAGATTCTAGATATACAGCGCTTTGGTGGCTAGAAAAAAGATAATGACTACTCTCTTTAATGTTGGGACCGTCTCGACACGTATACGACTATGAAATCAAACTGCAAGGTGTCACAGCAAATAGTAGCATGTAGTAATATGATAATAATGATAATGCGATCGCTATTGCCAACAAGGATACTTAACTGGTCGGAATGTTGAGAAATAGGAGTTCCACGAACTGTGTTATTACAACTGCTCATGTCATATACCGCGTTCGTGTTATTATCATCCGTTAAAAGATTGATTCTTTGTGACTTCCTTGTTTCTTCGTCAGCAATTCATGCCAACTAGATGATTAGTGTACTAAAATAAAAAGAGAAGTTTACTTTGTTCGAAAGTTATTCATTCGTAAGACTTTAATATATAATATACAGCACATTTATATTTTATTAGATTTGAAAGAAATCTATGTTCTATAGAATGTTAAAAATATAGATTATTGTTATTTGTGCACGAATATTCCTGTGTTGTTTCTTATTGCCCATTTGTTATTAATATCTATAGAATGTTTTATAGAGAATAGATTTTTTTTTATAAAAATAATTTCTAATTAAATATTTCTCTTTATAAAAATAGGCATAATGAGTAAAAAAAGTATAGTTGTGCTGAGTTATCGAGACATTCTTCCAATTTTTGCATTTTATTTTATCTCGAGACATGATTATGTACTTTTTTTTACTAAAGGACATTGTCTTCATCGACCTTGCGTAAGCTCACAATAGATGCGTTTATCGTGTCGTGGGCTGTAGGAATCGATAGGCAAGCGTGAACGAAGTTTCATCTCGATCGTGCCGTTGACGGTCGATCGATCGGTTCTCACACATAATCAAATTCAGCTACCTTTCTCCACGCGGTAAATCCGAACCCGAAGCATCCAACGAAAGACGAAGCTGTCCGCGTGGTTCGCTCGTTCGGTTAGCCGACCGATATATTAATTCCGGATGATTGGCCACGACAACCAAATCGAAGACAGCGTGTCCAATAGTCTGTACTGGCCTCTAGAACCCACTATCAGATCAGTGTCTTATGGTAGCTTGACAGATTGACACTGTCCGTCGGATATTAGTGGCAATATGTTCCCTTAATTAAAGCCTCACTGCCACGACCGGCCGCGGCCGGTCTCTCAATTTTGTCTCCCGCTTTCGTCCTCTCCTTTTCTCTACCCGTTCTCTCGCGATCTAAAGATCGCCGTCAATTCTACCTATCGATCGTGATTTGATGCAGGATCGTCGGGGGCTCTCTCAGGTAAGACGCTAAATGCGGACGCGCGTGGAATCCACGCTTGGCGATCGATGATCGAATTAAGCACGACACCGCCGGGGATGCCTGACGATCGGCATTCACTCGTGAGATGCGGGAGATAGCATATTATTAACGAGACAGCCCGTCGGCCCGAATAAATAAAGTGATAGTTTAATTAAGCGAATTAGCGGTCGCGCCCGATGCTTTCGTTTTATTTTTGGAAATGTCCCACATTTCATATTCAGACGTAGTCCGTATTTGTTATCGGAATAAAGACGTGTCGTACAAAAAAAATTTGTTATACAGAATATTACATAACGTCGCAATAATTGGCTGCCATGTCAAACGTAGAGGTGCAAAATAAGGCATTTAACATTTTAGTTCTGTTTCCCAGGCAGAATTCTATGGTGGTTTTATCTTTTTTTTGTGCTTGCTTATTATTAATTCAATTATTATTATTAATTCAATTTTATTTTGTGTGGTACAGATCATAACATTTTATTCAGCAACGGAAAAGTTCGATTTTAATTCAAAGGTAAATATTTGATTGTTTGAGCACTAGAAAAATATCTATAAATGCATTTCTGGGTGTACTTGACATTTTTCATTAGTATAAAAAGCTTTAATTTTTGTGTTTTGATTAAGTATCAGTCTACAAACTAGTTTACGGTTCGAAATTTATACAGCATTACTGCAGTGGGTTAATTTGATCTGGCACTTATCTTGCTTCATTCTATAAAGACGCTATTGCTTCGTACAAATTTTGATAATATCGATACTTCATCGGATAATTTTACGTGTATATTATAATGTTGTAAAGAATTTATAGTTTGCATTATGATTTTTTCCACTCATTATCGTATCTATCGAATTAATTCGAAACACTTCTCAGATACTGTTGCAATTATTATTTTTTTCATTAGCTTCAGATGAATTATCTTATACTACATATTAATGACAATTATGAATTATGAATAATTACAGTTAAAAGTTAATAAAGCGTATATATATATATAGAAAAATGTTAATATTTGTATATATGATCAACAAATACATTTATATACAAAATTAATAAGAATGATAAAATTGCTAATAAAAATAAGAAAGATAGGTGACAAATCAGTTTGTCGAATGAAAATCGCTTTGTGTTACGAAGCATTCAGAGGAGTCAAAAATTACGCCCCAGAAATGGTAGGCCTCTGTCGGGAAAAGGTTGGACAGCAGATACATAAATCTCGTCTACAGAATGCATTATTGGACGATGTGGACCGATGACAGGGACGGCAATGTGTTAACCGATCGTTCCGAGTGACAATTCTCGCCGACGTCATTTATCTGTGACTCCGTTTGCGGGCTCAGCTCGCCCTAGGAAGTCCCATATAACCGTTATACCGTTTTTATCAGACTGCCTCATAGCGACACTATGTGTTCCTACTTCTGTATTACACTGTACTTTTATTGAATCTTTATTAAGAAATAACATTATCGCATTGCTGTTCTTAGTTTACTGTTATACATTACTACAGACATCATAATTATTTATTTCTAAAAAATTGAAATTTGTCGGGTTTTTAAAGTGTTATATTTTTATTTAGATAAAAAAATTTGCGTTTTAAATTGTTAAGTTTCTTGTCTCAGATTGATTAAAGTTATACTTTTAAAAAATCTGTAAATTAGATACCAAAGTGGAGACTAAAAAAAGAGTAAATCATTATCAATTTGTTGTTTTTAATATTTAGCGTAATATCTTATTTGTTAGAATATAGATTTTGCAAGACATTGCAAGGATTTATTGACATACGTTGAGACTATTATTTGTTACAAACTGAAGACAGATCGCGGTTAGGAATCTAGGCGGGAGAAATATACGACTTTCTAGGCCACCCGTCTTGACTAGAAAGATTTTTTAGGAACACGTGGAGTCTAGCTACTGAATTCTGCTGTTCGAACCATTCTTTTCTCTTTAGAAGTTTAGAAAAGATAGTTATATAAAGAAAAGAGAGAAGATACATATACGTTTGTGCTCTTTAATAGGAATAACAAGAAACGAGATAAGTTTAATGATATTTTTAGCTTTTTTTCTTTCTCCCTTTTGTGTATTTGGATAGAACAAATAAAATAATAAATAAAAAATAATAAGCAATAAAACAGCAGTGTTATATGTAGAATTTAAAAAATAAAATGAGTATTAAAAGTAGTAACATAATTTTATTAATGGTGATATTTTTTCTTTGTATTTTGTAACAATCGTTGTTTATAAATGTAGAATTTTTTCTGTACATAAAAAAGTGTTTTACTTTAGGAATGTTGACTTAAAACAGATGAAATTATTTGATCACGTATTTGAACTCAAGTATGATCGTTCGATCATATCTAGTAACGATACGAGAGAGAGAGAGAGAGAGAGAGAGATGTGTCTGCAGGTTTTTTTCCAAACCGAAAATTCGACTTCGATGATACATCAGAGGTCGATGTCGCTTATCTATCGTCCACTCCCGGATGTGTCTCTGGGGGAAAATTCCTAAACGGATGGGTAGGGGGAGGGAAAAAGCGCATGAGGATCCACGCTACCGGCGGCGCCTATCTTAATTCCCGATTGACGTTTATTTATCTGGCGACGTTTAATTTTTATGGGCGCGATCCGGCCGATAGCTTAGGCCCAGCAGGTAGCTCCCGCTGTGTGGTCCCGGGGACCCCGAGGGCCCCCGGAGCCTGGTATAACATTCGTGGACGAGCAGCACCTCTTAATTGAGGGGTGCCGCGTGTCGCGATAAGACGAACACGGGCGTCAAAAACCCGTAGAAAGAGCTACCTCTGGAGTAAAGGGAAGCGGGGGAGGTAGGAATTTATTGCGCTGCCCCGCGCGGCGAGATCCCCGGCAGGTACGATCGTCGAATCGATGAGGCTTCGGCCAAATTAAGAGAGTGGTTTTCTTCATTCATCCCCGGGATTCCACGGAATTCACGGAGTGATGAAGAAAACGGTCGTCTAAGTGGTCGCCTCCTCGAATCAACAAATTGTCCTCTCTTTCCCTTCTTCTTTTCTCTCTGACGGGGGCGAAGATAGAAGGGGGAAGGGGGATGGAATCACCAGAGGAATCGCAACGTAATGATTTTACTCTTTCATTGAGAAGAGGCTCGAGAGGTTAACGGCCCGCGTCTCATGGCTTATTCGAAAGAAGAACTTTCTCGCAGCCATTACCCTATAAAGTCGCGGATCGAGAGAGGATAGAGGTGTCGCAATAGCCGCGTCGTCGCGTTGATTCATCGTTACAATTAAATCGACCGTTCTTCACGGCGACTCGGTTTTACCGCGCTCGATCGCGTTCCGCTGTATTGGTATTACTTTAGAGAGACGTTTCTTTTCTTCTGCGGTTTCTCAACTCTCTCTCTAACGAGGATGCTCACCTTGGGACATTAATAAACCCGAGTTCGTATCTTCGTCCCCGTCCGCGATGTTTTTCTTCCGTGAGAGCGGTCGCGAAACCGTTTATGTTTCTGCAAATTGAAACTCCTTTCCCAGGACAGACGCGAGTCTCTCAGTGTCGAAAATCGTTTACTTAAAAAAACGATCTTGCCTGTTATTTATTTCTGGTGGGATATAATACTTACGTACAATTATTGTCGTAATAACTTTAATGTGTAATAATTATAATTTCTTTCGAGCGGCATTATAAATTATTAATACATGTATATACACGAGTAGAGAAGAGTAGGAAAAAAATGGAAGGATCCCTTGATACGCTAGTACACTTGATGAAAATAAAAAGAAAACGTTTACGCGTAATAAAAAGTGTTACCGCGGTCTCTCCACGACGGTGGTCTGACAGATACGCTTCTCGAATCGTTCTCAACAGGGTTGACTTGGGTTATCCCTAATAGGATAGAGGAGGACGGGGAGAGGGGCGGGGGGCAGCGAGTTTAGTGGAATCTCTACTAAATCGGGGACTAATTATTCGGCAGTGAGGGCGCCGGCGATCCCGCTAATGTCGCTATCGTAAAATCTTCGGCTCATCCTATTTTACGATCCTCGGATGACTCCTTATGGAACACAGAAATGTGTGAAGCACGAGGGAACGACGAGGGCGTGAAATATCGAATTTGGGGAATTCAATGCCAAGTTCTACGAAGGTGCTCTTTCAACGTTATAAACACTATTTTTTCTTATTAAAATTCGTTAAACGAGTGGTTTTTCTAAGTAATATTATTTCACGGATTTGATTGTGCTTCCTATTAATTGATCGATATTTAATATGCCTGGGCGAATATTGCCGAATGTTTTTACGATTCATAATCCTGGCTTGTCCCTTAAACGGGTTAAGATCGCGCGTTGAAATTCACACGAACACGAAGCAGCGATAATCAGGAGGACTGAAACGGATTTAGCGGCATGGCGCTAAGTGTTTCGTCGCCTCGCTGTGGCGCTAACTAATGCGCTCCGTATAGGATTCCCAGCCTGCCCGCTTTCGCGCCTCTCACGTTTCCCATCTCGCACGTACGGGAATTAAATAACGTCACGCGTACGTGTCAAACACCTACTAAAAGGCCTTTAAAAGATATTTGTCCTTTGCGCCGTTCGGGCTTTTGCGAGTTCGTTTCGTACCGATTCTTGTGAATCTTTGCTTGGTCATTGCCAATAAAGGGTTAAACATTTAAGCGTGTGCAAGATTGACAAAATTTATTTTCGAGAATTGAGAAAAAAATAATAAATTTTGTGGTCAAAAGGATAGTTTTAATGATTTTTTGGCGATAAAGTTAGGAACTCTATTTTAGATACGATATGATCGAATCTAGTTTAATTTGTTTTAAAACAATTCAATTGCGATATATTAAGAATCTCTTGCACAGTGAAGATTTACTTTCACCTTTAGCGAACGCGGAACAAAGCATTTTTAGTTTTTAATTGAAATATGAAATAAAAAAATATAATTATAGTTTGTAAGACTCACTAATTTATCCAAAATATTTATCCAAATTTTTAAACAGTTGCAGAAATATATGAAATATCTTCATCTTTCGTTTCCGTTTGGAATGTAAATTATTTTGCAACCATTACATTATAATATGATATTCGTTTTAAGGACTAGCTGTAGTCACGTTCGTAAAATTTATTGCCCCTGCTTCCTAAGCAAGATCAATGAAGCAAAAGCAATCGACGTGGCTACAAGCTGCGTCCATCGAGAGCACTTTGCTCACAGTAACCGTCACCCGCGGTGCTACTTCTCGGGAATACGTCGCTGTGGGGAGCCTCCTTGCCTCCGGGCTTTTGCACAACATTGCCAAAGATATCGCACGAAATGTCATCAGTACACTGGATGCTGGCCCTGAGCGAGTCGGTCCACATGAATTATTTATCAAATACAGTAGCAGTGGCACTCTCTCGTGACAAGAGGAACAATGGCGCAGCGGTGAGCGTCGATCATCGGAAACGTGTCGTACGAAGGAAAAGCCTTATTTTTCTCGCTTCCAGCGCGCGTAGAAACCGGTAGAATGGAAATTATCCATGACCAAAGAGATACCTCATGCGACCGGTCCCGACAGGCATCATATCGCGGTATCCCGAGAGAAATAAATAAAAGGAGAAGTGAAGGAGCCTTCGACTTCTTTTCGCTTCATCTTCGTTCCTTAGTGAGAGGACGAAAGCTACGTCATTTTATTAACACTATTAGCTCCGATGTTAACCGCACGTGAACCGTGTGCTGCACTCCCGGCGAACGAAACTATAAACGCAACGAAGTACACGAGGCGCGACCGCATGCGCGCATAAAAAGGGACCCCATCAATTAACATATCTTTTAAGTGTAATTCCTCTCCACCAATTAAAATTAATTTAATTGATATTTAGATGTAAAAAATTAATATAAAAATAATATCCAATTGAATTGCATTTATCCAATGTTGCAAACTTGCTAATTTCTTACTTCGTGATTATCACCTTGTACCAGTGACGACGAATTTGCTCGTGCGATTACTCTTTATAAGAACTGCACCTGAAAGAGCAACGGACTCGCTGGACCGCGAGAACGCCCGGGCTGGTGTTCTCTCCACAAAGGATTGACAACAGCAAACAGTTTAGTGTCTCGTACGTTTATTGTATCTCGACTACCGTACGTTTAACTTCCATCGTTCCGGGTGCGCGCGCGCGCGGGAGGGTGTGGGAGGCCGGAGGTAGCAGGACAGAAGAGAACCGACGAAAAAAAAAAGAAGTGCGCCGCTGGACCAGGACAGATCTGTTACTCCGTTAGACTTCGTCGGCCTGACATTTGAATGCTTCGTCGATTCCACGGCGTCGAGAAAAGAACGGGTGAACCCCCGAGAGGAAAAGGGGGACTCGCCAGCCGCGGTTGTCGTGTCTTTATATTGCCTACCTTTCGTCGTATCTTATGGGTTTTTGTCAAACTTCGGTGCATTCCTTCGCGGGTTTTACCGCGACGGGTAAACGTCCCTTCCTTTCCGCGCTCACATTCTCTCGCGTTATATTCGTATATCACATACGACGTGCGAATCTTCATATTTTTATCGAGCCGCGGCACACAAGATTAAAATTCAAAAAAATTTCAATTTGACCGCAGCTCTTTACAAAGAGGCTTCTTAAAAGAAAAGGATAAAGAGAATGGTTTATGAGATAAAATTTGTGAATACCTGGATACGTGAAAAGTAATTAAAATTTATTAACATCTGCGTGATAAAAATACGTGTGCGAAAAGCGTGTAATTTGGATAGTTTTCGCTACGCGCTAGGGGAGCTCGAACGTCGTCGTTTCCCCACGATTTACCCTCGGACTCTCGTAATTACCGCGATATTCTTGCGACGATGAGGCACCACGGCTCGGTGCACCACGGCGAATGAAACTTAGAATGCTCGACGAGAAACGGCGGAAAAGAGAGAGAGAGAGAGAGAGAGAGCGAGAGCGCGAGAAATTCCTGCAAGAGCGGAGAATCCAGCGGTGATATGGCGCAGCAGCACTCAAAAATCCACTGGAATCTCGGGGGGGAAAAGGCGAACGCGCCTGAGAAGCTCCCGCCGCAATTGGTCATTCGGCGATTTTTGCCTCGGCATTCATGCGTCCGTTCCACGCGGTATTTATTGGAAAGATTTTCTCCCCCTTCGGTACGCCCTCGGAGAGCGGGCCAGGGGAGAAGATCTGGTACTCGCGCGAGCGCGCGAGCCGATCTCGTGCGCTGTCCTCCTCCTGTTCTTCTCTTCCTTCACTTCGCCCTTGCTACAAATGCACTCGCCTCGCGGCCCAACGCGCGCGCGCGCGCTATCTTCTTCTCTCATTGAATATTCTCCACTTTATTTACGGATGCCCGTCGAGATTTATCGTCGTTCGCGCTGCTCTTTTCGCTTTAACCTGCTTCGTCCTGCCTTAACGTCGTCTGTCCTTTCCCCTTTCCCGTGTTCGCCTACATCCTGCGCGTCTAATGTTACTTCCTTCCCTTCCTTTGCCGCTGTTTCTTTTTTTTCTTCTTTCGCGTTGCTCCGCGGTACATCATATTTTTACGATAACACACGGTACGAAAATGATGCACGCGTGTAGGAAATGCGACATTTAAAACACTATGTACAGGAAGCTGTTATAAATAAGGGTGTTCCATAATAACATCGTGTGTTAAAAGTGCATGTGATTTTTCTTCTATTTTGATTAGCAAATCTCTAAAATAATATGTTTATAAGTATTTTTGAATTATTATTTCTTTTAATATATATATTTATTAATATATATAATTATTTTTTAAATATATATATATATATTTTTTTTTTTATAATTAATTTATTTTGAGTTGTATATTACATGTGACATTCAACATCGCGGTAAATGTGTTAAGGACAAATTGTAGTATTGTAGGTAAGAAAGGCGAAGATGTATAAACGAAGATCGATACTAAGTACTACTGTGCATGAATCGGTCCGATAGATCGTCTCGCGGCTAAACAAATCACCCCATTGCGAACGATCGATAGCATCTAGGTACGTCGATCGAGTACAACGGCGATGTAATTCCTATAATGGCGGTCCGACGCATCGCCGCAAATTGCTTGCATAATCCGATCGATCGATTAATCACCGCGAGATTTATGAGGGATTTCTTAACCCTATGCAAAAATGTAGCGCGTTAATAATACTAATTATAAAGTATGTTATGAGATTTTTAATTTTAAGGCTAATGATTTATTTTTGAAAGATATGCACCAAATGTTTTTCATGTTAAATTTTACAAAATAATATATTTAATTATTTCGGAAAATTACAAAATTGACAAATATTATCTACTTTTAATTATGATTATTTTTCGTGGAATCCATCGTGGAGGATTGCTATGCTCGATTGTAAATTATGTGGCAGAAGAACGAGAGAAAGGAAGAAAAGAAGAGAGGCTATTTAATTTTGTATCTTGTAATGTGTTCCGTTATTGAATGATAATCCATCTTAGAATTATAATGATTGCTTATATTTAATAACGTATATTATTCACATCACTTATTATTACTATTAGCGTTTCGCTCCTTCAAGATTTGTCACTGTGCCGCACACTGAAATTCTGCATAGTAAGCATAAAAGCGCATAGTGGTGCATAGCACGAGGACATTACGCGAGCGTGTGATCCACGATCGACGATACATAATTGATGAGCAAATATATTACGAACGTTTCGACGGAATGGCGTGTATATGTCCGCGGCAAGTGGAACGTTCATTCACGACATTCTTCGCTTACGATGCAGCAACATTGAAAGTACGCCGAACGCTGATGCACCGCATACATATATTTATGTATACGTCGGGTGACGACGAACGCTGATGCAATGCGTATAATCGCTGTGAGACAGGCAGTGAGTGCAATCTCTTTTTATTCATAAACGGGATTCTGGTACATTGCCTCGATCATCCATTAAAGGTTGACCCGAAACATTATATATTTTAACATTACGGAAGGCTTATAAAATTAAAAAGCGCATGCCGACCATCACGTCTTACGCGAATGCTCATCTCCTTTCTTTTCGATGTGTTTGTTCGTTGATTACGATGTTACGGGAGAGATGATATCTGCATATCGTTATCGCGGTGTTACGCGTCGTGAATAGAAAGAGCGAAATAAATATAATTATTTGTGTGTTTAAAAGATCTTAGACTCGGTTGTTCCATTTTCAGAAAAACTATTTATGAGATAATTTATCTATATGATAGTTAAAAATCTTACTGGCCCTGTTCAGGTTGTCAGTAAAATTTATCACTCTGGTAAGTAATCTGTAAAGGTAAATTATATGGCACTTATCTGACAGATAAATGTGGTGAAAATAGAAAGCGTATGGGAGACACATTAATTCGATTTATTCGACAGGATGATTTCTGAAAGAGTATCTTTGCTTACAAAGCACATGCATTATAAATAACCTTAAAACAAAAGTTATGTGCAGTATTAATCTAGGTTAACATTATATACTGGCAGCTATTAGTCCTACTTTTTATTCTTTTTTCAATAAGAGCTAAAATTATTCGAACAGATCGTTTGCAAAACAGAAGCCGTCTTATAAATTCTACATTATTATATTTGTTAAATAAGTCAGGACACAGACAAACTGTATATCATTTGCGAATCATCATTATTTCTTTATCAAATTCTTTGTTATTATCTTTGTGATATCACAATAAAGAAATCAATTTTCGTACAATTTCGATTTTATTTTTAACATATAAACTTTTTATAAAAAACATTAATATACAAACATTTTGAATAATTGAATCAATGCATTTCCTATATATTTTTTGTCTTTATTTTAGAAAAGGGATCACATTTATATGTCAGATGCCATATAATTTATCTTATATAGTACAAATCCACATCTTATATAATACACTTACCAGAGAGATAAATTTTACCGACAACCTGAACATTGTCAATAAGAGTTTTAACTATTAGAAAAATTATTTTGCAGTTTACCTAAAGATGAAACCGGTCCTCAATGATACATTAAACTGTTTATATTTAATTTCCTTTGATTAAATATATATACAAAATATCAACTTTAACTTATTACATATTGTTACTTTATAACATTATATCTGTGTATTTCTATATCTATCTTTATATTAATATTCACGGTTTTATGGAACCTGAATAGAAATATATGTTTCATGGAAGAGCAATGAAAAACTCGCGGAAAATGTTCTCCAGATTCAGGAAATGAAATAATCCGCCATGCGGTTGTATTTTATTGTCGGCTAAGTTATTCCTTCATCAGGAATGACGAGAATAAGAGAAGAAGAGAATATTGCGAAGGGAGAGGGAGGGAGAGGAAGACTGAGGAAGATGCGAGAGGGGTTGTGAAAGAAGAAGACGACCACTCGCAATTAAACACGGCGTAAGTCCCGCTCTGAGGATAATGCCCCGGAATGCTGATAATTGGCTGAACCGTCCGGGCGACCCGAGACGAAGGGCCCACAGGTGCAGCTGGCGGCACAGCACCGGGAGATCATCGGCTCGCGATTCCTCGTGTCTAATTGATTCGAAGTGATTTATATTATCCGCCGTTCCTTGGCACCTTCGGCATTTCCCGGCTATCGAGGCGACCATCAAAATATTCAGATGAATTGTCGTTAGGCAACAGAAAACATTGCAAAATGCGAAATCGAATGCCTTCTTTTGTACATGCATAATACTGCATTTTCGTAAACTTTTTCGTTCAATTTGACTGATGTGAGTTAGTAATTAAAATTTTTAACAAATTATTAACAAAAATAAAATGTTGTTACACAGAAATGTTGTTACAAGAAAATTTTATATCGAAAATGATTATATACGGCAGTAGTTACGGATCATAAGAAAAAAATGTAGAGAATTATATAAGTAAAGTAAATACTATAACAATTTGATTAAAAATATAGTAAAACTTTTCATAATCCCTTTCTTGGTCCGCGCTTATTATTTTACTATAATAATTTTTACTATAAAATTTTCTTTGTGCATATAGACAACACAAAGATAATTTTATAATTTTGAAATCATTTATCGAAAAAAATTGGTAAATTATTATTAGAATTAAGTTGCTGCTAGAATTCTCTCTTTCTTCTTTTTCTTCTTCCTTATTACTCTGAAATGTGAATCAGATGCCTGAAGTATTGATATAGCGAAAACTTAATATAAAAAGTAAAAATAATTTTTTAATGTTAAAGAAGACATCATTTCGGCTGTTAGACGCGATTTTGAAAACTTCCTCGGCACGTTTTCCTCGATTTTCTCGAGCGTCGTTCAGATTCAGAACCGATCTTGAATAACCGGCGCCTAGAAGTCCGAATGAAGGAGGCTGCGAAAAAAAAGCAGTTTACGGGGCTCACTCGTAAACGATCCAGCCGCGTGAGCTCGAAAGAGCTCGGTGCTTCCGTCATGTTAAAGGGCTGATGCGCCGGTGTTCGAGTGAAGGTTGCAGCCGGAACGAGATAGAGCGAGCGATCGATCTCCGAATGAAGAAGCGGCGGACGCGCGGTCGCGCCGGGAGCCAAGAGAGAGAGAGAGAGAGAGAGAGAGAGAGAGAGAGAGAGAGAGAGAGAGAGAGAGAGAGAGAGAGAGAGAGAGAGAAAGAGAGGAGAGCCTAGCCGGGCCAACTCTCCCGCTCTCGAAGCTCCGAAGATATCAGATCGCTCGTATAAAACTATCGTATCGTTTAAATACGCACTGAAAGGTGAGGCGATGCATCAGAAGATACGCGGGCGATGGTAGACAGCCTCCTCTCTTTCCTCGGCCTGTGTCCTCCTGTTCCGTCCGCGCTGTCGATCCGCGTCGAAGATACCCGCCTGGAATCCATGGGAACCACGGAGAACCAAGCTTAACGCGTATAACCCCTCCCTGGCGTCACAGTGAGGCCCTCCACCCGTGGGTTCCTTGTGTGCCTCAACCTCCTTGTGTTTTCCTCCGGCTTTCTACCCTCGATACGTGTACGCTCATTTTCTTCATTTTCGTTCAAGCTTTCCTTCCCGTTTTAGTTTAGATTGACAGTATTGGATTAAACAGCCTATCACTTAGAAAAATCCTCATTAGATCATAAACCCATGAGAAGTATGGATTGGGTACTACGATAGAAAGTGCTTAAGTTAATAAAAATGGAGAAATTGCAATAGAAGTGAGGATAACAATATGTATTGTTATTCTCTGGCGGTGCAACGATCAACGTCACCGTTTATATTGGGATAATTGACAAGGAGATCGCACGTCAAGTTTCTGAAAAGGATGAGATGCGATCGCGGCGCGATTCTGCATTGCCGATGCATCGCTGCTCGATATTCACGATACTTGGCTACCGATTCTCTCTCTGCTCTTTCGCTGGAATCCGTAATTGGGCGGGCATTCCACGTTATGAGTTAATTTCGGCGTGTCGGTGTCGGCAGAGATCATATCGACGTGAAGATCCACGATCTCGGTTTTCTCGGCGGACATTTCGCAATAAAATGAATAGCGTTATCGTCAGTTTAACGAGGAGACGGATTCCTTTCAAATTTTGTTTTAGACTTGCTTTATATCAATATGGTATTCACGAATTAAAAATTACTTCGTTCTTTAAGATTTAATGATCTACATTATAATGTTACATTGAGAAAAAAAAATTGATTCAACAAAACGTTAAGTTGCGAGCTGCAAACAAAAGATATACTTAATATAATAATATTTGCTGTTAATGCAAGTGCAATGATGTTGATGAACTACGTATTTATATTGCAATACCATATATTGTTGTATTGAATATATCTTTTGTTGGCAGCCCGCAACAAAAAAATTTGTTAAATCAATTACTTTTTTTCTTAATGTATAAAATTACTTATAGATATAATAATACGAAATCTTAGTGATGTAATTATACTTGTTGAATTATACCTGCGAATATAATTGATGCGATTTATATATATTGGTTTTCAGTTATATAAAGATGAAATAAATTATAAACATTTATTAAGGTATGCATACATTAATACACTATATTAACGCGTATGATAATATATGAATAATTAAATGTTTATGAATATATTTAAATATCTGTGTTTCAACAAGTCGGTACAACACGTAAGAAAAATATTTAGAATAATTTACAAGGTAAAAATTGAAGAAACATGAAATGTATTTGTGCAGAGAATACGGAATTAGAAAGGTAGCACGCATCCTGGTTTTGCAAAAACCGGATGCTCGTAAAGACTAGAGACAATGGCGGACCGAGGCGGTGGCGATCTTCCGTTTTGAAAAGGGGTGAAATTCCGCGTCGTGTGCATTGTCCGCCCTAATGATTGAGTGGAGACATGACAGGTGAAACCGAATATACACACACACACACACATGCACACACACATCACGAGGAATTGCACCGGGCGTGAGTCTCCGCGGGTCACCGTCGTACGCCTATTGCAACCAGACAAGCGTGAGCCCGAATTGTGAGACCCAGCGATGGGCGTCTGCTCCCAAGACCTTCGACATTGACGATACCCCTTTTATACTGGCGAGCTGATCTTTTCGTACGACCCATTGGCGATCGGCGCCACCCACATCTCACGGAACTACCAGATAGAATTTGCAATTTGATATCTTTAGGCGAGGGTTACGTACGGATTCAAGGTGAAATGATTGAAAGAAACTTAGAATGCTTGTCGTATATAGGGCGTTCTAGAACCGCCGATTTTAATTCTGAAGACAGACGATTTTTTTGTTAATTTGAATTTGAAGTAGATTTTAGATTTTTTTTTTAATATTAGGAAAATTATTGCTCTCCTTTATCGCGCAATATTAAATATAGTTGAAAAATTGTAATATAATAGAAAATTATTATAATTAAACAATATCGTCTTTAGCTAGGTCAATGATTTTTTTAAATTGTCTGAGTAGTCATTTGAAATCGCAGTGAAATCGACGCCATTGAAATATATGTTTGCGAATGCTCGCGGCTGTAAATGCGAATGGCTATTTGTCATTTCCTGAAAAAAATTGAAGACGCGTTAATGGCGTACCATTATGTTGACATTAATTAACATGAAAAACGGCTTATACACAATCGTACAAGTATGCTGTATCTAATTGTGTCAAATTATACTTTCTATCGCTCGTCTCTTTATTGACACTCGGATTATGTACGGAGATTTTAACATAAGCAATATAAATGAGTTTTTGATCTACATAGTTTATTTAGGACTGAATATTGTCGTAATTACAGATCTGCTTTCAGAAATTAACTGGCTTAGATTATTCAGTCGACTAATGATCTTTGTAAGACATGTTGGTTGAGAGATTACTTAAAAGTTTTTAGAAACAAAGATTAATAGGAAAATAATACGTTTGGCAATTTAGATAATTATTACACATATATTATTTTATTAATTTTACCAAATTTGATTAAAATATGTAATTATTAAACAAATTCAAAATAAAAATTGCAGAAGAGCGAATTTTATCAGAACGACTCTCACAAAATTCTTCTATCGAGTCAAGTATTCTCAGACAGATGTTTCGCATTTGGAACGATATTGCATATCATTAATTAATGTATTCCAAGAGCCCGGCACGCACATATGTAAGAAGGTTTTAAATTGTCTTATTCGCCGGCTGACGCGTAATCCGATTTGTTTCCCGGACGATCTGATTGCGCGCGACCTTCTTCAACTTTCCTCGCCTAACCCTTGCCGACGTTATCTCCCGGCATCCTCCTTCGTTTGAGGCTCCATGCGACCGGGAAGATTCTTACTGATTTTTTTATTACCACTCGCTTACCACGCACATATGCGCGCCGGGCGCGCGCCTCTTCTTGTTTCGCGATCGGTGATTTACGTTGCGGGCCACGCTACCACGGTAATAGTCCATTAATTGATCTCGGATTCTCCTCCATGTGCCTTCAGATACGCGGGAGACGGGTTTCGTGAACGCCATCACCGCCGCTGGAGTTACTTATGCGGTTACCAGAGCCTGCACTATGGGTGACCTCGTGGAATGCTCCTGCGATAAGATGACGTCGAAGGGTAAAAGCTTACTCTCTTGGTCTCTCTTTCTGATTTAATCCGCATATCGATTTCCCATTAATTTCCCATCGGAATGTACCGTTCGTAATTTATAGGCTTTTAAAATCCCATTATAATTCTAAAATTATTGTTACTTTTTAGATTAAAATTAATTAAAAGATAGATACTTTTACATTTCTCTTTTGAAAAAAAAAAAAAAATTATAACGTAACACTTTTGTAAGTTTTTCGAAATTGTATAAATTCAAATTATTTACAAATATGAAAAATTGCGGGTTACAGCATCCTCCTCACGGTTGTATGAAATAGGAGAAAATGGTGATTTTTACAGGTAACCGTCTAGCTAAATTTGCGCGTACGGTCGAAGCGAAGAAAAGTTTGCCGACGGAAGGAGACTGGGAATGGGGAGGATGCGGCGATAACGTAAACTTCGGCTTTAAGAAATCTCGAGAATTCATGGATGCGCCGTATCGTAAAAGAAGTGACATAAAAACGCTGGTGAAGCTTCATAATAACGACGCTGGTCGTCTGGTAAGTCATTTTCATATCTATTCTCGGTTTATTTCTTTTTTCTCGTTAATTTGTTATATATATATGCATTTTTGGTACCTTTTTTGTCACTCTTGATAATCGAAATCGATTTTATGCACGATTATCCAATGCAGTGGAAGAGCAATGTTCTATTACTCATTTGTAAGATAAATCAGTATGTCTTCCACAATTCCATGGTTTTTAATAACGTTGATCTTATCTACGAGATTCTAGCAAGTGTTATTTTTAACACAGACACGTTTTAATATCTATCGTCTATGATGGATAGAATTTTATTTTGGTAACGATACTTTTTTCGAAAACTATTGAATCTTTGGTGAATTTGAATTTGATTTCTACGATATTGTTGCTATGATTATAAAGCCGTCAAACTCCGTTAGAAAGATAAGATACATATATGTGTTATCATTCGACGCGCTATGTACATTCGCTCCTCAGGCCGTACGCAACTTTATGAGGACCGAATGTAAGTGTCACGGGCTCTCCGGCTCCTGCACGGTGCGCACTTGCTGGCGCAAGATGCCGCCGTTTCGGGAAGTCGGCAATCGCTTGAAGGAGTCCTTTGACGGCGCGGCCAAAGTCATTCCCAGCAACGACGGGCACAGCTTCATTACTGAGGGCCCCACGATCAAGCCGCCCGGTAGGTTCGATCTGATCTACAGCGAGGACTCGCCGGACTTTTGCAAGCCGAACCGGAAGACCGGCTCCTTGGGTACGACGGGTCGTCATTGTAACGCGACTAGTCCTGGGGTCGAGGGCTGTGAGCTCCTCTGCTGCGGTAGGGGCTACGACACCAAAATCGTCAAGGAGAAGGTCAATTGTCAGTGCAGGTTCCGGTGGTGTTGCGAAGTCACGTGCAATACGTGTCTTGTGAAGAAGACCATCAACACTTGCCGCTAGTGTCGACGTAAGTGTGAAAACTTGTACCGATATATGACAGTGTTGAGAATCGAGTCGGTGAGGCAGCTTGTCCTGCATGTGTCAGCGGATTAGGGGGGAGAAGCTGAAGAGATGCTGTGAAAAATGATTTATATTCTCTACGCAAGTCCCATTGATGTGTGCCATAACAATAGAGAACAATAACCACAAGAATTAGAATTCAAGAGTTTTGTAGAGTTTTGAGAGTTTCGCAGGGATTTGCAGTGTTTAAATACGTACGAAATTTTAGGCAATTGAACTTTTCCTTATTTGTTCTTTTATTAATAATTGCCGAAAAGCATTAATGATTAGCTTATAATAGTTTGTATGTTTTGAAGTTGTTTAGTGTTTAGCGTGATTGAAATTTTTCGACTTTTTATTATTGCCATCGCTATCAACGGTTGATTTAATCCTTTTCTCTCGACGATCGTGATAATGATCTACGTAATAGCACTTGTAATATATCGATTTTTAGGAAATATGGGTTGATTGTGAATATTTATTGATGAATATTCAGATGATATGTGATTTATCGCGACCATACAGGCCTGAATTAAATTTAGGACAAGACATATGTAAGATGTCTAAAGAGATTTATCGTCTGCGACGTGTGAATGCGAGAAGCGGATTGGGAACGTCAGTAGTGCATGCGTGAGCTAAGTCAGACGCGAATCGCGAATGCTAGATTTCTCGCGAAATATCCTTGACTATGTACTTATTAATTGCTGGTGGTTACAAAACTGGATATTTTGAATATAGAAATGTATTTTACCAGAGTTTGGGTAAGTATGGTCAACGCTAGCAATATGTAGGTTGTACCCAAAGATTTTTATTATTACAATCAGAACTGGTTTTAAACTTTTGTCGCTTTTCTTAACTTTTATTTTACACGATATAAGATTGCTCCTTTTTTCAAGCTGATAATCGAATTATGTACAAATGACACTTTAAAGTAATATTATATAAAATTTTTTTCTAATTTTAGACTAATAACAAAATATTGATTAAATTTATCTTAATAATATGATTATAAAATAATAATGTAAATCTGTTTAACTAGTAATATAAATTCTCAAACATAATATTTAAAATCGGGGCATAAGATATCTTTGATTACTATGTTTAAAAGATGTCTCCCTACATCTTTAAGATTTCTAGCATACTACTTACTGCAGCCATCTTGGATTGTGAAGTCAGAAATAAAAAATACATAAAAAAGATCTTCTAAAATATATTAAAATATTAAAATATGAATAATTTTTAACAAAATACAAATTTGCAACTTGCATTTGATAAAATATATTGAAATCTCTCCCGTGTTTTGGCAATTAATAAATAATCAAATATTTCGAATTGAATTGTACGTAATCACAAAAAGAAACAAGCTATTATATATGACAGTTGTCGAATTGATATCATTGGAATTTTACTTTAGAAAGATAAGATACTAAGGATAAATTACTAGATATGTTATATTAATTCCTGATTTTTTTTCAATTTCTTTAAGCTTTTATTTTTGTTTTATTTATGGTCCTTTTATGGTTTACATTTCAATTTATTATTCTTTATTCTATTCACTTAATTTTAATGGTGTAACTAGTCTATTTTTATTATAGTTTATTGCTTTTTTATTTGTTTATTTTAATTTTTTAATTGTTTAATTTTTATTCTTATTTTTCAATAGAATTAAATTAACTGTTTAAAATCTTTGATTTTACAACTTTATCAATTAATTATTTGTAATGAATAGTCAAGAAGCTTAAAACGGGGGGGGGGGGGGTCCCGATTTTAAACATGCGATGTTTGAGTCAGTTTTTCATACAATTTTGAATATCTTTTGATAAAAACGTATCGCTCTGACAAAGCTCGGTGGACTTTCTGCTATGTAGAATCAACTCCACATATTTGTTTAGTTGTTATTAGTATCGCTAACGCTGTGCGAGGCGATCATGTTTCGGGCTTTCCACGTATCTCCACTGCTCGTAATACATATTAAGATATACATAAGATACCGTAACGAATGTATGTAAAGTATATCAAAATATCGTAACGCGTCAGTATATATTTGCACAGCAATGCCTAGTGAGTCGCTTTTTCGCTTGAATCGTTGCGACTTTGACCAAAGTCTCAAGTGATGAATTCGGTATTAATGGCACCAGAAGCATTTCAACGTTATGATATCAAATCAAATTTTTATGCAAACCTTTTTGTTGATTATATCCAAGAAAACATTCTCGGGGTTTTGCTTTAATTTTACACATATCTCATTACATTGCTTTTTTCGCGTAACACAAGCTTTGTGCCATACGTTACGCCAAACGCTTTTTATCGATTCTCGAGTTATACCTCGTTACAGGGCTTATTTTTTTCTCGTTTGTATATAAGACTGATCTATTAGGGTTTGTATTTTTGCGCAATATGAGTTAGATACGGATAAAATTATACTCACGGACGAATCTCGTTTGTTACTTTAAGGTTTATCAATTTATCTGCAGTGACGACGTATTTTAGGATGAAAATATATAGAAGGAAAAATATATAAAGAATTGTATTTTAAATTTCAGTTTCTTTCATCCAACTTTACTTCAAATAAACTATCTCCTTAATATATATGTATATTACATTGATATCACAGGTAAGTGTAATAGGTTTCTATCTTTTCATTTTTTAATTTATTTAAGATATTTTGTGATACACAGTGAATTAGAATATATATAAAATATCGAACAAATATATTATGGTATATTTCAAAGCCTTTTATTTTTGAAATATTTAGCTTAAATGTAAGACAATTTTCAAAGGTTATAAAAGTTTATAAAGATCTGTGTCATAAAACTTATTCTCTGCGTATAAACTTTATTGTCTTTAAAGTCGTGATTAAAGAAGCGCGTCAACAGTCTTCAGCCATTGTTGATACTAGATATTCACTTGGTTTGCTTTCCTCACTCTCTTTCTTATTCTAATGATAATTGCTATTTGAATAGGATACCTTACAATTTTCTGTCAAACCTAGAATGGAAAAAAGAGTGCTAAAAGATTAATCTCGAAAGATGTTTGACACGTTCCCGCACGACGAGGAATTTTTTGTCCCTTCGTGCCTGGAGACGTGATAATAGGGATAAATTAAGGAAACACCGAGAATTGGGAGGCCTCGTATATCAAGGCGCCGTGTAGAACACGGGCTTTTACCTGTAATTCAGGTTTATACACGACAGTCGCACGAGCAGTAAAAAGGACTACTGCCATTTTTTGTAAAATAGTTTTACGACCACCATCAAGAGGAATTTCGCATAACCATAAAGGTTGCCGAAGGCTCGCGCCATATCGCGTGCATTCATCGCCTCTCGGCGATAGCGGAAGCCATAAACTGAAAAAAATTTCTTTCACTTGTTTTATTTATTTTTCTTTTTACGTTTTCTAATTTGTGCTGGTGCGACAATTTTTTCAAGTTAAAATTTTTGAAGACTAACGGATTTTTTATACTTTTATTTATTTATTTTTAAAAAATTTGTAACTAAAGAAAGTATTTAGCTTTGCAATTAATATTGAGATAAATTAACAAGTTTTATTTAAGACAAGTAATCAAATATCAGTATAAAATGATATCATTAATATTATTTAATATATATAATTAATATTGTTTTAATATTTGTGTAGAACATTAAATAAGGTTTTAGTAGGAAACAGTTTATGAAAACACATTTTTTGAAAAATATTTTATTTACTTTTTAATTAATTTTCTTTGCTTTAATTAAAATTTTTACGTATATATAATTTATTAAAATAAAATTTTTTAACATTTCCCACAAAACAGATTATGAATAATCAAAGAATGATATAATAGTAAACAACAGACAGTGAGTTGCTTGCAGCATTCTTTAAATCTCAATCCAACAGAGGCTATTTACAGGACATTTCCTGCATAACATCACGAATGTCCGAGATTACTTGATCAACGGCGATTTACCACCAACGGTTCCATGCATTCCCACACAAGCCACCCTCCGTCTCCTCCAAAAAAACCCTTCTTAAAGAAAAGATCTCTTAGAGAGGCGAGCTTACACCCTCCAATTTAATACGTGACGCGGCACGGCGCGGCGTGCGAGCGCGTCCGGGTAAAAGTCTCTTAATAGAGAGGTCGACCTCTCGGAGGTACGAAAGTAGTGAGGCGCAATTAGCCCCACCAAGGGGAACTGTCTGGGCTCGATTAGCCCATGGCCAGGAGATTGGTCTGCCGCGGGACGACTGGGTGGTCCGTGCGGGGTAATTTTCGGCTGCCGTCGACGTTCCCCTTCGGGGGAAAAATGGCCCCTCGAAATTGGCCCTGGAGTTACCAATGTGCCGTCGGTCCGCGACGCCATTTTTAGAATCTCTACCTTGCCCTTACCTCTCTCATCCCTCCTTTCGTCCCCTCTTTCCGTATTTCTGATTCTCGTCTCCCCGAGGCCGAGAATGGAGACTTCTCTCTCTTGAGAGAGAGCGGAGGTTCCCCAGTAATTCAATTTTGGGAAAAAAACGCGGCACACCGGTTATTACGCGCTGATGAAAACATTGGATCATCAGGAACGGTGTGAGAATGCGGTTTCAGACTTGGTTTTGCCATCGGCCATCAGAGAGGACAAAATGAAATGATATAATTTTATATTGATTTATTAAACAGACGTTGAGAAAATTGCGAATAATTACATATAGCGGGAAGTCTCTTTCTCTCTCTCTCTCTTTCTCTCTCTTGATGCATGAAAATTATTTACCTCTTGAGAGAGAGAGAGAGAGAGAGATGTTTCCAGAGTTATTTATATTACATAATATATAACATTTTTTACATCGAGATCGCCTTTAAATTAAGATGAAATCATGATCCTTTTAAAATCGCACTAATTAAGGTCCGGATTAATTAAGTCTAATGTAATAATTCGTTATCCTCCGCTTATCGTTTTACCTGATGTAGACGGAGAAAACAAATATATTAAGTTAAGTGAACCGGACCCGAGAGACCGCACTTCAGCCGGGAGTGCGCGGGATGGGCTCCCGCAAAATGCACACACATTCAGAGGATCCGCGCGCGCGCGCGCGCGCGTGCGAGTTTTACGTACGACGGGAACTCTCCCACGGCGTACGACTGTCCGACACTGTTCCCGGAACGATTAGGCGCGGAACAATGGGGCCCGCGGAACGCACGTGGGTCGTGACGCGCGACAAAACCGCAAAATGCGACCGTGATTAATCGGCCCTGGCCGCCCTCTTCGGCCGCGCAAGAACACGTCGTACCACGGGAACGCGTCGTGACTCTATGTTCTTCTCTCCGGGGCCTCATGCCTCGCTCGCGCAACCCTCCCGCGAGCGAACGCGCGCGCGCGCGCGCGCTTAATGCGCGAGCACTCGCCCGTTCCATGTCTCGTGGAAGCCAATGATAAATTTCCACGACAACGAGCGTCCGTTTGTAACCTTCCTCGCGCGCCTCGGCGTCTAGGTGCAGCAACCTCCGTCGCATTTTTCGCGGATGCTCGTACGGTGGATGTGACATGAAAGAAACGTGTTCGAGACTTGCGAGCTCAGCACATACGGTAGTTATGTAGTTCAAAGCTGCGAGATGTTTTAACGTATTTACAAACAGATATTTGTACTTCCTTATTTTTTATCCTAATTTTGATGCCGCATAGAAATGAAATGTGCGCAAAAGTTGTGATTATATTAAAAAAAAAAAGAAAAGAAAACACGATTTTTTTATTCTATTGCATTTAAAATGTTTTAATTGATATTTGAAATATAGATGATACTTTATAATATACGCTTCTTTTTCATCATATTGTATTTTAAGCGGGTTTCTTTTAATACATTAAATAATATAATATGGATAAATTTTTTAAGAATTATTAATAATTAGGAATTTGACGTTTCAGGAAATTTCTAGTAAAAAAAATGCCACGTTTTAACCTAGAGAAACGTGTACATACGTATCCGCGCGCGAGCATTCCCGCGATCGATTAAGTGTTTGCGTGCTCGCGCGTAGCAAACACAGAATGCACTCGTCGCGGACGAGGGCCCGATAAGGATACCATCGAGCGTGTACCGTCGCGACACAGCAAATGACCATCAGCCCCAGGACTAATATACCCGGACCGAGGCGCCCATCGCGAACGCGTACACGCATACACGCATACTACACACACACACACACACGCGCGCGCGCGCGCACGCGAACGAATCGAATCGGACGTCGTACACGAGATTACACGTGCAAGTCGCAAACTGTAAGTGTACGGGGGCAAAGATACCGAGGCGCCGGAGGTGGTCGTCAACCGTTTCGAGCCGGGCGCGCTGCTCCGACGCCAATATTAATTAAACGATCCCATAAGCGCCTAACAAACTGGCCGTACGTTAGGCGGTTTATTGGGGTCCCCGAGCGGGACGTTAAAATGTTCCAATCTTAATTAGGTAGGTGTTTACAGGAGGATAATTCCACGGGCCTTAAGCCGCTGCGCCGTTTTCTACCGGGCGCGGGCCACCGGGCACGTCGCTCGGGGACCTCTTCCACTCGCGACCGTCCTCTTGCGTCCTCCTCGCGGAGGATCCTCTCTCCGTTCCACCGCGACGTCCTCGCCTGCACTCTGATACATACGATATTACGGTGTCCCTTGCCGCTGCGTCTCCTTGTTTTTGCTCTCCCCGAGGATGATCCTCCAGTGTCTACCTCACGTCTTTCCTCTCTTTCTTGCGCGTTTCTCTACCTCTTTTTCTCTTCTTCTTGCTCGAGGAGTGCCCTCAGAGGCACACCTCGTCGAAGGCCGCGGAATACCGATTACGCTGGAGGAGGTCATTGAAATCTTTACGGTTTCTTCAGCTTCTCGGAATTTCGGTGCCACCGATTTACACTGGTCTTGCGTAATTATCTACCAGCTTTCTCTCTCTCTTTCTCTTTTTCTTCTACCTGCTTCTTCTATCTTTGTGCGAATCAACGAAGGAGAGAGGGAGAGAGACGAGTGATGCGGCGAGAAAAAAGCCGCGGCGATTCGACAGGGAGTAATTTTCCTCCACTGTACGGGGCGATAAGATTTTTCGGCGAAGAGGACTTGCAAATTAAGCGGCAACACACGCACGCTTTACATATACGTGCACATTTCTCTACGTCACAGTAATTGAGAGAGGAAATGTACGGCTGGATCTGATAGTCCTGAAATACAGGACAGCCAGAAATGCAGATAAATAAGGTCTTACTCGATCGAATATCGTGTTTTATATCTTGCCTTAGATCACGAAACGACGCAGATTTCAATATTACTTGAAGAAAACATTTGTTAACGGTGTTCACCTCTTGCGGGAAGCTTACTTTTGACGCGCAGGAGTCTCGTATTCGGTATGCAGCTAATGCCGCGACGCAGCGCTACGTAAACAGTAATTTGTGCTCGTTAGTGTAGCGTTTAGGAGCACTTAGCGCTTCCTCCGGGCGACCTTCCGCGTTCTCCAGACAGATTAGGCTAATTCTCGTAGTAGGACGGTGCACCCGCAACTGCGGAAGTGCATAGAATGATAGTGAGGTAGATAACGTATCACATCATTAATCAAGACATTAAAAACCGAGCCTCTGGCTTGTAAAAATAGAATTGTCGTAGTGTTTTTATTTAACGTATGCAAAATCATATTTGGAGTTTTATACGCATATTGTCTCAATAATATATAAAATATTAAATTGCAAGATAAAGTATTATAAAATAAAAACACAAATTTTGCGAACATTAAATGTTTTATATGTCGTAGACAAATCGTTTATAAATAATTAATACCATTGATGATTATTGTCAATTCTAAAATTATTTCTGAAGTACATAATGTGAGTCAATAAAAAAGAGAAAAGAAAGAGAGCCGTTCTAATTTCGTATAAATTATAGAACAAAATCTTTGTTAGAATATTTGTTTAAAAATGAGAGATATTCAGATTAGTGAAAGTATAAAATTTATGTGGTACACGAATATAAGATCAGCGTTTCACTGAAGCGAAACTGGCAGACAAATTCTTACTCTGAGATAACGACATTCTTCAATTCTCTCAAGGAGAGCCGCATAGAGTCGTAAGACACATAAAATTATATACTTATACTCGCGAAAAAAGTTCTAGGATTATGGAGAATGTCATTTTATCGACATGACACTGCCGAAAGATCGTTACGCGAAGTAGGCAACGATCTTAAAGTTAGAATCGTGTGTAAGTGCAGTTTGCAAATGCAGTTATATAGTTTATGCAAATGTGATGCGCAGTTGAAGTTGAGTGATACAATTACTTCGATATATGGGGAGTAATATTTAACTGAAATTTTTCTTCTTCTCACGTTCTCCTCTTAACGATACTTTATCAATATTCGTAAATTATAACGCGATATAAGTTGCATTGTAACATTTTACAATTACAATATATATGATCTTGACATTAGCTGAGCAAAAAATAATTTATGTAATAAAATGATAAAATTCGCAGTCATCAGGCTAATCTGTCAATTCGCTAAATTATGCGTTTTATACACAAAATAATGCTTGCTCTACAACATTTAATCATACTTGTTCTTCTTCCAACTTCGCGAGTTTCCTCTTATAAAATAGCCATGTAACCCTAAAGTTGCCTGCTAATCGCGATTGCATTGTTGCCTCTTTATTCCGATCGCGATTGGCTGTCTCGCGCTTGACTCGCTTCGTTCGTGTGTGAAGTTTGACAGTTTATAGTTGACAGTTTTTGACAGTTTGATTTGAGAGACGGAAAGACACAAAAAGAAGCAAGAAAAATACCGGGAAAAAATTACTTAGACTGGAAGATTACAAAATAGCAGAGAGTATTTGTTTTGAATTGCAGATACGTTTAACTGATGCTTAACAAAGTAAGTTGAAATTTAATACAATATATTATGACATATTTAATTTAATATAATAATATTATGATATAACCATTTTTGTATCACCATCGCTGTTAGAAGGGTAAGGAAGAGACGTTGGACGCCACGACAGAAACACGTATTTATCAAGTAATTCTTAATTATCTTAATTATTTTTTTTGCCAATACATTAAATATAATTATAATTTTTTTATTTGTATTAATTAAAAAATTGATATATTGTTATGTAAATGTATGTATATTAATTAAGTTCTTATTATAATAAGTTTAAATATATAGTTGACAATTACAGGCATTACTGCTAAAAATATTGTATGGCGAATTAAATAACCTCGCAGTTGAGAATATAAAATTAAGAAAAAAAAATTGTGTGGTACGAAAAAAAGAGAGAAAGAGAGAAAGAAACGGGAAACAAGATAAGGATCAGGATTAAAATAAGATAAGAAAAAAGAAGGTATAAATATTATGTTATTGATATTGATAAGTATACAAGAATATAATTAATGCTACTCGAACATGTTAAGTTTTTGTTTCAATATTTATAATTGGTAAACATTTTCATTTCTTAAATAATTTTCGAATAAATTTTTATTCTTTGGAGGATTTTTCGAAGTTTTTTAAATATATTTGATTAATTTTATTGATCTTGTACTGATTTTTGAATGTGTATGTACTTGACGTTTCTTTTTTACTTTTATAAGGTAAAAATATATTTTGGTTATATTTTGGTAGAATTTATCTTCTTTTTGTAAAAATCAAGTGATAGTTTGTTCCTTACATAATTTTATTTAAATTGATTTATTTATTATACATTATTCATTTTTTAATTATAAACATATGTAGATGTACGTAACATTATTAATATTTATATTGAATATACATGACTATACGGCAATCATATTTGTTAATGCACATATGTATAAATTTTAATAACAATATTAGTAAAACACAATATAAACACAACAAATAACATTAATATAATTAAAATTATATATGTATATGCATATATACAGGGTGACAGCTAACCGGCAGCCAATCTGTAATAGATAGATATATGTATATATATATATAGATATACTAATAGATAGATGTATACAAATATACTAATAGATATATTAATATACAAATAAACGTAAATATATATATATATATATTTATGTTTATTTCTATATTAGTATATCTATACATCTATCTATTAGTATATCTATATATATCTATCTATTACAGATTGGCTGCCAGTTAGCTGTCACCCTGTATATATGTATATACATATATAATTTTATTTATATTAATGTTATTTGTTGTGTTTATATTGTGTTTTTACTAATATTGTTATTAGAATTTAAACATATGTGCATTAACAAATATGATTGCCGTATACATGTATATTCAATATAAATATTAATAATGTTATGTACATCTACATATGTTTATAATTAAAAAATGAATAATGTATAATAAATAAATCAATTTAAATAAATTATGTAAGGAACACTATCACTTGATTTTTACAAAAAGAAGATAAATTCTATCAAAACCTTATAAAAGTAAAAAAAAAACGTTAAGTACATATACATTCACAAATCAGTCGAAAGATCAATAAAATCAATCAAATATATTTAAATACGTCATATATAATTATATCTAAATTATTTCTTCATAAGATAATATTAATGTGAGTTTTTAATTGCAATCAATCAAATTAAATCGGTACATTCAATTTTGAGATATCAAGATTTCTTTCTCGTAAAAGTTCAATAACATTATTTTCTTCAGATCAGATTCATATGTAATATACACACATGTAAATCCAGTTTGCCATTCAAGAGGCTTTACAATGTGCCTACATACAATTTCATTTTACTAAAACAAAATTATTATGTATAATGTAAATAATGAATTTACGAGAAAGAAATCTTGATATCTCAAAATTGAGTGTACCGATTTAATTGGATTGGTTGCAATTGAAAACTCACATTAATATTATTTCAGGAAAACATAATTTAGATATAATTATATATGACGTTATATATAATTATATGTAATTATATATGATTTATATATACCAGCATATATAATTATATATAAATTATTTATGGGCACTATATATAATTTATATATAATTTATATATATTTATATATATTTTTATATATGGACTCCATTGTTCTTGCCGGCTTATATCTGAAGAAATGCAAATGCTTTATATGATTATATATAATAATATCAGGTCATATCTGATTGTACCTATTGAAGTTGAGTAATCATATATAGATATATATATATAATCCTATAAAGTCATATATAGTTTCATATATGAAAGAATAAGAACAACTGAGTCTATATATGCATCTTTCCGAGAAAAAATAATTATATATAATTATATCTAAATTATTTTTTCATGAGATAATATTAATGTGAGTTTTCAATTGCAACCAATCCAAATAAATTGGTACACTCAATTTTGAGATATCAAGATTTCTTTCTCGTAAAAGTTCAATAACATTATTTTCTTCAGATCTTCAAATGACATTATATACAATCATATAAAAAAATGGCATTATACAATCGTATACGATTGTATGTAACCATATATAAACATATATAACCACATAGCCATATATAATTATATACAACCACATATAATTATATACAATCATATATGATTATATATAATTAACATTATATACAATCAGATTGTATGTAACCATATACAGATATATAAATATTTATATATAAATAACCATATATAGATATTTCTAATGAGTAAATCATAAAAATAGTGGCAGTCCTCTTCCACATCAGACAGGAACAAGAAGCTAATTTTTGCTTGCCTTAACCACGCTACGAGTGATCTTTATGTAGCCGATCGACTGCACTTTGCTCCTGAGAGAGTACGCCGCCTATCGACGGCGCCGCGCTCTAACTAGCGGGCAAGTCTGCATATCTAATTGTATATGGCGCCATATATAATGCTATATATAATTATATATAGGATGCTCACATAGCATTATATCTGGCGTCACATACAATTATATAAAATTAGATATGGTGCTATATCTGATTATATATGGACCCAGATTAACCACATTAATATATATGGCTATATATGACTATATAGTTGTATATAATGCTATATATAATTATATACAAAATGCACTACTAACACAGCATTATATATGGCGCCACATACAATTATATACAATTAGATATGGTATTCAGTTAAACGTACCTGCAATTAAAAATATACATTTTACATAACGATATATTATTTTTTTAATTAATACAAATAAAAAAAAGAATTATAATTATATTTAATGTATTGGCAAAAAAGATAATTAAGATAATTAAAAATTACTTGATAAATATGTGTTACTGTCGTGGGGTTCAACGTCTCTTCTCTATCCTTCTAACAGCGATGGAGTAACAATATAGTACTGGCACCCGTAATAGTTCTAGAGTTCCTGATAGATTTCAGCAATAGTTCTGTACATTAAATATATTTAAACAGTTACGCCGCCTATCAACGGCGCCGCGCTCTAACTAGCGGGCAAGTCTGCATATCTAATTGTATATGGCGCCATATATAATGCTATATATAATTATATATAGGATGCTCACATAGCATTATATCTGGCGTCACATACAATTATATAAAATTAGATATGGTGCTATATCTGATTATATATGGACCCAGATTAGCCACATTAATATATATGGCTATATATGACTATATAGTTGTATATAATGCTATATATAATTATATACAAAATGCACTACTAACACAGCATTATATATGGCGCCACATACAATTATATACAATTAGATATGGTATTCAGTTAAACGTACCTGCAATTAAAAATATACATTTTACATAACAATATATTAATTTTTTAATTAATACAAATAAAAAAAAGAATTATAATTATATTTAATGTATTGGCAAAAAAGATAATTAAAATAATTAAAAATTACTTGATAAATATGTGTTACTGTCGTGGGGTTCAACGTCTCTTCTCTATCCTTCTAACAGCGATGGAGTAACAATATAGTACTGGCACCCGTAATAGTTCTAGAGTTCCTGATAGATTTCAGCAATAGTTCTGTACATTAAATATATTTAAACAGTTTTTTAATTTGGCTGTTGGCATTGCACTACAAGAGTAAGGTACCACTTTTTGGTGAGTTTCAACTAACTTTATGGCATTTTCTAACAGTTCCGCAATAGTTTCAAAGCTTTTTATATGTTTCGTCGACAGTTCCGGTCTTTAAGCATTTTTAAACAATTTTTTTATTAGACGGCTGGCACCGCACTACAAGAGTAAACTACCATTTTATAGCGAGTTCCAGACGAGTACATAGCATTTTTCAATAATTCTGTAATAGTTCCGAAGCTATTTGCAAGTTTCGTCGACATATCAGGTTTTTAAGCATTTTTAAGCAATTTTTTTATTAGACGGCTGGCACCGCACTACAAGAGTAAATTACCATTTTATAGCGAGTTCCATACGAATACATAAAATATTAAAAAAAATAAAATTTAAAAAAATGAGGTGCTAACTTCCAGTGGCACCTCATTAATGAAAATTGAACATTTTAACAGCAGTTCTACTTGCACCCGTAATAGTTCTAAAGTTCCTGATAGATTTTAGCAATAGTTCTGTACATTAAATATATTTAAACAGTTTTTTAATTTGGCTGTTGGCATTGCACCACAAGAGTAAAGTACCACTGTTTGGCGAGTTTCAGTCAACTTTATGACATTTTCTAAAAGTTCTGCAATAATGTCAAAGCTTTTGTAGATTTCGTCGACAGTTCCGGTCTTTAAGCATTTTTAAGCAATTTTTTTATTAGACGGCTGGCACCGCACTACAAGAGTAAACTACCATTTTATAGCAAGTGCCAGACGAGTACATAGCATATTTTAATAGTTCTGCAATAGTTTCAAAGCTTTTTGCAGGTTTTGTCGACACTTCCGGTCTTTAAGTATTTTTAAACAATTTTTTAGTAGACCGCTGGCACCGCACTACAAGAGTAAACTACCATTTTATAGCGAATTTCAGAAGAGTACATAGCATGTTTTAATAGTTCTGCAATAGGTCCAAAGCTTTTTGCAGATTTCGTCGACAGTTCCGGTTTTTAAGCATTTTTAAACAATTTTTTTATTAGACGGCTAACACCGCACTACAAGAGTAAATTACCATTTTATAGCGAGATCCAGACGAATACATAACATATTTTAATAGTTCTGCAATAGTGACAAAGCTTTCTGTAGGTTTCGTCGACAGTTCCGGTCTTTGAGCATTTTTAAGAATTTTTTAATTAGACGGCTGGCACCGCACTACAAGAATAAATTACAATTTTATAGCGAGATCCAGACGAATACATAACATATTTTAATAGTTCTGCAATAGTGACAAAGCTTTCTGTAGGTTTCGTCGACAGTTCCGGTCTTTGAGCATTTTTAAGAATTTTTTAATTAGACGGCTGGCACCGCACTACAAGAATAAATTACAATTTTATAGCGAGTTCCAGACAAGTACATATTTTAATAGTTCTGCAATAGTGACAAAGTTTTTTGTAGGTTTCGTCGACAGTTCCGGTCTTTAAGTATTTTTAAACAATTTTTTAGTAGACCGCTGGCACCGCACTACAAGAGTAAACTACCATTTTATAGCGAGTTCCAGACGAGTACATAGCATATTTTAATAGTTCTGCAATAGTTCCAAAGCTTTTTGCAGGTTTCGTCGACAGTTCCGGTCTTTAAGTATTTAAAAAAAATTTTTTTATTAGACGGCTGGCACCGCACTACAAAAGTAAACTACAATTTTATAGCGAGTTTCAGACGAGTACATAGCATTTCTCAATAGTTCTGCAATAGTTCCAAAGCTTTTTGCAGTTTTCGTCGACAGTTCCGGTCTTTAAGCATTTTTAGGCAATTTATTTATTAGACGGCTGGCACCGCACTACAGGAGTAAACTACCATTTTATAGTGAGTTCCAGACGAGTACATAACATTTTTCAATAGTTCTGCAATAGTGACAAAGCTTTTTGTAGGTTTCGTCGACATTTTCGATCTTTAAATATTTTTAAACAATTTTTTTTATTAGATTGCTGGCACTCCACTACAAGAGTAAACTACCATTTTATAGCAAGTTCCAGACGAGTACATAGCATTTTTTAATAGTTTTGCAATAGTTCCAAATCTTTATGCAGGTTTTGTCGACAGTTCCGGTTTTTAGCATTTTTAGGCGATTTGTTTATTAGACGGCTGGCACCGCACTACAAGAGTAAACTACAATTTTATAGCGAGTTCCAGACAACCACACAGCATTCTCCAATATATTTCTGCAATAGTTTCAAAGCTTTTTGTAGGTTTTATCGACAGTTCGTTTGACAAACAATGGTATTTATAAGTAACCTCTTTCTAAACCTCTAAGGATAAGTATTTATACATGTCATGAATTACTGGTTAACAATAGAGCGACATTGTAAGTTGATTTACAAATAAAATATTATATTAAAATTAAATATATTTGACAAATAATATTGTAATTATGTTGGTAATTTAACTTAAACAAATCATATGACTTTTTAATTTAATATAAAAAAGTTTCTCAAAATTAACTTTTACTTTAACTAGAAACAAATTAATCTTAACGTAAATTTAATAGAATTAGTATTTATTTACGTAACTTTTAACATAATAGAATTCATTTCATAATCAATTAAATTTCATTAACTTAGTTAAAAATTAGATTAACTAACCCAACTCTAAAATTTAAAAAATGTCAATTACATTACTAACACATACCTATCAAATACCATAAAATTGGCTGAAGTTTAAATACCATAGCGTAGTATTCATATCTGATAGTGCGAGACAGGATCAAATAAAAAATTGTTTAAACATGCTTAAAGACCGGAATTGTCGACGAAACCTGCAAAAAGCTTTGGAACTATTGCTGAACTATTGAAAAATACTATGTAATCGTCTGGAACTCGCTATAAAATGGTAGTTTACTTTTTTAGTGCGGTGCCAGCCGTATAATTAAAAAATTGTTTAAATATATTTAATGTAGAATACAGAACTATTGTTAAAATCTATCAAAAACTCTAGAACTATTACGGGTGCAAGTATAACTGCTGTTAAAACGTTCAATTTTTATTAATGAGGTGCCAGGGGAAAATAGCACCTCATATTTTCAAATATCAATTTTTTTTAAATAAATCAACGGAACTATTTCTGAAACTTATCAGGAATTCTATAAAAAAACTTTATGTATATACATAACTTAGTTAGAAAAATAACCCATCAAATTGATATCAAATTAAGGGAGAATTGATATAAATTGCATTGATCAAATCAAATTGATGTCGATTTGATGGTTATTTCTCACTGGAAGGGTTAGAAAGATAAACAGAGACGAACAAAAACAAGGAAGATATGAAAAAATAATATGGGCAAAATATAATAGAGTGTACAAAGAAATAAAAATAGATGAGAAGCTTTTGTATATTTTAGTGGGGTAAAATAAGAGTAGGGAGTTAGTCTATGATAGCGAGATTTAAGTGCGGAAACGAGGCATTAGGGAATAGATATTGGAAAAAGGAAAAAGTGTAGGCTATACAATTTAAAAGTAGAGACTTTAGAACCAATATTAGAAGAATTTACAGAATTGCGAAGACAAAATTTCTCTGTTAGGAAAATGTTATCAGAGGTAGATATAGGTACAAAATGGATGAAAAATGTATTAAAGACGAGAAATGACAAAGAAAAGCGTAAATAGTCATTAAGAGTCCTATGTTATTATGTAATTAAGCTATGTAACCTTTTTTCAAAGGCCGAAATGTTTAAAAAATAAACGAGTTGTATATATGTTATATGCAATAGTAATTTTATGCAGGGTGTAATAACAAATAAAAAAATAACAGTTGGCGCGCGCGAAGCGCGTGCATGTTCTAGTCCTATCTAAAAAAGGAGATGTTAAATCGAATCGAATTTATTGTTGCCGCTTTTCCGAGATGCTGATTGGCTGTCTCGCTATAAAGTTGTTAAGTGCGTTGTGACTGTCTTCACTTCGTGTCATTTCCAGCTGTCAAACTACTTCGTGTCATTTTCAGCTGTCAAACTGTCACTTTTGATAGCTGATTGAAATAATTACAAGAAATCAGGGAAAAAGAAAAAAGAGCCAAATAAAAAATATACGAGAGGAAGAGAAAGAGAGAAAGAGAGAAAGAGAGAAAGGGGGGGGGGAGAAGTAAGAATCCTTTCTAAAAAAGGGCATGGCATCAATACTCGCATCTCTCGAAGTATTGTTGTCGCTTTTCCGCGATGCCGATTAAACGTGTGTCAATAGTTTTTAAAAAAGTTATGGTGTTGTAATTAATAAAAACATTTTTTTAAAAATTATTTTGCCCGGAAAACTTGAATTTTGAAAGCTGGACGTGAAGTGCTAATTGAATATCGACAGATTTATTTATTTTAACGCAGTTTTCATATAGTTCCGGACGCGTCCAATAATTTTCTAAAGAGTTTCAGTGATATAATTAATTAAAACATTTTTTAAACAATTATTTTGTCCGAAAAACTTGACTTTTTGGGCTAGATGTGAAATGCAAATCGAATATTGACAATTATGTCTATTTCAACGCAGTTTTCATATAGTTCTGTACGCGTATAATGGTTTTTTAAAGAGTTACGGCGTTATAATTAATTAAAACATTTTTTAAACAATTCTTTTGCCCGAAAAACTTGAATTTCTAAGGCTACACGTCAAGTGCTATTCGAATATTGACAGATCTATTTATTTTAACGAAATTCTTATATAGTTCGGGACGCGTACAATATGTTTCTGTAAAGTTCCGGTGATATAATTAATTAAAACATTTTTTAAACAATTATTTTGTTTGAAAAACTTGAATTTCTAAGGCTACACGACAAGTGCTAATCGAATATCGACAGATCTATGTATTTTAACGTAATTCTCATATAGTTCGGGACGCGTACAATATGTTTCTATAAAGTTCAGGTGATATAATTAATTAAAACATTTTTTAAACAATTATTTTGCTTGAAAAACTTGAATTTCTAAGGCTACACGACAAGTGCTAATCGAATATCGACAGATCTAATTATTTTAACGTAATTCTCATATAGTTCGGGACGCGTACAATATGTTTGTATAAAATTCAGGTGATATAATTAATTAGAACATTTTTTAAACAATTATTTTGCCCGAAAAACTTGAATTTCTAAGGCTACACGTCAAGTGCTATTTGAATATCGACAGATCTAATTATTTTAACGTAATTCTCATATAGTTCGGGACGCGTACAATATGTTTCTATAAAGTTCAGGTGATATAATTAATTAAAACATTTTTTAAACAATTATTTTGCCCGAAAAACTTGAATTTCTAAGGCTACACGTCAAGTGCTATTTGAATATTGACAGATCTATTTATTTGAACGTAATTCTCATATAGTTCGGGACGCGTACAATATGTTTCTGTAAAGTTCCGGTGATATAATTAATTAGAACATTTTTTAAACAATTATTATGCTTGAAAAACTTGAATTTTTGAGGCTACACGACAAGTGCTAATCGAATATCGACAGATCTATTTATTTTAACGTAATTCTCATATAGTTCGGGACGCTTACAATATGTTTCTATAAAGTTCAGGTGATATAATTAATTAAAACATTTTTTAAACAATTATTTTGCCCAAAAAACTTGAATTTTTGAGGCTACACGACAAGTGCTAATCGAATATCGACAGATCTATGTATTTTAACGTAATTCTCATATAGTTCGGGACGCGTACAATATGTTTCTATAAAGTTCAGGTGATATAATTAATTAAAACATTTTTTAAACAATTATTTTGCTTGAAAAACTTGAATTTCTAAGGCTACACGACAAGTGCTAATCGAATATCGACAGATCTAATTATTTTAACGTAATTCTCATATAGCTCGGGACGCGTACAATATGTTTGTATAAAATTCAGGTGATATAATTAATTAGAACATTTTTTAAACAATTATTTTGCCCGAAAAACTTGAATTTCTAAGGCTACACGTCAAGTGCTATTTGAATATCGACAGATCTATTTATTTTAACGTAATTCTCATATAGTTCGGGACGCGTACAATATGTTTCTATAAAGTTCCGGTGATATAATTAATTAGAACATTTTTTAAACAATTATTTTGCTTGAAAAACTTGAATTTCTAAGGCTACACGACAAGTGCTAATCGAATATCGACAGATCTTATTATTTTAACGTAATTCTCATATAGTTCGGGACGCGTACAATATGTTTCTGTAAAGTTCCGGTGATATAATTAATTAGAACATTTTTTAAACAATTATTTTGCTTGAAAAACTTGAATTTCTAAGGCTACACGACAAGTGCTAATCGAATATCGACAGATCTAATTATTTTAACGTAATTCTCATATAGTTCGGGACGCTTACAATATGTTTCTATAAAGTTCAGGTGATATAATTAATTAAAACATTTTTTAAACAATTATTTTGCCCAAAAAACTTGAATTTTTGAGGCTACACGACAAGTGCTAATTGAATATCGACAGATCTATGTATTTTAACGTAATTCTTATATAGTTTGGGACGCGTACAATATGTTTCTATAAAGTTCCGGTGATATAATTAATTAGAACATTTTTTAAACAATTATTATGCTTGAAAAACTTGAATTTCTAAGGCTACACGACAAGTGCTAATCGAATATCGACAGATCTATGTATTTTAACGTAATTCTCATATAGTTCGGGACGCGTACAATATGTTTCTATAAAGTTCAGGTGATATAATTAATTAAAACATTTTTTAAACAATTATTTTGCTTGAAAAACTTGAATTTCTAAGGCTACACGACAAGTGCTAATCGAATATCGACAGATCTAATTATTTTAACGTAATTCTCATATAGTTCGGGACGCGTACAATATGTTTGTATAAAATTCAGGTGATATAATTAATTAGAACATTTTTTAAACAATTATTTTGCCCGAAAAACTTGAATTTCTAAGGCTACACGTCAAGTGCTATTTGAATATCGACAGATCTAATTATTTTAACGTAATTCTCATATAGTTCGGGACGCGTACAATATGTTTCTATAAAGTTCAGGTGATATAATTAATTAAAACATTTTTTAAACAATTATTTTGCCCGAAAAACTTGAATTTCTAAGGCTACACGTCAAGTGCTATTTGAATATTGACAGATCTATTTATTTGAACGTAATTCTCATATAGTTCGGGACGCGTACAATATGTTTCTGTAAAGTTCCGGTGATATAATTAATTAGAACATTTTTTAAACAATTATTATGCTTGAAAAACTTGAATTTTTGAGGCTACACGACAAGTGCTAATCGAATATCGACAGATCTATTTATTTTAACGTAATTCTCATATAGTTCGGGACGCTTACAATATGTTTCTATAAAGTTCAGGTGATATAATTAATTAAAACATTTTTTAAACAATTATTTTGCCCAAAAAACTTGAATTTTTGAGGCTACACGACAAGTGCTAATCGAATATCGACAGATCTATGTATTTTAACGTAATTCTCATATAGTTCGGGACGCGTACAATATGTTTCTATAAAGTTCAGGTGATATAATTAATTAAAACATTTTTTAAACAATTATTTTGCTTGAAAAACTTGAATTTCTAAGGCTACACGACAAGTGCTAATTGAATATCGACAGATCTAATTATTTTAACGTAATTCTCATATAGTTCGGGACGCGTACAATATGTTTGTATAAAATTCAGGTGATATAATTAATTAGAACATTTTTTAAACAATTATTTTGCCCGAAAAACTTGAATTTCTAAGGCTACACGTCAAGTGCTATTTGAATATCGACAGATCTATTTATTTTAACGTAATTCTCATATAGTTCGGGACGCGTACAATATGTTTCTATAAAGTTCCGGTGATATAATTAATTAGAACATTTTTTAAACAATTATTTTGCTTGAAAAACTTGAATTTCTAAGGCTACACGACAAGTGCTAATCGAATATCGACAGATCTTATTATTTTAACGTAATTCTCATATAGTTCGGGACGCGTACAATATGTTTCTGTAAAGTTCCGGTGATATAATTAATTAGAACATTTTTTAAACAATTATTTTGCTTGAAAAACTTGAATTTCTAAGGCTACACGACAAGTGCTAATCGAATATCGACAGATCTAATTATTTTAACGTAATTCTCATATAGTTCGGGACGCTTACAATATGTTTCTATAAAGTTCAGGTGATATAATTAATTAAAACATTTTTTAAACAATTATTTTGCCCAAAAAACTTGAATTTTTGAGGCTACACGACAAGTGCTAATCGAATATCGACAGATCTATGTATTTTAACGTAATTCTCATATAGTTTGGGACGCGTACAATATGTTTCTATAAAGTTCCGGTGATATAATTAATTAGAACATTTTTTAAACAATTATTATGCTTGAAAAACTTGAATTTCTAAGGCTACACGACAAGTGCTAATCGAATATCGACAGATCTAATTATTTTAACGTAATTCTCATATAGTTCGGGACGCTTACAATATGTTTCTATAAAGTTCAGGTGATATAATTAATTAAAACATTTTTTAAACAATTATTTTGCCCAAAAAACTTGAATTTTTGAGGCTACACGACAAGTGCTAATTGAATATCGACAGATCTATGTATTTTAACGTAATTCTCATATAGTTTGGGATGCGTACAATATGTTTCTATAATGTTCTGGTGATATAATTAATTAGAACATTTTTTAAACAATTATTATGCTTGAAAAACTTGAATTTCTAAGGCTACACGTCAAGTGCTATTTGAATATCGACAGATCTAATTATTTTAACGTAATTCTCATATAGTTCGGGACGCGTACAATATGTTTCTATAAAGTTCAGGTGATATAATTAATAAAAACATTTTTTAAACAATTATTTTGCCCGGAAAACTTGAATTTTTAAAGCTAGACCTGAAATGCTAATCAAATATCGACTGATCTATTTATTTTAACGTAATTCTCACATAGTTCCGGACGCGTACAATAATTTGTTATAGAATTCAGGTGATATAATTAATTAAAACATTTTTTAAACAATTATATTTTTCGGAAAACTTGAATTTTGAGGGTTGACGGGAAATGCTAATCGAATATCGAGAATTCTATTTATTTTAACACAGTTTTTCTATAGTTCCGGACGCGTACAATAATTTTCTAAAGAGTTCGCCAGAAAGTGAAAGTTTTGAAAATTGATTGAAAACTAACAGGTAACATTACATATAATATATTATAATTTTTAATTTATTTAAAGGAGATTAAGTATGGAGATAAAGTATGTAAGAGTGATATTAAGAAACATGAAAATATAATATAATCACTAATTTGTGTTTAGTGAGTGAGAGAGGGGTGGAGGGAGGAGAGTGGGAGAGCGTGAGAGATAAAGAAGAGGATTAAATAAGAAAGTAAAGTGTAAGAGTAATATTGAACAATATGAAAATAATATAATTAATATCATTAATATTATAATTAATAATTTAGAGAGTGGGAGAAAGAGCGTGAGATAGAGAAGGGCATTAAATATGATAAAGTGTGTGAGAGTAATATTACAGAAGAAAAAAAAGTGCAATGTTCAATATAAAAATGCTAAGTGGCGCGCGCGAAGCGCGCGCAATGTTGTGGTCTAGTTGTATCAAATTATGCAATGCCAAAGGCTTAAAGCTCTTCGTCTGTTTTATTTGGGCAACCTTCAGGTTGAAGAACGCGCGCGGATTAAAGTTGCTTGTACGCCTAATAGCCGCGCTCTAATAACCGAAAGATCGCTGCTAAAACACGACTTAACGTTCTCTTAGCGAGTAGTAAAACCGATACGGCGCAACAGGTTCTACGAACGTTAAATGTGCCATGCTATCCGCATCCCGCGTATGTTACGCTAATTGGGCCCGACACGCCGTACCGGTGAGATTTTCCATTTTACTCCGGCCGGACCGGTCGGACACACCGCTTCCACGCTCCATCCGGGAATCGTTAATTAGGGGCCTTCAATATCCGCGAGGTACATACATAACGTAAAAGTCAGGCGTAAGGTATACGCCTTTGTGACGAGATTGCGTCGCGCGTTTTGAGTACCTGGGCCTCTCAACGCGGTCGAGTCCCCTCGTGTAGATAATTAGCGAGATTTCGGGATAGTCATGAACCTGTCGAAAGTGACATACGCCAAACCGATACTCGGCGGGCGACCAGATTCGTGATTCTCCCTTTTAACAAAGTATCCCCGTAATCCTTTATATTACGGCCGGTACACCTTTGGATTTGGCTGAGACACCGCCTGCACTGAATGTGCTGACCACGTGTGCTAGTAGATTATATTCGGGGACCTCTTTCCGAGTTTTTGCTTGTCCGTTGTTAACTTTTTACATTTTCTGTTTTAATAAAAAACGACTCTTACTATTTCTGGAGGCCGCTGTAAGTAAATTATTTCCGATAATTTTCCATTTTGTCGATCATGGATGATTTTTAAAGATTCAGCATTGAACATTTAATTGTACATTTTGAATCACGCGTTCCGTCAGGTTTTATTTTGAATCTTAAAGATTCCAATCCAAAAGTAAGATAAAAACTCTGAAATTAGTTAAGTTTAAATTGTGAAAGAGCTTCTATTTTTTTTAATCGCACTTTTTAAATCGAAACCGTTTTGAAACCTGGGCCGGCATTGTCCACCGTATGGTCTTTGAGACACCGCGCGAGATGCTCGTAAGGGGTGTTTAAAAAAGAAGCGACTCAAGAGCGAGGTCGAGTCGGCAACGACGCGTCTCCGGCGCGTACGCGAGGCAGGACGATAAATATCTTTATGCGCTGCACGTTGCGAGCGCGCACGACATTGTGGGCAATGATCGTAAACCGACATGTTCGTGGCCCCCTCCCCCTTCCGCGCCCTTGTGTCGCGCCCCCCTTGACCCTTCTCGTGTACCCGATGCCAGATTATACGCGCTGGACCGCGCGGCACCGACAACTTCATCCGCAGGGCGCCTCTGATTTATCCTTATTAATAAAACTTTAAAGTCCTGTTAACATGTGCCGGAGTGGGAGGGAAGAGAAAACGTGGTTGCCCGAGGGGGAATGCGTGACAGGGTGGGAACGTGGGCGGAGAGAATTCGTCATGACAGCAAAACTATTGCTGCACTCGACAGCTCAATGTGCTCTTAATCGATATGTATATTTACAAGAAGTTAACAAAGATCGCGAATCTTGTAATGATAAAAGAGACTACGTACGAGATTTTAAAAAGTCGAAAATGTAACATTTTATCTAATATAAATCTATTTCTTTATTTTTCACATGTTTACTTTACACTTAAATCATTAGCTTTCGTATATTTAATATTATTAATAGATTAGTATATATTAGTATTTATTACAGTATTAGAAAATTCGTATATTAATACTGTGATAAAATATGATAAATTTACTGTTATAACGACGCTTTATTCTCTACGTAGATTACTGCTATAACACTCTCGTACTCGATAGTTGACGCCACGCGTGTTTTTCAAACGTGCTAAGTAGGATATAAATGCGAAAGGGAGAAATGTCGTAATCGCGAGACAATATCGATTCTTGGACCGCACGGGTCCAAAGTATCTCGGTCCGGTCCGTATTACGACCACACATCGGTTCGCAGCGGGGTGCACGGCGCAGCGCTGAGGGATGCGTCGCGGAGGGGGCAGCGCGGGCGAGCTGAGCAGCGCCTATCCACGAGATATCAGGCATTATTAAAAGTACATAAACACCGCGAGGTAAAACGCGAGTTATGGCCCGGCTCGGCTGTGAATTAAGGAGGGGCGACGACAGAACGATGCGAGGACGAGATAAAGAGAGCTATCGAGGCCTCTAGGCCCCGCGCGTCTCTCCTTCTTTTTCTCTTCCTCCTTTTTCCCTTCCGTCTCTTTCTTTCCCCTCGTCCTTCTCTCATATACCGTTCACGCGTTTTGGTCCCGAGGGAATTATGTCATTTCTTCGCACCCTTGGCTACCGCTCGTTCGACGTCTTCATCTCTCGGAGGTCACGCGTGTATTTTTTTTGCTCTGTTAAAAAAAGTCGATAGAAAAATAATAGAATAAGAAAATTGATACTACTTGCTAAAAATATTATTGTTTTACTTTTTATACGCCGAAAGAATTCTTAAAATGTTAATGTTATCGTATTATTATACGATGTAAGCGTGGATTTAATAATTAGAAAGATAGAATTATTAATTTATTATTTTTTATAGTTTTGAATTCATGGATAAATGATTAAAACTTTGTTGCATTCAATTGTATTAATTTCTGGTTTTATGGAATTAAACGGTTGAATATTTTTTACTGCTTTCTATCAATTTTTTTTAACGGAGTATACTTTATAATTTAGGAGGAATATAATCTATATAGGAATATATTTAATAAAAAGAAATATAGGGCAATAAAATTTTATTAATTATATGTAGTTAAATCATGTCTTTTCAAATTTTTTGGTACAATCATGAAACGAATATAAATCAGAGTGCTTCTTTATGAGACAAGAACTTTAAAGATATCGAAATGAAAAAGATATGATCCGGTATTATTGCTGCTAGCATCATTTTTTTCAAGGATGAGTCAATACATTCGCAACATTGTGCAACGTTCACATGATATTCACTAACCCGAGTACGACCGGTCGACAGTAACGAGAGCATAGTAAGCATCCTTGCGTGGGGCATCCGAAAGATGCCGAGCCCTAATGAAGCCGTTTTGGTGAACGGGCCAGTGGCTGAGGGGGAGAGATCGATCCCTTATCGGCAAGACTCGATCTGAGATCAGCGTTTAGGCTCGCGATCGGCTATCGATCCTCGAGAACTTCGCCTCGAGGATGAAACTCAGACGTAATTCACGATCCCCATCGTCCTTTATTTTCTCTTTCTCTCTCTCTCCCTCTCTCCCCCTCTCTTCTCTTTTTGTCTCTTTATCTCTTTCTCTCTCTCTCTCTCTCTCTCTCTCCCATCTCAGATTATCCAATCGCATTTGGTTGTCTTTCCGATTGAGACGCATGTCGAAGTTGGCTGTGCACCCCCGCGGATCGCACGCACGACGATGAACGAGCCCGATAGCGGCTCTTCGTGATCATCATTAACCATTTACCAGCCGCGATGTCTCCACGTCATGACGCTGCGGGACGATATAGTGGCGGATGGACATTGATAGGAGAATAATTACAATGGGCACTTCCATATGAGACGAACGCACGTGAACAATGTCGCGGCGGCAATCGTCTCGACTTTTTGATGTCCATTGCTTGTTTGTGACATTATATAGTTCCTTTGCGAAGTAGAAGACTTTCATTATGCAACACTGGCAAATGTCAACTCAGAAGCCATATTTTAGTACATATATTTAATAGCTTTATTTATTACAGTTTTATATACAATAATATATAATATTAACTCTAGAAGACAAAACTGAAGTTCTCTATCTTTAGAGACGAAAGCGGGATCAAATTTCATCCCAAACTTTGGAATCTACTCAATCCTTTGTCTCAGCAGTAAATTAATAATTAAGTATTTCCTCCGTTTTTTTTTTTAATCAAGACAATGTTAACGTATATAAACACGGTGTTTCTTGTCAGAGAAGTATTGAGTGCGAAAATGAACGTAGTTTAAATTTCATTTTGTGTGATAAAGCACCCCGCGTTTGTTTTTTAAATATACTTGCATGGTATTTTTACGGGATATCGATATCAATATTGATCACAGGAAATAACGATCCGATTACAATGCTGCATTAGAACAGTTGAGTGTCGTCGAAAGTGTTCACCAGCTCTCGTGTTAAAGTTATTGTTTTCCGTTCGACGCCGAGAACATCAACGACTGTCCGACTAGGCGACAGCTCAATCCCCCGGAAAGCGATATTAATTAGCATCTTCCGTCCCGTTCCTTAAACAGTTGTTTCATGGGGGTCGACAGGGCGGGGCGCGGCATGTCCTGCACTTGTCCCGTCGTCCTCTCGCTCATGTCGCGCGTCCACCCACGACGGCCGCGATATGGATGTGAGCATTTAGCCGACGGGACGGACGCTGCGCAGGAAGGCCCTGAATCATTGCGCTCCTACGGAATGGCCGCGTCGCCATTACACACGCGGACAGTAACATAATGTAACATACGCACGCGCGCACATAGTCAACCACCACCCACGTAGTGGGACGATCTCGGAGTAGCGTGGCTCCGCGGACGAAAGTCGATCGGCGAGCGATCGTAGAGCTCACACGGCGACTCAAATGTGTTGTTAATTAACGGACATCTTGAAAAAAAAAAAACGTCCGTTTGCCATCTTTGTTTTTGGTTTACTAAATGCACGTGTTTTAGCCGTATAATGAAGAGGAATTTAGAGTCAGTTTTCTTAAATGAATGTTAAATGTAGCGCACAATAAATACGAATGTAAGACATTAATATGTCATACAAAACACAAGCATAAATTATTATTTATTCTATAACGTTTATTGAGAAAATTGAGTACAAAATTTTAATTTTTAGTTGTAATATCTAATATTCTACCATTGGGCGCAAGGCTTTACTTTCTTTACTGCGAGAATACGTTTTTTTATTAATTAATTTTTTCTTTTTATTATTCAATTCAATTCTTTATACGTCAAAGAGCACGCTCAAATGTCTTGCTATTTTATAAATTTTATTTTATTGATTGGGCATTAATATATGTATATTAGCGTAAACTTTTATTGAGAATAAGATTTCTGAAGGAAATATCTATAACAATTCCGTTATGATGTTCCATAAATTTAGAACATAGAACACTTATGAGTATTATATGTTGCTTTAATAATACTACTACTCATACCATCATAGATAAGAACATAGCAAAACACTAGTTCTATTATTTCAAATTGTAGGAAATTGGAATTGAATTCCACAGTTGATTACGTCATAAAACCGCTTGGAAATCCTTTGAGACCAATGAAGCTTTATCTAGATGTAAGTTTAGGCCAGAAAAAGCGAAAGCGGAAGAGGTTTAAAATAGCGAAAGGGTATTCGGCTGTAATTGGCGCTAATTAACCGCAGACAGTAAGCTCGATGATGTACGATATAATACTGGTAACTCATGATATTTTCTTAAGGATTCGACGAGTGGATTATTTATAGCCGGATCGATCGGGTCGAGTCTTGGAATCTCGGTATATTTATTGCGGAGTCCCGATGCACGTACGATAGAGACTATGTTCTAGAGATCAAGATGTTAGTCCGGTAACGAATCGTTGGCGTGTTTCATTAATTACGAGAGTAGGAAATCATCGCAGGATTTAATCTTCGAGATGCTTATCGTAGTTTAAGGAAATAAGAAATGAACTTAGCTACGGCTTCTATTACCCGGTTATCTGTGAATTTATCTGTGAATATATATGCGAAACTTAGTTTATTGATTGGGAAATTTATCTAATCTTAAATAACTCTCATTATTTTGTTTCTTTATTTGTATTAATAACTTCTACTTTTTTATTTTGTTTCTAATTACAATGTGCAAACAAAAATCAGGAATAACTTATATTTGCAATTTACAAGATTTTGAAGTATTAAACATTTATTAATTATTGATAAATGCATATAATAAGAAAAATTTACATATATTTACAATAAGAAGTATTCTTTTCGATAAATTTATGGCTAAAAACTGATACAATCTGAGGATTTTCTCTTCATGTCTATGTACACATCATCGAACACAGTGACGTATCGTCGTGAACCACAGGCTAAATAAGCGGTTAGTTAACTACAGCAATTAGCATCAGTGTCGATGGTTGCTATTACTTTTGTCTTTGTTATTGTCACTGACATGTCTCAATTGAGTGTGCGAGAAGCGCGCTTAGCTGTCCGGAAAAACGATTGAAGACTGTCGAACTGTGTTAATAACCAATTTCTGTCAACATTGTATGTTAAACTTGCCAATGATTGAATGGTCAAGCGACTAAAGTTTGATGAAATTATTTCTCGTGATACTTGAATGAATGAGAAGTTTATCAACGGAATTTTGATCGTATTAATTGAGAATCGCAATTAGGCAACAATATTTAATTAAATATTTAATTAAAATGATATAAGAGACAAATGTTTACGGTTAAAAATGATAAATGAGTACTCTATATGCCTGCAAAGAGAGTAAAGAGAACATGTTACTATATTTTTTTATTAAGATAATTTACAGTGTAAATTCATTTACGCCCCTATATCGCCGCTTGTCCTTCGTCAGACGCGAAACGAACGATTCGAAACCCGAGGCTAGGATCTCGTAGGGAAGGACCAACCGGGTCTGCCATAAGGCCGGAACGGAGGCGAGGAAAAAATCCCTTGTGGTCGCAAAACAAAATGTCACGTAATTATCGCGGTAGGTGTTCCATCGCGGCCCCTCGTCCCTTCATCCTCTGTGCTCCCCTCCTCTCACGGATAACCTTCCGCAAGACCCGGCCTGGAGCAAAAAGCGCAGCGAAAAACCACCGGGAGGATCGTAAAACGGGCCCGTTTATGAGCACCAACGCGTCCGAGAGGAGAGAGGGCGTTTCCACCGGCTGCTATAATAAACATTCCCTATCGGCCGGCTAGAGGCGCAGAGGAAGCACCTGCGGTTTCTCGATGCGGCGGTTTTCTCATCGATACGTAGCTCCGTGCTGTTCCTTCAACAGTGGAATACTACCTGAAATTTCATGGTTTAATTCTAAATGACGTAAACACGACAAATTCTTTTTAATTTTGATATTTGAAGAGAAAAAAAATCCTTTTAACGTCAAGGTATTAAAGTTGACGAGAATATGATGGGTAATATTAGATTATTAAGATAATTTTTTATTAATTTTGATGACTGGATTTAATTGTAAAAGTTATCTTTTTTTATAATTAAAGAGATTACGCTTGAGAAGAGAGACAAACTCTTGCTAAAAGGATTAAGGTAAAATTATCAGATTAATTGTCGAGGATATTTTGAGATTCGCGCCTACGTCGCGTGCGCAATGCGAGAGAGCAGACGGGAACAAAGAAAAAAGAATGATTGGAGAAACAGCAACATAAAAAGAAAGAAGAAGACGAATAAGAAAGAGAGGAGGAAGAAAGGCGAATGAGAAAGAGAGAGAGAGAAAGAGAGAGAGAAGAGAGAGAGAGAAAGAGAGAGAGAAGAGAGAGAACGAAAGGGGCCGGATGGCGAGCTCTAACGTTCGGACACCGTTAAATTATCGTTATTGATTCGTAATTATTGGGAAATAACTCAATAAAGGGCCTGTGGATTATGGTGCGGACCATCAATAAAATATCAATTTCGATAATGGCCGTCGGGACCGGCGGATCACGCGAGACCGAGCGAGAAGAGCGAGGGGCGGGAGAGAGGACCGTAGGGCGATTTTGACGCCTCTCTTTCGCGGCAGCCTTGCCGCGTAATTACGAGCCTCGCGGAACACGGCGGTGGGTCCGACCGGGCCCTTAAGCTTCGCTCTGTCTCTCGCTTCTTCTTCTCACCTTCCTTACCTCCTCTTCTTCCGCTATCGTCTTCTTGCTTCTCGTGTCTCGCTGCCTTTCGTGTCTCACGTCTATGCGCCTCTGTCGATTTGTTATCAATACGCATAAATGTATTGCCACTCGTTTTAGCCAGATATTTCAGCAACATGAAACTTATCAAGGGCGACTAGTATTTAATAATTAATTAAGTGCCAGAATTATTTTGTTTATTGTATCTTTCTAACTGATTTTCTACTTTTTAAGTTTTTTTTTTAATTATTGAGATTTTAAAGGTATATTTAGATTTAATGGAGATTTGAGAATGTTTGTTGCAACGTATGGTATTCTCCCAAGTTTAATTTTCTATATGCTTGTGTAATCTGTTTTAATACTTGGATTATCTTTATATCTCTAAAATCACGCGGTTTCAAAGCAATTTATTAAATATAATTTGCAAGTATTTTTAATTCACCAAATTTTACGATACCATAATTTTTTAAAAGAGGATACATGCAAAGTAGAAGACAACTAAAGATTTTAAGACTATCGAAAATAGATATTAGTCCGAGTAATTATTGATCTCTAATAGTGATCTAGAAATCATCACATTAAGTTCAGATTTTTTTTTAAGCGAATTACTTTTGTACAATAGGGAGTGACTGGTCGATTTCGTTCAGAGATGAAGAGATCGATTATCCTTTGGCATTCTTTTATAAACGCGTCGAATAAGTGGTCCACATTTAGAACTTGATTCCGAAGGCATATCCAAATATCTTTTCTTACCCGGTCAATCTTTTAGTTGTATATCTGTAGAGATTTCAGGTATGCTATTCGTAAAAAAATCTATTTCATGTATCTACCTTACAACGTATGTCCACGTAGTACTCTGTATTAAGTAGCGATGTTAAGAAGTGAAGTTCAACGATTACAAACAACTGCTCTGTGAGAAATGGAGCTAATAATCAATAACACGTTGCAAAATACGATTATGCGCGTTGCTTGTTACACGTTGATACATCTAATTGCGCGCGTCCAGTCACACAGGACGATCACGAGTCTCTTCGTAGAAATAATGTTGCGAAACGCAGCCGTTCATTATGGATAAATGTGAGTCGTGGCGCGCGTAAAAGTGATAACAATAATCGCGAATAGACTGCCGTTACCCGTTACTTATCTCCGTTTCCGTTGCACTTGTTTATCCGATAGTATCGAAATCGCCCCGTGATTCAAGGACGCCGGGGCTGCAGGCAACGCGGCTCGCAAGGCGGCGTAATTGACTTTCGTACTTATAAAATGATATCCTATTTTGCGCGAAATAACGTCTAAATTATTGACTCTGTATTTCCTTTGGTGAAATCGACGGTAAATTGCTTTTTTTTTTTCAAACCCGTCTCGCACTTTCCGCTCGAGCGAGCGCGGGGCATCTTGTAACAAAAATCCCAGACACCAAGGGCGTTAGCCCGCGTATATAAATTACGAGTATAATCTGTGGCCCAAAGCATAAAGAGAGAAAGCGAGAGAGAAGGATATAGAGAAAGAGAGAAAGGGAAAGAGAGAGAGAGAGAGAGAGGAAGAGAAAGAGAAAGAGAAGGAGGGGGATGATAGAGGAGCAAGGAGTCAGGAACGACGATATGGGTGTTCCTACGAGCCGATGGCTTCCTGGAGAGAGTTGCTACTCATGCCGCGTAATGCAGCCGTGCGCCGTAATTTTTCGTTACCCACGACGCTGAATCCCGTCTTCTAAATGCACGACAGTTGCAGCATGCCACCTGTTGGAACGCTCGTCGGCGACGGAACCGTTTGTTCGATATGGCTAAGTATTAGCACTACTTGCAATCTGTCGAAACGTACGAGATCTCCGAGAGAGAAAGGGAGAGAGAGAGAGAGAGAGAGAGAGGGAGAACTGTCGGCTGTTGCATGCCGTGAAATATTATACTGATTTAGCTCACGGTGTTTGTATATTGTGTGCGACAATCAGATAGATTTATTTATTAATATTGTAAGACTAATTTGTGTGTGCGTATGGATTTTTAAAAAACATAAGCGATAACATAACCAGTTGTCATATCGGTCGAATTGTGAAATAGGAGCTTACAGAATAGACAAAATGAAGTAATAAAGGATCGCAGCCGAGGTTACTGATCCGCACGGTATATGCTAATTTATTAGGAATCGGTTCTTTTCTTTTTCGATGGACGTCGGCACAAGAATGAGAATCGAGTCCTCGAATGACCAGGTGGTCCGTTCCTCGCACGTGCAGCCGAGTACAGCCTGATTCCTTCGCCCGCAGGTCGACTCTGTTCGGAAATCATTCGAAAATCATTAAATCTACCAAAGATTGAAATATCTTACGCATATAATTTTCTCACGCATACGAGAATGGCGATTCGTACTTACATAATTTGTACACTACGGTCGTTTTGATTGGCGTTTCGTATATTAAGAAGTATATTTATCGACGCTTAAGATATATAGACAAAAAACTTTTTAATAGACCTTTTATAATCAGAAATGTAAAATCAATGTTAGTGATAATGATGTATTTTAAGTTTCAGGTGACGGTTGGTGATGGGAATTAAGTTCTTACGCGGCTAATATATTTTTCTCTAGTTTATTCGCTTGAAATACTGCGCGACACCGTTGCTGTCGCGTTAACCGATCGCCGAGTCCGTGTGCTCAAAGGCGCGCATCGATAAAGCAAATACTACCATGCGGAGCGAATCGTTAATCCCCATGGGGGAGACCGCGTATTCGAAAATCGCGCAGAAAAAGTCGGATATCGGCGAATCATGGCCCACCATCGGAGACCGGTAACCGCGTCTTTGTTTTGACGCCTCCGATAGATTCTGCTCGACTGAACGCGAGACATTTCCAATATCGTAAAACCATTAATTATCATCCTGGCCCTGGGTGTCGGTGTATCGGATCCCTCGGATCCTCCCACCCCCTGGCTACTTAGGTGGCCGACGGCGCCTGGGTGATGTATTTCGGTGTTTTTGTTCGACATTAATAACGACGTCGCTCCTCTTTCTCTATCTCTCTCTCTCTCTCTTCTCGGCGTTTCTCAAATAAAAGGACACGTCGTTTCCACCACGGATACGTTTTACATATATATGTGTGTGTAACTTTGACGGCCCGTTTCTCCTGCCCCCCCCCTACGCTCCGCGGGCGTTGATGTGGCCGTTATAATTTCGGGGGGGACTAATTCCCGAAGCTGAAGTCGCGCGAAAATCAATCCCGAGTCCGCTCATTACGTGTAATAGCCGCCGGAGGGGCCCCGCTAATAAAATCATGTCGGACGATGTAATTTCTGAAAGACATAATTCGTAGGCTAATAAAAGTCGGTAATTACGCTATCGAAGGAAGGTAACAGTGAGATTTTAGATCGAGAGCTGCGATTATACGCCAAGTCCCTCAACGAGTCCCGCGTCCGCGGCTATAATTTTGGAGGGGCAAGTTCAATTTTTAATAACATACATTTTTCAATCGCAATGCACAATCTTAATTTTTCTTACGAGTCTTACATGTAATAATCCCTTTAGAAGGAGACACCCTTTAGAAGGAGGCTTTCGTTGTCTCAAGATGATCCATAACTTTTCATCATTACTGCATGTATATTTATTATGCGTTAATATATGCATTAAGCGTAAGGGGATCTATGCCAAAATGGAATTTGCCGAATTATATCGGTTTTAGTCTCAATTCGCGTCCCGCACCGCCGCCGTTTTTCGGCCTGAGAATCAGTGCGGCGCGAATCTCTCCGGGGGAGGGGGACGAGTCTCGCGACAACCGCGAGAAGGGGATTCAGAAAAAGACCGAATCCGGCCGAGCGGAGAACAGAGCAGAACACGCTGTGTGTGTTTTTCGAATTAAGGGGAGGCCAATTGTTGATTTTCCCGGGCGGTACCTCAGTGATTCGTCACGCCACTCACGGCGTCATCTACGCTTCTCGATCTTACGAAAGAGAACACGGCCACTGGACACGTATTACGCGCTTCGATCCTCTTCTTCCTCGCCTTCTTCCTCGTCCTCGTCCCCGCGCGCGTTCTCCCTACCGTTGATATCCAAGCCGCACCGCCGCCGCCGTGCCGTCGCGACTCTCTGTCTCTATCGCCACAGAATTAAGTCATTCATCGTGCGCCGAGCCAGAAAAAAGTAATGAAGCTCTCGTAGGATCCACGGACGTGTATCGTCCTCCGGGACCCGTGGCGAACGCGATACGTAAATCTACCCGGTGGTACCCGGGGGATTATCCACGGAATCGCGTCCAGGGTGGTCCAGTGTGCTCGCCGACCTCTTCGATGGCTTACTTACTCACTACGATCGTCCCGGATGAAAGAACGAGGGCAGCGCTGGGTTTTCTTGCGCACTGACATTGTCACCTCTTTAGAACCTGCCTCGCGAAATACTATTTTCAGATCGATTAGTCTTATCGTCACGCGAATTAAAATATCGGCGGTTCTCTCATCTACGAACCGTTTCAATTTTTCTCAGAACATTGCGGCGCTCATTATTTACATTCTTGTTCCAATATTGTTACACGCTAATTTACGAATGAAAATTGATCTTAATATAAATTCGAAGTGAAAGAAGCATGCGGGTGAAAATGCAGTTCGGCAGTTCTTGCGAAATCATTTTAAAATTATTCAAGGGCAATTATTCAAGATTATCGAATAAGGATGCGAAACTTCGCTGAGGACTTCACCCTCGGAATTTAAAGCAATTCCGTCGGACGTCGTACGAGGATGAGAGTATCGGCAGCAATTGAAGGAGCGAGGGAGAGAGAGGGGGAAAAAAGACTTCTCTCGAAAGTTTTAGGAACGGAAGGCCGGAGGACTCCGAAAGGAATCCGGGTGTCGGCCGACACGTTGGTACACGCTGGTTCCAGGCAGCGGCCGACCCGCGATTTCGTTCCCACAGTCGTCGGAGACGCGGATTCCGTTGGAGATTCTCTTTACTGGTTTCCGCGGAGGAGGACGGCCGGAGGAGGAACGATCGAGGAAGCGAAATGAGACGGAGGGAAGCGAGGACGGGGTTTGGGGGGGGGAGGGAGGGAGGGTAGGAGGAGATGCGCTTCGTCGGGGTCTTATAACATGCCAAAACGCCGATAATTCGACGGTGTGGTCCCGAATGTCAGCCGATATCCTTTCCCACGAACCATAGCCACGACGACGACGAGCTCCAGGTCCCCCGCCAAAGGGGATTCCAGCCATTCCTATATCCCGGCGTCGGCCTAGGCGACGACGACGACGACGATGACGACTGGCGACGAGCAGGTTGGGCCACCTTCGGCTCGCGCGATCGCAAAAAACGATAAATTGGTTGATTTACGTGTGCGTGCACGTGCGTGCTTTTTTAAATCGGGAATCATTTGAAGATGGACGAAGAAAAAATGTGAAGCGATGGTCAAAATTTCGTCAGACGTTCCTTTCGATTCCCTCACCCTTCTTTTCTTCCAACGTATATTTCCCTGGAAACCTGGGGGAGGGCTTCTCTAGATGCATTATAGTTTCTTCTTACGTTAGGCTCCATCGAAACAAGTTCCGTTTATTATTTGATAGTATCACGAACTCGGGAGAAACGAGAAGAAAAGAATATGGCGGATCTTTAGGACCTCGCAGACAATAATGATCCGTCGCGTGGAATCTTCCATACGTCTACATCCACGGGTTACGTTTCGGGAATACGAGATGCGGAGCACGGGAATGACAATCGAGTGCCTCCGCGTGCGGAGTGACTCGCGAAGAGGAGGCCATCAGGATGCCACGCGCGTGTGTTCGTGCACGACACGCCGCGTGTCGTTCCGCCCGCCTGGCTGCCCCGATTTTATCGTCCCGGGGGCTCTTATAACCTCTAAATGTTTTCGTCGCCTCTATCAGATCGCGGCGCCGGGGACTGGGATCGCTCTTCCCTCCGCCGGCGAGGGAACCATGCGAAAGATTCAAATGACGATAGAGCGGCGAAAGAGGAGCGTTGGTAAAAAGTGTCGATTACACGGCGGCGAGCCTTATTTCCAATTAGCTCGGAGCTACTATTATTGTTTTTGCGGATTGCAAGGATTAGGTTTTTATGATACATTAGTAAATGAAACGAAATTTGGTTTTATCAGGAATAGAGCAACTACTCTGACGAAGAAAAGATTTTTGGTTAGAGTAATTATAATCTTATACGGAAATGTTACTTGATATGCTTAATTTGGTATCGGTTTTTTTTTACAATTAAATTATTGAAGTTTGAATAATTTTCCAGTATAAATTATAAGAAAGAATGAATTTCTAGAATACATGGAATAATACTACATTAGATTTTTGCTTTCTGTATTCATATTCGATGGAACTTTCGAATCGCGAGAGGTGCTCAAGAAACGAAATTGGCACGCGCTGCTTTCCAAGTTTACCAGGTTGATTCAAAAGCCGCGGAAGGGTCTCTTAACGACATGTCGTATTTATCCCGGGGTTCTCCGCCTCCCAGACGTCCGTTCCATTAAGTCGACGCATCTACGAAGCGCCTCGGTGGGATCGCCGGGATCCCGGATCGCATTCCCCAAGCTGAAACGAACCGCACGCGTGACGGTATGCGTAATAATAGTAAAACTGAATGAATCCACCTCGGTTGCCTCCTGGACGCGCTCGTGCTTTTCGAGAATGCGAGGACGGTGGTCAAGGGGGAGGAAGCGAGAGAGGGTGGGTTGGCTGCCGCTCAACGTTGAGCTGGCCCGGGGTAAAAACCCGAACTCGCGAGGGCGGGGAAGGGAAGGGCCGGAGAGGCTGCTGGTGTCCGTTGGTCGAGATAGGGGACCGAGAGGGTGGTTGGGTCAGGTAAGATCAAAGGAACCGCCGTGAGAAGTGGTCCGGCTGCCCGAGATTCTTGTCTGCCGAGACTCTGGCAGTCTCTCTCTCTCTCTCTCTCTGTTTCTCTCTCTTTCTTTCTTGTGGAATTTGTTTTACTATCGTGGTGTACTGTCCCCCGAATTGCATCAAGTGCGGATTTCGATGTGAAGGACGATCCAAGAATTCGATGGCGGAAGTTGATTGACCATTATGCAATGAGATAAATGCAAGTGCTGAGTCTAAGCGTTGCATAACTCGAATTTGATATATTCTCTACTTTGTACTCTGAAAAAATATATATATTGGGCCAAAAATAATTTTCTTAGAATTGTCATAAGAAATTACATCTCATTATGATTGTATAATAATATTTAGAATCGGTTAAAATTTATTTGAATCAGTCGTATTACAATATAGACATTGATTTATTAAGGTATTTGATGTTAAAATAAAATTATAAATTCACTGCCATAAACTGACAGACTACTAATTGTAAGTAAACCATTATTGTATAAGCCATAAATTGCTCTTCTTCTATTGGAAATAAAAAATGTAGAAATAGTATTGTTAATATTAACTCATCAATATTTAAGTTTTTATAACATACTTTCTTTTTCTTTATTTCTTTTACAAATCTAAAAAGAAAACACTTATTATTCGTAAGCATGAAAGACAGATAAAAGAACTAGTGATCCCCGACGGTAGAAAGAGAGAGAGAGAGAGAGAGAGAGAGAGAGAGAGAGAGAGAGAGAGAGAGAGAGAGAGAGAGAGAAAGTAAGATATGCAACAGAAGGAGGAAGCGGCGGCAAAAGGTAGATCGAGGGAAGAAGCATGTGGAAAAAAAGGTGAAAAGGGGCGGGTGAGAGGGAGAGAAAGCCGGTAGGTCGGCGACGGAGTGTTGGTACCATTAGCGCGGATGCCTGTTCGTATGCGGTCAGGGTCCTTTTATCCCGCGCGGAGATTCCTGCGGGATTCCTGCGTTCGTTATCATCGCGTGCAGCATTCGTTGAACGTTGAAACGGTGGAAGGCAGAGATGCAGGAAGAAAGAACGCGATGAGAAAAAGGAGGAGGGGGCGGGAGTGGGGAGGGGACGTGAGAAGGGGGATGAGAGGGAAGGTAGTGGAGTATGAGGAGAGTCTGAACCAGTCCTCCTCGGGGCATGGGCCTCCCACGACATTCACTCGGCGCAGGAATTATGAAGTCGTCCAGTTGGGGAACCAGTTGGCCATATTTCGCAGGAGTACGTCGACGGCGGCGCGCATCGTGTAATGGGAAAATATTGAATAGTCCTGCGACACACGGCAGGGCGCGTCGACTGTAGGGACGAAGTTCGAGGGATTGCTCGTACATTTCATCCGCGGCGAGATCCGCGATCGTGGTTCTAGCGCTCGAATCGAGACCTCGCGTCTGCGAGGGAAAAACTTTATCTTATGAAACCAGTTCATCATTCTTCTCCGAATACGTATAATCATGACAAGCAGTTATTTGATTGTTGCATGCAAGGATTATGTTAATTTATTATTTTATTTTTAACGCACAAAGTATATATTTATTTGCGTTATGATTTCTGTCAAATGGTTTTATTAAATGTTAAATGTAGAGGCAAAATAAATGATTGTTTAATGATTATTAACGATAATTATGTTGCACAATTGATGCAATTATAATACTTAATTATTAATAATTAATTTGTAATAAAAGAATTTCTTGGGAGGGAAAAAGGAGGGTATAAAAATAAAGATCTTAATTTATTTAATCTCGTCGTTTATTTAATCTTCTTATATGTTTATTTGTATAAATTACGAGCAATAATTAATTATAATAATACATCTATTATGCACAACGTTGGAATTACCTCGCTTATTGGAATTTTCTCCTTCGAAGAGTAATTTTTCCCTCCAGCATTGGCAAAAGGTATTTTTAAACCCGCGGGATTCTTCGATATCCCGGTACTCGATAAAGGAAGAAGAGAAAAAGAGAGAGGAGAATATGTGAAAAAGATATAAAAATAATTTACCACACCCAATGTGGGGTTTCGTCGCGCGCGTGAAATTCTGCATGTATTTACAATAGTTTCTTACGGAGAAATATATTGGCCACCGATTGGCTCGCATTGTTGCAAAATACATCGCTATAATTTATTTATATACAAGTATGCGATCTGTATACGAGATTGCCCGTTTCCCCGAGGAAGCGAGTGTCTAAAGAGTGCAAGAAGGACACCATTAGAATAAATAATGCTCTCACGAGACCACGACGCTCGTGTTGTAGCCAATAAACATCACTTAAAAACGAAGACCTCATATGCAGCAGGATAAAATAATTGAAGGCTTCTTCGTGCTTACTCTTCAGCTTACTTGTCATGATCAATGGCCCCCTACAGCAGAGAGGCAGGCACTAATCCAATTTGATTAATGTACATATGAGAGATGTAAAATGAATTGAATTCGAATATTACCGGCGGGGACGACAGTTTCGCCGAATGGATAACAGTCGGACGAGAGATGCGAAAGCCTTAAATTATTTTTTTTTTCTACCATATGACACTGTCACAGTTGAGGTGTCAAAGCCATTATTCTGGGCGCGATGATAGATCAGTCCGATCCTCGTCGGTGAATGGCGAGATAGCGGGCCGGTGTTGTACGTTGGTATACTTTACACCGATATTTACACCACTTCTTCTACGCGTCCCATCCAATTTTCCTATCTTAAAACCTTAAAAATCTACGATCGCACGAACGCTTCTCACCATCTCAGTCTTTAATACGCGCGCGACGCGACGTAATAAATATTATATGTGGTTCCGTTCGTTTCGCGTAATACTGGTGGCGAGGAGGCCCCGCGGACTCACGCGGGACTCCACGACGACTTCGACCCCATCCGGTAAGACCCAGTGATAGGATCTCTCGCAGAAGTAGATCGTAGACCGTTCGTTCGAAAGAGACTACCGGGGATCTTTGAACTTAGAAAGAAGAGTAGTCTCTGTCTCATCCTTCGAACTCCTCAATGTGTACCGTTGTACCGGGGAGGAGAGGGGGAGGGGGGTTATCGCGAAAACAAAGAGAAAGTTCGAACTTTGATCGTTTTTAACCCTGCACGAAGGCTGCCTCGAAGATTATCAAGATATTTTCAAGATATCTCACGGCCGAGAGTTCCCTCCTCACAGACACGTGTGTACTGTCTTCTTCGTCCTGCAGAGCTGGCACTTGACCTCGCAGCACCAGTGGAAGGTGCAGGAGCACCTCTCGATTACCGTCACCTCCTGCGTTTTGTGGCCCCTGCCGCAGCACATCAGGTCGCAGCCGTCGACGCCGATGCTCGAGTCGTTGCACTGCCGTCCGTGGGTGCCCAGGATGCCGAGTTTCGGATTCTTCTCGCAGAACGGCGGCGACGGCTCGACGTAGACCAGATCCTTCTGCCCCGGCGGTTTGTGCTCCGGATTGTACGGCTTCAGCTGGAAGTTGTAGCGATGCCGGCGCCCGAGACCTTCGCGGTGCTGGTGCACGGAGTTGCTCGCCGAGTTGCTGGTGATGGCGTTATTGGTGACGCGCGCGCGGTCCGAATTACTGACCATCACCCGGGAAGCACCGTCGAAGCGATCCTTCAGGTTGTCGCCGACCACGCGGAAGTTCGGCAATCGCATCCAGCAGGTCTTCACCGTGCACGAGCCGGACATGCCGTGGCACTTGCACTCCTGGCGCATCTCCGAGGTTACGTGCTGTAACGAGAGAGGTGAAGTCCTGTAATTTTTCTTCACAATTAAAATTAATAATATTTATGATACTTTTAGCTTTGTCGCTTCGTGACGAGTACTTTGTTAATCTATCGTGGATTAATTATTTCGTCTAGCAAATTTACAAATAAGCGAACAAATAAAATGGCAAGGTGTATAATGTCTTATGAATTTTGAATACAAGATCGAACGTAAATATTCCGCTGTTTGTCTGAATTTAGGGCACAGTAAACAGAATATTATCTAAGCGGATAATTTTAACGCTTCTATCTTTCTAGATGAAATAATTTGATAAATTAAAAGGGCTTACTGCTCTGCCGGCTTCATTGTTATGTAGATTCATCTTCTCGCGGAGATTCCGGCCACGTTCGCCAGTATCGACGAATTCGCGAGAGAATTTGAAACCGTATCCAATGTTATCCGAGCAACCACCCCATTCCCAATCCCGAACGGCGGATGACGCCCGTGATTGGTGAGTATAATCGCAAGAGCACGACTGAATGCTGCCCTCGCTACATGCCCTCGCGATACTGTGAGTCACTGCCGCACTCGTGATGGCGTAGATGAAAGCTGTCTCACGACATCCTGCAAGAAAATAAAACACAAAAATTTGTGACGCGCTGTGTCGAAAACTAAATTCTCCTCATCTAGAGGAATGCGATAATTTAATACATACATTGCTGCTTTTATTATAAATACCGTTAGGTTCCCCTTCGACTAATTTTATTTACTTAGCTGTATCATATTTTCGAAGATTTCTGGTAAAAATTAATTCTCGGCAGTTATAACTATTTTTTTCTTTATTGAAATAAACCGCTGATGAAAACGTTAATCTTCTTGATAGATATCAATATTTTTATACTCGCCGGGAGTGCTGACAAAACTTTCACGGTGTTTAGTCGCGTAGGAGGTGAGTGGTGACGTCAGGCAACGTCTCAATCCTCCACGAGGGACTACCTGCGCGAGAAGTCCTCGCGTAGAAGCGAAGAAGAAGAGAAGCGTTCGTAAGAGAGAACGACTCGACGAACGACAGAGAAAGAAATGGCGAGAGAAAGAGAGAGAGAGAGAGAGGGAGAGGGAGGGAGGGAGAGGGGAAAGAGGAGCAAAAGACGGTACGTAACCTTAACCCCGAGTGGGCTGACCTGAAGCACCTCGACCTTATCTGCATAAGGTGCAGGTGCGTGCCGGCTCCTTTTGTGCCGGTGAAGATATCGCGCGAGAGAAGAGCGGACGAAACAATTTCATAAATTGCGAGCTCGCACCATTCCAAGACAGTGTTATATTGTCCCATTAGGGAAAAAATATTATACGTGGTGTTCTACATTTTTAAAATGAATTTTATTAAATTAGTTATTTCAGTTTATTGTTAAATATATAATATATTTAAAATAACATACTTATTGGTATATACACAGAAAGAAAAAACGTGGCGTACGTATGAAACAATATTGTAAGTTCTACATTTATTTATTACATAAATTTCTTCTTATGCGCGACATTTTATAAAATAATAACTATATCATATCTGAAGCGAATTAATAAATATTGTCTAGAGAGATAGAAATTTTGTAAGTTTAGTAAGTTTGTACTAAGTATTTTCTACTTCGTTTTCTACCAACTGTGAGCTACTTGAATTTTCGAAATAATTCGATTAAAAGTCGACGGAAAACTTTTCTCAGCCGATTAAATGCGCGTGCGTATCGAAGCGACAGAATCCGAAAAATTGAACAAGAATAAGAGTTAAACTATCCAACTGCAACTTAAGAATGAGCAGGAAGGTAATCGGATGATCACCCGCAACGAACCGTCCTTAGCTTGACATTCTAAATTCGTTACGAGTCTTTTACGTTTACGACAGTGACATCTCGAGCTCCCTTGTTAACAGTAGTGAGCATTAAAGAATAGATAGAACGAGGTCGAACAAAATCACGGGAGAAAAGAAAAGGAGGAGAAAAATGAGCGACAATTTTCCTACATCTTAATGCAAAGTTGGCAAAAGCAAGGAAGCGGGAACTGCTTGAAGAAAAGCAGAAGGAATTTATGCCGTTACACGGCCCGTTTTCACGGTGGATCTTCGCTTCGTTTCCTCTCTCATCCTAAATTCGATCAGTTCCAGATATTATTTATCATATAATGTCAGAGACTACCATGACTGAATGGATTACACCGTTCGTAATCGCGTTGCCTTCTAGATGAGACATCCCCGAGTCTGAAGACTAACAACAACAACAGCATGAAAGTGTCACAAATTCATTTAACAAGGAAAAGCATGAAGGCAAGGGGGTTAATCGTTAATTTGTTGAATAGACAGGAAACGATATGACTACGTGTTGTAACATAGCAATTGCTAATAATTTGGCATGTCTCGAAACTATTCAATTTTAAGAATTTTTCGTTGTCACGTATAAAAAAAATTTATCTCTTTGTAGTTCTTGACGTGTTTCCTTTTTACTTTGGAAAAAATACATTTCTATTATCTATTATTGACGTAATTCCGGTTGATATTTATTTGTACTTTATGTACATGTGATACTTATTTTAGAAAAGAAAAAAAGAGAAAAAGAGAAAAAAGACGAAGAGAAAGAAAGGTTTTGTTGCAGGATAAAAATAAATTTACTGTTTCTCTTTCTTTCTCTGCTTTCTTAGACTTTAGATATACAAAGCCGTATCGGCGTATCCACATAACTGTATATAATTCTCGTTGAATCACTTATTTCACGTATTAAGAACGCGGCTAATCGTTCGCGCGGCGAACGCCCTCGATGAACTCATTGCATGCCTCGCTGTGGATTTCGTAATTCGTGGAAACCAATTCGATTTTTCTTAGTCTTTTTTTTACGGGTTTTACGATTTTCAAACACTCGCAGATAAGAGCGAGTCGCGGTCTTGTTTTTTGAAGTCACGGAAATACGCCGTTATCGGCTACGCGCGCGCGAGAATTAAAACGGTGAAAAGAAGAAAAATGAGAAGTGAGGTGTGAGAGAAAGAATGTGCGACGCGGTGAAAGATACCGGCGCGAGGAGGGTTCAGATGAAGGACAAAAAGCGCGACTCTCGATAATCCCCCGGTTTACCCGCGATTGTTTGCCCTCGACCGAGGCGAGTAACGCCGTTTCTCGCGTGCTTGTTCCGCGTACGATAAATAGTTCGACGGCGGTTTTATCGACTCGTTCAAATAGTATGAGCAAGTTGGAGGCGCAGCCAGTGTGTGCCCGCAGGGTAAACACGCGCGCACACATCGATGGCAGTTCCTTGGTCGCGCTCGCGTCCTGGGTCCGGAACCTGTCCCCTGACGACCCGCGGTGTTGGGGACAATGGATAGACCCGGAATAATTTCAGGCCTTAGTATGTAAGTCTTGAAACCTTCAGCTTTCATGGGAAAATAAATGGGACAATTTTTTCCTGCAGTTAAATGTATGCATGTCATGTTTTTTTTTCATTCAGTTTTGTGATTATTAGAGATGAGGAAAAAGCGCACGTCCTTTTTGCTTCAAATTAAAAAAAATTCGAGTAAAAAATTTTGTTGGAATAGACTTTTTTAACAAAATATTGTAGAAAAGATATAGAATTTATGTTTCTTTTATTCATCGTTAAAACGTTTGATATGTTGTTTCGAGCTTATTTACCAGCCTTTGTAATTTTTTGAATTGAGACGAAGATGTTTTTGCATTGTTGTGACACCTAATGAGTTGATAATTTTTCCATTGTTAATAAATAAATAATGAATTAAAGGATTTTAAAATATTTTTTTATATCTTTAAATCTTTTTTAAAATCTGTTTTTTATATCCTTTTATGTTAATTATTGAAGTTCTAGTAATTAAACACAAAAAAGATGTATTTGTTTAAATGACATAAGTTTAAATTTATTTCTTGCTTTCATGAAAGATCTTAATATATCGATGATCATCATCACCTAGTCATTGTAATACATTTTGGTTATTTACCGTCTTTTGGACGAGCTAAATTTCAACAGAATATTAAAATAATGTCAACTGTTTAAAGAAAATACATATTCGAATAAAAATTTTGAGATCGGAGTGAAAACTGTTTTTTTAATTTTAATTTATCCTACGAACGGTCGGCCTTCCGATGGTAAAGCCTCGATGAAGTATATAGAGTAAAAAGCCGCGATCTCCGCGACCGTGTCGTTTTCGAGATTGTCCTAAGCGGCATCGTCGCGCATCTTTACGAGGGGCATTTGCCTCTCGGCTGAAATTCCACGGAGATAAAATCGTTAGGAATTATTGCTACTGTCGCGGCCCGAGTACCTGTCAGGAGACAGAACGAGTTATAGTGTAACCACCTACGCGTGGAATCTAAAACGACAGTACTGGCGATGGTGGTCTCCGACGACGATATCGGTGACGTGATGATTTATGTAGATGTGTCGTAATACAGCTATTAGATATGAGATGATGGCCCGCGATGTCAAGTGATAGGCTGGAAGCGTAAAACCGCTTGCAATGATTCATTACGAATGTTATAAAGAAAGGGAAAGATGGATTTATTACTTGAGCTGGGACAGAGATTGCCATTTCAGCAGGCTCAAGATGTCAATGTACGTAAAAATGCAGGTTTAAAAGATCGGCTGTACAAAGTACGGCTTTCATTCTTAAATGCAGAAGATCAAATTGTTTATTCAGGAAATGTTGCGTTCTTCGCGAACGAGAGTGATATTTATTACTATACGTATTATTTTTAAATAAGCTCAGCACAATTTGATATCCTTATTGATATATATCTCGAAAAAAAAATTAATATATTAAATGTTTAAGCAGTACAATATTTTCTCTGTTCGTTCTTATCTTTAATACATTCGCGAACGACATGTCCCCCGACAAGCGACGACGAAGTATCTCCGGCGACGGTACGAGTGAACGCGGCGACAACTCGGCAGGGCTCGGAAATAAGAAAGGCGAAGGGGCGAGCGAAGAACGGGCGGGACAGTCCCGAGGAACTCGAAGACCGCGGAATAACACACCGTGCGCCATATAGACCAGCGGGAACGAGAGCCGCGGGCTTGCGGGGCTGTCTCTCTCTCTCTCTCTCTCTCTCTATCTCCGTGGAAGAAGCAAACAAGATGTAAAAATCACGCGGGGGACCCCATTGGGTCGCGGCTCACGTTTTCGCAAGAAACCGTGGCGTGCCGTCGACACATGTAGCCCATCATAGGCCGCGATTTATGACCGTGGCAAAAAGCGCCCGGTGTCGCCATATAAGACGCTTCCTGCCGCTGTACGCTGCTGCACGCGGACAGATATTGATTGAATTTATCCTGTAAACGGGTCGATTATACGCCGATATCGCCAGCGCGCGGCGACGATATTCTCGATATTCGACCTCGCGTCATCCGTCGTCGCCTGACTCTCCGCGATGAAGATAAGATTACGAATTACGTGCCGTCAGTCTCTCGGCGGAGGCACGGGAATAAGATTGAAGATTGCACGAATTTGTTAATCCGCGAGGCGAAAAGAGAGAGAGAGAGAGAGAGAGAGGCTTCGAGAGTTTAATCCCGTTGCGTAATGCGCGCCTCTCTCCGGAATAACGCAATTAGTTGGTAAAAAGGGTTTGAAATTTGTTACGGATTTCCGCTCTGTATCATGGAGGTTCTTTGTTGGTGGAACTTCCCTTTCTCGCGCCTCACAATTTGCCTTCTGTTGGAACTCGTGCCATAATAGAATCATGAAGGCGAAATGCAAACCGCTCGAGAGCTGCAACGTCATTTCGTGGGATAGGGTGCAGGCCCGTAACTAATCGCGAACTTCTTTCGCTGATTGGTTGCCCTATTGATAGAGCATAGCCGGGGAGAAAGATGATTATTTGCATATTATGCGTGCTGATCAAGATTGAAACACCGTTCTTATATTCGTCATTCCGCTGGTTACATATCAAATTTTATTATCTACGTTCTTCTTTTAAATCATCGCTCCTCGCAGTTTTATTCTCTCTCTCTCTCTCTCTCTCTCTCGCTCTCTTTTGAATTAAATTAAGTCTCGCGGAGACGAACCCATTTGTCACCGGTTGTCCTTTCGTTTTTTTTTTTTGCGACTCGAATGATTTCGGTTACGATCGTCAAAAATAATCTGGCAGAGGAAGAGACAGTGTTATGCGCCCGATGCGGCGGAGTCTTCGCAGTTTACCGAGCAATTAGGCTGCGAGGCTTGCTTTTGCGAGCCACGGTGTGTGCCGAAGAGAAGGAGGAAGACGCAAAGGGACAGGAGAAAGCCGCGCGCGAGAGAAAGGGGCAGAAGAGGAGCCGGAGTGAAGAAACGAGACGGAGAAACGTGGTGGAAGAAGGCGAGGGTACCAATGCGGTAGGTGGCTCTTGGCGGCGAAATGATTACAGGCCGCGAACGCACTCACTACCAGCTATAATATCGAGTACAAACGCAGCCAAAAGTATCGGAGCCAGGGCCTCCGAAAGAGTCCGATCTCCTCTCCGCGGTGCAGTGCGCTCCCCGGCTCGGCATTAATTCCGTCCGCTGTCTCTTGCATTACGCGCGACGATTACGTATTATTTAAATTCAAATGTCGTATACGTTCAACTCTCTCGCGTTACCTGTCGACGAAAAGTTTCAGGATCGTATACATATTAATCGACGACGTGTTTTTTGTCAAATCACGCTAATTGTGAGTTTCACACGCATGCACGCAGCATACGCTGACACGTGAATATATTATAAGACCGTCCTACACTCGCGCGTTATTAGAAATTCCAACGTGGATTGACAACTTGTTCTGTACTTAATAATATATTCGCGCTGAGAAAATTAACGTTCACACATACAGAGTACACCTTACGTCCTCTAACTTGGTACTTATACTTCTCAATTAACGCGGCTGAAAATGTATAAATACGAAATTCTTTCTCCCCCTGTAGCACTGCAAGTAGAACGTGGATCTCTAACGTGGACTTTCATACCGCAATAAATATGTATGTTTGCGACGAAAACGTCAAACGCGCAACAACCCGGTGATATCCGCAGCGCGTGAGAGCAGTACGACGCAACAGGCTCACGTTATAAAACGCTTAAAAAATTTATGTATCGCTATATATCGCGCTATTCTACTTTCACAACTTATATTTCCGACATGACTGCCGACAGTTTGAACACGGTGATAATCCGGAAACGACCGTTTAAGCCGGTGTTCGACCGCGAGTTCTTTTTTCCGGACCCCCTTCTTTGATCTCCTCATTCTTGAATGCGACAAGTACGAGAGCGCATTACCGGTACTTGATAGCGATCTGCGTTTCCTTATGCCAGCACGGTGAAGATCAAATCTCTAGAGAGAGGAGATCCGTACGAGGACAAAGAAGATGCGAGAAGCGAGAAGAGCGGAGGAAACTGGTCCGCGCTTCACACAGGGCGATGAAGGCGAAAGGCGAAAGGTCGAGGGTCCCGTCTCGTGGAAGCTGCGAGCGATCCCAGATTGTTACGGAAAACGGAGAAAAGGCAAGGGCAAGATATATATCGAAATCTGTCGTGGCAATCTATCGCGGGATAGTTATTCAAATAATCAATCTTTTTACTTTTTACGTAAATAATTAATTATACATAATACGCATTAAAATGTGAGTCTATTTTATGTAGAATGTGAAGAAGGATTGCTTTTCAATTAATTTTTTTAATTTGCACAAACTTGCGCTGAAATTCCGCATAAATATTTTGTGAAAAGTCTATTTAACTTCATTATGTCACCGCAATAGATTGGCGAACGTAATTTTTCGACAGATTTTTCGCGTGCATCCAATTAACCTTTTACAATGGTTATTTAATCCCGATAGGCATAACATTACGATCGATCTTTACGCCGCACGACGTGCTTTTGTATCTCACGATTCATACACGTAATCATTTTCTAGCCGGTCCTGACAGAACAATGTATCATAGAAGCGCGAAGCGAATGTAAAAACGGATTCTCGTCCCCGCCGGCGTTATTATCTGTGAGTGCCTTTCTCGGGGCTTGATTAACACGTCAAGCGTTATGGATGCCACACCGCGCTCTCACTTTTTCGTTTACAGGTGTCATATAAATGCCGCACGTTACCGTGATGCGCCCGTTCAATTTACGGAATTTCTAATAGCTGCCGCGCCGTGTCTTTATCTCCTAACGGCGGCAAAGTACAGTAATAACGCATGAGAAGTGTATAACTTCCCGTGAATAGAACTCCCGACGAATACGCACGGAGATGCGCATTATACGTTGAATTATGTACGCTGAATGTGTATTAAGTACAACCAGCTTTTTACGTACGAGTTTTCGTAGAAATTTCACAATGGGTGGTAAAGAGACTTGAAACAAATAAACTTCATAAATTTCACGATGTCCACGGTGATTATACTTCCTTTATTGTAAAAGACATATTATTTCTTTAACTCGAATAACTGTCCTTCAAATATATATTTATTTTTTTTTTATAAAATTTAATTTTGTCTTTTATTTTAATAGTGTTATTATGAGAACTGATGAGCAAATTTTTACGGAATTAATTAACATTTGTGAAAAATTTGGTTTCATGCAATATAATTTGTTCTGTCCTTTATTAATTATATATTATTTAATTTTTAAAAAATTAAAGTTATAAGATTAATTTTTATTTTTTATTATTTTGAACGAAAAATTTGTTGCAACACAATCGATCGTTTTCAAACTATCAGAAAATTGCTTAAGAAAATTTTTCAATAGTCACAAACTAATTTGAAAACGTGTAGGAACAAAGATCTAAAACTTTTTTTAGTTTGTTCCTTTATTTTCTCTAAGAAAATATAATCACCGTAACGGTATTCAATAATATCCCATCAAGGGGATACTTGAAAAAACAAGGAAGCTTACGATGATCCGTAAAGATGACTCAAGATTCTCGGGTAGAACAGTTCATAATTTTTAGCACGTACGACAATGACGTTACGACAAACGCGCCGTAGTAACAGCGAGTGAATAAAATCGGGGGGTGAATCGGAAATAAGGGGCCGAGTATGCTAGTACACGGAGGATGCGAATCTATCTGCAACTAGATACCGGTGTTAGTCGCAGACACGCCAGAGAGAACATCCCGTATTAACCGCCAATCCGCGTCACCCCATCGTCGCGACGTTACGATCGTCTCGCGTTGCAATGTTACAACGAAACGTGTCTCGAGGCGTGCGTGTTACAGGCTCGTGAAAATAACGCGCGCGCTACTCTCTCGCTCTCTACCCCTTTCTTTCCCTTCTCTCTCTCTCTCTCTCTCTCTCTCTTTGCGCCATGTACTTCTTTTAGTTTTACTAAGTGGCCATATGGGGACATTCGACATAATGGGGTGGGAGCGGCTCGAGCGAAAAAGCTCGGCTTACAATCGCCTCGACGAGATCTAAAAGAGCCGCAGGGGAGCCAGAACTGGTACGAGAAGGTCCATTATCAGGTTGCAAAACATACATCTGGCCGGTGAGGGCACGTGCCCGAGGCCTTCGGACGAAGGGCACGCCTCCTACAGCCCCGTCTGTCCTCTCCTTTCTCCTCATCGCGCCGTCGTCGTGCCCTCGTCCTTTTAACCCCACGACGACTTCGCGCTCTATGCACTCGATCTATGCGATCATTCGCATTCGAACGAGGTGTTAATGCGCCTTGTCGGAAACACCGCGGGTGTCCGACCACGGTTTTAAATGGCAATAGAATAATAGCTATTCAATGTATATAATTTTTTTATTATACTAATAGTGTTTCAAATACGTATGCAAGTTCTATGCAGAAAATATGGATGTCCTTACGACAGGTCATCCTTTTTCATTTATATTTCTCTTACAATTACCATTATTTATTTTATTGTTATTTAATTATAATTTAGATACATTGACGTTATTAATGTCTTATAATTTGTATTATAATTTCCGTTTTACCTCCCTTTTTTTAACGCATTTACATAAAATTTATATAAACTTGTAAGCACTGAATAAATTCACGAGTTTTATCGTTTGCGATAAAGTAAAGTTAAAAGAAATATGATCCATTCGAAGTAACACGCTTTTCGGCCAGATAAGAGGCCAGTGATGTCGTTTTAAATTGGCTCTACCTCCGCTGAAAAATCCACGGCTTATCTCGAAGGTGTCGTTCGCTCGGCGATGACGCATTGCGATGACGAGATGACGGCCTTATTACTTAATCTACCGAGTGTTACGAGACGTCTCGAGCCTGTGTTGGCTTAAGCAAATCGACAGATTTGTCACTCGCGATCTTAACGGCCGTGATCGGGCCTCATTCTCTCTCTCTCGTTCTTTATTTCTCTCTTTTCCTCCGCTGGAACTTGTCCCCAGTGAATCTCCATTGGCAATACTGGTTATACCGCGAGAAGATAGATCGTCTTTTGAAACGTAGGATAAGTGCGTTTTCAAGTAGTTTATATATCATTTAACCGCGACTTTCGTTCTCGCGCGAAAACAAGGAACTTGTTTCTTCTTTAATAAAATTAATTTCGCTGGCGATTTAACCACGCTTTTTGCGAAAATAGTGATCGGCGAAATTGATTGTTATACTTCTCACATATAACATATTAAGCAAGTGTGTGGACAAATTATTGCAGAAATACTTTATATGTATAATGTATAATGACGATTATTACCGTCTGATAATCAATTTTCCATCGCATATATATTACTGAGAACTTAATTCATTAATTTTCTTACCTCTGTCGACGATCTTGCCGAAGAGATTTTTCCCTCTGAGAAAGTTTTTCGTTGAGCAATTCCATCGCCGGTTGCGAAACTGATGCTGGCATTCGGCGATAGCCTGGTTCGCACCCCTCGACACTGCCATCAGCACTCCTGGATTTTCTCTAGCGAGCCTCCTCTGCTTTCTTCTCAGGGTCGCGTAGACCGGTTCCATGTGGATGGAACCTGCCGACATCGGTAAAAAATTGTTGGGTTCGCCCGCTTTTGCAATACCCCTAAAAACATAAAAAAAAACCGACACGTGTTATTTTTTTTATATTTTTTATATTTTTTTACGCAAAAAATAAAACTTAACGAGGTATTTATAACAGCCGGTAACTGGCAAGGATGGAAATAATGTACAATAAAAATGACAATAGAAAACTGAGCTCCAAAATTACACAGAGATAAGAGAGGGGGGGGAAAGGGAAGCATTTGAATGAAAGGATTTGTTGACAAAGCCATTCTTTTATAATTTGAGTGCAACTATTGTAGTCCCTATTCATCTCAGACAACTCGTCGGAGTTTTGAAGGAAGAAAAAGGGACTCGTCGAAGGAAAAAGGCCTCGACGGCGTTAGGCAGACGCAAAGAGTTAAGGACGTGTTTTCAAACAGGGATCGTGTTAATGAAGAGCCTTTGAGTAAAATTACTCCCGTGAGCCACCAGCGGGTACGCGGGGTGCCTCTCCCTTCGTACGGGGGAGCGTAATCCCGATCGTATATCCTCGACACAAGCGTTAAAGCGCACGTCGTATGCGCGCTTTCGTGAAATTATCAATTTATATGCAGCCGCGCTCGGCCGCGCTTAAAGCTAGCCAGCTAGCCTGGCCCCGGCAAAGAACTTAATGCAACGCGATCGCCGGTAAATTCCCTTAATGAGCCCCCAGCGCGTCCGTTCTGGCGAGCGCCGTTCGCGTCGTTATCGTGCGTGTCGCGTATTACATGGCCGTCGTAATGTAACGCACAAGGTATCGGGGCAACTCTCGCGCGAATAAATTTTAATTACGCGGCAATTCCGCGAACGATAATGCGCACCGTCATCCGCCGCGATTGCATTTGTCCTATCCGACCGGCAAGCACGACAGGTGCGATCGATCTGAGAAAGAAGCAGCGACTTCCAATTTTCGCTAAATAGAGCTTTAATTCAATATTCAATGGTTACTTACAAATATCTGATATATCATATATATGTGTGTGTGTGTGTGTGTATGTGTTATATATATATATGTATGTATTATATTTTCTATAATTATTGTTTAATTTAGAAATGCGATACGCAACAACTTTACGTAAGCTTTTCTGATTTCTGCATTTATTTGTTTGGAGTATTTAATATGGAAAAATGGAATAAATTTTTAGTTTGTAAAGTGAGAGTTCTTTATTTGCTAAGAATAAAAAATTTAAAGCAATAATATGTATTTTGAATATATTTTTTAGAGAGAGAATTTTGGAAAGAGAGAGGGAGAGAGAAAAAGAGAGAGAGTGGTCTATAATAGGTGTGAGCTGTGAGAAATTGACCAATTAAAGTCGATTATTTCCATCACGTTCGATTGTAATTGATTTCTTATGGTTTAAGGTTTATTACACATTTATTGCAGGTTGGGAGTAAATTAAGAAAATTTATTCTTTATTGATGCTATATCGTTAAAATACAGGTAAAATACGTAAACGATTGTATTTGGACCATTCTAAAAATTGCTTTTGAGACATTTAAATAGATGTGTAGTTAAACACTAGTCGTCAACGCAAAACGCCAATTTCGGGCGTAACAAAGTGGACTTTCAGGAGAGAACGGGCAATGTAAAAGAGAAGTGAGGACCGATGAAGGTGGATTAGCACGAAAAACGAAACTGGTTCAGCAGTTTCGATCAACGGTAGCTCGCAGTGTGTACATATGTACAGGGTGTATCAGTGTTCACAGATTTGCTGTAGTAGCATTTATCGGTTTAAATTGTTTTGTGAGAAAAATCCAATTAACTACTAAAATTCAATCTTATCTTGTGTTATATTTCTAAAACATTTTATTCATAATTTAAGTTTTTTAAAATTCTTTTTAAGCAAAACCTCAAAACATAACATTTTATGATTATGTTTGTAAATTATTAAAAATATCAAACTATTTACAATTAGTAAATTATTAATACGACCTAATATGAATAATGTGTATATATTTTTAAAAATTAATTGTTATGTTAATGTATTGTAATTTGGAGAAAGTGCTCGCCTTTCGATACACCCTGTATGTATATAAATCAAGCTGCCGTGCGAGTTCAGCCTGTGAAAGAATTCGCATCTCGATCGATCGAGCATCGCGCAGAAAAACGTTTAAATGCGTTCACGGTGTGCTCTTCGTGGGAAGAGAGACGCGAAGACCCCCGAAAAAAGAAATCCTGGACCGCGTAAAATGAATACCGATCAAGTGTGGTAAGAAACATTGTAACCCGTTTGGACACGAAATAATCAGACGGCTGATTCGCAGTTCGCAGTTAAGGGAAATTTTAACTAGACAGGTGTATTCGCAATATTTGCTTTATATATTTAATCGTATTCACATTTTTACCAGAATGATTATTAATACATTTCAAGCGCGAGGTCATTGATCTAGGCTAGATTTTTTGTTCAAACCGTTTAATTTTTTGGCTATATAAAAAAACATGTAATTATGACATAATTTTTGTGATATGCACGTCAATACGAAATTGTGATATGTGTTAACTTAATTTTTATTTCTAAATGGAATTTATATATATAATATTGTTTTTTTAATGTAAAACTGTATTTTTTATGATTTATTAATCCTATATAAGTAAACTTTTAACTTAGGAAAAAAATTCAAAAGTTAAAGTTTACTTAAGAATAACTAATAAAAATAAAATTTATAACATATTTAGAATAACTAAATTTAGTAGAAAATGACCAAATTTTTTTGTGTTTCTTATTTATTATTTAATTTTTAACCTTTTAATTACTTATTATTTAATTCTGAAAATGTATTTGTAGTCAATCCTGGAAATATATTCTTGTCTGATAATAATAAATGAAAGGATGAAAACTTTACAAATATGTAGAATATTTTACAATATTCTATAATAAATAAATACGTATGCATTGTTTTAGAACATGATAATATCAAGGTGATTAAAACTTTTTTCCATGGACGTTTCTACAACTTTTTCAAAAGTGTTATTAATTCTAAAGGAAAATACTCAGAATAATTATATTGCCAAATTGCTATTGTATTCTAGTTGTGACATTAGCCGTCGTAAAACAAATTTCACGGTGGTTACCTAAAATTGACATGGCACGGGACATGTATTGATCTATCTATAATATATGATGATGGATATATTTGGAGACCCTTCACACAATCCTCAAGTGAAAGCTCGAATAACGAATCTAAACAGTTAAACGATTAACGATATTTCGAGGCGAGACAAATAATGCAATAAAATGTTGATATAACCCGAGTGTCATAAGCATTCCCCATGGGCAGGACTACCCGCGGTCCAAACATGCGCTCGTAAACGTCCGATTTGACCGCGTGAAAAAGCACCAAATGCAACGAATATTTGTTGTTCTTTAACGAGAGACCCCGCGCGACTGAAACGAACGCTCGTGCGACTTTTATTTAAAATAGCTCGCGCGTTCTAGGATCGGATCAGTCGTCGGCCAGCATAATAAACAGGTAATCACTGTCGCCGCGGCTCCGTCGACGCTTCGTGGTCTGGGCGGAAATTGAGGCCCTGACAGAAACCGGGCCGCGTGGCGCCCACCGCGAATTGAACTGTCAGCCACCCGTTTAGACCACTCGTTGACACTCCGGGCGGGCTAAACAAACTCGCGTTGGAGGTTGCGCGAGGTGGCAAGCACGTGGCAACCCCGATAAAGGAGAAACGCAGGATTGTTCCTCGATACTGCGTTGGACAATCCATGCATTCTTTACATATGAAACTTAAAGGGCAATAATTACAGAGACTCGATGCGTTGATGATGAATGAAAGGACTACGTGACGTGTTAACAGACTGGGAATACGAGGTAGCGAGTGCGTGGCTCGAAAAGGGAAGATAGAGAACGCGTAACGTCCCGGAGGATCACTTTCTCGTGTCGCTCTATTTAGGGCGAGAGACTTGGAAAAAAAGTGTGGTATAACACATGAGAATCTTTCTGGTTTCACGAAGCACGAATATAAAACGTAAAAACGGAATTGAACGTGTGTGTGTGTGTGTGTGTGCCGCGCAACACGCCATTGCGCGATTTGAGCGTATTGCGTGAATAAAAGGGAGGATAATAAACAGAGGAGAATTCAACGGCGCGACGTGCTGCACCGCGGAGGCCCGTTGTGCGGCTGTAACGTTCCGGAATGCACGCGGAACCCACATGGCGGCCCTTCGATTCGTCACGCGCGATCCGCGAGCTCTCGCACGGCTCTCGTCGACGCGACGTAATGCACTCTCCACGCGGCGCGTCGGGCACACGATGCGCTCGCTCGGTGCATACGGTGCATTCAATAAGCGATGTCCATAAATAAGCCGCGGACCGGTTAGGATATATCTATTGCTTGTAATTTACGTCGGGCTTGAAGAGCTTCAGGGACGACTCTCCTCCATCTCCTTCCACCTTCGTATACTTTCTACCGCCAGACGACGGCCGAGACGAAAATAATTTATCGCCCCGAGAGATGTAAGGGGGCGGGGGCGGGAAAGAGAAGGGCGAAGGGCAATAACGATCCCCCTTCCTCTTTCCCCTGTCCACCCCCCCCCCTTCCATCGAAGTCACGCGCGAGCGCGTGCACAGTGACAAAAGGGTATGTTGAATTCGCGCCGTTATCACAAAGTGTCACGGAAGTTTTAATGACGCGTCGAGAGTCTTCTTCTGAAATTACGTGAAGACTTTACTTGTATCAGAAGATTCCTCGTAGAGTCAGGAAAATTGGTTAAACTGCAAATAACGTTAATTAATATTTTAGCGAAATAGTTTTAGATGGATTCACGTTTTGATTTGGACATTAAAAATTTTATGTAAATTCTTACGCGATCAATAATACTGTCAGTATCATCAAATATTGACAATATTATTGATCGTGTGTGGTTAATATCGACGGATTAATAATAAATCATTTTTTCTTTAATTCTTATGACAAAGATTATTAGTATTTCCATCAATATAGTACCATCGCAATAATAATTAAAAAAATCTTGAGATTGCAAAAATATATACCGATCGATATTATTCACCGTGTAAGTTTCCTGTTACCATTTGCCTACACTGATTATCGAGGATCATCCAGTCAAATATCTCGTCAAATGACAGGACTGTTGTTTATTTTCTATCAATTGTGGTGTAATTTATGGGGTGACATTGTTTATCTTAGAAGAGCCTCACGCTCACAACGATGACGCTATTTCAGCCTTATCCTTCGAGGCGTGTTGCTCGCAGACGCAAACAAACGCAGTTGCGCATTCAAAAGTGAATCTAACTCGCGCGGTAATAAACGCAGCGATTCAAAAAAGGAAAAATACAGGCAGGATTTATGTGCGACACTTTGACGCACAAGTACTTTTAATTGAAGCCCATACAAGCGCGTGTACAGTGAATGACAGAGCTAATCGTAAAGTGCTTCATTAATTCAGTTCGATCCTAAGACATTTTCTGCCCGATCTCAATGTTCAAGCTCTAAGTGAAGCTCCTTACCCCCCTTCGCGTATCGGCATTTCTTTCCAGCCGTGTCGGAGCGACGTATGTCATTTCTAACGTGAGCCCGAGTCCATATCCAGAACGACAGCGTCGTTGAATCAGGCCGAGATATCATGAATCACGGGGGACGGGGACGTCGCGTTCCCGATCGCGGAGCCCGACGACGTCTTTTTCATTCGCTCGACCTCTCTCTCTCTCTCTCGTCTTTCCCGTCGTAGGAGAGTCCGCGCTGTCACAGCTCCGCTTACGCCTCGCTCCCGATTTCCGTCCCTGAGCCCTCCGCGCGATCCGCGCGCGTCGATAAATCGACCACACTTGAGACTACCGGTTCGCGATGAAAGCGATAGATATAATATTGTGTAGCGATCGTCCGGAGGAATCGCGCGGCAAGATGTTCACTTGAAAATACGAAACGTGAGTGATTAATGGCGATGCTTTTAGCGTCCCGTTTAGCATCCCATTTGTAAAACACCGTACGCGTAACATGCCACCTCGTTCAACGAAGATACGGAGCTCTTATCAACAAAATTCTACTCCTCACGGCTGATCGTTTAAGACAATTAAGTTACATTTAAAATACACACAAACAAAAAACAAGGATATTTGTAAAAAGTCGCAAATTTTCCACGTGCGCAATCAAGCTCGTACGTTTAAACGGAAGCTATTTTGCTTACGTAAAGCAAACTTCACGCGACACGCCTCTCGTATCACGATATAAACCTTCGGGATTTGGGCTTGAGAAAGGAGAAATTCATAGGCTTTAATTTACACGTTAATTTTGAATACTCAAACTTGTCGCCGATAATTATATACGATCTGCTCTCTCACGACCGTAGCCGAAACGACTACACGCCCGACGGTACGGTAACGTTGCCGTGGCATTTCGCGAATAAAAATTCCGCGGATGCCGTTTATAATAACGCCACAAGTTTCGAGCGCGCGCGCGCGCCTTTCGCGGAGACGCGACGCGCGGGGCCTAATTAACGACGGTTAAAAGTAATAATTCGCCGCGCTCGCTCGCTCTCAAAAATCCGGAAAGTCGCGCTCTACGTCACCGCGAGGTGTAATTATTACCCGCGTCCGCGGTTAATCGTCACCGTTAGCACCAGACGCGACCACCCACGACGCCGCGCGATATAACATACGCGCCGGCTCTCGCCGGTCTACCGGTCGTCACGGTTCTACCTGTTAATCAATAGATCCTGACGTATCTCGGAGTCGACACGGTCGATAGACTCGTGATACTTTCTCCGCGTTCCCCCCCTCCCCTCCCCAACGCGACTAATTCGTTTATCTCCCAGGCCGATATAATTTAATCATTAATATTCTTGTAAAATATCTGTTTATCTATGCCGCTTTTTTTCTTCCCTTAATTCGTCTCGCTACGTTAATCCTTTGATTATTAATGTTCCTAGCCGCGATATACATCGCTATGGGAGAATAGGACTGATTGATTTATCGGGCCGCACGTATCTCTTTGTAAGAATTGAGATTAAACTTCAGATTAAATAGTTGTAGGCAGCTTTCGACTTCTGCTTTTTCTACCGCGCGCCAGTAGTGTGTCAAATACCCTCCTAAGCAATAGACCGTCGAATGTTTTATTTCGCTTAATAATCTTCAATTGAAATAAATTTCGCGGAAGGAGGATGATCGAAGCGCTTGATTACACGCGATATACAGCCGCGGCGAAAGCGCGGGCACGAACACGCTTTGGTGTCTCTCTGATTGCTGGTAAAATACGGCGAACAATACGTCACGGTTTAAGTTGTGACTCGTGCCGTCGCGAGCGACCACGCGACCACCGTCGCGCCGCGTCGATTTAATTAATTTAGCGGCAACGACGATCGACGTCGAACCGTCGCGTGAATTTTGCGGAAAAACCCCGGGTTGACATATCACTCGGCGATTTGTGTTACCAGGTGAATCGATATTCGCCGTGGTTATCTCGCGGGCTAGCATGCGATCGCGCGTGTTATTTATGATCGGACTAATGAAGTTAGTCATTATCTAACACACGTATCGCGCGTGCAAGAAACCGCAAATCGAAATGCGGGGTTAGAATTATGATTAATGAATTAATAACGACACGGGCGCTCGCGCGCGCAAAACAACGTTGCACCCGCGATTACCGGGCATAAACGCCGGGGTAGACAGGTGTTAATGCGTGCGCTCGCACGAGCGCACGGCGTACAGCAATTAATGCACGAAGGTCAATTCAATCGAAGGAGGAGGAGGATTACATTTTAATTGGAAGAGAACTATGGCGATGAGGGAAGAGGCGCGAGAGGCGGCATTGGTCCCGCGAGACGTCTCCTCATCGTGACATGCTTCTGCGCGCTGTCGTTTAGCGGATCTCTGGAAAATGTGTTACGCTAAACGCGTACGGAAGATAGTGATGTAAGATAGAATATGTGTCATGTGACATGAAAATATCAAGATGTGTGCAACTTCGATTGCCTTCAGGAAAATATAAAGTTGTGAATGTGAAAGAGGTTTTGAATTGAAATCATTATTTTATATAAAATTCTGTATTTGATATTTACTTTTAAGATTACTTTACTATTATTATATATATTTTTTTAGAGAATTTTTCGGAGGAAAAAAGAGAATAAATATTTTATATGTCCATTTTTTTTCTTTGATCGCTATGCGGATAATTGAATATTTTTTACTGACAAATCGATTCTTGATCTTTTGCCTTAGAAAAAATTCAATCAACAAAAACAATCGACGAAGAGCAAAAAACGAGCGAAAAAGCGGGGGGCTTTCGATCTCTATGTTGGCGCAAACTGGTTGAAGATCAAGGGCAGATCCACGTGGAACTGATTCCCCCGACGCGTTTTTTAATTCTGTTGATTCAGCGATTGCAATAATGATCCCAATTAACGCTTGAATCCTTTGCTATGATGTCATCGTTTATAAACGGAGGAGAGTCTTAGATCACCAATAACAGCCGCAAGAAAATGATCTCTCTTATTATTTATCGAAAATACTAAGTCAAGTTGATAATTTATATGTTTAATTTGCATGCATTTCAATTCAAATCAAATAAATTACCCGTTAGATACTGCCATTAGCAACAAGAAAGAGGCTAATGTGAATGAATGTCATTCGAGTGGACTAATGAAAAGACGAGACTTTCTATCGAGGAAAAAGTTTTGCCAGCTTTTAGTTCTCTTATAGATAATTAGTTTGACATATAATGTTATATATTCCAACAACTTCAAATTTATTACTTATCGATAATTTACGCGACAAATAACGAGAGGTTAAGAAAATTTCTATAATATAAAACATGCAATTTTCTGACAGATATTATCTGTCCCTCCGTTAGTCCCTTCGATTATTCAAGTCCATTCGACTTTGTCAACAGGTCTATTAACCGTTCAGTGCAACCATAATTTATTTCAAAGAACATCGCGCGCTAATGTCGGCGATAAAATATTTTACGACAGTATTTACAAGCGTGCGTTCGTAGAAAGAGAGAAAGAGAGAAAGGACAGGAGACGCGAGAGACAGGATTTTGACTGCATACTGAAGGTGTACCAAGGTAAAAACTTGGGCCTCGCTCCCTGATACTCACCACCACGTGGATCCCCTGCCGCGATTCTTGTTCCTGGTGACCTCCTCCAGCGACGCGTGCACCGTCACCGAGAGCACGATCAGAAACATCCAGAGCCTCATCTTCCAGCGTGTGTCTCGCGTGTCTCGTGAACCCGCAGAATGTGTCCCGCGCGCAAATCCGCTCTTCGACGACTTCCTTCTTATCTCCGATCGGGGGGCGGGGAAGGTTAGCACCGTGCACCAACTATCACTGAACGAACATCTTCTCGCGATACTCTCGCGTTCTTCTTCGATCCTTTCGTCGACGCGAAACTCGGATCCCTCTCGAATCGCACTCACGGGGTCGTGTGCATGACCCCGACGCTAATCGCTTGATAAGATCGTCCTGGGATTTAAGCGCGATCCTTCCGGGGGTTTTTCGATAACGGTCACTGATCACCCGGCCGTCACCCTCGTAGAATCGACGTTCGGCGAACCGTATCGGAGCTAACCAAACGTTATCGAGCGAGGAGATGTAACTGTCTCTCTTTCTCCCCCTTTCTTTCCCCCTTTCTCTCTGCGAACACTTTCACGCACTGGAGAACTGTCAGCCGTTTTTACGTTTAAATCGAGTATTTCTTTATCGAGGCTCTTGTCAAAGCGCCCGTTAGATCTGGCAAACACCGTGACGCTTAGGATCCTGTTGCTGACTGTGAATACAACACGACGTAAACCGGCCACGAAAATTTCACCCCTCCCGTAGGGCCCTTCTCGAAGGGTGGGTGTCACCCTTCGAGAGCGTGCGATCGAACGATCGGTGGTGGGAGAGAGAGACGCACTGAGATACGACCGAGCACAAAATGGCCCGAGACGATTATACCTGCTGCCGACCCTGCTGCTGGGATGCTGCGTGCCGGACCGCCAGCCGTTTGCTTAGGATCAGATAAAGCACCCAAGATTCGGGAACGCCACCGGAGCCGGCGTTTGAGCTTCTCGCCTAATCTCTCTCAGGGGTGACGTATACGCGTGCCGCGCTCTGCTCCTTCCGTTCCGTTCATCCGTCGACCGTCCGTGCCAACTCTTTGCTTCCTCGACGGGGAGGTCCTTCGAGTGGTAACATGCGGCGGTGACGGCGGCGGCGGCGGTGGCGGTGGCGGTGGCGGTGGCGGTGGCGGTGGCGGTGACGCGCGCGCGTGCATGCGTGCCTGCCGCAGGCGTGCGTGCACGCGTGCTCGTGTTGGGATACGACGATGTGAGGCGATGAAGGGGAGAGACGTTCTATTCGCCCTTTTCTGTTTTGCACCCTCTCTTTCTCTTCGTATTTCTTCTCTCTTTTTGTTTGTCTCCCTCCTTTTCTATCTCTTTTATTTTTTTCTCTTTCCCTCTCTTTCTCTCTCTTTTTCTTTTGCTCTCTCTCTCTCTCTCTCTCTCTCTCTCTCTCTCTCTCTCTCTCTGTCCGTTCGTTTCGTGTTGCTCTCGCGCTGCTTGGGGGGTATGGTGCAACGAGTCGGAGAACCAATACCCTTCGACGGGCAAGTATAGGCCTCGGCTAGCGACTGCACGCTCCTCGGCGGAAGAGCCGATCTCTCTTCAGAGAGAGAACGGCACGTTCTCTCTTCCCCCCTGATGCGGTAGAGACCACTGGACCCCCCCAAGACCGATTAAATCTCGCCCCGCCTCTCTCAGCTTGGCTCCCGCCTTTCTGTCTCCCTCCGTTCTCTTTCCTCCACCAGTCTACGAGCTACGATCTTTCCGATTTCTTCCCTCCCGGTGAGTTTCTCGTCATCTGCTTCCTTCTCTTCCTCGTCAACGACATCATTTCTCTTACCTCGCACGTTGATGATAATTCTCTATTCTCATTTCCGCTCCTCTTTCTAGTTCTCTCTCGCAATTCAGCCTTTCATCACGGTGAGCGGTGTTTCTAAAGCTGAATCAACTTCCATCGTCGAAGAAGAGATTCTAAATGTTTGAAAGATAAACTTAAAAAGCAAATATTTAAATCCATTTCTAAATACAACATTAAAAATACGAGAGGTAAAGAAGTGGTTAAAAATTCTAAATTATATCGACAGACAAAATACATTACTTTATAATTTTATTACTTATTATTTCTCTATCGATATTATAAAGGGTACAATTTATATGTAAAAACTCAACTTTGACGACTATGAAAGTATCTTTGGCGATGACATCTTTTTCTTATAGGGTTATCGCAATCATCGACTGTTAATGGACGCAAGGGTTGCACCTATTTCATCATTGCACCTTCTTGTTCCCTCATGGAACGAAGCTAGTAGTTTCCTCTGGCGGACCTTGTGTCTGGCAGATGTAGAGAGCACGTGGTTCTCAAGGGGAGATGGTAGGCGGGCTTTGTTAAGGTTACGCCCGATGAGGCTCCCACTACGGATCCTCAGGTTCCTTGCGCAAGGAGCCACCGTCAGAGTTCCCCACTCTTCGTCTATTCCTCCGTTTTGCCTCCCTTCCATCCTCTTTGTCGACTGTGCTCACCCGGTCCCTCCACCCCTTTTTTCTTCTCCTTTTTTTCATTCAGCTCTTCCCTCACTACGGTGTAGTTTTCTCCTTTTCTCGTCCGCCGCGCGTCGTCGGTCACCTCTCTTTCGTCGGGAATGCGTGAATCGAAAGGCGGAGGTGTGCACGCGCGCGTATGTGTGGGAACGTATCGCGGAATGCGGGACAGCGTAGCTATGGAACTACTAGTTGGGCTTTTTCCACCTTGAATTCTGGAGGATCTCCTAATGTAATGTCGTCCACGAATGGAAATTTTTTAACCGCAGGATTCTCATTGCACAAGTCTTCGTTCAATTTATAGACGTATGTCAACATTGATGTATATATAATTGAAAATAATCGAATGATTCGATTGGAAAACTGCATGCAAAAGTGCAGCTTTTCTGTAGGAAATTGAAAAAAAGCAAGAGATTTTTAATTAAAAAAAGTATTGCTTTATGTATGAGAGGATAATTTTTAAGATAAAATATTCAAAGAAATATTTTAGTATTAATAAGTGCAATTTGTATTCTTGAATGAGAGTCTGAAACGTCACAATCATAAAAATTGGTCGATTGTTGCGTAATATAATGTAAAACGCATTGACTTTACACATTCTTCACGAAAATTATTATTGCTGCGTAAACGTTGACAGACTACGGTGTTAAACGCGATTAAACATTTGTCAACCTGCGTCAACAAATTTATTTATCTCCATGCGATAACCCGAAGGGAAAGAAAATTACCTGTGTCGGCCGTGCCGTTTTCGCACCTACTAACGATAAGAATAAAAGCGAGGAAGAAAGCGCAGCGAATGCATTCTTTCCAGTAATGACAGACGCGGCGAAAACCACCGGCAATATTTACGTCTGCCCTTTCACCGAATATAACATATAATTTGGCAGTAGCTTAAGAGGCAGACTTAACGATACATTCACTAGTGAAACAACAAGTAACGAGGTCAGAAACGAGATTGATGAAGCTGCGATGAATGCACGCGCTGTTAATTTCGTGCGGCTTAATTTCGCGCAATGATTTCAATTAATTTTTTCACCGGAGCCGTACGTTTGACGAGTTGTCCGTTGATGGGAAGGGGAGGATATTCGCTCGATATTCGCAAGAATTTTATCATTAATAAGGCGAAATTCCCCGAGTTAAATAGCGGAGAATGTTATAGCGTTCGAATTTCACTTTTTCTGTAATGACACCGAAAATTTCGTGTTTGAAAGAAATCGAGATATAGATCAATTTAATTTTTGATTCGGCTGTAGAGTTATTTGAATTCAAATTATATTATAAAGATGTAAAATGTTAAATTGGATATTTCTATGGTGCTGATGAAAAAACGAAAGCCGGAAATGTTAAAATGATAAGAAATTGTATACGACATTATAAGATTTTACATACATATAATATAATTAACTGAAATAGTCATTTAGTTTTATTACCTGAAATTTTTACATTTTAATTAAAAATTATAATTAATTATTAAATAAATATATTAATTATTTGTTGTATATTATTGATTATATTTTAATTTATTAATTAATATTTGAGATTTTTATAAAAATTTACTTTATATTTAATACAAAATATGGATTCTTGAGTAAAAACTATTTATAATTAATTTTCATTTTCTGCAGGGGGGGATATAAAAATTCGAGTTGCTTATTTTATAAAATTTCTGTGAAATATTTTGAAAACACGGAAATTTTGTGGAAACTTTGTGATTTATACCTCATTGTGATCTCAAATGGATATGAGAAGTATTCACAGTGAAATTTGCATTGTTCAAAGTCAAAGAAACCAAGAAACTCAGGTATATTATATAACTTGTTTGTATTGATTGCAAGGGGAAATTTTCTCGTTCTTGCTTTAAGGACGGCCTTCGTGTTGATTTAAAGACAGACGATGCTAATCCGTTTCTCTATGTTTCCGTGGTAACGAGGAAAGGAGCGCCATTATTTGCCGAGGGGGAGAAGGCGAGGCGCCTTTATCATTAGCCAGCAAAATCCGAGGCAATTACGCGTGGAATTTTCAGGCTGCACCGCCGAGAAGACGCGGATTGCATGTTTCGCCCGAAGCTCGAAGTTCGCGACTGCGTATCGCCTGCGCCTCCTCGTTCCTCTTATTATCGTTATTGAATGATTGTTGAGGCGTGCTTTGAGATTCCTCATGTTTATTTAAAATGTAATCCGTATATGCCGCTCTCGTTATCTCCGATAACAAATATTTGTTGGCGATGTTCACTCGTTCTCCCCGCGTCAAGCGCGAAAAACGTACGCTAAGTGCGCTCGAGAAATTCACCACTCTAAATAAAAGAGAGAGAGAGAAAAAAAAAGAGTCACCATTTGCCTTAAACTCTCGTCGCGAATCATTGCAGGCGCGGATCGTGCTGTTGTCCGTTGCGTTTGTGCGCCTCGCCGCGCGTTTTCCTCGCACCTCCGCGCGCGGGCGCGTAAGCAGAAATAATCGTTCCCGCCCGTAAGTCACGGACGAGTGAGTCGTTACTATGTATGATCGCCGAGAGCGAGGACGTGGACTCGCGTGATGGACAGCCTGTCTGTACCGTACTTAAGCCGACGCTTATGATAATTACTTAATGCCGCGCTCTCTAAGAGTTGCACGCACGTATAAATGCGCGCAAATGCGCCGCGGCGGCTTCTACGAATCCCGCAGCACCGGCCGATACGCCGCCACTTTTACTGACGACTAAACGAAGCGTCCGGATAAACCCGGTGTGTCTGGTCTGGTATTAATGTTACATTCGTGCCACATTTATTGTACGGAGCTACATCCTGCGCTCGTGTGTATGTGTGGTGACTTAAAATAGAATCGCGCTCATTACATCGCGGTATAAAAGAAATGCTGCGCTTTCATTCAGCGCACAACACGTGTTTCGTAATACTTTCTCTCATTTTTTTTGTAAGAAATCTCGTGATATTTATATACTCGAGAAAGATTATCTTATTTATTAGTAACAGCATTATTTTTACAGCCTTCTTGTGTTTTAAATTAGAGCGCAATTAAGTGTTGCCGGAGATAAATATGAAGACCATTTTGCTATTTTATTATAGGAACAGATCCAGCACGTGGCTTTTAACGTAGATAACCCCGCGAATGATCAAGCGCTAAATCTTCACTTCTTCACGTATCTAGACTATGCAGAGTCTCAATTTAAAGTCAGTAGTTTGAAAGGATACGAAACAACATACGACGATACTGAATGGACGTTTCATACATACACCATTTATTGCGATATTCTAATTACACGCTACGCTACACTGGATACTAATAAATTTGTTACGACGTTTATAACAACTAGATATAATTTGCATACGTTTGCACGAAACGGTTCTACTTTTCCCTTAAAAAGTATATGTATTTCTGGTATGCGAGAATTACAGGATGGATAGACGAAGGTTTATCAATCGTGGATAAATAAGTTGTCGTGAAGATCGTTCTTTTTCGAAGATTCGTGTTAGGCGAAAATGTATGTCACGGGAGAACAACGTCGAGAACTGTCGGGGGATTTAACGGAGGTATAAAAGAAAGATACAGGAGCGATAGTTTCTTTTTTTCCCCCCTGAGGCCCAAGGTGATGAGGTCCACGCGGCTGTTGTGAGATACTAATGGCGGTACCGGGCATTTTCCTCGCTGAGAGAGCGGGGATCTTTCCTTTTCTCATCTCTTCATCCGCCCCTTCCCGTTCCCTTTTCACAGATTGTCGACGGTTACGTACGACGTCGGACAGCGTAACGAATTTTATGGGAGACCCGTTATGGGCCACCATGATCACATCGAAACCTCCGTGACATCCGTCGATAATGGCGACCGAAACCCCTCGATGATGACTGCGATTTCTAGTTAAATTAAATTTCGTGGGCTCGTTAATTTTCTTTTCTCATCTCCTTGATCTTCGATCATGTTTTCTTAATTGTTTTAGAAAGTCATTAACCTACATAAAACATATTCTTAACTTATATGTATCAAAAGTATGTAATTTTTTTTAGCTTAAAAATGTGTATATTATAATATACAGCTAAAATGCTTTCATCACAATCATGGCGGTCGCAATTTCGGCAAGAATGAAATGGCCAACGGCCAATTGGAAGTCCAGTTTGCACATGTTCCATATGGCGGCACGACGTGTGTACCGTGCTCCTTTTTGAAAGTCGATTCAGAGTGAAAGAGAGAGGTAAGCAGAGAAAGAGAAAGAGGAAGAGAAAAGGAGAGAGGGAGGTGAGACGTGGTTGCTCGTAAATCTAAAGGCCACACGTTCAAGAGGGAGGCCCTGAATAGGTGTAAATGAAGTTGCGGCCTGCCGCAAACTCAGTCGGACCACCCCGTATATTTTGTCTCCTGTACATGCTGCGGACCCGCCTCTCTTCCTCGCGGCCTCCTTCATCTCTCGGCAAATAAATAGTCCCACGCGCACACGGTGGGCCTACCTATGGTCTTGATAACAATGTCGACCCCCTTCTGACTTCTGACTTCTTCCTTTCCGATCTGATCGTTGCGCCACGCCTACCACGAGGAAAGAACAAGATATATTGACTGCAAAAAGATAAAAAATGCGAAGTATATGTAGCGCTTTGAATTTCTCCGAGGTGTATACGGCAACGCATCTGCGAAGTTTTATTTCACGAGGTTAAACTTTAACACTTTAAATTTAATACCTCTATTGTTAAAAAAAAATATTTAACATTTTTACTTATGGATTGGATTAATGAATAATAAAGTTTATTTATTTATTTCATACAGCGTTTTTATATATACTTAACTAAGATAGAAAGGATTTTTCACGGTCATTGTTACGATAAAATGTCAATTCATCCGTAGATTAGACGAGACAGGTCGGAATTAAAATCTTCTTCTTTACTTTAGAAGTTTAGAAAGACATTCTTCCAAAAAAAGGATTTCTTCTTCATTTCTCGTACGTGTAATCCGCTGATTTGATTGTAAGATTCGCGCTAAGCGTGCTTATGGGCTTCTTACAAAAGCATTTGGAAACAGATTTGAATGTTTTCTCACAATGAGGGAGAGCGAATTGAAGAGGATATTGAAAACAAGTTGAGGCTTTTCAAGAATTTTAAGGACAAACTTCTTTGTTGCCGGCAGGTTTAGATTCGAGTTAATGAGGATCAATGTTGAACTGTATTAAATTGACCCAGGCTCCATCCTTTGAGGAATGTATCCCTGGCGCTTCCCACTACGTTGCGTACCTTTGAAATGCTTCTTCTTCTCGACCTCCGTCACAAAATTCGTTGAGACTTACTTATCGGAGATCTCTGATCTTCGTGAATTGCTGCTAATAATCCATATCGACGATGTTGAAAGGCTGCTCGTTTTCTATTTTTTCTAAGGATTTTTTTCTATTATCTCTAAGGTTTAAAGAGATATTCCATCAAACATCAAGTGGCACATTTCTCGAAAGTGTCACAGTATTTCCGTTAATCTTCTCTCGTCATTATTTGGCTTTTTAACTTTTACCTACTTCATTTTTAGTTCTCCGTCTTTTAGCTCCATTTCTCACTCTATAAAATTTAGGTAGATCTGTTCTTCTTGAATTTATATTGTTTAATTGATTAGTAAATTTTATATCTTAAACTAATTTACTTATACATATATATAAATTAATTAATTTTATTAATTTATTAACTTTATATTAACTTTGTCCGAGTATACGTAGATCATAATATGTGTATATTTTTCCATATTTTATTCTTTCTCTCTCTTTGTAATAAAAATATAAAGAGATCTTTAGTTAGCCATAATTTATAATCGATATTATTGCAGTCGGTGTTTGAAACAAATGTATAATGCATTTAAATGTTATTAAAAATGTTACGGAATGTATTAAGTGGCAATCTTTCTACACCTTAATAAGCATAACATATAATCCTTAAATTATTTCGTGAAGCAACATGATATTTCTCTTATTTCTAAATTATCACCTCTCGCACGTTGCGCACCATCAATCCTGAAGCCTTAGTGATTGAACGGTTATTTCGATTTTTCCTTTTCACGAGATTGACCGAGCAGGTATCTCTCTCACGTATACTCTCGGGGCTCGCGCGTATGCGTGACTTTCTACGGCCACCCGGGACACCTATGTAAGATCTCTGGGCGGGGTGCGAACACGTCGGGGGACATCAAAGGACCCGTGAGAGGTAATTATTGTTTCTCGATGCCGGGCCCCGAGAGCGGAACCGTGAGCACGGTGGCGCCTGCACGATAGGCGCTGCCGTTCTCACCCTGTCCCTTCTACCTCCGAGAAGGCTCATTTCTTGTTGAGGCCGGAGATAGGCGCGACGAAGGAAGAAAAGAGCGAGAAAAATAGAAAGAAAGGGAAAAAGGAAGAGAGAAAGAGACAGAGACGGAGAGGGAAGGGGGACAGAAAGATCCCGGGGCGCTCCTCCCGGGACACCCTTAATTAAGAGAACGCCATTCGGCCCGCGACCGATTCCTCGCAGTCCCGCATTCTCAGATTCTACGCGCCTCAGCAAGGTCGACTTGACGGTTCCACTTCTCAAGGACGGCGTCGATGACTAGGCTCGATCTCTCGGCGTCATTGTAAGAAGCTTTAGCTGAGGTGTCGATCTTCGAGCGATAGAGATATAGGTCGGATTAATAGACAGGCGTGATCGAAACATGTCAAAGTCTATTTACTTGATCAGGTATTAATCGACAGTTTAACTTACTTCTTAATTAGCAAAATTAATAATTTTATCGAGTTTTAGGTGATTTTATTCTGTCGTTCAGAATCAAATAAAAGGAATGTGTGTGTGTGTGTGTGTGTGTGTGTGTGTGTGTGTGTGTGTGTGTGTGTGTGTGTGTGTGTGTGTGTGTGTGTGTGTGTGTGTGTGTGTAAATATACATATACAACAAATACGTTTATTATCGGTATAACTTTTGTGATTACTGAGTTATTAGTTTATATTATTTTTTAGTTAGATATATAAAATTACTGTAATTTATGATTTACTTTTTTTAAATAAAAATTATGGAAATTAGATAAGAAAAGAAATAAATTTGCGTTATTTATATATTTTAAAAAATTTAGGTTTTTATTTATAAAATTTTTTATAAAATTTATAACGTTATTCTTAAAAATTGTTTTATTATAGCGTTGGTACTATTAGTACATAGAAGACAAATTTATAACATTTTTTAATAAACTACAATTTGAATCTTGTAAACAAAGAAAAAAAAGTAAAAAAAAGGGCAAACCATATAGGTTTCTAATCTTTTATTGTATTACAGCCCTTTGCTCTTTTGCACTTAAAAATTTTTTTTCTTATTTCACCTGTTCGATGATTTATTCTTTTTTTTATTTAGTTTATAAACGAGCACTAAGATATCGTAAAAAATCACGCATCATAAAAATTAAAATAAGAAAAATTGGTTTTATGACAATAGCTAATATTTTATGACAATAGCTACAATACAATAGTAGTTTAGCAGCATTCTTTTCTTAACAGGGTTTCTTTCAGTATTAGTATAGCTATTTGGGACGTTTAAAGGTCTCAAAGTTCCACAAAAATGTTTTATTCGCTTGACATGTCACGTTCCTAAACTACGTAAGCAAATGTCAAGACAATTACTTCATATTTTCTTCATTTTAAATATTGCATCATCCATTACATTTATATATTCACGCATGATATCAGAAATTATTTTATAATTTTATGTTTTTTTTCTGTAGGTATCTAAAATACCAAACGACCTGAATGAAATGGTCCAAAATAGATCATCCGTCCGACACAGTATAAATTGACTTAAAAATAAATAGTATGTGAAATATAATTAGCTGTTTTATCTTTTCAATTGTTTAGTCATAACTTAAAATATAACTTAAAAAAAATATATATTTTTTATCAAAAAATTCCAGTATTAATTCTGGCAAACCTAACAAAAACCTTGATGAATAAAATGCAAATTAAAGTTCTTAAAACTATAGAATTTACTTAAATTTTAATCAATAAAAAATTAAGTCTTGACTTTTAATTATTTGTAAGTAGAAAATAAAGTGTTAACGATATATTAATTAAGAAATATCTTAATTAGTGAAAGAACTTTTTAAAATTGATATCTAAGAATCATCTAATTATGATACAACTTGAATCGTCAGCACATAATATTCTGCAGTTTAATCTTTCTATATATAAATGAATAAAACGGTCATCAGAGAGATTTATCCATGCATTTTATTTCCCAGTGCCGAACGTGCAGTGTACTCAAGAAAACATAAAGAAAGTCAGAGTAGCGAATCAGGGGAAGGAGAGGAAGGGCCCTATATAGTCGGCCAGGAGGGACGTAATGTTTTCATTAGGTCGCGATCATTATCTGGCCCAACTGAACAAACGAGCGAATGCCACGGGCCGCATAGCGCACACGTATTAAGACGAATGATCGTGGCGATCTGGTAATTAATTACGGCCTCCCCCAGTGTTACTAATATTAATTAATCCCGTGCGTCCTCGGGGCCCACGCAGTGCGCGTGACCCCGCGCTGGCTGTTGCGCGCGGGTCATCGCCTAGACGAAATCGTTGAGGATTGCGAGCCACCTGTTTCGGGGAATCGTCTCTGGCGCTGCTTCTCACACACTCGAGTCATTAATTATCATACTCGGCGCTGTATGTGTATGTACGTGTGTATGCGTGTGCCCTGCACACGGGGTTCTTTGTGAGCCGATGCACGTTACCTCGCTGTACGCTCACGTGTAGGTTAATGGGTACACCGAGAAAGAGGTCAGGTCGCATTCAATCAAATTATCAATAGCATTGGATCAAATAAATATCAAGCAATATACTGCGTTGCGTACGGTAAGCACGTACGGTAAATACATATACAGATATCGGGGTGTGCATCTGGATAGTTGATTCCTTGAAAACGACCGTCACTGGTGACGGATATTGATGATGTAAAAATAAAATATATTAATTATACTATAACGGCTCTTTAATTGCTTCTATAGTTCTATATTTTAGTTATCTTTTTTACTTTCTACGAAATTCTAATTAAAAGTCCTTATCGACAAAGTAACTCGAGTACAACGATTAAGTCTTTTTTTTTTCGACTAACAATAGTTATTCTCTTCGATTTGTAGCAAGCATCTCTTCTCGATTCGCATGATTAAGTTTAATTCAAGTTTGAAGAAATCAATGCGACAACACAATAAAAAAAAATTTTTTCGATCGTCCACAGCTATAATGCAGATAAATCTATAGCTCTTCTTATTCGATCGGCGATACGACGGATTAGTGGAGCGGTGATCCGAGAAAGTAACGGAGAGAAGGACGACGGTAAAAAGAAATAGAGACACGTCGACGCATTCTTCGCGTGACAGGACGCGTTAATACGCATCCGTGCGATCTGACGAATCGATCCGCCAAGAAATGACGTATCGCCGTACACCGCGAGCCTGTCGATTCACAGATGAAAAAACTTTTTACAGGACGATGCCTCGCGGCTGATCCAACATAACGCATTTCTTGCGCGTGCCCTTTATATTTGAGTCACTGTGTGACTAACGTGGTAGGCGATACGTTTTACCGTCGAGTTTGGTTTCATCATATTTTAACGTCATTTGACGACAAGAAGTTTTTGGAGTTTTGCATTTTATTTGGTTTACGTAATAATAAAAGCAAAGTGACAATAATATAAAATATTATAAATTGTATTAACATATTTGATTAAGGATCTTAATAAATAACAAAGATCTCAATGAAACTCTTCGAATGTTATTGTACTTTTAATAATTGGCGTTTGATTGATCTATCAAATTGATCTATCGATTAACACAGCAAATACTACGTACCTTTTCATAAATATATATATGTATATGAAGCAAATCATTAAGATGCTCCATTCATAAAGTGATTCTCACTTTTGAACCACCTTGTAGTGTTCGACCCGCGTGACTTGAGACCAATATAGAACCGATCGAGACCCCTTTCTCTCCTCCTTCTGGAGATGGTCTAAATGAAGAAAAAAGTAACGAATGCCGTGGGCTCACATTAATAAATCGGCGGGGATGCATGGCGCGTAGATCATCGTGTCGCGGACCCACGATCCATGCGATGTTCGAGTTTGTGCGAGAAAGAGAGAGAGAGAGAGAGAGAGAGAGAGAGAGAGAGAGAGAGAGAGAGAGAGAGAGAGAGAGAAAGGGACAGGGAGAAAGAGGCGGAAGGAAGAGAGCGCGAAGGGTTTACTAAGGAAGATTCTCCTCTTCTTAATTGCTCCGATTAATTAGCCACCACGATTTCGCTATGTTTAATGGGCGGCCGTACGTTTTCCCGCGGCCCCGTGGACACGCGGATATATATGTTTTAATAACGTTTCGTTAATCACGCGACACGCGAGGCAAATCAGGACCCTGCGCCCTCGAGGGGTCCCGTTTGCGCCAACTCTCGTTTCGCGAAGAAAGGCGGTTCTGCCCACGCTGGAAAGATCTATCTATATATGATTAGATCTCAATTTAATTGAACAGAAAGAAACTTATATATCTTCTAATATTTTTTTATATGAATGTAATTTTGTATTATGTTTGTATATTCATTAGAAAATATTATCAATACATCAGATTTTTAATAAATTGCAAGTAAATGTGGGCGCGAAGTTTGTTTTGCAATTGTAAGTTTAAATACAAGGCATAATTTAATATTTTAAAATGTCTTCCTGAAATATAATACGCAATTAAATGTGTTAATTTTCATTTGTATTACATATGCACACATATAATGATATCAATTTCTCATCCCTTTCCTTCCGCGTCCCGTCCTTTTATCTGTCAAAATTCCTCCCGCGAAGCCTGCCGAATTAACCGTGTGCGCACTGCGAAAAGAAGAAAAAGAAGACGGCCGGTATATCTCGTGCCTTCATCTTCGGTCTCTTTCTTTTTTCGCGCGTCCACTCTTTAATTTGCTGAAGTTTCTTCGGCGGATGGTAAGGGCAGCCTCGCCAAAAAAGGACGATAAGGTTAAGAGCGGGAACATACCGAATGACTACCGCTCGTAATACGACCGGACGATTCGGTTCTATCTTTTAATCGATCATCAAATCGTTCTTCTTTTCCACGTTTTGGTTCCTCACGTTCCGCCCTTTCCTTCCCGCAAACGGGACGCACTTACACGTCGCATTCCGGTTTCTTGCCTGGTTACGAACGGGACCTGTCCCGTATTTTCTTTCTTGGAAGAAAGAAGGTTTCTCCATCCTATCGTTCTTCTTTCTTCGCTTCTACTACTTCTTCTTCTTCTTCTTCGCCCGCGGGAGTCTGTCTCCTACCTCCCGCCGGAGTTCTTCTTCCGGACGAGCGTGGAGTCGCGCACGGGAAAGACCACCGCTGCCAGCTGCGAGGAACCGGATCTTGACGGTTAATTAGTAGCGCCGATCATTCGAGGATGAATCGATCTACGTGAGCCACCATGCTCATGGGCCTCCTATGGGTGGCGGATTACGAAAGAATGGACAGTGTCGTATACTCTCGTACACGGAGAGAATTTTCTCTTAAAATTTACTTCAAAACCTGATAATTGTGAGATATTAGGTTTGTTCGCGTTGCTTGAAAATTTTTTGCACTTTAAACGAGATAAATATATACTCGAGCACTGGAGAAAGAGAAAGCGAAGATGTCGAGTGCGAAAAGTGCAAGTAACGCGAACAGGCCCAATGTGTGACTTCAAAGAATTTTACTATACTTTTAGTAAATTTTATTAAAAAGTATAGTAAAATTCCTCGAGGACATATTATCCCACAATTACCAGATTTTGAGGGTAAATTTAAAAAAAAAATTCCCTTTGTGTAGTTGATTCGTTTCTTGATACATATGTATTTGACCCTTGCTGTGCTGATAATCGGTTTTATTAGTTAATTTTATCTTAAGTATTACTCTTTATAACATTAGAATTATATAGGCAGAAAAATTGCATTGTACAATTTACAAATAATGTTTCACGCAAAAAAAAAAGAGATTAAAAAATTAATTCAGAGCTAAAAATTTTGACGATAAGTTTTGCATTTATAATTAAAAAATGGCGACTTTGAAGAAACATTATTGCTTTAGATTTTGTAATACTCAAGATAATGTATGTGTATACAAAACAACAAAAATAGGCGTTTTAAACTTCGATGATAGAGCACTAGCCCCGTTTTCATTCTATAAAAACATCGGAGGGATTCATGAAGGGTTGAAGGCCCGGCGGGAATTCCTAATATTGATGCGTGTGTGATGGCGTAAGATTGTATCCTGCCGAGCGCTAATGGATTGATCCTGGGTGGCTCAAATCCACGTAATCACAATGATCGTGTAGCTTGAATTTAAAGTCAAAATTTTGTGATTGTGGGATAGTTTTATTAATGCTCAACATGCTAGACATAGTATAGATATTATGTTTTATATATATAACATTTGCAGATTAACTTCTGAATTTATTTCGTTGCTAATTTTATTTATTACGTTTCATGTAGACGTCCAAGGAATAATCATTTATAATTACAATATTTTTAGTCATAATTATAATAAGAATTATAATGCGTTTAGTGATTTATCTTTAGTTATAATTAACATAAGAGAGAAACTTAATAAAATAATCAGCACTTTTTGTATTTCTGTTAAAAGATTGATAAACAAAATGAGAGCGGGCTTATATTTATGTCTATATATTTATATATAATATATATAATCTATATGTTAATGAATTACAATTTAGAGTATAATAACATTGAAATTGGCAAAAATTATATTCTACACTCAGTCTATGATCGATGACAAGATAAGAATAAACGATTTCCGTACAGGATGTGATTCATTTCTGCGAAACTTTTCGTCAGAACTGATGAATCACTGTTTTCGCGGTTCCTACCCCATTTCCGGAGATCGTTTAGACATCTGATTTCTTTACATAGAAGTTGACTTGTGAAGTCATCAAAATTGTAATCAGTAAATCAATATAGCTTTGACTTATTCTTATACATTCTCTTAGAATCTTACATGTTATCGAATTATTATTTGAATTGATTTATATTGCGCGATTTTAATTAGAAAAAATGTTAATAGTAAATTAGTATTAGTAATAAGTTAGAAGTACAATTATTATTAATAAGTATTAGAAATAAAAAATTTAATTATTTAAATAAAATTTTTAGCGTTACTAATGTAATAAAAAAATGTTAAAGCCTTTAATATTTAAAGTTATGGTTTTGTGTGCATTCACAAAATATTGAATTGTACTATTATGTACAGGTTTCGACAAGTTACGATAGGCAAGAAAAAAAAGGTAAAAACAGGTAAACAGGTAGAATATTGAAAAAAAAAATATAACCATAACGCTGACGATACATTACAGCTGTGAATTGACAGTTAGATCATTTGTTATGTTTGTAGAAAGATTGTACTGAAGCGTGTGAAAAATTTGAAATATTTTACCTACGTGACATTCAAAAAGACAAACAGGAACTATGGTATTATATATTAGTATTATGATGATGGTCTGGCTTCTTGACTTCCGTTGACCACCTGTGATGGAAACGGAGAAAGAAACAAAATTATAAAAAGAAGAGTACCATTAGAATAGAATGAATCTTTGGGTTTTTAAATGATTTGGATAATCCTTTTACGGTTATCTCTTTTTATTCTAAACCACAAAGCTTATATATTGATCTTTCCAGAACTTTAAAACGAAATATTTTAAAATGACGTTTTTATAGTGATTGCGATGATTGCGAAAGTGATATTTGGCATTTTTTAACAGATATATATAATTAAAATTATAATATATATAATCTATCTATATAAATAAAAATGTAAATGTTTGTTCCTTATCTAAGATCTCCGTAAGTTTTTCACCGATTGCTTTGAAATTTTGACACAACGTTACAGTCGTAATCGAGAGTGTTCTTATGGGGTCTGATTTTGGGGAGAGACGGAGAGAGACGGGGAGAGACCGGGAGAGACCGGGAGAGACGGGAAGAGACCGGGAGAGACCGGGAGAGACGAGGAGAGACGGGGAGAGACCGGGAGAGACGGGGAGAGACCGGGAGAGACGGAGAGAAACGGGAAGAGACGGGGAGAGACCGGGAGAGACGAGTAGAGACGGGAAGAGACGGGGAGAGACCAGGAGAGACGGGGAGAGACCGGGAGAGACGGGGAGAGACGGGTAGAGACCGGGAGAGACGGGGAGAGACCGGGAGAGACGGGAGAGACCGGGAGAGACGAAGAATGTTTTTATTGTGTTTAAATTAAGGTAATAAGAAAAATAAAGATGGCTTTTATTTTATTGAAAAAAAGGAACTTATTTAAAACAGTCTGTTGAATGAATTTTTAAATCCATGGCAGCTTTTAGAAAAAAAGTTAGAAGTACGTGAATAAATGAATATTAGATTTATTAAAGATAGATAAATGCTTATTCAAAAATAAAATTAAAAGAGCAATAGTACAGCAAGGCTCTTGAAAGTTAAACAAAAGCAAAGAAAATTTGAAAAAAACGTAGTATAAGAATAGAGAGCCACAGCAACGCGTGGCAGAGCATAGCTAGTTAAAAATATAATTTTAATTTGTTTAAATATTAAGAATAATCTAACAACAAATTAAAACGTTTATTTGTACTTTTGTTGTACAAAGCAATATATTTTCTAAAGATCTTGTAACGCTTCTCTTGTGCCTTTTATTGTTTTAAGAATATAATTTTTTATCATATAATATATAAAAAAGTTGATAAATGTGAAAAAACTACATAGAAATATTGTTGTACTTTTTTCTTTTTACTTTTAAAACACATATTGTTATATAATTTTATATACTTTTATAATAGTATAATAATATTATACATTTAAGTATTATAATTAATAATATATATGTTCGTATATAAGGAATAAATTAAAACTTGAAACTTTAAAAAAGTTATTAATTGGAAAAATTATAAAATTGAGAAAAGTATATATTATTTAAATAGATCTGAAAAATCTGAAAATATCTTTTTTATTTACTTACAATGTTTCTTTATGATCATCCACGTCGTTAACGGTTATAATGTGAAACCTTTTGTAATCATTTGTGTCGTGTCTGAGCGCAACGAATTAGTGGACGTTGTGGTAGGTAAGATGCATGGTAATGCCAACGCCACCCAAGTTAAGACATCCTTTTTCGAGAGATAATTAAGCATCCTGTCGTAATTTTCGGCGCGAAGGAACGTGCAAAACCTCTCTCCACGGGCGGTTTTCCAGAGCCTCGAAAGGCGTGCGAAATCGTTAATAATTCCAAGATTCTCTGAAAAGGAAGAAATAACTGGCATTTTAAGTTGACCGAACGAAATGGAATTTATCTAATGTATTTAGCACACGTTCTAATTTTTAAATACCATTATACATAAAAGAAAACCTTAAGAAATAATATTAGTTTTGGTATTATAGTAGTAGCTTTAGTGCTACCAACTGTATGATACGGGCACGACTTACTTTTTACTATTGTAAAATAGGTTTTTAAATTAATATTTGCATGATTTTTTAAATGCATAAATGTATTAATATTGATAAGTATTAACATGAAATTAATTATCTATTCGTAAAGCTCTCTTATTCAACTACAAATCAAGAAAATTGAAAATTTTGGTAAAATAAAGTGCAAAGAGCAAAAATAAGGCAAGTTGTGTTTTGATAATTCTAGCAAAGAAAAAGCTTTAAATTTTAATAGTAAACTTTAGTTTTTACTGTGGCAATATGTGATAATAAGTGCATAATGATTTACTGGCTTTGTCCTTTTTTTATGTTTTAAATAAGAATTTGGAAGACGAGCTAATTATTTTGTATCGCGCACAAAAGATGAAATCTAGATCATAGAATTCTTACATTTGTTAAAAAGGTAAATTTGTTACAGAGATACAATAAGCGAAGAGCGGCAGATGCAAGCAATTTCTAGATGAGATCGCGCGTAGACCTCACGCGAAATATTTCTTCCAAAGCGAAACGGGCCAAATCGAAACCTAAATTCCGAATTAGCCATCCTTCGTGGCTTTCCATTGAAGTTACTTCCGCGACGACCGTGCCGGGCGCATCGTCCTGTCCTTGGCGACCTAAACGATGAGTTTTCACGAATTTGTCATAGCCAGGTGAGAGTATCGAAGCGCGTTCTCTTTTTAACACATTCGACGGCCCGGATGCACGCTAGTTAGAATCCGGTCAAAGGAAAAATCTCCCCTTCTTAAATTTAGAGCCAGCGACAGTAAACCACGGGATTCGTCGCCGAACCCCCGGTGGGGGGTCTACCTGACTATGAATGGGCGTAGTTGTCATCCTGTCGACACAATCGTCTCGAAACTTTTATAACGATCCGGGCATTGAGAATCTCCAAGTACCATAATCATCTTCGACCTCTCAATCACCCTCCTTCTCAAAGGCTTGGTGGTCACCGTCGAAACGCTGCGGTTTTGTAGAATATGAAGTGCAGACGTATCGCTCTGCATGGAAGCATATTTTAACTTGATGCGCACTGTCCTAATTATCGGCTTGTACGATTAATACTCCCAGTAATCGAATATCTTAATGAAACAATTTATTTTAATTATTGATTAGCAAAACGACGCATATGTGCATGCATTAAGAAAAATTATTTTAAGCAAAAAAATAAAATTTTTTAAAATTACGTACAGCATATTTTATGTACTATTTATGATCTATCATAAAATTAAAAGCTAATTATATCTTCAAGTTGATTTAGTATTAGTTTGTGTGAAAAATATATTTTGTATGGAAGAGGGCGAGAGGTGAACGTCATTTCATATAAAGATACACATGTAATATTGGAAAAAAATTTATTGTTTCTTTTGTTGCAAACGACTCTTCAGCATATATGAATAAATAAAACGGATTCATAGAATGGATGGGTACATTATTGAAATTTTTAATCGCTGACCATATCTGCAATATTGTTTCCACTCTGTTGTCGTTCAATCCGGGGACATTTGGTGTCTAAAATACCAGCTAAGAAATTAATAATCCGTTAAACGATTGCTGGCGGATATAAATTTATCGCGCGACCGGTATTCCGAGTGTGGTCCGCTCGAGGGGAGCATCGTTCACTTTCAGCGCGACACGGCGATAAATTATTAGCGGATCGACGTTGATGAGGGACGATAACGATCGACGCTTCGCCACCGCTATGCAAACGACTCGGTGGCAAGCGGTTGGCGCAAACGAACAAAAGGAAAAAAAGAAACAAAAAAAAACAAAAAGTAAAGAGACAAAGAGCGCGAAAGGAATAGGAAACGAAGTGAGACAGATAGATAAGAGAGATGGTTAATCGTGAAGAAGAGGACTATAGAGAAGAGATCGAAGAGTGGGAGGCGAGGGTGAGCAGAGGGAAAACGAGGAGTGGACAAACACACGAAGAGGAGTACGACATTCCAGATGCGCTGTAACCAATTTGTGAGCCGGACGATAGTGACAAATACACGATATTGCCATAACGTATCGCCGAGGCATGACTATCGTCGGAATTAATAGTCAACGCCGCTGACTAATAGCCTCATTAATTAACGATCCGCGGAGCCAGATTAGGCTAATCCGGCTTAATTTAGTGATCGTGCCGTCGTTCTCCTATCCACCTACCTGTCCGTTCTGCTCGGCCGGGAGGGCCAGGGCTTTTACCTTCGCGCGCAGGTAAATCTCGTCCTCTCACGTCTCCCGTCCTCCTCCGCCGATCCCCCCCCTGGCTCCCTGGGCGTGATCGTTTGGACGATCGGGCTTTTATATTAATTAAAAAACACTCGTGGAATTTTCAACTTCTTGGCCCCGCATGCGATTTGTCGCCAACTCCGCTTCCCGTTTCGAACCTGAGTTATTTTTAAGTGGCCGCAGATTTAATACCGTGTTCTGAAAGATTATTCCATCTGTCAGAAGATTATGCAGAAAGTACCTAAGGTTAGTCACTGGAAGACCCATGCTTTCCATTTTTCACGAAGAGAAACTGAAAATGAGATAAAATAGATGAAGAATAATACCTTGTTTGCTACATGGCAAACAAATTAAAATATATGTATTCATAATATAGATGACTACTTTTTCTATAACACAGCTGCATGCTACAAACTACTACGTTATACGTAACATTAAGAACTTCACTTCTCATTAATTTGTCAAGTTGTACAGAAATCCTTGAAAATTAAATATTAATATAAGATATTTTAATATTTAATAAAATTTACTAGTTAAAGCTCTACAACACATTAAATTAAACGTTTGACTTTTCCCACGAATAAAAAAACAATACCCAAAAGTTCCAACTGTTATATAAGTTGACTATACGTGGAAAATAAAACATTAACGTGGAGGTGATGTCCCAAAAATATTTTTATTATTGAATTATCTCTGTATAACATTATTTCGAATATAGCAAGGAACTACGTCGGTTTTTCGAAATGTGAATTACAGAAAATTTCGCAGCCGTCGCATTACAGGTGTTTAACGGTGCGTAAGAGTAGAGAGAGAAAGAGAGAGTTTTATGGTAGCAGGTACACCAAAATGGCGGCCGGTCCTCCGGAGATCAAGACGCCTGCGGATCGGCGACAGTCCCGATATCTGTTTGCCTGCATGAAGTGCGTTCGAGCGCGTTACAACTCAAACCTTTTAGCCGGTTGTTTGCACGGCGCTTTGTATTCTATTTGTACAACCGCTTAAACAACTCGGCCTGGACGTAAGCCGCATTGAAGCCCTCTCGAGCGAGTTGTGCGAACCCTCGAGCGGAGTCGAGGAGGCCACTTTCGTGACGAGCCGCATCGCTGCTCACATCAATGCTTTTCCAATGCGTCTACAAGCTTAGTTCTCTTAGGTATTTTCTTTTTGACTTGAGCGTGATCCTTCAGGATGCATCCGTATCTCTTCGCTTTATTGTTCTCCGCTCTTATTTGAATTTTCTGAAGTTTATCCTGTTTTATACATTTTCCGAATGTACCGATTATTATGACGTTTTGACGAATTAAAAATTGAGAGATGAGCGAAATGGAGGGAAATAAATAAAAATTTAGCAATAAAAAGATTGGGGTGTAAATATCTTGAGTAATATTAAATTTAAATATAAACCAATTGCAAGTATTTGTACTCTGAAATTTTGAGAATTTGTTTTACGAGTATCTCTGCGTATGTGGCGTAATTCTTTTATAGTTCCTTTACAGAATATACGTTGACAACTTATGAAACATTAACAAGTTTATGTTACCGTTTTTAGAAGTGGACCATTATGCTGTCAGGAGTTTTTCCGAGAACGCATTGATTTCCGATGTCCCACTACACCTAATCCCCAATGTTCGACAAGCATTTGTTGACCGCTATCCCTGAACGAATATCCAGATACCGTGAGAAACCGACAAAACTCCATAGAGATGCCATAGTATCTGACTATATTGGTATAAACGGGGAACGGAGTTCCCCGCTCGGGGACGGGGGCAGGTGAGCAACCAGGGGGAGGGTGGATTGGTAGCGATTAACTTTTACTTAAGAGGCACCTTCGCTTCGGCCGGCGTCATCTCGGAGATGTCGTGCAACAATGGGGCACTTAACCGCCGCGAAAGCTTAAGTCATCGTAACGACCAATCAGCAGGGCACTGCCTTCCCCCCCAATTATCTCGGGGCAAAACAATTAAACGCGACCTGCGGTTGCCTCCCGGGATCGCGCTAATGCCCGTCGACGCATAAGCGGAGCTGGGGATTTGGGACTTGTGGCTTGTCCGGCAGGGACAAAGGGATGTGCATCTTCATCCAATTAGGCGATAATGGAACGCACAGACGCGCGTTTTGCCACGGGGCGCGACGGTGATGATTCCCCAATCGTCCGGCGATCTCCTCTCCCGCGTGCCAAACGTTTTTATGCCGTTCCGCTTTTATATACTATGTATTGTACTCTGTATTGGTGTCCTCCCCCTCCTCCACCGGAATAATCCCTTTTTTGCGACCGTAATTTGCAACGGGCCCCGTCACATGTTGCTTCTCGCATGCAGGCTTCGATTTGTCATTGATATTGGATTTTTCAACGTGAGAGAAAGCGAAACGCTTTTACAATCGATCTATACAGAATATCCAACTATCTCGTCTTGTGTTATAAAAAATAAACAAGTATGATAAGTGTAATTTTATGTTGGAAATGTTGAAAAGAGATTTTTAATTTTAATAATAATTTGTCTTCAAGTCTACTTGCATTTTTTATATTTAATTTTAAATTTATTATATTGAACACACGTTGATTAACGAACGTAAATGTGATTAAAGTTAAAGATAAAGTTGTAATGTCAGAAAGTTCAATAATGATGGTTTTAATTTACGAGATAAAAATCCAGTTGCTCCAGGATACAACTTATAATACGACGTGAAGAAGTATTCCTGGTGTTCGCAAGGGCAAGGTGAGTCAATGTGTGGATCTCCTTGAAAATTCGAATAATCGATTGATCCGGAGTGGCCCGACGATTGGGACGAATTAGGCGCACGAGATGTTGTGACAAAATTTCATAATCGCCCACCGTGATTCGAATCCTCCCGGTTAACTGTGAGAGCGTGAGATTGATTCGTGTGGCTTGGCGCGCGTCGACTTCTAGTTTCACGTATCGTATAATATCACGATTACCACATGGAGACGCGCACCGTCATCGATCATCGGAACCTTCGACCTTTTAATAGTCCACTGATTCTGAAATGGCATTTCTCGCGATCGTTCCCGTGATGTGAATAATCCGAATCTGAAACAAATGGATTCGTGTCACTTACAACTTCTTATCATCGCGAACAATCTTTTTCCGACTATATTTGTAACAGTGAAATAATATAACATTTATAAAATATTAAAGAAAAAAGTGAAAATTTTAAAGAATTTATAATTTAATTAAATACTTTGCGCTAGCCTATTTAATGCACAGTAATACATTAAATAATTGCTATATTATGTTTCTACAATCAGAGTAATTAGTAGAACCATTGTGCTTTTAAACAATTATTAACATATAATTACGCATTATTATATTTTTAACGATATATTTATTATTAGAGCAATTACTCGTTGCATTTTTTAAAGAGGAACGTAAGTTTCAATATATTTTAAATAATTTCAAGAAAGTTATATTTTTCTATATGTTTCTTTATTTGTCTTTCAAGTTGAGAAAAGAAAAGAGAGAGAGATATACAAATTTAATAAATATGTGTCGCAACATATAACATGGATATATTAAAAAAAAATTTAGGGAGAAAAAATTTTCATTTTCTTCTTTCATATCTTCCTTCCATTTTATGTTCACTGGATGTTCTCCTGGTTTATTTAGTAATAACTATGTGTTTCTAGTGGGAGAAAAAAAAGAATTTTTTATGAGTAGGCTTCGTCACTTTGATGCCACTGTAATAGTTCTTTATTGCAGGCTCACGGTTTCCAACACCGAAGATACATATACTCGCCCTTCGACCGCGAATGTCTTCGATTTGCCTAAGCAAACGGAAGGGCCATAAACGCGTGCTAGGCCCTTTCGACCCGACATTAGCATCGCTATCAAGGTACCATCAGTCCACGTGATTGCTTAATCCTGCATAGCACAAACGTGCGCACCGGTCCTGGGAACGAAATTCGAGCTCTCGATTGCCGTTACCCTGCAATAAAAAGAGAAAACATTTTCAGAATGTTAAAATGATATACACAATTTATGAATTACTTAGTCTTGCATAGCACAATTTCGAAATTATCACTTGTACAATTTGATAAATTATCTCATAACTGTTTTTAATTAATCATTTATTACTTATATGCAATTAATTTTTTTAGTAAGATTATATGTAAGATATTTAACATTATGACAATTATTGATAAATTAACGTATTTATAATTATAATATATTATCATACGTTTTCTCGTTTTCTTGGTAATTATAATAAACTTATAATAAATGTTATAATAAATATATAAATTTAGGATTCCTAATTTATTTTTGACAATAATACTTAAAAAATTATGTATTAAATATTAATGTAAAGATGGTGTAATTTTTTTATCATATCATGTTTCAATTTGACATATTCTGGTAGTAATGTTTATGTATTTATTATTTACATTTTTATTCGATATACAAAAGTAATTTAGCGCATCGGTAAACCATCGTTATTCTTAGGTAATATGGAAGACAGCGTACCGTTAAAGGATCATCTCGTTATGATCTCTGTTGATCTTAGAGGAGGAGCTTTAAACTCTAAGGTTATTTTGAACGTTGAGGCGCCGATTGCCCAGTGGAATTTAAAGAGGACTCTTTCACCTTCCAGCAAATATTTGCGTGGCCGGGAAAACTATGCTACGGTGCCCATCGATGTCATTCGAGCCAGCTTCAAGCTCGCACCGTCACAAGTGCATTGCAAATACGGGACCTATCTACACGAAGACATCGATTTTCACAAAAGGATCTATCTAGGATATGTTTTCGATTTTCCCTAAATCTTGATGGAGGTTTTGTGGAAAAATGATCTCGAAGTTATAATTGTTTGTATACCTATATTTTTTGTTAGATTCTTCAACTTCATCGTTGTGTATTTTATAAATCTCTAAAATAGATTTTTAAGAGTCAATATATTGCATAATAAATATTTTACACGATATTGTTTTCGCTATTCTCAAAAATATTCAAAAATTTAACTCAAATTGATTAAACATATTGCTTTTAACTGCATTTTTTAAAGTTAGAATATTTCTGTTTCAAACGATTCGATTGCGCGATTTGTTCTTTTATTTGGTCTTAGTATAAATAATTATATCTTTTAACCACACAGTTGCAGTAAACCGGTCGTTTGATTTAGCTTCAACAAAAGTATTAAATAAATTATAAAAAACGATAGAAACTGGATTATCAATTATTTATTTTGCGAAAAATTCCAATGAAGGGAGGTTTAATCATGCGATGGTTAGGTGTCGAGGTGCTGATCCATAGGTTGCAGGCAGGTGTCCGGAGTAAACTATGCGGATAAATACATATGTATACGCGCACCCGATAATATTTGACTCGAGAGTGAGAGGAAAGGAGGTGCGCCCGGTTTGTTCCTGCCCGTGCTCAAACATAGGACCTTCCATATGGGCCTTGCCAGGCCTTATCTTGATTCTTAAACAAAGGAAATGTCAGTGGAAGAGCCACGCTTCCTTATCTGATTCTTTCTCATCGTCACGTCGAAGCTGACTATCCTCAATCTCGCTTCCGTGTTATTCTTTCGTTCATCACCATCTCGATTTAGGACTCTCCTTCATTGCCATTCAATTTCGCGCTAGAGCTTTCCACGTTAGCGATAAGGCGAAACATTTGCACGATTGTTTTCTTAAGATGGTAAGATGATTGACGCGAACCTTTAGACCTGTCAAAGAGAATGCGTGCTTAACAGCTTAACAGCTTTAGCCAATTTTGGGAGATCTCGATCTTCAGAACAGATACAATGCTTAATCTATTATAATGCTTACCAAGTCAAGTGTATTAGATGACAAGCAATTAATTTATTAAAATGTTTTAAAGTAGCAAAACATGTATGTTAAAATATCTTAAGTGTAAAATATATGTATATAAATAAACAAAAAAGTACATATATAAATTTTTAAAAATTAGATAAGGTGTAAAAATTATCATTGTACTATATTGCTATTCTTTCATATACATATATATAATATGTATAAAGAAATTATATAATTAGAAGATACATATATTTTCTAATTACACAAATTTTTTAAATATTTTATTTTCTTAAATAAGAAAATAAAATATAAAAAGTATGCAGAGTATTCTTACATTTTTATACACAATAACTTGTTTTAATTATTACAAATTATTCTTTTGAACTACTCAGTATGATATTGCCATCTACCGGATTCATTCTTGATTTAATATATGAAGCTTAGAATGTGAATAAAAATATAATAAAAAGATAAAACATGCAAAAATAATGACAGAATTTAATATTAAATAAAAAATAATTATTAATTATTATTAGTAATGCAAAATGTACAACATAAAAACAAATTAATCTAACAGTATGTATGACAAATGAATAACATTAGTCAATCAGTGAATAGAAATCTACTATATCGGTGTATCAAATGGATAAGTTACCAACATCCAAGATGTTATCATAATGGATAATGTAATTGAACAATCTCGATCAATTCTTGATATTTCTAAAAGTAACAGGGAAAAATAATGTTAACCGTTGGTAACATTTTATATATCATTAAAACATAAAATTACTATTTAAAGTAATAAATACATCTCTCTTGTTTCTCTATTAGATTTTATGCTTACTAATAAAAAACATTTATGGAGAGAATGTATTGCAACTTTATTTTCAAAATTCTAAAAAAACTACAAAAATTTACAAAAGTGTTCTAATTCTAACATTTTTCTAAGAAAAATGCTAGAATTGGAACACTTTTATAAATTTTTTTAGAATTAGTTTTTTTAGAAGTAGTTTTTTTAGAATTTTGCAGAAATTTTTCCGCCAGGGTAGTAAGAAAAAAGTTAGAAATATTACAGCTATTTAATAGCAATTAATTTTATCAATATATCGCATACTGCTTTCGTAAATTGTATTTTACTACCAGTACTCATAGATATAATGGTAGTTTGATGATAGAAATCGAGTCTATTTGTTGAGTACAGTTTCATGAAAGATTGAAATTTCATGATACAAATCTACAATAAATAGAAACGAAAATCCAATCAGATTAAATCAATTAATTTTCATCAATTTAATACGAATTCACGAAAATTTTTCTAATATAGTAACAGTATTTTATAAATTTGTATTTAAATTTATTTTATAATTACAAAATTTGTCGATGCTGATGATTGAAACAGTGAAATCAATCATAACCCGTACATAAAGCATGGATCAAATTATTTATAATTGCGCGTTAGATCGATATACATAAATAGTCTGAAAAGTTTTGAGCCTAATATAGAAACAAGTATTTTTTGGATCAAATTCAGTATTATTTTTTGATATAATCCCTCTCAAATCGATACACTTTTTACTAATGATGCTTCAATCTTTTTAACCCGTTCAAATAATAGTTGGGATCTTGCTCTGCAAAATAGACATCTACAGATGCAATGATCTTTTCGTTCGATAAAAATGTTTGTTGAAAAGCTCCGAGCTAAACTTTGAGCTTAGGAAACAGAAAAAGTCGCTGAGGGTCAGATCTGATAAATACGAGTGGTCAATAAATTCGAACCGCAATTTATGAATTTTGGCCATGGTGACCAAAGTGTGAGATGGTCAAGACGTTGTCTTGATGGAACAGTTCTTTTTTCTTCTTCAAATGTAGCCGTTTTTTGCAAATTTTGCTTTTAATTTGTTAAGTAATGATTAATAGTACTCTCCCGTTATTGTTTTACCTTTTTCAAGATAGTCGATAAACAGAATTTCATAACTATCTCAAAAAATAGTCGCCATCACCTTTTCGGTCGATGAAACCGTCTTCAACTTTTTCGGAGCAGATTCACCCTTCGCAATCCACTGTTTTGATCTTTCTTTTGTCTTAGGAGTGTAGTAATGGATCCAAGTTTCATTTACAGTTATGAATCGATGCAAAAAATCCGATTCGTTTCGCTTAAATCGCTCCAACAGGGCTTTGGAAATATTTATTTGAATACGTTTTTGGGCCAAAGTGAGAAGCGTGGCATCCAAGGCACAGTCAGCTTTCTCATGTTCAATTCTTCATGTAATAGATGATAAATTCAATATGTCCATAATTTTTACTATCTCTTTAACATTGATTTAATGATTATCCAATATCATTTCGTGAATTTTTTCGATGTTATCGGTAGTGGTCGCAGTTGTTGGCCGCCCCGAACGCTCATTATCAACCAAGTTGGTACGCCCACGTTTAAATTCAGCTGCCCATCTTTTGACGATGGCAAATGATGGAGCAAAACTCCTCTTAACAGCGTCCAACACGGCTTTAGTTTGCGCAGGCGTATTACCTTTTAAATGCAAAAATTTAATCACGGTATGATATTTGATTTTTTCCATTTTTACAAAAACACTGACGTCGACTGACACAAACGACTGTCAAACAACAACTGAGCGTCCAAAATGGCTGAAATTTTAAGAGGTATCTTTAAAAGCATGTACAATTGTAGTACCAGAATAGTTTTGACGAGTAACGACATCTCCATGCTGAGGCTTAAAGCAGACTACCTACGTAATTCACGAGTTTCATTTTTTTCATAAAAAAAAACTCGACATTTACGAAGTGCTCTTGAGCGAAGATGAGTCATTTGCTTTCAACGGGCTTATTTCTTGATGGACGTCTGGTAATTGATCTTAGGAGTGAGTATTACACATTCATGTCAGGACTAAAGATCGATTTGCATTATAGAACATCGAATTTTCTACCTTCCGTTCAATTCTAACTTTTGAAAGCAACTTCAAGTTTCATTACTCTATATTGCACTAGATATGTATTTTTCTACAGGACAGAACTGTTTTATCAGAGTTAACTTTCTTTACTTTCTTCGTTACCGGGATTAGAAAAGTTTGATCATAAAAAAAGCAACCAACGAAGAGAAGAATGTCTTATAATCTAATAATATCAAAGTTATATCTACTTCTTATATTTCATATCTTCAATATCATAATTTTAGAATACAATTTAGGGTAATTTATTATTATTTAATTTATCATTTATATATTATGTATTACATAAATATTTAATTAGATATTTAATTAGATATTTAATGTTATTATTATATAAAAAAATCTGCTTTACCATTCGTAAACACCCAATAAATAATTAATATAGAAATTTGTTGATTGTAATTTAAACTAATTAATATAATAAATAGAAGAATTTACTTTTTTGCATCTGAGACAATTGAAATTGACGTAAAATATTTTATTTATACTTTTTATATTTTTATTTCAAATAATTTATGTTAATATGCGTTTTAACAAAAAATAATTTTGTATAAAAACTATTGTTTTTTAAGAATAAATACACACACACACATATATATATTTAAACATGTTTTCTAAAAAGATTTATATCTATAATATAATTTTCTATCTTGTTTAATTTATTCATAACTCTATTGAATTTCAACGCAAGAAATTAACGCAATTAGCTTTAGTCGGCAGTTATTCTTTGGGGGCAATGAACGACCTTCAGACATCCTTTCACCCTGCCGTGCCAGCGTCCTGTCGAACCACCCCCCGACGTAGATTTCGAAGATAGTTTTTATCACGTACCGTTTGCTCTGAATATTTTATAATGATAAGAGATAGATTTGTATGCAGCAAGAGAACAATTTAGATTTTGGCAATAATAAAACTTCAAAATTAAATATTGATTTAAAGTTTTTTAAAAATAAAACTGTAATTTGAATGCTTAATAAGCAATTTGCAATTGAATCAGCACTTAACAACTAAAATTAATACTCTAAGAAGAGAGAAAAGATTGAACTTGAAAAATGGTAATTTTTTTTTCTCTGTTTGTATACTTAGAAGTCAATTATTAATAATGCCTGACGTCTTTATTAATAAACATTACATAAAATTACAAAAGACAATAATGTTTTTATAAATATTTATGTTGGCAGGAAAATATAAAAGAAAATAAATTTATATAACATGATATAAAATATAATATATTCAATATACGTAAATTTATAATATATATAAGACAGAATTTAATCAAATTGAGAAAATAAAAAAAAAACATCAAAGATAAATAAGCTTTTTCTCTGAATTTTGTTTATATATTTCATGTTCAAGCGTCTCATTTATTTTGTTTTCACGCATGGGAGGTCATATATTTATATTTTAGACGCGTGTGCGATTGCTGCAGAATTAATCAGTTAGTCACTGCTTCGTCAACTCGCACCCCGCGAGTCGTTTGCCTCGTTTACTTAACCGTGTCCACGTCAATTATCGATCTGTCAAGGAAATCCCCCCGTGGATCTTCGAGCAGGCAAATAGGATGAATCAACGGGAGGCACTTCGAACGCGGTAGATCGCCGATGGACGCTAACGCTAAGAGACGGCGGGGCTGGTGGAACGAACGAGGAGTGTCGTCCACGTGGATCAATACCGAAGAGCGTGCAGGCGCCTCCACCTTTTGCGAGAAGCAGTACTCTCGCGCCGCGGACACGCGCCGCACGCTCTCCACCGTCGATCCTTCGTGCAAACTCCCGAGGGTTGGCACGGCGACGTCGTTGCCCGCCGGCGTTCTCCTTCGTCTTCATCTAGCACGGAGGATGTGAGTCGCCTGCCGATCGGGAAGGAAGAATCGTTGGATTTCGTGCGCGACGTGCCTTATCCGCTCCCACTTGCCCGATGTATTTTTCTTTCATCTTCGTTACGTTCGGGTATATACGAGAGGTACTCTTGGATTTGCTAGCTTCCATGTAAAAAAATCTTGCAAGTGTTATTTCTAGTCTCCTTCTATCTTTTTTTTTTTAATGTGTGCGTGTGTGTGTGTATGTGCGTGTGTGTGTATAGATATATTTTTGTATTTTTTACTTTTCCTCATTTCTGTGATACGTGTTTACTTGATGCGTGTCATTTACAATAAATTTGTTCAGACTGTTTGTACAGTTTTATTTTCAATGATTTTACTTAACAGTTTATCAAAAGTATAAACAAATTATATTAGTTTTGTCTTCTTCATAAAGGATACAAAAGTCATTTTTGTCTCATTGCGTTTTACTTCTTTGAAACGTTTTTTTTTAATTTCGTTCTTCTTTATCGATAATATATTTGATCATAAACAAAAAATACTTTTTAGTCACAAGAAATATATCTTTCGCAATGTATTAACCTTTTTTTCATAATTTATGTGATTATTATATAAATATATATTTATTTTTTTAATGTACATTAAATGTATATTTTTTATTTTAGTAAATTAAATTTTCTGTGGTTGTATGTATTATTATTTAAAAATTTGTATTTTAGATAATAAATATTTATAACGTGTTGTCTCTTACTTTTCAGATCAATTAGAATAAAAGTAAATACATAAAATAATGTTTATCTTATTATAACTTTATAATAAGAAAAAATATTATTTCTTTGTATAGAAGAAAATTGTCACTCTTTTCAAATGTACTTTAATTATTGATTTTTAAAATTTATTTTTTAAATTTGTCTCTTTGACATTGTATAAATAATTTATTATAAATTCACAATCTTTATATTGTTATTTTGCAAATTGTTTTTATAATATTTCGTTATATTCTTACGTTTCGTGATACTCCTTATAATCATTTATTCAAAAGTGATTTTAAGTCTAATTTGACATAAATTCTTATTGTTATTTTGAAATGACGTGAATTTTAATTAGAATCGAAAAAGAGTTTATATTTTTTCTCTTGAGAGTCACGTTTTTCTTTTTTGACGCGTTGTATTGTTATTAAATTGTATGCCTGTTGGATTACACGTGCATAGCACTAAAAATATGCTTCAAAGAACATTATAATGAGGATGGATATTTTTAATATTATTAAAAAGAGCAAGTATACCGCAAAAGTACTTCTTTGACGTATAAAGAAATATTAAGCAAGAAAATTTTTAAAATTTTATTATCTCCCTTGTCTTATAATTACAATTGTATAAGATATCTTGAAAACTGTTTCTAAAATTTGGAGAATTTTAAGACAGAAAGAAATTTAAAATCTTTAAAATTCTCTCTCGTAAACAAAACTTTTGTGGAGAAAACTACTAAATATGTAACAAAAGAAAATGCATGAAATAATGAAATATTCTTATATTATGTTCTCAAAGCTTGTCGTTTCATATTTTTCACCGTATTTTTATTTAATTTTTATTTATATTCTTTAAAGAAAAAATAGATAGAAATATGATATAGATATGTGCTATGAGCACGTTCACGGATATAAAATGAAGTATTGCACCGTCGAGTATGTGCACTTTAATGACTCGTACATGATCGACACTCGAGACATCCTTGTCTATTGCAGCCGTTCGATGCCTTTGAAAAATTTCCCGCAGGTGCTGTCTTTGTTGTCATGTTTCAAATTGACGTCTTATTTTGCCAATCTGTCATCCATCGAACATGAAAAATAATTTGCCGCGTTCTGTATTGCGTCTTGTGTCGTGTTCCAGCTTGCAACAGCTGTACATACACGCAACATTTTTACCGAGAGTGCACTAAACTTTCTCAGTGATAAATGCCGCTGAACTTACTGTAGATAAGACTTTTTTGCTTATCAATTATAGACTCGACTTTAAATATCGTGTTTTAATTCTTTTGTACAATTTTTATTCTGCATTGGTTTTCTTTTTTTTATATTAAATTCCTTTGTTGACTAAAGATCATACAATGTTCACTGTGATAATATTAGAAAGAAGAAAGTGAGCAAAAGTAAAGAAACTATTTGAAATATCCATGTATTCGTATATTTTATTAATGTTGCAGACTGTAATATTACCCTGAAAAAGAGAAATAATTTGAAATTTAATATTTTTTTCTTCTTTTCTAACAAATGTCACGGACTTTTAATAGTACACTGTATCCGTACAAACATAAATATAAAGAATTATGTGTACATTCATAATATAAATTAAGTTTAATTCGTATCAACATTTGCATCAAAATTACAGATGCTTAAATGTAACAATGCCTTTAATCATTTGTATTAAATGTTACAAGTATCACTCATAATAGTGAAAAGGCTCTTGTAACTAATTAATAATAAAAATAAGCAGTTAATATATATCATTAAACGCATCGTAGAATTATCGATAACAAGAACATATTATTATTTTTATTCAACAGTACATTGAGATTATCTTTGTTATCAATTCCTTATCACAATATTGGAATTAAAGAATATTGATAAATTTGATGAATCAAGAAATATTTTTAATATACAAATATGATTTTGATATCCAAACTTAAATAATAAATTTATATAAAATCTATTTTGAAATATATATTTATTTATAAAATATTTACAGCGTAAATGTTGAACAAAATGTTTAGGATAAAATAAGCATACTTTCCAATTATTGGTTTGCATTGCAAGCATCTTTAGACAGAAACTGAGGTGAAAGTCATTGTTGCGCTTGGTGACAGGGCGAAGGGCGGCTCGTGTTCGATCGTTCCACTCGTGGCAGTCGCAGTAGCAAGCGATAGGGCGGAGGTAGTGAAGGTTGCATAAATTTGTAACGACGGCTTTTTATAGGCAGCATTTATCTCTGCAATTCGCCGTCGCCAGGTCAAGGCGAGACGCGACGTTAAACACGGATGAAGCGACGGTTCGCATGTTTAAAGCTACCATCTTTTAATTCCACTCAAATTTCTCGACGTTATCACCCTAAAAGATCGTTTCGTCGGTTCCGTCGTAAAAATGAACTTTAATCAATTCAACTTTTTACAATTGCAATTACAGTTCCTTTCTTCTGTTTCATGAAATTGGTAACTTAACATGTAGCTAAGTGAATTGAAGACGGTCTTAAAACAGTCCTAAACTGAATTACCTATTTTTCGATTTTTCTAAATTTGACTTAAGAGAAGCTATGCGGTTTTTTTATTTCGTAGCGATTAGAGTTTTTTGAGTGTAGCGTCTCTGTAAATAATTCTACCTTTAATTCTTTCTCTTCATCTTTCTGTCGTTTATTCAAGAAAATTACGAGACAAGTTTGTTGAGAGTGAAATGATTTTATCTGAGTATACTAAGTGTGACGTTTCTCTCTTTTATTTCCAGGTAGCTATGCGGGCTGTTTGATAGAACTTGATCGACTCGAAGGAAAGGAAGTTACAATCAGGGTGCATTCAAAACTGCTAGTAAATCAGGAGGTAAGTATATACATAGTAAATGTGTTAGAAATTCCTTATAATATGATATTTCAAATGCCATAAGTTCTAATGTTATATTAAATCATGTGCAATAAATGGTGATATAAGTAAATTGTTATTAATTATTATTGCATTATTGGTGTGATCATAGTAGGCAAAATTAAAGTAAAAGTATTTAAAAGTAACAGTATTTGAAATATGATATTATAGCAATAAACAATAATAAATATGAGAAATATAATGATACAACGTCAGATCTGAGTGTACCTATGTAAATTAAGTACAGGTTGAATTCGAGAAATTTGATTCGGAGTTTATCTATGAGAATAGATCGAGAGACTGTAGTCTATCACAATTATGTATAAATTATGTAATTGTTTTAATCCATTTAATCTGTTGGTATCGCGTCATAACACCATAAAATTTGCATTGCTTTAAATACATAAGTAAAACAACAGATGTGTAATAAACGCTTGCAATTAAGCACGTGTTTTACACATTCTAGTCGGTTGGATTTAAAGACAGATTAAGTTATTTGTAACGTGATACTTTCCGTTGTTATTGTGTAAAGTGGGATATTCATATTCACCCATTACAAAAAATTAGAATATTCTGAATTTATTACGCGTGATAAAATTGTTTGGCACATATTATCAATAATGTATCAGTTATTGATAAATTCTACCGGCTTTGGCCGATCGACTTACGTGTCATTATAATGGGATTGACGGGTCGGACATTATCATCTAATCATGTGCTTGTACGAGATACGCGTTAAATTGGGTTCACATACAATTAATGTATTCTGGTCCTGTGCCGCCTAATTTATCAGACAATAAGGACGAGTCGAGAGATAACTGTAGAGGAAAATGATGAGACATCGGTGACAGGACACTATTTACAAGTCTTTAGTGCGTACTGATTGGCTCTAAAAAGACTCACGGTACCTAAACAGACGTTAATTGAAAGCGGTTTAACGCGAGGGGCGCTATAAAGAATGGAAACTTGTCTCTTATACGCTGCATAACTCATGGTGAATGGATATTTAAGAACGAATTATAATTTCCTTTTAATGAAAATTTTACAGGCAGTCTACTTGTATTAAGCACATCAAAAGACTTTTCTCAGTTAAGTGTCAATTATAAGTAACTGAGCCTCGCTTTTTAGGTTGATTTTATCCAATAAAATTTTTACTAAAAGTTTTATTGGGAACTCTGTTAAAAATGAAAATTTTAGGACTGACTTTCGATTGAATTGTAATTATGTGCACGAAAGAAAAGTATTTTTCGAAATTCTTTAAATAATATCTTATTAAATATTTTATTGAGTATTCTATCAAGTAATAGGAAAATGCTTTATGTACACGTTCATAATTATAGATTTCTTTCCTAATTTTCCAACACATGCAAGCAATGTTTGAATAATAATTTAAATAGTTCAAAATGCGCATAATATTTTTTTTTAATAAAGAAATCACATATTGTTTGCATTTTATAGTTGAAAGTTATATAGTAACTGTGAAGCATATTGTACACTGTAACAATGCAGCGTATGCGAAAGTTTGCATTATTCGAATTCTCTGCTAGACAGCGTGTCACCCATTAAGCATCGTAGCCGTGATAACAGATCATTTCTGCAATTGATAGGCACGACTATCTTTCGCGGCTACCGTAACGTGATAATGAAACTCGTGGCGATAATATCCTTGCTTTGAGCGCTTTTTTCACTTTTATCTGGAGTGTGAAGGCATCTGCGCCTAATTAAGTCCATATTATCATCAAATTGGTATTAACTCACTACCTCTGGCTCTCAGCGGTTTGCACCGCCCGTCGTTACAAAAAAAAAGAATGATCACACACAGAGATCTATAAATTTACATAATAAGAATTTTAAATGAGCGATTGCACAACGTTGAGGAAAAATTTTCTGTGGAATAAACTCTTTGGAAAATGACAAAAAGATTCTTCAATTAATTTAATATCGATTTTGTCGTTATAGCACGCACGTGTTAATTTTCTAAATGAAATGAATTCTGATTGAAGATATAAAAACGCAAGTAAAATGAATAACTCAAGTAAAATGAATAACCCAAGTAAAATGAATAACAAGACCATTATTGTTTTATTGTTATTATTTAAGCAAGAAATAAGGACTGTTTGATAATAATTAATTTTTATCCTCCAAAGAGTTTATATTATAATAAATAAAGTGCTACGCGTTTCTTCTAATAATTTTTTTTCCTAAACATTTCTTGTAGCAATTAAATTATGTAGGCATTAAAAAATAATTCAATAATTCCTAATCGCAGCTCAGTTCATGAATATGTAAAGGTATACATACAGTTTCTGGATATATAACGCGCGATTAAACAAATTTATCGTATTCTCCCGCGGGTGCGACCATAAATGTAGTATGCAATAGTCATTCGCGTGATTAATTATGCATGACATATGCGCTACTTGTCACTCCTATGGGCTAAACAGACAAGCAAGAATCTATCGGAATTAGTAATAAGTTTTGAATAGCATTATTGCATAGAATTATTTTCCTATGACAGGCCACAAGTTTATTCCCAATGGCTATTGCATTTCAAAGTAAAACTTTTATTAGTTTCAACAGACACTTCTTGCAAGTAAAGTGAACTGATTTCAATATTTGACATAATTTTATTTTCTGATAATCAAATATTTCTTGTAACACAAAGTTTTCATTGGCGAGATAGGTACGCAACACATGCAAATAATACTTATATAAAAGTAAAAAAAAAAATCAATAAATAAAGAAATTAATATACATATTATTAACAAATTTAAGTAATGTATAAAAAGTAATTTATGCAAAAAAATAATACGCATGATGCATGCTTCTAATGTGAAACGTAGTATGCAAATCTTTCCCTTCTTCGGAACTAATCATAAATGCCACTGCTGTGTTCACAAGGCAATCCCACACATTTGCATCCGTACGTCAAACCTATTATTTCAAAGATGTATTATAATGATTTCCAATGAAATAATACTAGCTATCTATAAGTGATTCGCATAATAAAAGACGTGCGTTTAGGGTGTATGTGTGCGCAATAATGCAGATCAATGAGCGCAGATTGACGTGCATTAGAAATGTATCATTTGATTATACTTTGAAATATCGTTTTTACGCACAAGTAACTTCTTAAACAAGAAAAATGTAATCAGCTTTGTCGTATAATCGTCATATCAGCTCGGTATCGCTGGATAGATAATTTTTTGCCGATATATTGAATTAGTTTATCTCTTATTGTATCTCACGGTATTATTCCTATAAGCTTTCCATTCGATAAATATGTAAATCATCTCTAAATTAACATGTGTTTAATATATAATACTAACAGTACTTTTTTAATTTTTCTAAACTATTTTATAATAACAAAATTCAGCAGAAGTAATTGTTGAGATAAAAGAGAAGCTGATGGGTTATCAGGGACCGCTGTTTATTCGAATAGATCCGTCTTATTTGAAGAGCTAGAACTACATCTGGTGTGTCGCAACGATCGAAACGATGTTTACATATCGCGAAATAATATTATTCACTTTGCGTCATTTAATTTCCGAGCATCGATAATTGGATAGGAATCAATTTTAGCGAAAATAAATATATCTTCTTAATCGTCACGTATATTAGTCAACTTAGCCTTTATCTATTATTTTTCTTTTTCTCCAACTACCGACGCTCGTCATTCACAATATTAAACAAAAAATCAAGTTGAGCAACGTTCAACTTGAGAAAATTCGGATGACCGTACTATATGGCCGACGATGTCCTGTACACCTTCACCAACAGAAGATTCATTTTTCCTCTATCCATCTACGTGGAAATTTCAGCAATGCAATGTCGTGTAGCTTCTTCGGAGCTGCGGGGGCTAGTCTTCGGATGATCCGACAACATCGTTTACTCGATGATTGTTACATTATCGTCACCGATTTCGAAATGACAGAATAATACCCCTCCCTGACAGCCTGACCGGATTCCGGAGCGTATCTCAGCACTATCTGGGCGGAGTTTCCTTATCAGAATCACCGGATGACTGTCTCCGCGCTGCTGCCAGCCACCGACTGGTTGCTGCGACTGGCCGATTGCTGTTCGTCGCCAGCATCAAGAGGAGAGCGCGATCGGAAGCTATCATCTGGCTGTCAGCCGATGGTAAACAGTCCTCCGGCATACACCGCGGTGCGCAGACGTGCGTACGTACGTAGTGCAACGACGTGTGCACGTGTGCATACACTTATATATATGTGTGTGTATGTGGGCGCACCTATAGGGAGAAAGAGATAGAATTAATTGAATACACATCTCGTCTGTCCACGCGCGCTTTATTTACTCGTGAAGCGGGGCGACTCCGACATGAGGACTACCGTCTGACATTGCGGCCAAAAGTGCATTCACCATCGTGCTTATCGTCGCGGTGATAGATTTCTTCAGGTGCAATCACCGGTGGAGCTCCAAGAAGACATGCAATCGAACAAGTAGGGTTTTTCAATATTCGTGTGGCACAATATTCTATTCTTATTGCAGTTAATTTGTTAATTTCGAGATGACGCTCTTTTTCTTTACGTTGTACTTTGTTAAACTTCTTCTGTGCAATCACCATCGACCATCGCCACACTGATTGTTGCAAAAACCGGTTACGCAAATTTATATTTCTCAATCCGATTCTTTAATAAATAATGAAGTTAATGTACGCACATACTAATTAAATTATTTTTATCTGGTGACAAATCTATTGTATGAGTAACTCATTAGCTATTCAGATTATTCGAATCGCCGCCATGATGATTGAAGCTACTCGATTGATCGATTCTACAATCTGAGCAACAGATGTTGGTACAAAATTTGCTTGGTACAAAACGCTCTCTTTTCTATCGTATTTATATTGGATCACGATTTGTTTCCCCAAGATTCTCGATGCACTCGACGTCATCTTTCGAACGAGCGCTGTAAAAACACAGAGGCTGAAACTACGAAGCTATAAAGTGTGCCGACCAATTTCAGCGTGTTGTGATATTTATCAATAAAATTTCTCAAAAAAATGTCTTAGCTCTAAAGAAAAAAACGCATTAATATTTATTAAATAATGTGCTACGAAAAAGACAAAAATTATAGCTTTTTTTATTACGATTAATAACATTTCTCTACAATGTAAAATACTTTAATTCGTACTAGTACTAATATGATTAGTGTGATATAATTATTAAATAGTATCAGTAAATTAGTAAAACAATTTATGAAATAAAATATTTGTTTTAGACACACAATTTTGAACCAATTATCAAATGCAAAATTAACTCAAGGCGCATCTAATTGTCTAAAAATTGTACAATCAACCAGGCAACTTATAATTAACTGTACTAATATGCAATAATGTATTGCACGAAATGTATTTAATTCCAGTGTAGTATCCTTGAATTAGCTTCACCTTGCAACATGAAACGTGAACAGAGTTCGCTGCTTTAAATGAATCTTATTTTTTAAAAACGCATATGCGTTCAATCCGTTTGTAAAAATCATGGAAGAATAATTATTTCGCAATATCTAACCGTTGATCACGTGCTGACCTGCACTTTGACCTAACTAACGTCACATGGATTCTCTTATCGGCGTTTACATATACTCGATTCTACATATACAATTATCTTTATCGGAGCAGCGAACCTGAAAAAAATTAGCTGATCGAGACGGAATTGATAATCAACATATTATATGACATGCAAATTTATCCTGCAATTGCATTTGTATTATCTAAGTTATCTGTATATCGTACAGTACACGGGAAATATGTATCGCGGAAATAAATATCGACATTATTGTGTAATAATTTCTACTATTAATTTTAGGAATTTATGAATATGAATTTCAATAAATAATATACCATCTAAAAAAATATACACAGAACAAGAGAGTAAAGAAATAAATATGCATTTAAAGATTTGCAAAAGGTGTTATTTTACGGCAAAAAACATTTTTTGGAAAATTTCGTAAAGAGATAAAATAAATTTGTGAAAATAAACCTTTATGAAAGTAAAATTATGGAAAATATATTTCTACTATTGTTATATGTATGTGTATGTGTGTGTGAACATAATTAGGAAAATAATTAGAATTTTAGAGAATAATATAAATGGCAAATATGTATCAAAAGGCAAATATTTCTTCATTAGAAAATAATGCGATTCTGCGTAAAAATCATGTACTGACGCAGTTTAAAAGTTATTTTAGGAAAACTGAAAAAGAACGAGGTTGTTAGAAAGTAACACTTTATTCAGGGATAATCAACCTTTGACCTCTCTTCTGCTTTAAAGGTGCATGAAAGTCTCATTGGTATTTAGAGTCATAATCGATTGCTTTTTCTATCCGCGTTCCTCTTTCACCGATGAGATCTCTATTTTGCGACTCTCTTCTCAAGATAGAATAACATTTTTTCTGATCTATTTGCACATGCTTTATAAAATTGCTTCGGATAAGTTTGCATCTCTCGTGTAAATTATTTACGTGATGCGAAATATTGCAAGAGATCCAAAGAGCTACATCAACGCGCTTTGACGTTTAACTCGATCAGCAAACTTTTCACTCATAAATATTTAAATAATTATGACAAATTATTAAAAAATCTTGTAAAAAATCTTGCATGTGTTATATAAAAATATTGTAATATCTTATAAAAATTACAAAATTATAAAATCTTGGTTTATAACAATAATTTGATTTAATTTAAATTTTTAAGAGAAAGTTCTTATTTATATATTTATTTTAATATTATTTACATGTAATTTTACGCATTTAAGATTTGATGTGCAATGCGCTGAGATCATCTTTATTAATACATTATGATATGCTTTTAGGCATAAAGTTATAAGATAATTTTCAACCACAAGAACCATCTTCTACATTAATGTCAAAATTAGTTAGAAAGTGGCACAGCGCGTCACAATCTCTCTCTCTCTCTCTCTCTCTCTCTCTCTCTCTCTCTCTCTCTCTCTCTCTCTCTCTCTCATTCTTTTCTTTACTCACGCAAATATTCATCTTTTATATAGGACAAAATACAGTACCGGAAAATACAGTAACTATTTAAAGCTGTTTCACTTGCGCCGAGAGTTTTGTTTATTTCAATTGATGCAATGTCGGCGTAAAGTAATCATCTCAATCTCAATACTTTGTATAGAAGATACGTATAATGGAGAAGTGAACATTACATTAAATACTACTAAAAGATGACAATACGGTGTCTGCTTCTAATAACACTAAATCAACCTGCTGCTTACGGAAATTAGTATCATTTCTCAAAGCTATACTGTAAATCAAATTTATGTAAACATGTCATTTATCTAATGCTTGTGATGACTCATATTAATGAAAATTATTAATGATGTTTACTTCTTAGTGTTAATAAAAAGTTGATGTTATTATTCCTACGAGTTCTATTAAATGCCATTTAAATTCCGCATGGGTAAAATTACGGTTTGATAGGTAAACGCAATCTTGATTTATGAACTGATAATTACGATGGAATTATTGTATTTTGTGAGTCATACTTATTAATCTTACCTGTCAGATATCGTCTTTGATCAATTTTATCATCGTTCCAGTCTTTTCGTTTTTTTGCTCGAATCAGTCTTAAAAATAAATATCATTGATACACGTATATTTACACAAGTAGTACTATTTATCGAAGATATATTTATTATTGATTAATTTCGTTATTTATTTTTTTACAGAAATATTATTAGATATTAATTAGTTGCATTGACTTATTACGACTTATTCCAGACAGATAGATTATTTAACAATGGTTTTGCCAATAATTACATTGCGTAAGTACTTGTTAAGTGAGAAAATTAATAATTGTTTAAGAATAATATTTTCTTATTTAATTAAAATTGACCAAAATTTTTAATGAATTGAATTTAAATTTTGCAAAATAAGATTATCTCATTAAAATAAATATAAAATGTAAAATATATGTAGGTAATACAAATATATTCTCATGTGGAATTAAATAGATACTCCTTTGTAAAGATATTTTATAAATAATTAATATAATTAAAATTTGATTTTCTAAAGATAAGATTATAAAACAAGAATACGACATTGATGTCAATTATAATCAATTAATCATATTATTATATTCAAAAAAACAATTGTTTTTAAGTATACTAATTTTAAACAATATTCTAATTTTCTCGAATGCTTAACGCAATTATTTTCTATGTAATTTTCCTTTCTTCATAAATAATTACACAAACGCTCATAAGTAATAATCCGTTTTGCACACATTCCTTTAGACCTGTAGTTCTTGGAGGCAAACAAGTACGAGTATTTAATTGATTGCTTAATGACGAGCGAATGTGTTGCTTTTCTTATTTTTATCTCAACAAAATATCAAAGTACCTTATATACAAAACCTTTCACGTTAAAGCCTCTTTCGATTGGTTGCATTCATCGGTTTTTACTTTACTCGTAAGAAGTAAAAAATACAATTTTAAAGCGATTTGCAAACTCAGTCCACTCATGTGTTAAACATATACTCTTTTTTCAGGAAATTATTATTGATACAAAAAAAATTAACATACAAAATTTTTTTACGAAATATTAATAGAAGACTAAAGAATATAACGAATACTAGAAAATTTATCTATAATACTAAAAATGAATTTTTGCACACGAAGCATTTTCACGCAAAATAAAATATTTCTTTTATTTTTAAATATTATTTTAATAAATTTCTCAATATTACTTATTTGTTTATTATAATCGCTATTTTTGAATGATATATTCATGAAGAAAATTTTAATGTTTCTTTGACGAGAGAAACTGTTACGTTATTTTGTTTTTGGCACATCTAAGATTATAATAATTATTACAAAACTAAAGTGTTTGATAGCTATTTTCTATTACTAATTGCACTAATTGATGAGTAATATAACAAACATTGATCGTCCTTAGATTTGTCTGTCAATTATGTAATTAAAACGTGGATGAGCAAATTATCTTCGATGATTGTTGCGTATTACCATACGTATTCACTGAAACGATTTGCAGTTATTTTCATTATTAAGCCATCAATTATCGCTGCATGTCCACGGAAAAGTGTCGTATGACAAGGACCTTTTCATTTGACGTTGTTGTCGCTTGTTAATGGTCTCATTGGCCTGTCCGCCGACCTCCGCGCCTGATTATCATCTCGAGCATTGTCCGCTTCCTCGTCCGAATTTCGTTTATTCCGAAACCGGAAGCATAGCGCAATGCACGTGGCACTTAATTAAGAAACTTAAGTTTTATTTCTTGTATTATAGACATTTATATATGTATAGACTTTTTATACGTAAAATATATACTTTATTGCTCATTTTTTGTTTGTAAGAAAGAAAAGGTCCAAAAGAGGGTACCATATACTTAAATATTAATTTTACAAGATTTTATTAATTTATAAAATAATGTGCATAGATTTAATATTATAATGTTATTTCTAACATAATTAAAAATTAATTTTTTCTTTGATAAAATCAACAGTTCTAAGAAAACAAAAAAAATTTTTAGAGTTATTAATTTAAATTAATTTTACATCAACTGTATTAATATTAGTTCTAGATATTCGATATAAATGCCATCCGTCTAAGTCGTCTAAGTCAAGTTTATGAAGTTTGATCAAACGAGAAGCAGGTTACTGCTTTGCATGATAATTAAGGAGATTATACTTGATGCAATGGATTATGCAACACTATAAAATTATACAGTTAACTTGTTTGACAATGAATTAGAGTAACCGATATTTACACCGCGCGGGGATTTAGAAGTAAAAAGAAATAGAATGAAAGTAACTTGCTCACAGCCATTTTCTGTTATATGCCTTTATGTTATATTAGTATTGTATTGTGATTTTTAGTTCTTTACCATTAATATTAACAAAACTATGAGTGAGTTGGATCGATTTCTCAATGTAGTAAGTATATATACCGCGATCATGTAATACGACCTATATAAAATGATTACTGTAGGGAGTATAAAATGCTTAATGGTTATTTTACGATACATAAGTGTAGAGGGATAGTGCATGGTGGAATGTAGCAAAATGTAAGTATTTAACTCTTGCATTCTTTGTTTAGCTTAATATCTGGTATAGGATTTGAGGTACTACATTTTAGCGCGCAGAATTTTTATGCCGTATATAGTTGCTAATTATTGCTCATGTATCTTTCATTGATTTCTCTCATGCATTTTTAAAACTGCTCAGTCATGATCAGACGATTGTTCGATGAAATGTCAAGATCGTATTGCCGTTGGCGAATTGTCAACTGTCGATTACGAATTACGAGTCGTCAAATGGATTACCGAGATACGATTACTCATATTCTACCTATATACGAAATTTCACATAATAAACTCTCTATTTGTCCGAGCTGTCTCTCTAATAGAAGAAGAGTGATTTGATAAACGAGAAGAAAGAGAGAAAAAGAGAAAAAATAATTATTGCTTAATTATTAGAAGAATTATTCACAATTCTTACAGATAAAAAATCTTAATCTCAGAAAAAATAGAAATTGCTTAGAAAAATTTATAGCTTACTATGATAAGAAAAATTACTATGGTAAATAGTAAGCGGAAATCAAATAATTATGATAATTTTTATTATGTTTTCATCAAATTACCATAATATTTATACTATTTATGGTATAATTCTCTGAAATTTCTTCTTATGGTTCGTAACTACTATCGTATATAGTAATTTTTACTATAAAATTTTCTTTGTGTAGGAATTGTCTTGCTATGATAAATTTAAATAAAATTTCTCAATGTGTCGATAATATCTGAGACACTTTAAAATATAAACTACGTATAAAGTTTTAAATGAAGTTATATATCTAGAAGGTATATAATTTTACAATATTGGAAGAAATTTTCCGAGAGCTCTTTGGCATTACAATTTGTAGCATGAGTAAACTCGCTCATATTTGGATACATGACCGAGATTCGAATAATTTTCATATTTTATGTTTAACATAAGACATTTTATTTTACATATAATTTTTGTGTAACAAAAGATTTTAAAAATTATCCATATAAATTGTTATGAACAAGCTTAATAAAAAAAAAATGAAAAGAGAAAGGTTTGTTTCTATTTATATTTTTTCTGAGATTAAGATTTTTTTATCTATAAGAGTCTATGTGAATAATTCTTTTAATAATTAAGCAATAATAATTTTTTTCTTTCTGTTTCTCTCTCTCTCTCTCTCTCTCTCTCTCGTCTTGTTTATCAAATCACTCTTTCCCTATTAGAGAGACAGCTCGGACGAATAAAGCTTCATTATGTGAAGCTTTGTACATAGGTACAACCTGGGTAATTGTATCGTGGTAATTATCCATTTGACGGCTCGTAATCGGTAGATGACAATTCGACGACAACAATGCGGTCTTGACATTTCATCGAGCAATCGTCAGATCAGGAGCAATCTTAGAAATGTATGAAAGAAATCAATGAAAGATGCATGGGTAACGATTATTTTTACCACATAAATTTTTATGTGAAACCAACGATATTATCGTAGAGTATAAATCAATTTTCACAATTATCATTATCCCATTTACTCGACACTTTTCGCAATTACAATCTAATGGTCTTAGCGAACACTATTTCAATAAATTTCACCAAATCTAATACACTTACGTAATTAAAGAGTTCGTAAGACGTAGACCTTCGAATAGCGCTCATTGAGGATGCATAACGCGGGATCGCGACGTTGATGTTATTCTACTGTCTTTCTCCGCGAAGGCATCGAGGCGGAGGCGACCCTGACAGCACGTGCATACGTCGTTCGCGTTTATATCGAGCGCTGCAATTGCGTTCGTCGCCGAGAGCTGCACCTGGCAGCGCCCACGAAAAAGCAGATTAAACGGTCCGCACGTATCTTCCCCGCTCTGCCAGTGATTCGCCGCGTCGCGAATAAAGCTCCGTCTTGCGCCAGTTGCTTCCGCGACGAGATGCATGTGCGATGCGTTTGACCATTTCCCGCCACGTGTCGCCGGGAAAAAGATATAAGAAATGTCGCGCGCCATCGGTGAACGTCAAACATTTGTGTCGTGCGATTGAGCGCCGTCGGTGTTCGAAACTGTCCAAGGCCAGGGACAAGAAAAAAAGTTGTGACACTTCGGCATTAAGGTAGCAGAAACTAAATGGGGGGGGAGTTGCTATCTTAACTTATTATAATAAATTGCATTTGTCGTTTTACTTATTTTAACTTACTATACTCGCCGTCGAATAAGCAGGAATTGAATAAACAAGAAAAGAGAAAAGGCCTTCGCAGTTAAAAATAGAAATCTCAAGTATTAAATGAAAACAAGTAACAAGAAGTTTCAAGTTACAGAAGACCATAATGAGAAGACTATTCGAGAAAGACAATCTTGCACACGTGCACTTAACGTAATTTGGTCCTTATTATAAGATGACAAAGCATAAAAAGCTTATAAAACGCGTGTCAAAATTAATCCGTAGCGTAGGTAGATAATCGTAGTGTACCATATCTTTTTACATGCTCGTTTATATTATGACGCATTGTCCGGCATAAAGAAATGATGATGCAGTACATTACACTTTATCTTCGCGTGCTGCCTTTGTTAATTGAGTGTGTTGCTGAGTTGTATTACTAACTTTCTTCTTATTTTTTATGTTACATTTAAATGTATATAATTTACAAGTACATATTATATAATATTTTAGCAAATTTTCACAAAAAAATTTTTATGTAATAATAAATGTCGGATTTAAACAACAATTTTGCTGTTGCATATCAGAAAATGTTATTTATGTGAGTATATCTTGTATACTGTCTCATTTACATTGTGACACAAATTAAATTTTGAAGTTAATAGATTGTTCCATTATTATTTTTTTTTTTATTACTCCTTCTAATAGCTGCAAATGATTTTAATTTACTTTTTACATAATCGATAGTAGTCAGGATTTATTTATAACAACATTAAAGGTAGTCTAATTAATAAATCAGGAACTGAATAAATGATATCAATAGTTTATTGTATTATTTAGTTAAATTAAGAGACTCGTAAATAAAATTTATTTTAATTGCAATAACATAGAAAATTATGTGACATAAAAAATAAACTTTTTCTTTTTTTTTTATTTTATATACACGTGCACGCGCATATATATATATATATATATATATATATATATATATGTATATAAATATTTTTCTTATGCTTGTTATTTAATCAATAATTTTAAATTAAATTAATTGACAAATTATCTATTTTTCATGTTATTAAGACTCAGTAATAAAATCGATTATTATCATTTGCCACTTATCAACTAGTGATATTAATATTACTCTTTCTCTCTCTTTCTCTCTTTCATTATCGCCATTACTCTTTCATATATCGTAAATTACTGCGCGTGAGAAATTTGGTAGTCGCATCATCTCAACAGAAGGACCGAACACGTGCGAAACTCCGTTCTATGAAACTGTTGCTCACAGTTCAAAATTAAATCGCGATTACCATAGTAATTTAGATGCTTTTGCAAGGGTGAACGTGGGATATCAAAAGAATCGTGACTGTGGCTGTTATACGATCAATATGTAAATGTAAATGTATGTGAACAATTTAACGTCTTTTATTACTAGAGACTTACATTCTCGATAATAATACTGACATAAAACTTTTGTTCGCGAAGTACATTGCTTATGTATGATCTACTATTCGGTAAAAACTTTGATCAATCTATTAGTTAATCAATCTTGAGAAATCATAGACTTGAAGGACAAAAGACAAACACCTGGCTTGAGTGGAAAATTAGTGTACAGATATTAATATTTATTTTTTGGACATTTTTAAGTTAAAAATCTTCTTCTCTTAGCAGAATTAAATTTTAGCGGTTTATATATTTGAATTTTGGCAATCACTTTTTTATGTTTTGTCATGATATTACCTACTTAACATTAAAGTTGCTCTGACAACCGCTGATAAACGTGAGAACAGAGGAATCAAGAATGTCGCAAAAGGAAATTAGTAAATGTCTCAGAGGAAGAAGATGATTACACGAGAAGACGAAGATAACAGGCAACTGTATTATTACATTTGTTTCTTTTAAGAAAAAACAGGAGAAAATATATTTAATGAGGAGAAAGGAAGATCTCTGAAATTTCAAAAACATAATAAAGAACTTAATAGAAATAATTGCCAATTATGACGAATGAGATTGAAGAATTTGTAATAAAACAATAAAGTCAACGGATTAATTACGTGTTTAATTACGTGTCTGTATACATATATGAATACATTTTTTGAGAATGTATATAATTTTGAAAAAATGTATATTTTATTAAATTTAATTGCGAAAAGATGCTTAAAAAAATTTTAATTAAATTATTATAAACATAATATACATAAACATAATATACATAAACATAATATACATAAAATAATTAGGTATTTATTTACAATTTAAAATAATATTGAGAAATTAAACATTTTTTTGTAGAATTATTATTGTTGCTGAATTATAAGTAATGTGATAACATTATAACATATCAGAAAAACTGAATTTATAAGTTGCTTATATTTATAATAATATAATATTTGAATATATAAAATTAAATTTGAATAATATATTTAAAAAATGTTACTTAACTACATGGAATATTAGCTTTTACGTAGGTTAATTAAATTTAATTTGTTTTTCCAGTATACTCTGTTGAAAGAATGTCATATTTGGATTACTCATATTTTGATTCACCCTTTTAGTTTTGTAACCAATCCATTTAGTTTCATGTTTGATCGACTGTTTTAACAGTTTTACAATTGTTATTTTTCTCATTTCTTTAACTTTTCTTATTTTTGTTCGAAATTGTGAAGATTTTTTTCCATATATCAACTGTCAATTGCAGTCGAACGAAGCAATTTATTGTATTTATTCTGCATTGCATTGCACTGCACTGAGCAAAAGTTGTCGAATTTCCTATGTAATACGAGAATACAGAAATACAGATACGTAACACGTAGAGAATAAAAATAATATTTAATTAATACAATTAAAGAACTCTATTATCATATCTGTTAAAAAGGAGATAATTGATTGATTAAACAAACTCCGATAAGATTTACAGTTTTAAATAACGAAACACATTTTAACAGAAACAAACGTTACTTAAATACAATAAACATTAATATGCAAAAGAAAGTTATAGTAAGAGAAATCAGAAGACGAGCTTAATTGAGATATAAGACGAACAATATTTTATTAGTACATACAATAAAAATAAAACATTAATGTAAATATTTAAAAAGTCTAGGTAATTTTAATAGATAAACTTTTTTTTGTAAATTTGTATTACAATGTTACTAATATATATAATTTTTTATAATTCTCTTTATTAATTAATATTTTAGAATAAGTGTTATTGTTGTTATGCATTGTTATATACAATTACATTTGTTTATTAATTATAAAATTTAGCTTGTTATAAATATAAATATTATAAATAAATTTTTTAAATATTTTTATTAGTTATTTTGAATAAGCATTTGCCATTAATTAGCATTTAAAATAGTTTTAACTTATAACATTTTACGATACAGCATTTATATTTTGTTATTTCACAAATAGAACACGAAACAAATATTGAAGTTTTGCTTTAATTGTAAAAAATTAAATTTGTAAAAAAATTAATTTCTCTTATTTTATTCAGAGGCATTATCTTACTATTTTTAGATCAATTGTAAAATTACTCATACGAATAAAGTCAACGTCCAGCTAGTCTACCGCAGATTGTGCTAAATTCATTTTCATTACTGAACGACAGCTCAGAAAAGAGAATGTTGAAATTTCGAATATATCTATAGCAAGGACAGTGAAATACATTAAAGTTAGCTCGTGACAATTTGCAAACATGGATAGATACAGTGCTACGAATATCAGATGATGTAAAATGTATACAAATATGTAATTGTGTTGGATAATTATTTAATTATGCAAAATTAAATTACAATCTTATTCAAGATATACATATATAAATTATAATTTAATTATCGAAACAGGATGAAATTTTTACTAAAGGAGAGAGACTTAACTTAAAACTGATAAAAAAATTAGTACATTTTATTATTACTTAACTTTTATTTCCCTTATAGTGATAAATCTAAAATATTCATGTATTTAAATGCGGAGAAGTAGAAACAAACTATATTAAAAGATCTAAACAACTATAAGAAAAATTGAAATGGATGGTAATGAAATTTAATAGCATGGAAGCGGAAGGAGAAAGATGAAGAGGAAGCAGTTGTGTGCAAAGTGACTCTGACGGTGGAAGCTTAATTATTATTAACTGGTGTCAGAGTAGTTGCGGACGGTCGTGGACGCCTACGAAATATTTCGCATTGGTGTACGTTCGTGTGCACATTTGGCATTGTCGCCGAAATGAATGAACAACTTTCAACGCGCATTAATTGAACGTTAATTATAAGTTAACGTTACAACAAAACTTGAATCAACTTTTATTAATAAAGTAACAATTGGATATTTACTGGAGGAAAATTTACCGGTAGAAGCACGTTTCTCGGAAAAGGAACAAAGTCGCGGACAAACGAACCCGATGATATTTCTGCCGGTTGGGAACTCGTTAATGCGCTAATAATAGAAAACTTGCGTCCGCGTGATGAAGCGGATACATGCAGAGAATTGTCGTCACCATCGGCACCGCGATAATTAAATCGAACATTTATTTTCACAGACCGTGGATGCAGCCGAGAGCGGGCAGTGGCGGGGCCCATCCGGGCGGGACAGGTGACGATGAGGCCCCGAAAGACCCGGGTGCGCGGATTACTCATCAGTCTTACACGGAAAAAGATTATGAAGGTAAAAAATCCTTAGATTTTCAAATTTCAAGTTAATGCGAATTAACACTAAGCGTAGTCACCAAACTGTTTACATTAGATTATGAACAAGTAGGAAATTATTCTAATAGAATTTTTGAGATTAAATCTAAGAATTAGAATCTAAATTAAATAAATAGAAATTACACAGAGTCTAAATTAAATAAATTGTTTTATAATCAATTTTTAATTAATTAAAGAATGTTTTATAAATATCTTTTGTTATAATGCACAAGTTTCCGAAAATATACTTAATAATCACTGGTTAAAATACTTGATGTAATTTTTATATAATTGGATATTTTTAACAGTATGTAATTATAATATTTATTAAAGAATTTTGTTTCATCATACTTGATTGAGTTGCAAAAAATTTGAACAAATTTAACGAATAAAAAATACTATAAAATAGATAGAATTGATTTTTTCTTGTGTTGAACAGATTTAAATTTAATTAAAAAGTTCGAAATATTCTGGTTCTATAAAAGTGGTTGGCGTTAAAGGTGATAAGTCGAAGTTACTTGGTAAAATAGGACAATCAAGTCACTGATATTAAACGGCTATATATATTTGACTTATCAAATCTACATTCTATTTTTGTAGGATTTGATATATTTTTCCTTCTACTGTTCCGAATTTTTCGACGAGAAATATAAACTACAGATTTTTTGTCAGAAATATGATATTTCATTTATGCAATTATTTTTGAGATTATTATTAAGTTTATATGAGAAAAAAAATTTTTAACTTATGAACTAAAAAAACGGTGAAAAAAATATTAATATGAAATTGATAATTTCGCCCATTCTTGGCATCAGTTCATTTTACATGAATTGATGCCAATCCATGAACGCGGATATTTTATATTCTATAAGCAAATTGAACGTGAGCTTTAGTTGAAATATCAGACATTGTCTATAGCAGGCAATAACGTGCCTGCATCTGCTAGGTCAGTCTGATACGAATCTGGCTTCAGTATTTGCTTGCATGACAGACCTTGCGCGTGTAGGTGCTTCGAAAATCGTTACTTCGTTAAACAACACCGACTGTAGATGGATATGGGCTTGCGACGAGGTCATCTCATATCGATGACGAAACGTGCGAATAGAGGCCGTACATATTGTGACTGGTCTTGTAAACGCTGGACTTCTTAGCACAACAAATTTATCGTCCAGTCTGGCAAGTGTCTCTCTCCTGCGATCAACAGGATGCAAAGCTTTCTTGAAAAATGTCAAACCGCCTTTAAAAATAAAACGTTCCATTAAATGATTAATTGAGGGATTTCTTAGAAAAATCAAACAAGTATTAAAAAAAAAAAAATTTTTAAGGAAAAATAAGCTTCTCATCTGCAAAGTCTTTATTGTATTAATATTGTGATAATTCTTTTCCGGTTACACATAATAGATATAAGAACAAAATTTTAGTTTGACAGAATAACGTATTTTAAAATGTAACAGAGGGGATGATTTGGCACACAAAATTACCTAAACTGAAAAAAAAATGACTTGTCTGGTTTTCGTAGAAACCCTTGAATTACATTCACAGCTCGCGGCCTTCCAATTTGTTTATAAATATAAATTTATTTCAAATTTATAAAAAAATATTTAATTAAACATTTTCATAATATGTATTTAATAACATATATAAATATATTTTTAATTAACGCTAGTGATGTCCAATTATATTTATACACCTATCTGTAAATTATGTAATATAGGTTTATTCATTTACTTATTTAATTACTATACAGTTTCTGTAACAATTTCAATTTGACACGATCTTTATTCATAGTAATGTAGATTACAATTTGTTAATGGAAACAGTCAAGAACAAATACTCTTTGTATATTGAGATAGTATGTAATGATTGTCTTTGTAGTAAATTGCATATCATGCTGAAAAATCGTATTACTAATATCAGATATTATTAACATCAGAAAAATGGTATGCCATTAATGTACATCGTCCACGCGAAGTTTATTATTCATCCGCCTATTGCTACAAAATCGGTACAAAACCTGTTGACCTTTTCGTCTGTGTAGACTTGTCTTACAATTAGCACGTGAACCATTTGAACCATAACCCACGTGAAAATTAATCCCATCTGGAATGATACACGAGAACCCTTTCACTTCTGCAGGATCTACTTGTCTCGTATTGTTGTAGGCAGGATTACGCGATCAACTGACGCCGACCTAATTTTCTTTCGTGTGACGAAAGAAAAGCCCGCGTACACTTTCATCAGGGTGAATCGCTCTAAATCCGCGCATCTTCATGAGGTACTATGTGTAACGGGGCATCCCTTTCATCTGCTTCCAGGTCACAGAGCGCACACGGTGTATGTGGGCGTGCATCTGCCAGGGGAGAGAAGACACCGCCGACACCATAAGCACCACCATTCACAACGACAGCCCGGTGGTAAGGAGGACGCCGACAACGATAGACCGAGTAAGTTGTTCCTTCGTTTTCTTCCTTCGTACTCCAGAAAATTGTGTGGTTCTCGACAATAATGTTCGCGTCGTGTAATTCGTCGAACCTGGTTCAAACAGCGACCAAAGTATCGTACAATGCGAACGCGCAAAGTAACCCTTGTACGGATGTGGTAATTCTCAGATAGATTTTTACATGGATAGAGCATCTTTTTTTATTATTAACGTCAACTCTTTTTAACGTCAAGTGATTAATTCATTGTTACGATGTACTTCTAATAAATTCGTTGAGAATGTACCTATACTTTTGTATCTATATTAGTATATGTTATTATACATATATCTCTTAATCGTTAAATTACATATAATTTATTCACGCGCTTCAGCCATACTTTATACGATAACTATTGTCGATAAATCATCTGATTGTTATCGCATCCTGCATTCCTGCCAATAAGCGGATATTTCAAATTCTGTGGCTTAACAGAACGTTGCGGTAGAAACGAGGATTCACACGTGGGCAGCACACAAAGTGTTAATTACATATACGATATTACCTAACTTTTCGAATAAAGTACATAGGAATTTGCATGAGAGAGCTAAAGCGTTAAATAAAACGCTTATATATTTTATATATATTAATATATTGCGATATATTGCAATAAAATTTATTTTTTCAATAATAAAATTGTTATCAAATTTTTCAATAATAAAATTAAGTATCCTCAAAACATCAACAATTTTAAACTATGAAACTGACAATGAATCAAAACTGAAAAGATTTATGTGAATTTTGTTTGCAACCGTTTACACTAAGATTTCTTACGATGTAAACGTGGTATTTTCTTTAGCGTAATTAAATTTGGTAGAAAATTGCTCAAAACTTAAAAAATTAAGTAAAAATTGATGTCACTTGAAATATCTGTGATTTTAAGAATCTCTCACATTTATTTTCATAATAATAAAAAATGACAGATTGTTCTGCATTGCATTCAAAAGTAATACAAAAAATTTAGTGACGATTGGTTATCTGGATCAAAAAATATTTTTCATAATATAAAATAAGAAGTAGAAATGTATTCTAATGGAAATGTATTAAGAAATCATAACAAGAATCTGATTTTTTAATATAAGTATGTTAACAATTCAAAATAATTTATGTAAAATTTTGTTGTAATGCAGATATTAATTGTTTTGCGTATATAATTAAATTTATTTATTTATTTACAAAACAACTAAGTTTAAAATGAAAAATCAAATTTGTGATATGTGTAATATATTCTTAATTATATTGTTACAATTACTTAGAATTGTAAATGTACGTAAATTCATTTTTCTATACCAAGTTAATTTGTCATTTTGATGGACAAATAATACTAATAATGAGTGAAGAAGATTGTATTAGCTACAGATCTTTAAATATTACTTCAATTTAGAAGTTAATGCATCAATAAAATGGTCTGCAACAATAAAATGGTCAAATCTTATAACATCGTACTCCCACGACATTCGTACTATTTACAACCCTCAGAATTTGGCATCGACGCATGCTACATTCCTTGTGTTCAATGACACATATATTTTTAATATACGTAAAATTAAATTATGCATAGTTTATAATTAGTCATTATATTTTGCAATTTTGTATTTATATAACGCATTGTCAAAAAATATTACATTAATAAAGAAGAGATATATAAGATGATTATTATAATTATCATCTTGATTAAATATCTTAATCATATGCAAATAACAATTAATTTATAATAAATATTACAATTTTTTATGTGAAATACCGTATAGCTCTTAAAGATAGAGGCAAATCTGTTAATTTTGCATGAATTTTTCTTTATTTAAATTTTATTAAATCCAACAATTTTTAACAAAGAATTTATTTAATTACATAAATGTAATGTGTATAAATATAAAATAATAAACTATAAATCTTATTTCTGCAGTTAAATAAAGTTGTACGTTTTCTACTTTTGTTACTTAAAACAGACAGACGGTAAATATAGCAATAAAAAGAGGACTACGCCAGACTAAAAATGAAACGAGGGTCGCTGCCTTGCATTTCGTTGTGGTGTAAATTTGCACTTCGTGATAGCGCTATTGTTCGCTCGTTCAAATTTTACCGCATTTCAAAAAATTGTGTTTGTTGCATGAAATTATCACACTGATTGTTCTAAAAATCTTTGACTACATTTTCATACTAAAAGCAATTCGAAATGTTAAAACGCCTTATATGTGACGCGTTGCGCTTTTGTGGCGCTTTTGAACATGGCAACGCGCCAACCACTTGTCGAGACTTATCCGGGTATTCACCCTACTTCTGATACACCGAATACAAAGAGACAATCGATACTGTAGTAACCCTTTAATATAAAGATAAAAGAAATGCATGGCTCTAACCGAAACGAAGAACAGGAAAAAAAGGAAAAGTCTTATATAGACAAAAATAGCATTTTTATATTTTATGTAAAAATAACGATAATACATACATGAGAGTGTTAAAAATTTGAATTGGTTTGATATAGTTATTATATCAAACCATATATATAGATTATTATCATTGTTAAATAAATCTTTATTGACAAAAATTTAATTGGAACATTATCTTTACTTCGTAAAATTTAAATTTTTTAAATATAATTATTAAATATTTTCTTAATTCATCAAATTTCAAACATTTTAAAATAAACGTGCCAATATTAATTTCCAAATAATTTTATTTTCTCTAGAGTTCTGTGATTTGATACTTCTAAAGCTGTTTTCATAATTTAATGACGGATTAAGAGAATCTTTAACGGACAGAAACTCTCGCGTGAAGTAAAATTGGGACACGGCACGGAGAATTACAATAAAGTAAAATTTTATTGAAAGATTAGAAGATGTTGAACCTGATCTACTTACTCATTGTAACGAATAAAACACAATAAAAACACAATGAAAAAAACGCTTAGGTATAATTAGTCAAGTTTCTTAATTCTTTTATTAAGTAAAACAAAAACATATTTTTTGCATATACAAAAAAATAATTAAAAAATGAAAAATTATTTTAAAATATTATTCTATTAAATTAAAATAATTATATTTATTATAATTTTTTAAATTATATAACTTTGAATATAAAAATAATTGCAATATAAAACATGCAAGTTATTCTGAATTTAAATATTTTAATATAAATTAAGTTTATATAAAATAATAAAGAAGTATAATTTTTTAAAAGAAAACTGTATTCTAGAAGAGACCTGTATATTTTTTCAAATTATTGATAACAATAATATAAAAATGATTAGAATTATAATTTAGAATACACACTACACTAAATTAATATTAAATTTTAATAGAAGTATTATTTTTCAATTTGTATTGTTTAATTATTCTTTTAATCATATTAGTTGTTAATAAAATTGTTTCTTGCTATTTAAAATAATAAAATTATATAATTATAATGATTATGAAAATCGACAACTATAAAAGCTAATTGCCTAATATTTAAGATCATATAATAAAAGAATATTGTCACTTAAAAAAAAAAGAAAAAAAAATTTAATTTAAAATAAGATTAATAAGTTGAACATCAAAATATAATATGTTTGTATAACAAAAGATATAGTTTTATATGTTTTTAATAATAGCTGAAATGTTTAAAATAACAGTTTAAGTTAAATATTATTTATATAATTAACAGAGTTATGTTATCATAATTCTTCAACTTTATTTAATTTTTGGACTAATTAGCAAGTTTATTATCTCAATTATCTAATTATTGCATTGTTTATTATAAATATTTTCTAAAGATGTATTTATTTTTGGTATATATTTTGTATTGTTTTGCCTGATGGGACTCGATAAAACTGAAGAAACACTTATGGCCTTAAAAATATACATTTACGACTACAGCCTTCAAGAAATGGGTTTCTTAAGGACTCTCACGCGGAAAGTACACAGATCAGAAACTCGTTGCACTTTCTTAGCAGTCAACACTATAACGCTATCCATTTAATTTCTACCGCAGCAAAGCATATTTTCACCGTAATATCGTTTTATTACTTATTTAAAATATCTTTATATTAGTAGCTAATAATAAATTGTAAAGATTGTGCATTCAATACTAATAATGACACCAATGATGGCACTAAATGCATATTCTTTACAATTTATTACTAGCCATTGTGATGTCAATAATGGTATCATTTTACTACAGGTTTAAACTCAGAAAATCAGCAATAAAAAATGGCAATTTAAAAATATTTTATAGAACACGTTATAAAATATTTTATATTTGAAGAAATTTTAATATTTTAATATTTTAAAAGAAAATCGCATTTATATCTGTCAAATTCAGAAAATTATAATTAAAACTGGTACAATTGACATGTTAGATTATAAAACTTTTTATATTAAAGCTTTAAATATTGTTTTTATTAAAAACTTTATTCTTCTATCAGATTTAAGTGATTTCTTGAAAGTCGTGAAAAATTTCCATATCATACTTTATATTAACTTCTATCTATAGACTTCTAAATTAATTAATATCGAAACTCAAGTACACGATTACACTTATACAACTTATTTTATAAGTTTATAACATCGACGGATTTTCATAACTTTATAGAGTTTATATATATATATATATATATATATATATATACATATACACATAAATATTATACATATTTATAAACTATAAACTTATTTATTTCTTCATTAAAAATAAAGCTCTAAAAGTAATTTTTTAAAAGTTGAATTAAACAAACATTTTTCGAATTTTGAAAATTTTTGCAAAGTATTTAAAGGAATTCTAAATGGAATAATAGATTATTTAATTTACTTATTAATTATTATATAAAAATATTTGGTGAAAAGTTAAACTAGTTATCAATTTAGAATAAATAAGTTGAATTTCTTTAATATAAGTATATTTTTTGTATCAGTGATAGGAATCTTCAAGTTAATCAATATTTTGGTTGTCAGTACCTTTCATCGTAAATATCTGATTACGTCTTTAGCAAACATCGTGTATATATCAAGACAAGTGATTAAGATATCCTTCATCAAGAACGGCTGAATCAATACGGCAATTGTCGTGCTTACATTTGAGATTCTAATTGAGAACGCAAATTATGGACCTACAGCAACACGATGTTTCATTACACAAAGTAATAATTATAAAAACAAGTTAAATAATATTCAATAAAAAATCAAGTATTTTCTTTATGAAAAGGCGAAAAGATTTTCTGTTTTTCGTAATTACGTTGAAAATAAGATTATTCATTCTAAATCTCCTCATCTTATATGTCGGTAATATAATAGAAAAATTATGTGTAACACAAACTCCCTCGAAAGTTAGTAATCCTTTTGTCCGAATGACACGGTAACACCGTTGACATTGCAGGACAATTGTTGATGGCGCGCAGGGGTCGTCTCGCTAGCATCTGCGACCCCGCCGGCGAGATGATATGTAAGCCACTGTTACATATGAGACTCCTTTATGTGATGCAAATATTTACTGCGAGGTCGTTCGTGCATCCCGCAACGCAATGCGACCTTTAATTTTCCTCGCGGAAGATCTCACGTGTTTGCCATCATTTGCGCATGTGACATCTCTAATACGAGTGATTGGTCACGAGTGACACTTTTGTTGACATCAGACCCGTGAAAAAGTAACAATCTTGATATTTTAAACTTAATTATAATGTAAATGCTTCGACAATGTGATGTCAAGTGTCCGCGATTATCGCGTCACATCACGTGCATCGACGTTTATCGCAGACGCAAGTAGTTTGTATATCACGCGGATAGCGTCATCCTGATTCTTTGATTATCATTGCGTAATCGCGATTGCATTTCATGTGCCGAACGCATTTGCGCGGCCATGTGTTGCTGCAACGCGCGCGCGGATTTGCAAACTCCGCACGTGCGAATTGTGCGCACGTCGAGGTGTAACGTTCGTTACTTAATACGTATGCCGCTCGCGATAAATATTTACAGCCTCGTGTGGGATGTACGAACGGTACCGAAATTTTGTCGGCGCACAACATAATACATACAACACAATAAATACAAATCAAGAGGAGGGTAAGAGCGCTATTTCCACGTTCGTGGGATATTTGAATATGAACGGTGAAAAATATTGCCGCGCTTACGACAAATAAAGAACAACAAATAAAAATCGTCGCTCGTGACGAATGGGCGATATTTTTAAAATCATTTGTGACCATATTCTGCACGAAATAATAGAGTTGCACCCGGGGATTTGTAATTCAATTATTATAATTGAATGTATTGGAATTCGAACAATTTGAAATTGGGAAATTATTTGCCAATATTATATACAATATTAGAATACATATAATATTTAAAAATATAACGTGAAAAGTATTTACGTATAAATTTTGTTTTACATAATCCTGTGAGATAGATCTCGTAGGTCAGTACATAATAATTGATTGACCTTAAAGTCCTTCTTTACATCGGCGATAGTTATAGAACAGGTCGGGGAATATCGGATAGCCTTTTTCTCCTGCCGTTTATTTTATAAAATAGTATTTTACCCAACTCTAACTATATAACTGGACATTACACAACAGGTTACACAATTGTTTTAATCAGAAGGTCTCTATTTTTCACTTTGCTTTCTGTGTGTCTCTGAAAAATGATCTTTCGAATATGTGCATGCGTCATCTATCATATGGCGTATACATACGTATGTTCATATCACACATCTATATATATTTTACGCTATTCGTCAGTCGATCGATCAACGTCAACTTCCTTTCACTCTTGCTTGGAAACTGACGTGACCGCGCTCAAAAGACCGTTTTGGATGCGAAATTCTGTTCTTTTCTCACGTTTCTTAAGTTTCGTTGATATCAAGTCTAACGTCGGATACTTTTGTGCTGACATCTCTCAGTTTTCGTCAAACTTTGTTTCCTATAATCATTTCTGTTCTCCTAATTTTCTAGACATATAAGAACTTGTCTTTCTTTCTTTCTCTTTCTCTTTGTTGATCTTTTACTAAATAAAACTCTAGTTTCCCTCTTAAATGTGCTGTGCAATGTTTCTTTCTGGACATTACATTCATTCGCTGAGATGCGCAAAGAATAAAATGCAACGTGGCATGTTCTGGAAATTGATAGTTTACTTGCTTGCATACCGTTCTGCACGTAAATAAGGGTAGTCAATATGTCCTAACGATTCGCTGGTTATCTCTAATTGACGTGCGAGTTCTCGTTAAAGTTATCACTCTATAATCTCTATTTGATGAACAATGTACATAATGTACATAATGAAAAATTGAGGCCAGAATGTCTGCCGTTATAATATTAATAATGTATGTATTTTGCATTTGTCAATTTCTTCAATAGCATTTAGCTAAACATTTCGCAAGTGATATCATTAAACAAACTTCTCATCTGTTATATCTTATTATATCTTAGCGTGTATATTCTGATATAAATGTATTTCCTTTCTGTATAAATATTGTACATATTCTCTGGCGTATCTCCGTTTACAACTTTGAGATCAACGATTTACGCCTTATTGCACAATTGTTTAGTCACTCCGCCAGCCCAGAGAGTACAGTTTATCCTTGGCGAGGAAGTTGGTGACGATGCGCACGAATCGCATCCGCTCTTCTCGGAGATGGAGGAGCTCGTCAAGGATGGCGACGAAATGGAATGGAAAGAAACAGCGAGGTAAAGATCGAACTGCAATTCCACCTCGTTGATTTTTCATTATTTGAAATGCGGGAATGTTGCACGTTAATGTTATGCATTGAAACCATCACCGTCCTTTCTTTTGCAATAATATATATTATTTTTATATTCGAAATAATGTCCAATTTCCTCGATTGCAATCTAGTGACATGGCAAAATACATATCCATACATAATAATATAATTTCAATTTGTTACGTCAAAAATTTTACAAAACAAATAATTAAACGAAAATGTCAGTGAGACAAAAGCATGAAAATTATATATATATATATATATAATATTGATACTAATTCTTCTGATGCAGATTGGTGCTTTAAACTTATACATTCTTTAAGCTTCAAAAAACAATTTTTACAACTTTTTATTTCTTAAATAAGATAGAAAGTATTGAAAAAAGAGTACGTATAATATTATAATATTAAATGTAAATGTAATATATACGCAGATGGATCAAGTTCGAGGAAGATGTCGAGGAAGGTGGCAATAGATGGAGTAAACCTCATGTTGCTACACTATCACTGCACTCACTCTTCGAATTAAGGAGCCTCCTTTTAAACGGAACCGTCATGCTCGATATGGAAGCAGGAAGTTTAGAACAAATAGCTGATCTTGTTCTCGATAACATGATTAGTAAAGGAGTATTATCGGTGGAATTGCGAGAGAAGGTAAGAATGTAACAAAGTGTGAGAAGAAGCATCATTCAATCTGCCCTATTAAAATAGAAAAGTTTTATCGCGATATCTTTAAATAGATCACAAACGTTTATAATCTCCATAATTTGTCTTTGATATAATCCATATATACAAAGTTCATTCATAAATCTCGTAAATCTATTTATTGTCGAAAATCGTTATCGATTTAAAATTAAAAAATTTATGATTCGTACTTCTAAACTTATTTCGGATATTTTTGATTTGAGAATTAATACTTCAGCATATCAGACACGTGTATCTCTAACCAATCGATCAGACGGAGTATTAATATCATTTCAGGTGAGAGAAGCCCTTCTCGTCCGACATCGGCACCAACACGAAAGACGTAAAGACAATAACATGTCGAAGTTACCGATCATACGATCGTTAGCTGAGATAGGACGTAACCATTCCTCCTCGAAGAGTAAGTTTCACATTACTTCTTTGTCTCAGTACCAGTAAATAACTTTTTGACAGGTAACCAATGGCTCTCTACACGAATACTGTACATAATACTTCTAAAATTAGGCATATGGACGCTCATAAACACAGATTATTTCAGCGTGATTAGCACTACCCCGTATGCCTACCTAACGTGTCCATTCTCAACACGTTTTTCCTTGTTCCTTTTTATTATTTTATACTTATATTTAATTTGTCATTCTTTTTAAATTATGTTTTGTCTTTTCATTAAAAAAAATTATATAACAAAGAATATAAACTATAATAAATAATTATTAGTGTTTGGACACAAAATTATCTTTATATCCATAGTTTTTATTATTTAATTTAGTATATACCCTTATATTTAATTTATTATTTTTGTGCTTTTAATGACCCGGGACAATGTTCAATAGATAAATTATAATGAATTTCTAAATTCAAAATGGAATCAAGATTGATTTTTTTTTAAGTTACTGATCTTGATTTTTATTTTACAGATTACTTTTTTTTTATTCATTAATTTTGGATACCTCGGGTCATTAAGAGTTTATTATATTTTAAGCTAATCGAATTTTATTTATTTTAATTTCTAATCCAATTTTGTTTTTTGTGTTTTTACCTGTATTTTTTCGTTGAAGACCACCCGGATGACGGTGGCGAGACGAAAGAGTCGGGTCCAAGGGTCCTAGGGTGTGCTAACTTTGTTAAAACACGTACGACACAATCGACATTTTCAGATTTCGACTGTTCATGTGGTATGCATGCCTTGTTGACGTCAGATTTGCAGGAACGTCGTGATCCAAAGGACACTTACGTGCCGTCCGTCGCCCGCAGCAGTAGCTGCCCGAACTCGAACACGGCCCCGCTGTCGAAAGAGGCGAAAGACCTCAAAGGGCCGTACCTTCTGGTTCCAGGTACAACTTAGGCCAGTTCATCCCGCTAAGCAGCCTTGGATTGCGGTGCTTTCGTCGCTTTTCTAACCACACCCCAACGGAACAACCCACTAACAACATGCGTGTATCGATCGCTTCGCAAATTCTAGGGTGTCTTTATCGCTGGCGAGATTAAAAGCCATCGTAAATTTGGTTTTGCAACTTTGATCCCGAGAGATTTGTAATTTGATAAACCGAATACGCCTTTAATCTTGATGTCTTGATGTTAACATTTTGAACTCCCAACGAGGATGTAGTAAAGTATAATTGCCAAGAGGTTTATTTTAGTTTAGTGCATTAAGTGCAAAAATTTAACATCAGTAACTTGAAAACAATTTTAGAACGATAACGTATGATTACGAATTTGGGAGGCAAGCGATACGTTTAGCTATAACTTGGTATCATTGGATTGTGTGTCATAGTGCGTGCCGATCAAGCGAGGATCAAGGCAATCTAGATTGTCGCTGGATCCGTCCGCGATCCGTTGGATTTACAAGCCATCATGGTCATTCCCCAACTGCCTGATGTTTCTTGGTGATTGTCTTGCTAATTGATTGTCAATGTGAAATATTTGGCGTCATCAAGACTGATCATCGCTCTCATCAAGTCACCCTCTTCGTGCTCCGGAGTTCAAGCCGGTCAAAAATTTATAACTTAACGCCGTTTCTTTTCTTTTATCAGACGAATTTGGCATACCCCACGTGGTGGGATTCACAACGTGGTTCGCGATGTGTCCGCTAAAAGGTTAGCTTGCCAGATGGTTTGCTCTCGAATCTGCACAAAATTTTACTTCTCACTTATCTTCCGTCTATACTAAAAGTCTCTTCTTTGTCGTCTTATCACGTAAGCTCGCGATCGACGCGCGGCGAAACTCATTCGAGTCTCTCGTCGATCCTTCCTCTTACTGTTTCAGCTCGATGGAATTATAATTGTCTTATTGTAATGCACAACAGTTTCAACTATAAGGACACAACATCACCTAACATTCCTCTGCGCGAAGCAAATTTTGTATAACACTTTACGTGTCTCTTTTTGTTAATACATAGCATTGATTTGAACAATCGAAAGTTGATCCACCAGAAGGTACTATCTTTTATAAATACGTGTCTTTATCGACTAGAGAATAGATGTCAACAACACTGCGGTAGATAACGCGTCTGATCTATTCTAGTTGCGACTACATTGCTCGATTCTACCTCTCGAATATTAAATACATCTTATTCATTCCGAGTACTCACTGAAGTTAATTATTACAGCTACCAATGCAACTTACTGCAACACGAGAAGTTGCTCAGCATTCTCACGGGCATTAAATGTGGCTGTCTAATTACTGTCTTCTGTTGACACTGAACATCATCCTTTAGTCTGGGCAAATAAGATTAGACAGCGATATTAAGCGCACGATGAGAGAACACGGGGAATTTTAATGCGTTTGCAAAATGACGGGTTTACTTCCTATCGTACGTGACATATTACGTGGCAATTCATCGTACGCGTTCTCATTATTCATTGATCAACATGCACGTTCCTTCGTTAACGTAGGCCAATGTTTCTAATTCCGATCATGAGGCATGGATCTTTCTATGTGATCTTGAGTGCACGTAACTCGATGTAAACCCTGTCTACTGTATATGCATTTTTATTGTGCATTGATCATTCTAGGTGTTATAATTGACTAATATATTTTCAGTATCCTAATTAATCCATTTTCCTCGTGATGCAAAGAAGAAAAATAAATATTATTCTTTTTAAATACTTTGAAATGCGAATGCTTTTATAGAAGGCAAGGAAATGAATACTGAATTATTGCAAAAAAGTAAATTATTGCCAATGCTGAGCGCGTCCGCAATCAATAAGAAATTATGTCCTCGTGATTTTCTTCGTCAATTAAACGAGACGTTTCGTTTGTTCGTGTATTCTTCTAAATGTTCGTGATCCATCGTTTGAGTCTTGCGAAACTTGCTGGCGAACGTATGGAAATGAAGTTAAAAGTGACGTTAAAGTATGAACAATGTGGCAAACCGTGTGGTAAAGTCGTGCGAGGAGATTTCGTGACGTTCATATATTTACTATTGCCACATCCATACCCGGCGTTTTGCACGCACTTTCTACATAGAGAAACAATTGCATGTAGTATAATTTTCTCCCGGCGGTGACATTGCAATCAGCACGTGTATGTACATACATACGGAATATTCCGGAAACGAATTGTTTGTTCGCACGCGACAATTTTCTTTTCGGATTAAATTTTCAGATTGAAATTAAAATGCTGTATATCAATAAGACGATTTTTTTTTTTACTTTTAACTCGACGGTTTTATCCTGCTATCGCCGAAGGGCTATTTCCGCGACGAGAAGTACAAGCGAAAACAAACGATATATATGCAAATTGATTTGTCATACATTTTATGTGATTCCGATATCAAAACGATTGCGCGTTATTAATGATGGTGAATGATCCTTTATTCCTCCTTGCACATTCCTCTGTAAATAAAAGACGATCCTCGTGTTGTGTTTCATGCTCATTTTTAGTGGAGGAATCAAATTCCGCTCCGGCAATCGCCGGCGCAACAAGTCAGGGCAGTGGAGCAGCGTTGAATGCTGGCAGCCGCTTCCTTACGATACCCGGCAATCCCGGTAAACCGCTTTTCTGTGCTTGCTTTTCTACTCATATACACCTTGACACTTCGCGAGCCGCATTAATCCGTAGTGAAGTTCCACATGTACACGTAGTAGACTAACTTGCAGTAGCAATTATCCATGCTCGTTGACGTGCTCGACAAGTGAGAATCCGTTGCGAGATCGAATACGAATTGTTATTGGAAACGCCGAAAGGCTTAAACAGAACACTTCATTCGCTTGCCGACAAATTGTCGGAAAGTCTTTACCATACTGCGGATAATGGTGGTCGATTTGCAAATAGCGCCAGACGTCATTAATCCTCTTGTCATTTCGCGAAGTTAGATTCGTTCAGATTTGCTAAATGATAAAAACTTTAACTGTTAAACATTTACTAAAAATAATTTTAAGGATTTAGGTTAAAGAACTGGTGAAAAGAATAACAGATGTATCATTTTTAATTGTTTATCACAAATCAGGAAATATCTAAGCAGATATTTTTACATAAACGAATTGTTTGCGGTGGACTGTTAAAAAAATATCAAATTGCAACATAAAGTTTATATTAGGGATAGTCTTCAACAAGACTATTAGGGAAATTTATGATAAGATTATCTTTGCAAAGGACGCTAGCGTTCATCCCTGACATTTGGGATGCGTTTGGAGAGAATGCTATGAGCGCATTAGTCTATCCTCGTTCTACTTTTAATGAGTATTTAAAGATAGACTGATGCTGATAGCACTAATAGCGCCTCCCCGAACGCATCTTTGGTGCAAAGGTCAAGTGCTACTTTAAGTATGGCGGTCTTTTCGATCAAGCAAAGTTCATTTGATTCATTTAATAAAATTAATTGGTTGATATCGATTAAATGCACTCTGATGTAGGAAGAAAAGATTCAAGAATAATTATTAATAAATTAATATGGCTAATTATCGCATAACCAATCAGTATCAGTACAATATAATCTTAAAATTTGTCTGTGTTTTATAATTGATAATATCTCTTTTTTGATTACGCTTGCGATTTCAGATTAAATAGTTATTTCATTACGGTTAAAAAGTTCATCTCTTTAATTAAAAGTTGGCAATTCGAGCTAATTTGTTTCGTATGATAGTGTACTTAATTTAGAAAACTCAGAGATAAACATAAAATTGCAATATTCCATGCTGTAAATAAGATAAAATATTAAATATTGTATTATTGATTATTCACAATGAAAATACAGAAATTAATCCCAATTACAATTAAAAATTGATATTTACGCGTTGTTGAAAACATTGTTTTATAAACATTCTTATTTTATAAACATTTATTTGTTTTCTTTATTACAAAACTCTTGCTCTTTTTTCTCCCCAAATATACTATTTTTAAAGCTTACGTTAATTATGTTGAAATAAAAAATTCATGTTGAGTTATAAACAAATTTTGCGGTTGTAAGTGTAAATCAACAACTTTTTGAAAATTTTCTTTGTCAACATCATGTTATTTTACAACCACACCACTTACTTGAATTGACCGGAAAAATTCATGAGTTTCCACGACGGTATGATGTATGATTTTGCTGCGAGATAAGAGTGTTTGGTCTTCTCGATTTTTTGACACTACTGTAAAGCGGAACGTGTTCTAGAAGTGTTGCAGAAGCACGTTCGTGCGAATGACATAGGGCGTGAAATGCGAGCTTCACGAAATTGCAATTTGCCTCGTGCGCGCACTTCGGAGGATTAATGACGCACGGGTGGGTGGAGGCCATCATTTTCTTCATTGCATGCTGCTGACAGGACTCGTTACATAGGTCGCGCGTAAAAATGCAGTAGGCAGTAAGCCAGATCTCTTTCAGGCCAGGAACCAGGTAGTAACGGAATGGATCGGAGCCCCAGCAACGTGTCTATCAGCAGAATTCACAGTTCGTCAGCTTTGGAAAACGGAGATGCTAATCACAGGGTTCGTAAATAGACCATTTGAGATTCTTGAGAGATTTGATCCTTCTATTTTAATTATCTGACTACGCTGGCAATAACGGTGAAGACTCAGCACAGATTATATTTATCGGATATCTTTGAATTATTGCCAGATACTGTATTGAATGCAATTAAGATGAATAAATATACATATGTTTACATACGCATAAAGTACGATTTAGCTTTTGTTTAAACTTAATGCAATTGTATAATATTTCAGTTGATTACTTTCCGATTTTTTAAATATCAGACAAGCGAGAATCACTAAATTTTTAATGTTTTTTATAAGGAAGTTTTATTCAAACTTTTCTCCTTTAACGCCACGATTGACCTTCTGTATCGCAAATAATTTAATTCAAGAAACTTCAACTTCCATTTTCTCATTAGGGTAATACGCACTTTATGAGAAAGATACCACCCGGCGCCGAGGCAAGCAACATACTCGTAGGTGAGGTCGATTTTCTCGACAAGACTTTGTCCGCATTCATCCGGTTAAGCCAAGCCGGAATAATGGGGGACCTGACAGAAGTTCCTGTTCCGACAAGATTCATCTTCGTCCTCCTGGGACCCATGGTAAGAATGCTACCGTGACTAAAGATTGTAAAGATCTGATTAAATATAAAAATAAAAAGTATTAAAAAAAAGTTATAATCGTTTCGAATTAAAACGAATAAATTGAGTTGTAATAAGTTGACAATCGTAAGAAAAATTACTTTCTATAGAGAGAGCAAAGAAAATAAAATTACTATTATATCTTGTCTTTTTCGAAAGTCTAATAATTTATTCATTTCGAATGCTATGCATTTGAAAGTATCGGACTACGGAGACTCCTATGTTCAGAAGAAGTTCAAAAGAAGTTCAGAAAAAGAACGACACACGCGGGTCCAAAACTTTATACCGTTTGAAATATTAGAACACTAACATATCGCATAAATAAATTGCGTAATGCAAATAGAATCCCTGACTTTAATGTTATCAAATAAAATTGTAATACATTCATACAAGTATGATGTTATTATAAAGAAATTTCTCAAAGTCCTGTTAAATCGTCAATTATCTGACGAATCAATATCTTTACTAGCTATACAGTTATATCAGCGATTTATCACGGACAATCATCTTCCACACTCAATCTCAAATGAATGAAAGATCTAAGAAAAGGATATAACTAGTCCAAATTACCACTTAAATGCAAGGTTTTTACTTTGCATTTATGTGTATGCATATCTATCTAAATGTAAATTGTTATTTTTGTCAATTAATACTCGAGAAGACCGCCTCTCTCATAGCAGGACAATTAAATGGTTAATAAGCAGTCATGCATGCTGATTGCGTTTGCTGAATATTTTCTCTCTCTCTCTCTAGATCTCTCTCTAGGAGAGAGAGAGAAGAGATCGAGTAGAGATAGACTCTCTCTCTCTCTCTCTCTCCTCTCTCTCTCTCTCTCTCCTCTCTCTCTCTCTCTCTCTCTCTCTCTCTCTCTTCTCTCTCTCTCTCTCTCTCTCTCTCTTCTATCTCTCTCTCTCTCTCTCTTCTCTCTCTCTCTCTCTCTCTCTCTCTCTCTCTCTCTCTCTCTCTCTCTCGGAACTAAAATATAAAATAATTTTTTCTTCTTCACGTGAATGCAATTTAAATACATAATTATGAGCTAATTGCATCTTGACATGTCGTCTTTGTACATTGTGTTTTTTATTGTTATAAGTTATGTTTGTTTCTAAATTTGAATACTTTTATTATTCTAAAAATAAATATAAGAAATTATGTCAAATTTTTATTACTAAATTTGCTGTAACTTACATATTAAAATATATATAGACTTGAAAAATGTTTTAAGAATGCATGGTAGGCAAAGAATTAATAAAAATTTAATTCTTAACTAACACTTAAACATTTAAATTATTCAAAAGCTATTATTATATCTTTCAACTTTTTCATGAAGCATATATATATGTGAAGGTAATATTCTCTTAATAATAACTTATAATTATATGAGTTATTTATATTTTTTTTGCTTAAAGATGGTATACCTTAAAAAGCTATTCTGATAATTAATCATAAAATCACAACATTATATTGAATTTTAATGACACTTTTTTCTTTGGATAAGAATGGTTTGCTTACGTCATTAGTTCTTAGACTGTACATAATCTTATTATGGTAAAAATTATTTATCGATAAACAGGGATACTAGTTTATTTTTGTACATTACACGTGACTGATAATCTCACAAGTTCTTACAAAGTTTTTGCTTATCACTTCATGTTACGTTAGTTTCTATTAAGTAATTGTTTGTAATAAGTTATGCAATAATGATTAATCTTAAGTTACGCCGTTTTATGATGGTATTATAATTTCAAAATATTTAAAATAAATTGTTTAAAAAGGTACAATATAAGACATGTGAAAAAATGTATATGAAGGAAAAAGTGTTATTAAAATTATATTAAGTAATACACTTGTTTGAGGTTTATATTGATTAAATTTCTATACGTCAGACATCATAACTTATAATATGCCGCCTTGCATTATCTTTAGGGTGGAATTTCGGGTTTCCACGAGATAGGCCGAGCTATGGCGACCTTGATGTCTGACGAAGTCTTCCACGACGTGGCTTACAAGGCAAAAAATAGAAATCACCTCTTATCTGGTATTGATGAGTTCCTAGACGCCGTGACGGTACTACCACCCGGTGAATGGGACCCGGCCATCAGAATAGAACCGCCAGCGGCTATCCCGTCACAGGTAAGAGTAATTCTAGAAATACAAAGCGATATAATTTTTATGAGTTTGGATACTTAATGTTACATAAACGCTCGAAAATAATTTTATCGATGATAAAAGAAACACGTAACAAACACAATTCTGTGAGAGAAAAGTCTTTAATATCGGCACTTTATTTCTAGATAGTATTTCTTAAACAAAAGCTACAATACTGTTTCATATTTTATAATAATTAATATTTTTGCATTATAAAAAATGAGCGTCTGAGAAATTGGATTTCCAAAACTGGCACAGTAGGTTATATTTTTCTTTTCTTTTAACATTTATTTGTATAAAATACCAAGTTAATGTATATGGGGATTTATAGAAGCTTTACTTTAATATAAAAATTTTTTACTAATTTTTTACCGATTATATACAAGTACTTTATGCTGCTCAGCAAGACGCAACACGTAGCGCGATTATGATTATGTTTTATCAGTATTATTACAGTCAAATATTTAGTTTCCGAAAAATAAGAAAGTTTTTATAGAAAGCTTATGTCAGTAATAGCAATCTTCTTCTATATATTTATAATATCAAACTTTTAATTCATTAAAATTATATCGAGTTTAATGTTGCAATATACAAATTTGAAAAGTATTCGCTCTCACTTCATTCGTAGCTTGGTTTAATGTTTACAGGAAGTTAGAAAGAGACCCAAGGAGGAAAAGCCTAAGGAAGAGTTTGACGAGGAAGCTGATGAACAAAAGCTAAGGGAGGAATCCGGCCTTTCGAGAACCGGTAGACTGTTCGGCGGTCTGATCAACGACTTTAAGAGAAAAGCTCCATTTTATTTATCTGACTTCAAGGACGCCCTTGCACTTCAGTGCGTCGCGTCTTTCATTTTCTTATATTTCGCCTGCTTGTCGCCCATCATTACTTTCGGTGGTCTCCTCAGCGAGGCCACCGGAAAGAACATGGCCGCCATGGAATCGTTAGTCTCCGGTTTCGTCTGTGGCATAGGATATGGCTTTTTCTCTGGTCAGCCTTTGACTATACTCGGTTCCACCGGTCCGGTTCTGGTTTTCGAGACGATCGTCTACGAATTCTGCAAGTTAGTCTTTATCTATCTGCACAAATCTATCTGGATTTTTATTAGATTTTATACCAATATTTTTTATATCTATTAATATTATAATAATTAATATCTTTTATATTATTATTTTATGAAAATATAGAGTGGATAATATTATAAATATATATAAAAATTATAATATTATGTGTAATTATGTGTAATTATATATCAAATATTATTTATCAACTTTTTTTTCTTCGAGATAATTTGATCAGATCACTATTCTTCTTGCAGGAAGGTTGACTGGAGTTATATGTCTTTCCGTTTTTGGATCGGTACATGGATTTCCGTAATTCTAATGATTCTCGTGGCTCTTGATGCAAGTGCTTGCGTTTGTTACATCACTCGATTTACGGAAGAAAATTTTGCTACCCTTATCGCCTTCATTTTTATCTATAAGGTGAGAAAAATCATACTGCTGTCCAAATTGGATATAACGTTGACGATATTCTATGGATTTTTGAAATCGTATTAAGGCATTTTAAAGGAGGCGTTTTATAGCATTTTTGTCTTTGTGATAAAATAATAAAATTATCCTTTAAATATTTTTATTATATTATCATAAAGACAGAAATGCTATTTATTTGATTATTCGAGTGAAATATCAGTTTTATAATACCGCTTAACTCGAGAGCTAAGTGCACAGATTTTTATAAATAAAATATTATAATTAATATATTTTTATATATTAATTTTAGGCTATCGAAAATGTGTTGTCGATCGGCAAGAAATATCCTCTAAATACCTATTCCAGTCAAACACTGGATTACGATTGCTGGTGCAAACCACCAAACATTAGTTTGCCATCCAGTTATGACAACATGAATTGGACGACATTGGATAAAACAGCTTGCGAGGTAATGACATCCGAAATAATGTTAAACGAGAGGTTAAGCCTACAACAATTTGCTTAGTGTTAACCAAACGCAATAGATTGTTCTCTCGATGTCTAAATTTTAAGTACATTGATATGACTATATAATATTCCTAGCACAAAAAAGTTTACGGAAATTTGGGAAAAAAGATCTTTTTTTATTTTTTTGCTACATTTTTCCAGATTTTTCTTTTAAAATAATATTATCTTTATTGTTTCCTATGTCAATTATTTCACAACATTTCTTCATATTTGAAAGGTTTAAGAAATTTCTCAAAAAAGTCCGCTTTTGTTCTATTTCGCGAAAAAAATTAAAAAAATATGGTTTTTTGTTCAATTTTATTTTTCTAAAAAATTAAGAACACTACTTCACATTATTATAGTTGTTTTTCCATATTTTTCAAAAAAATAATCTGGTTTTTTCTCAATTTTTTTTAATTAAAAATACTGTATGATTGTATTACAAGATTATTGAATCAACTTTTATTTGAGCTATTCGTGTAGCCTCGTGTTATAACAAAAATTGCACTCTATTTGAATGTCAGCTCGGTTTATACTTTTATTGATAAGAAACACCGAACACACAAACGTCTCGTTACGCTGAATCGCAACAATCAATTACATATGCTCTTTGCTTCTTTTTATATGCTCTTGAGAAATTACAGGTTCGAACATAACTAGATTACTAGGTGTTTCTGAATTTGCAAGAAAACACGAGGCAATCCAATTCGCTTCCTCTTTGATGCCGTGTTCGTTATTGCTTCTTTCAGAATTACAATGGCACTATGGTGGGTGATGGCTGCAGCGTACCGCATTATGTACCCGACGTGTTCCTTATGTCAATTATCCTATTCATGGGCACGTTTTTGTTATCGGTAGAGCTCAAGGATTTCAAAAACGCTTTATTCTTTCCCTCAAAGGTAACATATGCTTTAATTAAAGGAGAATGCAAGATCAATTTTTCTTTCAAGATAATATAGATACAAAAAGTTATAACATTGCTAGTTGTAAAATTATATTAGATAAAAATATAAATACACGTTTATTTTTATTATTAGGAATTCAATAGTTTATTAAAGCTTATCGTTACATCTATCGCGCAATTTTCTTTCATAACATTCCTATGTTACTTCAGGTGAGACAAGTGGTAAGCGACTTTGCAGTAATAATCGCGATATTCTCTATGAGCACATTGGATCATTTTGTGGGCATTCCAACGCCGAAATTGGAAGTGCCAACGGAGTTCAAGCCAACATTAGAGGGACGAGGATGGCTAATCTGGCCTTTTGAGAGAAATCCGTGGTGGAGTGCCATCGGGGCATGTCTTCCCGCTTTATTGGGCACTATATTGATCTTTATGGATCAGCAAATCACGGCCGTTATTGTTAATAGAAAAGAGAACAAGTTAAAGGTGAGCGATTATGTTGCTTCAACGATTATGTTTCTATTCATCGTCATCTACAAACGTTACATAAAATAGATGCGAAAGAGAGTTCAACAGTTCGCAATAACGCATCAACGATAGTACTGTATCTGTATGATCTTGGTGTGATGCTTTTCCAGAAAGGATGTGGGTACCATCTGGATCTTTTCATCCTGGCGATCCTGATCGAGATATGCTCGGTAATGGGACTTCCATGGTTCGTCGCAGCGACAGTACTCTCCATAAATCACGTGAACTCGTTGAAGTTGGAATCCGAGTGTGCCGCGCCAGGCGAGAAGCCGCAATTTTTAGGTGTCCGCGAGCAGAGGGTTACTCATATACTTATCTTTCTGATGATCGGATGCTCGGTACTCTTAACACCGATGCTGAGGAACATACCGATGCCGGTGCTGTTCGGTGTCTTCCTGTACATGGGCGCCGCGTCGTTGAAAGGTCTTCAATTCTTCGATAGGATTCTGATAATGTTGATGCCCGTTAAATATCAGCCGGACTACATGTTTCTTCGCCAGGTAAGCAAATGGTTTCGAACGCTTCGATAATCTGAAAATAAGTCCAAATTATTCAAAATTTGTTTTTTGTTTCGTGCAGGAATTATTATTACTAATAAAATATTCTAGAACGTTTTTTTTTTTCAAATTTTATTTAATTCTTACTATTTTGAAGCCACGTAAATCCAATACTTGAAGCAAGTATGTATTTTTAGGTCCCGTTGAAACGAGTACACATGTTCACTGCAATTCAGCTTACTTGCCTCGCCTGCCTGTGGCTCATAAAATCTTTCAGTCACACCTCTATTCTGTTTCCTTTAATGGTGAGTAATTAATCTAAGAATCCGTCGATGATTACTTAACGGTATTCGTAATTCTCCTGAACTATTAATTTAAATTTGACAATAGAAAAATTACGATTACATTCAAACAGAAGTACATTATCGTTTTGTTTTGGATACTTGCAAGAAAACTTCTATAAGAAAAAAAAAACAGTTAACATATTCAATAAATTAATTTACTTAAGTTGATATTTATTGTTAAAGCTCTTATAATTTTGCTAAGAAAATCAATAAGTTTTTTCGATAAAATCATCTTATATATGCCGATGTATTTTAATATTAGATTCTTATTGTAGCAGCCATAAAGCCGAAAGTTAATTAATCTCTGGATTGGTATATTTTGAAATAAAAAAAAAAAAAAAAAACAAAGTGACATCTTTTCAAGGGTAATTCAACTTGTGTAAAACTTTGCAGCTCGTGGTAATGATCGGCATACGCAAATCCCTGGATTTGATGTTTACGCAACGCGAACTGAAAATCCTCGACGACATAATGCCGGAACCAAGCAAGAAACACGCCGACGATCTTCGTAAGCTGGAGAACGGCGAGGTTAGCACCGCGACACGAATATTAAACGCCATCACCTGTCGCAAATAGCATACAGACGGTGATCGCGTGGCGAACCCAGCTCGCCCCGTGGTCACCATAACTCTCTCCGACTTTGGGGAACCCGCCCTTTGTAGAAGAAACGATGTATACTACGACGAGTGATCGGACGAATGTCACCTGAAACGAATTAGTTTTTCGTCGCTGCGCGGAACAAAGTAAAGATATAGGATCTCCGAACATGAGGCTAGAATATAATTTAATTTAAAGCGCATAATTATACATATGTCGGATAATTTAAGAGTGCCAAATTCGGCCTTTAATAATTTAAAAAGGAAAAGTACGAACGGACCAATGATTTCTATGCAAAACGCACACTTTTTACTCTTTCGTCGAAACAACACTTTGCTCCTTTTTTTGTGGTCAAGATTTTTTTTTATTTTCGCAAATGACCGCTTGAAAACATAAGGATGACGAGAATGGTGCTATGCAAAAAAAAAAACATTCCGAAAATGAACGTAGGACTGCGTCTTCAGTCTGTAGAAATTTTTTGAAATGTGAAATTTGCCATTTTACGAAAATATATGACATTGTTATTTTTGAGCATTTATGCGACAAATTTTTATATATTCTTCAACGAACCGGAAAAGGTTTCGACATCAAAGGCCATTCTCTCGTCTTCCACGCGAAATATGTGCCAAACCATCTTTATCCTCAAGTCCAGGTGGTGTACCGACCGACCAGTATTAAAGTAAATGTAATACATTGTTGTTGAATTTTTGAACACGGTAGACACTTTTTTGGATACCGCAATCTTAAACGTTTTTATCGATAGCATCGTTGTTGTAGCGAGATTAAAGTAATGTGTTGAGTGTTGATCGTTTTTTGCGAGCGCTTCGAACACGTCGACGGCTACTTGAAATTTTATTTTGGAGCACTTTGCTCCAGATTATTGCCGATTATTCTTCAATGGTGAACCGCGCGCGATGAATTTTTATCGGTGTCTTTATTGATGTATGATGTCTTTAGTGGGATTATATATAATTATCTTTGTTTATATATATATATATATATATATATATATATATATATATATATGTTGGTTATACGACCTTAGGCGAATTTAAGATAGTGATAGAGAAATGCAGTCTTCTATTTCATTATTACGTCGTAATATAATTAAAATCGAATAATACTCTTACGAGTATAATAGTTACAAGCATAGTCGCGCTATTAACAGTAATTAAGGAAAATTATTGTTGCAAGGTAAGCAATATTGTACATTTTTGTTTGTACATTCGAATAAATTAAAGAGTACTTCTTCTATATAATTTAATACATTCCAATATTACAGCAAAAGGCTGTTTGAAACAAAATCAGTTCACCATGGGAGAGTAGAGACGTTCGCTGTATTGCGAATTTTTTTAAATATAGTCAGAGTTAATCGACTATTAAATTATTAAACGGAAAGCAGGTTGCCTATTATCCAAATAATATCAACGAAGATATTCATCGAGTAGCGATCGACACACCGCGATCGATATTCGCGACGTGGCGAGGTGAACGAATATCTGTTGCATTTAATGTATCGCCGTGTCGCTAATATCCCTCTCTGTGAATCATTCGAGACACTTGTATCGATTTAATGCGCCATCGTACACAGTTCATTTATTTTAAATCATGTAAAAATACATTATTGTTTCGAAACACACGAAACCTCTTTATAATTCAACATCTCCTAACACAATTAACGGATTCATATAATGTAAATGTTCGTCTGCCTGAGAAAGAGAGATTCTGTTTATCTCTCACAATACTCACAATACAAAATATCAAAATGTCTGATATATAATATTATTCAAAAATTATTATTAATTGAAAAACACACATGACATCATACAAGAAGATGGAAGGAGAGAATGCGAAGTATATTAATATGAATAACAAATAGCTTAATTGTGACACATGTTTCATCATAATTAACGATAAATTAACGATAAATTTATTTATGTGTACTGTGAAATTAATTTTTTGTTGCTGCGTTTTTGTTTTGCTCTTTAATATTTTGTATTTGGGTTGCACATTTTATTTTATAATTTAACTAAATTTATGTATAGGAACCCTACTTTTAATAACTAAATTGCAAAAATAATAAATAACATTTATTACACTAATATTTATTATCGAGAAAAGATTCTTGTTTAATTTTTTTCGGAATTTGTTTTATAAATATATGTCAAAAATTAATAACAATGATACTTTTTTATTATAATTTTACGAAGATCAAAATAAGCGGAAAAAATGGATATATTACATATAAAACGGTGTAACCATTATTATATGTAATTTTTCATACAATACAGTAGAATAACATCAGTTAAAAGAATGTAATACTTATTTTGACGCGAGTAAACTATTAAATGAGGCGTCGCACCGTGTAATACCTGACAGCATGCGTTCGTTGTTAATGCAATTAAAGACAGAATAACTGAGCGGAAGCACAGCATGACTCACGGAGGAGAATGATGATTCAGCAAGAGAAAATGAGAGAGCAACTGAAAGAAATCACACACGAGCCGGACAAACACGGAGATATCGATACGGAAATCACAAACGAAAAAAATGCCAGTTGTCGAATCCTCCGCCTGTTATTGGTACGTCACCATAAGTGCACGTCCGTAGTTTCGCCGCATAAACCGGCAGTCATATTCTTTTCGCAAACAAATGATTCAGCGAACATCCTACATCCGTTTGTAATCGAAGAGACTTTTCGACGAACGCAAACGCGACGATGCACAATACGATAGATGCGTTTCGATAATAATCATGCGCCACTGAGCTAAATGCAATAACAGCATGTTAATTTTTTGCAAATTATATACGATAACAAGGATATGCAGCCACTTACAGTTGAAGATCAAAACGTAACTGTGTGTTTAATCATTAAATTATTAAAAATATTGACAAATGTTAAGATATTAAAATATGTCTTTGCACATTTGTATTTATTCTCAAATAATATTTAATATTACTGTGAATAATACTTCCTCTTAGGATATAAACAATTAATGTCGATCGTTATCAATTAACATACCACACAGTATAAAATAATATCGATCTTGATCATAATTCTTAAGATAAACGAATTCGTCACTTATTAAAATTATTCCCCCCTTCCCTCAAAAGAAGAAAAAAATAACACGAAATTGCCGATATAATTTTATATTCTCATCATGGACTCGTCGCACTAATTTTTCTATTGTGTATTCTCCTATTAGAATTATCTACAAATCTATATACCAAGTCACACCCTTGTAAATTTATTCATAGTGTTACGTGATGTCCCTGACCGATCGTTATTACTTCCTCACATACACTTATAATTTATTACGCTATGTATAATTGACCAGCTCATGTGAAATATATGCTGGCAAGCAACGTATCACGCCTGCTTCCCAGCAGTTTGAAGGCAACGCAAAGTTCGCTTGAATTTATGCATGGCCTGATAGAAATTCATCGCGCATCAAGGTTGAGATTCAAACTATTGTTTCATTCGTCCTGCAGGATCATAACGAAACGATGGGCTACGGACCCCCGGGAAACATTCAGATCTCTTTGGCTAACGGGAACATCATGAAAATTCCTCTGGCGAGTATCAATATCAGCGAGGAGGTGAACAAAACTGGTATTTGGCAACAAGTTAACGAGAGCAACGAAAAAACAAAACAGTCAAAATCATTGATCAAGTAAGTACTAAAGTTTCCGATAATTTTACACATTTGTTGCAAAAATTCTTATAAAAAAGCATGCAAATAAAATTTTCGAGTAATTTCTAATTAATAACATTAATAAATATTAAAGAAGAAATTTTTGTATTACTTTTCAATGACTATTAATTTTAATTTAAAGATTATTATTCTGTCTTCTTACTTACACCTTATTTTATTTCTAACTAGCTATGCCCTGCCACGCGTTGCTGTGGCTCTCTATTCTTACGCTACGTTTTTTTCAAATTTTCTTTGCTTTCGTTGTTTAACTTTCAAGAGCCTTGCTTTACTGTTGCTCTTTTTATTTTATTTTTGAATAAACATTTATCCATCTTTAATAAATCTAATATTCATTTATTCACGTACTTCTAACTTTTTTTTCTAAAAGCTGCCATAAATTTAGAAATCCATTCAAAAGACTGTTTTAAATAAGTTCCTTTTTTTTCAATAAAATAACAGCCATTTTTCTTATTACTTTAATTTAAACACAATAGAAACATTCTTCGCCTCTCCCGGTCTCTCCCGGTCTCTACCCGTCTCTCCCCGTCTCTCCCTGTCACTCCCGGTCTTGCCCCGTCTCTCCTGGTCTCTCCCCGTCTCTTCCCGTCTTTACTCGTCTCTCCCGGTCTCTCCCGGTCTCTCCCCGTTTCTTTCCGTCTCTCCCGGTCTCTCCCCGTCTCTACCGGTCTCTCCTCGTCTCTTCCCGTCTTTCCCGGTCTCTCCCGGTCTCTTCCCGTCTCTCCCGGTCTCTCTCCATCTCTACCCGTCTCTCCCCGTCTCTCCCGGTCTCTCCCGGTCTCTCCCGGTCTCTCCCGGTCTCTTCCGGTCTCTCCCGGTCTCTCCCGTCTCTCCCGGTCTCTTCCCGTCTTTCCCAGTCTCTTCCCGTCTCTCCCCGTCTCTCCCGGTCTCTTCCCGTCTCTCCCCGTCTCTCCCCGTCTCTCCCTGTCTCACCTCGTCTCTCCCGGTCTCTACCCGTCTCTCCCCATCACTCCCGGTCTCTCCCCGTCTCTCCCTGTCTCTCCTCGTCTCTCCCTGTCTCTTCCCGTCTCTCCCGGTCTCTCCCCGTCTCTCCCCGTTTCTCTCCGTCTCCAATACGTCTAAATTCAATACAACATTGTGTCAAAATTACAAAAAAATATCATTTAAAAAATATTGTTTAAAATTAAATTATGGTCATCATTAAATTTTTTGAACAATGATAATACAATATTAATAGCTTTCGAATAAAAAGTAAAAATATTATAACATGGATATCAATTTCTAATTGTTTTTACCTAATTTTTAAAACTGATCAAGTTTGTAATTGTCTAACGAAGTGTGGGAAAGCAAAAGAAGAATCCGAAGAAAGACAACTCGCTATTAGCCGCCGATGAGACAACGAGGCTGACGACAATGACCGAAGAAGATGAAGATGACAGTGGAATATCGATCAAGGTGACACACGTAAATGATTCTAAGTTCTAACTACCATCACCAAAACACCGACAATTCATATGGCAAGACACACAGCAAGAGCACCAATATACCGGCATGCAACGCCCAAATCCCATGCACCGCCGCTGTGAGTAAATTTACAAACGAGGATGGCATGACAATCCTCGCCGAGTCGACTTAAAAAGCAAATTCTAACGCGGGCGACTCATTGTAGAAAATCTGAATTTTCATAGACGACGACAATTACATTTTTATTACGTAACAATATGACGGTAACTAAGCATAAAATATTAATTTGTGATTGCACAAAATTTCGTGACAATTTTTAATTGATTTTTATTTTTTATTTATCGTAAACTTGCATAAATACCGTTATAATTATGCAATGTATTTAAAAAAGTACAACAAAAAATATTTTATATTTATTATTATTATAAGAAATCTGTTTCTGTTTATATTTCTATCATGTATGATTAAGGGTATTTTATTTTTTTCGTCGCATAATAATATAATCGTCTATGAGATGCAACTTTGCAATTCTTGCTTATGCTCTTAGAAATATATATACTTAGCTCAGTGTAGATACAAGAGCAATTAATTAAATAATTAAATGGTCTATATATAGATCTAATTTCATCTGCTTGCATTTCTTATTATTTATCTTCCTATTTAGAGTGATTAATTATCTTTCTGAAATGTATTACATGCAGTTTTTCGTGTAAAAGTAATCTTAGATTATTGAAAAATTACAAATTTGCACAATATGCTACTATGATCAAAAAGTATCGAGATTGATTTATTTAAACTACACGCGTGCAAGATAGCACTGTTGTTTTTTTGCAGATGTTGAGAAGGATTACTTTGAAAGTAATAAAATAAATTTTTATAAATAAATTTAAATCTTACATTTTATTGAACCATTTCCAATACTTCTTGATCGCAGTAGTATAAAAGAAAGAAGAAACAAACTAATACAATGTTTTCTTACTTTGTAACATGAGATAAAACTTTTTTTTCTTTTTTTGTTCTTAGTAATAGTAATAGTTGCTTTTTATTACTGCATGAAAAAATTATTTTTTTGTTGTGCTAATAAGATGGATATATTAAATATATTTTTTCCTACATTTACTTAATAATCATTATTAAAATTAAGCAATTATATTTTGCATATTGCAAATTATTATCACAAGATAATTTTCAAAAGGTATCATAATATATGTATATATTTTTTTATATGTGTATGTATCTTTTATATGTATATTTATGTGCAATGTACGCAGTGCTTTAAATTAACCGTATTACCTTTTTTCAGCAATAGATGGTTATCGGAAATTGGAAGAAAACATTTTCATTACCAAAGCCTATTTAAATTATCTAACGATACCATTTTGGTTTTCTAGAACTACAGGGTAATCTGGACCAAGTACGAATTTTGAATAAAAACAAAGATTGAATAGGGTATTATTCGATTTATTAGATAACTAGAACTTTTAAGAATAAATAACTTTTTGCTTAAACTTTTTTTATATTACTTATGATTTTAAAGAAAAATAAAAAAATATTAGATTATGAGTACTGAGTAGAAACGCAATGATAAAAACAAAAATCTCAGTATTTTAAGTATATGCTCGCAAATAAACTTGTATTTTTCTTTAATGCACTTTTATCTATGTGCGTCGTCATACATCCTTATAGGTAGTATAGATAGCATAGGTAGTTTGACGTACCTTGTAAGTTTTACACAATGTAATATATAAAATAATATAATGTGTATAAAATGTATAAATATATATAATATATATGTAATAAAATAAATAATAAAATATAATATATAAATATATATAATAAAGATATAATATATAAAATGTGTAGTATATATAAAAAATATTTAATTTATTTCATTAATTAATAATTTTATAACTATTTTATTTTATTAATAAATTAATATATTTCTTTCATAAAATTAAGATTTATAAATAAATAAAAAATGTGAACAAATATATGTTAAAAAGTAAATTTCTGTATCTTTTTTGTATCTTTTTCTAAATACATAATGTCTATAATTAAATCTATAATTTTCTAAATTCTTAAAGAATTTACAAAATGTAGAAGAAGGTTACCAATATTGGCATGCCACATTGCTTTCGGATATACAGTGTATATATATCTTAAACAAAAGAAAAAAGAAAAATAAAATTTAAATAAAAAATAAAACTTTAATAACATAAATATAAATTAAAAAGTGTCTTCTATTAGATGGTATAATAATCTTTACGATATTGTTTCATATTTTGTAATAATTAATGTTTTTACAAGATAACCAAAAACAAATGTATGAGATGAGCCCTAAAAACTGAAACAGTAAGCTACATTTTCCTTTAATATAAGTTATTTGTATAACAAATTAATAATTTACAAGTTTAACAACGTATAAAAATTTCTATAAGCCTTTTCGATGTAAAACATTTTTGGTTTGATTATACTTTATAATGTTCCACAAATCCCAACAAGTAACGAAACTAAAGGTTAAATTAGATTAGATTCGTTTTAAGTATATTTAATTTAGGAAAAAGCCATAAATATAAACTATGGATTTTTATTTCTTTATCTAAGCAGATCACGTTTTTATATTAATATTAATACAGTGTAATATTTAGTTCCCAAAAATAAGAGGATGTCGTTATAAAATAAGAGGAAGTCTATGTCGATCAGTATTGACGACCTTCTTCTAATTATTAAAAATAGATCAATATATTCATCTTGTCCGAATTTAAAAAGAACATATAAAGACAAGGACTAACTTAAAAAAAAAATTAATAAATATTTCAATTCAATATTTCAGGTAGATTTAATACGATCCAAGGAAAGCATCAGTCCTTTAAAAGCAAATGGTACTACCTCAGCAGAGACTTCCGTTTAACAAGAAGAAAACAAAAACAAACATATATTAATGTAGTACACAAGTTTCTTTAATTGATTGCTTCAAAACTTTCTTTCATAAGATAAGAATAAAAATTGCAGAGTAGAAACTCTTATCTTATAAATTAAATCGACATGAAAGTCATAAAACATACCATTTAACTTTTTGTAAGTTTATATCCTTTTACAAAGTAACATCTATTCTCCTTTGCCTATATTATCCTTAATTAAATTACATTTGTATTATATTTAGTATAAACAATGTGCGTTGCTTGTTCGCGAGTATTCTGTAATTTATACTGAAATGTAAATGATCTAATATCCACCCATAGTCTCAATGTGTTTGTACATAGAAACAATTTAAGATTCGCCAATAGTATCCAATTGTGATTTAATAAAACCTCATTTTTCATCTCCGATAAAGTAATGATAATGACGTATTGCTACAAAACAGTTCATTTTTAGTAATTATTTATACTACAATTCAACTTTCTTAATATTATTGTATTTGAATTATAAGGGTATGTAAACATCGAGAAATAAAAAAAAATAGAAGAAAAAGATTCCAAATAATTCGAAAAATGTTTCGAAATAATAAAGGCATATTTATAGTAGGTACATGTTTTCCGTTCTAGTGAGTAACAAAAATAAAATACGGTAAAATTTGAAAAGATCTCTTACTGTTATGCAGCTTCTTTAGATAATACGATCTAGATTAACGACGTCTATTAACTGACAAATCAATAAGGACGTGTTTATGCTACAAAAATTTGTGAAAAACGCACATTTTTTCAACCGTGATATGATACTGAAAATAAGTCGCATTTATAAAATATGAATGCGAACTGCAAAATAAAATTCGAGTTTTTCTGGTTGAAATTTTTCAACGGAAAATTACTTTTTCTAGCGAATAATTCAGCTTCAACGCATTCAAATATTCGAATAATTATTACCGATAATTTTCACTCTTATAGATATATATTAAAATAAATAAGAAATAAAAATGATGTAGTAAAATAAAATAATAAATAATAGAATAATAGCATAGTATTGCGCAGGTGTCAAAATACCGTAAGTTGCAGGTTCGTGTGTGTGTGCCAGTTACAATTATTCGAATATTTGAACATTGACAGCTGTAAAATTTTAAGTTCGTATAAATCAAATTCTAATTCATATTATACAAATCAGAAAAATAGAAAAATGAGAATATTGTGTTACCGTGCAATAATACATGATTTTGCATGTAGCAATTAAGTAGTTCAAGTAACTTTATATTCATACCATGTATATGCCAAAGAAACCCCGCAATATGTAATACGTATATCAATACTTCCTTCGAGGGATATCTCATATGTTATTGCTAGTATCGTTAAATAGCAGTGCATATTAGAAAAAAGACAAAAATCTGATTAATAAAAAAATTGTTCTAATATTTTTTTATTCATTTTCTTCAATGATATTAATACGATACCTTGGGGGATAAGAATTGTGGAAGCTATTTCGTGAGCTGAGAGTAGAAAAAAAAATGTTGTATGTACAGATGAATTTGTTCCTTGTCCTTAAATCATAGAGTAATATTGACTCTTCTGGTCTCAAAAAATACTATCATTTTACTAATAAATTTTTTTACAAAAGCGGCCTTTTTAAATACAAAACTATGGAACAATCCTCTTCGAGACATTCATAAAGTAATCTCTCGCTTTGCATAAAGATAATCGAAATTGACTTAAAAAAAATTTTGTATAATATGCATAATAATCTAGTTTAGATAAAAGTTTATTCTCAAAGATGTCTAAAAAAGCACACAGCATATTTCTGTTGCTTCTTAAAACTTTCCAGTCTAGCTAAGATCTTGCCCATTCAATTTCCAAACTATTATCATAACTTTTTTAATATTTGGGCATGCCCAATTGCGACAATATTGAAATATTCTAATTATAGCGAAATTAATTTCTTTACCGCAAAATTTTTGACAAAAAATTTACGTATTATAAAAATATACAATGTGTAGAATGATAGAACAGTCCCTTGAAGGATATCCGTTGTTCAAGATTGAAGAGAAACAACATAACCGTCAATCTGCGATATGTAATAAATAATAATAATTTACAACTATAGTAAATAATAATAAAGATATTCTGTCGGAAAAATAAAGTTATTTGTTAATTAAAGTTATTTGAATTAATTAAATAAAAATCTTACAATATTTTTAAAATAATTTTTTAATTTTGTTTGTATATAGTAAAATCTGTTGTGATATAATTTGTTTCTTATTAAATTTATACCTCATAACAGAGATAATTAATTTTGAAGCTTTCCGACCGAATATTTGCGTAAACAAATAACTTGTACGAATCGAATATTTACTGAATAGAAAAATGTGCAAATTTTTTCTCAAACAATCTGTGATAAATTTATCAATAATGAAAAAAAAGGATTTTATTTATAAGAACTTAATTCCTCAGTTCGACTAATTACCAAATTTGTGGCATAAATATTCATAAAGAATTTCATAGAAAAATAAATAAGTGAGATATTTATTATATTTATTATATTTTTTACATGATCATTTTTTGCTAACAGATAGTTTGAGAAAATATATGTTAGTGGAATAAAAAAAAATGCGAAGAGATTACATCTTACAATATATGTATTTAACTCGTAGGAAAGCTCAAAAGAAGACCTACAGTTAAAACAATATGAAACATTTATATCATATTGGAAAGTATAACCGTGCATACTTTTAAGTATATTTTTACGTCAAGAAAGCGTGCTCCCACCCATATAAATCACTTAATTAAAATCATATATAAAATCTGTTTGCGGAGCGGATGTTATGATGTTAACTTCGTATGATGTAACATTTGGAGCCCAGAGTATCGTATAATAATGAAACAAATAAAAGAAGGGTGTGAAAGGCATGCCGCAATCTTAGGTGCGAAATTAAAATTTGCAAATAGTAAAATTCATGGATATAATGTATAGTATGGAAATAATTAAATTTATAAAGTGTATGATATGTATGCTAATGCGTTTTGACGGTGATCTTCGGCAAGTTAATTAGAAGAAATGTACTTTCATATTCAATTATATTCACGATTTCACGCGAATTTATGATGTGGCGGATGGGCTATAATCGCCGACGTAGTATTAATTGGTTGTGATTAGGTAGGGAAGACTGTATCTCGGAAACTAGTTTCCGAGTTGACAAGGAAAGTAGTTGATGCCTGTCATTGTATATTTAATCATGCTGTGTTACTTTAAATAAATAATGTGCAATTAAAACTGAAAGATTTACTTACAGTTTCCCATTACAAAATACATCGCAAAACGTGAGACTATGTTATCTATGTTATTGAACTGCATTAAAAAGCAAATTTTGTGTTGTATCTGTGCGTTTTTGATTTCACTATTTGTTATGTTTTGTTTATTTGAAACATTTCTGAGATGTAATAAAAAGCATGATTTGTAGGGAAGAAAATGAATTGTAAATTTGTTTTTGTGGAAAAAATGATTACGGATAATAGCATTAAAAAGAAAAGTTTATGTTACAAATCCGTATTAAAATTTTGTTTTATCATTCATAATATTGGGCACTGTTTAATTTTAATAATTGGTATATGTTAATTAAATTTAAAACATATATATTTAAAAAATTATATATAATATATAATTATATATATTTAATTATACAATATATATACATATATATAATATAATTTCATATATATATATTATATTTAAAATTAATTGACAGTATGTCATTTTATGTACATTTAATATATACATATGTACAATATATATTTACAATATATTAACAAATATATATTTTTTGTTTTTTAATCTTGTAAATCAGAATCGATAGTTACAGTCACAATTTTATGTATTAATATTTAATTGAATTTTAAATTCAACAAGACAATATGCTATTGTCCATTTATATTTACAATTTATTATTCTGCTTTTTAACCTTTTCCTGTACAGTTACAGATGTACGATTTTAACGAATGCGAGCTTCCCATTTGAAATTGCACAAGTATCACCAAATACGTCGCCATCGTGCCTATTAGCTAATAATAAAAGTTATTAATTAAGAAAATTTAATATTTGTCTGTGCACAAAAAAAATTATATCAAAAATTATTATAGTATGATAATAACTACGGATCATAAGAATATACCATAAGTAGTTTAAATACGAGAAACATAGTAAAAAATTTTATAATACCTTCATGCTCGGTAGCTATTACCGTACCATAATAATTTTTTATAAAATTTTCTCGTGTACGATATTTTATTCTCACCGAATGAAGAAAAGTGTTATCAAGCGTGAAATATCCATTAGCTGTAAACTGTATCTTGCGATGTAACAATTGAAGTGAAAATTGCTTGAGCTGCAACAGATCTGTGATAAATGAATATCATCCGTGAAAAAATTCCATTTAGCTTTATCGTTTACCTCTGATTTTGTCTCTTTGCCAACCGCGCAGCTTAAAAGACTATGCACCTCATTGCCTGTTTTTCCCATCTACAATAAATTTGTAGTGAAACAATGCCGAGCAATTTTGTAAAATATTCGGAATTTGATTTGCTAATAAAAATTAATTTCTTTTTTATTTTTCCATTAAAATAATCCAAAACGTAATACAAAATCAAGATTATTAGAAGAGACTGAAACTAGTTGACCAACTTTTCAGTTTTCAATTTTTAGAAAGCTAAGAGACTTATCGAAAACGAAATTCTATATCAGTTACTCGATATATTAGGCTATCAAATTATATTTTAATAATAGGTAAAAACTACATGTAGTTTTTATTGCAGTAACTATTATAAAAAATTAATGTTTTTCAAGCACATTCCTTATGTCAAATAGTGTAATGTTCTAAGGTCGTGCGGAATAAGTTTTATTTATAAATCCAATTAATCAACCTATTGCTACATAGTTAACTAGTCCTACTCTCTCCTATTATATTAATAATCTTACCTCGTTTAAGATCTTGGTAATTCTATTAGTGAGGAGAGAAATGGGATAAAGTAGAAATAATAACCAGATGATGGTATTACTGAGAGTCTCGTACTCTAAAATATCGTCTGTCATTAACAAAGGTGAGAGAAGGTAATAGCAGTTATATATGAGTGTCAGAAAGAGAAAACTGAGGCCGAACAGTACTGGTAGTGAATAAAAGTTCGACACGTCTTCAGAAATTTTGCAAAGATGACAGTGTATATCCCGTAGCTGTAGCAGCTGATGAACTGTAAAATTGCTGACCACCACACGACGCGTTTGATAGAAAGACTGAGGTTGAAAATCAGATGTGCTGACTCTGATGAAATTCTGTATCGCTTGATTCAAATCAGCAAAATTCGCTTGGATGACCGTGACCAATAGAAAGTACTGCATAAATAGCCAACCTACGTGAAATGTCGGAAGAATATCTGTCAGCCAGGAGATCGGGCCTGTTTGGAAGGCCAGGATCTCGGTGAACAGGAGAAGGATCAACAATAAAATCTTCAAGATGCAGACGATGATCAAACCACAAAAAATTCGCTGTCGTCGCAACGGACGATACAGATAATATAGACGATCCATTTCGTGTTCGACGTCTATTAATCGACTGACGATTCGTATCAAAGATTTCTGTTCGATACAGTAGCTTAACAAAATAGCGCAGATTACCAAGGAACCAAGTACAGTCTGCAGAATCTCAATGCCGGTAGTTAAATTCGTCTTGTTCTCATATGCCAGACCAATCCTATACGGTATTGACACGTAGTTCGAGGCGATCATCAGACTACTTAGCACAACATTATAAACAATCCCAAATTCAGAGTATTGAAATGTGTATGATATTCTCTTTTTATGCTTGACGATATGATAGGTGAAAGTGGCGAGACCGATGAGCTTGAAAAATATTATTAATAGCTTAAGCATACGAAATGAATGCTGATATGGCTCTAATTTTGTTTTGCTCACTCTTTGTTTATTTTTTTTCGCAGTTGCGTTCTCTTTATTTAAGTTTCTGAAGAAATTGGAAATCTTATTGGCATCCATGGAGATTGAATTCTCAACCGAATTGAAGACATGTTTGCAATCTTGACTATCTCGTTCCATAATTCAACTTAAAGTTAATATTTATACTTTTTTCCTCTATTACATCTCATCATACATGTATTCAGCATTATTTCATGATTGATTAAATATCTTCTGTATTTTAATTCGATCTGCTCGATATAATATTTTCTTTTACAAGACATTTGTGCATAAATTTTTTATTTATACACTTTAAGTTGTTTGTTAAAATGTTTCACGTATATTATAAATAAATAATTTAAAAAATCTCTACTTTATCGATATCTTTCCAGTTGTTCTTAATTCAAATTAATTGCAAGCGTTTGAACGTGATATACAATTACGTCTGATAAATCCATATGCACTCGAGTTTATGTTGCTCTTTGTTCTTATGAAATACTGAGCGTATGCAGCGATGCTTTCGCAAATGTCTTTCTTGTTAAGCATTATGTATGCAAAACATTATTAAATATTAAATTTGAAAAAGTCATAAACGTATAATAAAGAACATAAAGTCGATATTTCAGCTCTATATCAGCCGACACGGATCCTGTGATGAAAATAACCGATTGTTGGCGCGTATGTTACGTGCAGTGACATCCACTGGAATATTAACTGCCTGTATATATATGACATGATATGTGAGCACGATAAGAATACAAATACGTTCTCCATATTTTCTCCGTAGTATTAGATTATCGCACTAATTAATGACTTATGAAAATATTTTTCACTCAATTACATTATGTAATCAACAATGTCATTATGTAATTATCATTTAGTATAGTTCTAACATGTAAAAAATTTCAACATTATACTTAATTTCTTTTCCGCTGTAAAAAGTTTCCATTAAAATGATAAACTCATGTACGTTATTTATATGCACGTTTTATTGCTACATGAAATATTTCTTTTGCTGTCAAGTAAAACTTTACCTCACGATTTATCAATCAAATCTCTAAAACAAAAACAGATGTAAAATCTTTACATTCTTTTTCCTACATTTTAAATCTTGATATATTTTTTACAGATTTGATGACTAAATCGTGAATTGAAGTTTTCTTTCATAATAAAAAAATATTTTATGCAGTGGCAAAATATGCGTAAAAATATGATTTTATCATTTTAATGGTAACTTTAAAGCGGAAATAATTAGTTTAATGTTAAAATATTTTTACACAATATCTATTAAAATTTATATTAAATGACAATTTAAGTTTCAATAAATCTTTCAAACATTACCTGTTTATAATTTTTATTGTTAATTTACTCTATAAGTCTTCAAAAAAATTAAATATCTATAATGTATTTGTTAAAATTAATTATTATCTTTCATTAATTTTAAATTAATATCTCTAATAAAGAGAAAAACTAATTTTATATATATATACGTATATGACTAAAATAGGTTGTAAAAAAGTTATTAAATAAAAATGTCACTAATCAACTTTTATGCGCGTGCGTGCGTAAAATTTGAAGTATAAATATGAACACATTCTTTATTTTAATTTACTTTGCAGAAATTGTACGTATTTCTCAGTGTTGCGCATTATTGCATAACAATTTACGTTGCTTAAACTTTGCAATATACATATTAGAATATGTAAAAATATCCATAATAAATTAAGATATAATGTAAAACAATATTATATACAGTCTAACACTCATTTAATTATATTACTCTAACACATTTTTATTAGAGCTTACGTATTGCGTTTCATATATATTTTTATTATAAAAAACGTGAATTAGCTCTTCGGTCAAAATGCGACATCAATTTTTCAAACATATCTAATGAGACACTAATTATCATTTTCGCATAATATAATGTAATAAAATAACATAATATAATTGGATTTAATCTTTGGTATAATTATCTTTTCGTTAAGATATCGTAATTATCACTATTTAGTCAACTATTCTGTGATTATTAAATATATATTTTGACTATAATTTAATCTAAATTTAGCATATAAATAAAATATTTGTTTTATATTTGTTTTGAACTCTGTTTTGTCTCAATTTGTTTTGAACCTCTACAGAATTGTCGTCTACCGAATTGTAAAATCTCACTCGGTCTCGAAAAACAAATTACTTCACTGAAAGTACTCGCTTCTATAAACGAAAACAAGAATCTCGTCAACTATGTGATTACGAACGTATAAGAACGCGAGCGACGCATAGTTAAGAGTCATTGAATTACGAATTTACGGTTTAATAAAAACAAATTTGAAGCTCTCGCTCGCGCTCTTTCTCTTCCCCCTCCCCCTCCTTTCTCTACTCTCATTCTTATGCTTCTAATAAAGCATACTTTAATATATTTCTTTTAATTCAATTAATTACCATTAACTGTCGTAAGAAATGCGCAAAACATAAACAAAATGTGCTCAACGCCATAATGTCTCTGCTACAATAGTTTATTTTGATTATTGACAAGAACATTTCGATACAAAAATTACATCGTCAATAACTTCTTGATATTTTCTTGAATATATTGGATATGTAACTATTAATTACAAAATAAGGTTTAATACTTACCAATCATTAAATGTTTACAGTAATTGCCACATGTCGCCCATAATAAGTGTGATATTAGAAAATTGTTTGTTAACTTATCTAATTTGTACAATTTCGATACTGTTTTACAAATATTTTATAATTTTATTGTAATAGCAACGATTTTAATTAAGACAATAATAATTCAATTATATAAAATAAAAGAATGACAATATTTTACGAACAATTGTACTTGTCATATCATATTTATCATATCAGGGATATTTTTAAAGAAACATTGACATACAATAATATATATTTTTATCTTAAAAATGCGATAAATATAAGTAATGTTGCTTTTCTATTTAATATAGAGAACTAAAAGACGACAAAGCTGAAAAATTTGCATTAAAAACAAAATGTAAGTGCCAAAAATTATATCTGTATCATTGAGCTATGATTCTTATGCAATATGGTATTCATTCTGTTAACATCAATTATAATTAATTAAATAAGTAAGTTTCGTGTGACAGTAATATTGTTATGTGCTCTTTACAATTTCTTTCATGGCACTGGCTGAATATATGGATTAGTATTTCGATACATGACAGTATTACGCTACTGTCAGATAAAAATACTATGATTCATCTAATATTATTCACTACCAGCCATTTTTATTCGATAATATCTGACAGTGAATATATTTACTCGATATTGTCCAATTGGTGATTACAGATATTGCATCATGTAAGTGTATCGCGATCATATAATATAAATATTTGCTCATAAATTTATGAAATAAAATATAACACAACTTATTCAAAAGAGAACTTAAATTTCATGTGCACAAAAGTGATATCGATCGCATTCAGAATTATCTTAAAATACTTTTATAATTCGTACTTCTTCACTCGGTAATATTATTACCAGAATTATTGTAACAACCGTTATTTGCACTGTTTGTATGTGTAAGAGTTAATTTCTGTTTTATACTTTCATTACTTACATAATTGATATGAGTTTATTAAATATATTTAATTTGTTATTTATATGTAATGTAGATATAAAAAATAAATATACTTAATAAACTCATGTTTATATAACTGAAATAAAGTTTAATTATCCAGTAAAATTTAAATAATGCTTATCACATAGTTGTGCATGTAAATATTATATCATATGTTATAGGTCAGTACTGTTCAGGATTTGTAGTTTTGAAATTAAAATTAAAAAATTTTAAAGTTAAATGTATCGGTATTTATTCTTATTGTCATTTCTACTCCTAATTTCATAGTTGTTTTATAGCATGCAATCCTTATTTTCAGGAACTAATCTGAGATTGTTAAAAGTTCTTAACATATATCATTCATTGTTTAAAAGTACATTATATATTATATATATTATAATTTATATTATATTATAAAATACTATTATTAACACATATAATTATTTTTAAAAATATGTGAACATATATAGGCTGTGCTTTGGCGCTCAGTGTTTGTAAATGTAAAGATAAGCATCATTTCGCCCTTATTTAATATTTGATGAATAATAAGGATAAACCAAAGCAATGTCAGAATAGTAACCATAATATTATATACAAATAAAATTCTATTATATTAAAAAATAAATATATATATATATATTTTTTTTTATGTATATAAATTTATTACAATGTAGATCTAAACAAAACAGAATAAAATTTAATAGTATTAATTATATTTAATCTGCTAATAATTTCTCGCATTATCCATTAGAGATTGCGAATGATACATCTAAAGAATTTTTAACGATCTTGAGACTAATCGTCCCTGAGACTGCTATCATACACTATAAGAAAATAACTATAAAATGAGAAATAAGAATAGTAATAGGCATGAATACTGATACATTTTAATTTGAAATTCAAGTGATAAAAGCTATAAATAAAAGATAGCATGCTAGTTACATTTCGTTAAATAAATTAAATTTTACCATTATCTCCTATTAAATTTTACCAAATTTTATCATTATCTCTGTAATTATATTAATAGAATTCATCTATAAGAATGCATTATTAAACAATAATTTGTTTACACATGAAACACAGAAAAAGGATAATAAAAAATCGTATCAACTATAATATCAGTTTATGAATGCGCCCGATACTTTAACTGTAATGTTCTTTTTTTAGTACCGTAACGATATACAAGACAAGAACATAAGCAAAAGTTTACATTATCAGATAAAAAAGTTTACATATGTTACTTGGCTGTTTCATCTTTAGGACTCTCATTTCTAGTAGGCACTTCTGCTTCTACTTTCTTTTCAGCGGTTGATTCTGACTCTGTATTTGTCTCTGCTTGTGCTACTGATTCGGTTTCTGCATTTGGTTCCAACAGAGGTTCTGTTTCCGGTTCTTGTTCGCATTGTGCTTTTTTCCCTGATGGTTCCACTACTGATTCTGCTTTAGTCGTTGTATTCGTTTCCAGTTGATTACTACTATTATCTGCAGGTAAGTCTTCTGATATACCCTTTTCTATATACATTAATATTTAAAATAAATATATATCTCAGGATACATTTTTTAATTTGAATATATAATTTATAATAATTTTAAAACTTAACTAAACAGAGAGAAGAGTCAAAGAATCTATCAAAGTAAGATCTTAGTACTTAATATTTTTCTGAAGTAGCTTTATATACATTTTCAAACTGCATACCATTATTTTCAATCTTAGAATGGAATTCACAGATCGATCTTATTCAAGATCAATCTTAAGTATGATCTTGAGACGTCAAAACTGTTATTTCATTCGTTAAGTAAAGTCTTAAGTATGCTCGTGATTAGACGAGATTAAATTTAAGATTGGTCTATGAATTCCATCCTTAATATGCAAATAAAAACTAAAATAGTACATTATGTAACAAGGGCGTAAAGTCGGCCTTTTGTGTACGAATGCAGGGAGTGGACGCACGAACCATAAGCAAGAAACTTGTAAATTTAATGCTCACTATTCATTAAATGTACAATAATTAACCAAAATTACCTGAATTTCCTCCTTGTGATGTTAAAGCAGGATCAGACATCAATGAAAACACCTTCTCCTCAGACATGTCTTTTGTTAAGTTTTTAAAATGGACCACTTGAGCATTAAATGATTGCCAAAATGATTGACCCTCAGGTATAGTAAACATAGCCTGTATATATTTTTATTTGATAAGTTTTAACAAAAGAAATAAATAGAAATAATTATAATTATAATTTTTATATAATATATTACCTTATATTTATTATATATATGTTCAGCTTTTTGTCTAATTAGCTCTGCTTTTTGTTGAAAAATAGTCTATAAATAATATATATTTTGTAACAGAATAAAAATTAGTAGAGTAAAAAATTAATAATATATTGAATATTTTACAAGCATTCAATATATTATAATACAATACAGACTTATGCATGCCCATTTTATACTTACCCTTTCTTCGTCATTTAATTTCCACTCTCCTAAGTTCCCAATATATCGTCGTAGCTATAAAATAAAAAAAGCGATTAGTAAAATAAAATTTTTGCAATATTATAAATTGTTTGTAAAAAATTTAGGGTTGGAAAAATTATTTTTTAAAAGTAATTTTTTTACTTTTTAAAAATTTAGGGTTGGAAAAATTACTTTTTATCTCTACAATTATCATTACTTGAAGTCATTAATTCGTTACTTTTAAACAAGATTTAATTAAACAACAAATCTACTCTGATGTTTTTCAATATTATTTTGTAAAATTATTATTTTAGAATATTATTTTGTGTCGCGTAAATTCGCAAGAACACAAAAAATTCAAAGAAAAAGATATTAAAATGTTCAAAATACAAATTAAAGAAGTTTTTATATATAAATAGGATAAAATTTATATTTTTTGCACTTTGCACTAAAGCTTGCGTTGAAAAATATTAATATAACAATTTTTAATTCAAAATTGTTCTTAAAACATAGAAAACTAAACTAAAAATACACACACACATACACTTAACAAAAACCATGTCTCAACAAGTTCAAACATGTAAAAACAAAAAATGTAAATTACTGTAAGCTGAATTTATTATTGTAACTAAAGAAATGTAACGTTACTGATAATTATAGAAAAAACACCATTTATTATAAAAAAATAACTATAACGAGCAATACGTTACTTCCTAATCCTAAAAAATCAATGTAGTACTTACTCTTTTCACTGTTTCAACAATATGAGGATGTTTCTTTAGCATTAAAGGATCAATTGCAAGAGTCAAGATATTATCCATTGCTTGTAAGCATTGATCTGTATTAGCTCGCTCCAGTCCAAGATTAGTTTTTATTTGAGCATCTAATTGTAAAAGTTGAGCCTCTATACGAAGCCACCTAATAAATTATATAGACGTGTAAATCCTTAATGAATCCTAAGATAAACACTCTGACAAGGTGTGTAGCAGAAGATTTCATACCTCAGTTTAAATGTTTTGAAACGATTAACAGAACCATCTTTTGTCAAAGGTTGTTTTTCATCTTCTGGGACGGGAACATTAAAGTCTAGAGAATCTTTCACTTGGTCTGGCAAAATTTCACCGGTTTCTAATTGTAATTTGAGTTTCATAGCATTCCTAGCAGTTTGCCAATCCCATTGTGATCGAGCTTGTTCATTTTCGAATGATTTTGGCCTGTCTGTATCCAGCTTAATGCCTACATATTCTCCGGCAAATGTACGAACTAAAACAACTCTGTTTGGTGTATCAGAAGATGTACTACTCGATACTATAGTCCCATCGAGTATCAATCCTTCATTATTTCTTTCTGTAAATTAGATACATATATGTAAACAATATTCTTCAAAAATAAGATGTAACTAATTTAAGAGATTAGAAAAAGTAAAAAAAAAACTACACAAATGCCTACTTTCAATAGCAGCTCTTTTTTTATGTGTCACATTTGGCGTTACATTTATTTGATGCTCATTAGAATCTTCATTTTTCGCTTTACGACCTCGACCAGAATGTTCTAAACAGAAATAATATTTACATATAATCGTATTATGTTAGTATGTTAGTATCTTAAACATAAATGCATAAAAATAACCGACTTTTTTTACAAATTAGCTTTGATGAATTTAATTATCGTTTTCCCTCAAGATAAATTAAGTATAGATAATTAAAAGAGAATTCAATAGAAAAAACTATTATTTAAAAAGTAGGGATGTAAACATATAAACAGTATTTGTAAAAAGAATATTATGAGGTTTTATTAATTAAAGATTATACTGGAGATACATTTACAGATAAAAATTTAGTTTTTTGTATGCGAATCAATGACAGCTGTTCCAACAGAACTAATCTTTTTAATTCTTTTGTAGATAAATTCCGAGTTTCATTGGGTTCCTTAAGCCTTGAATATTTTTCAGATATTTCTGATGGAGAAGTCTGGGTTTCTTCATCCACCATTAAATGTGATATTGATGTAAGTCTCTTTACTGTGCTCCTACCTTTAAATATTAGTTGTTATCAGGGCAATCGATTTTTAATTTTGCAACATGAATAATGGCATGTTGTGCGACATTGATAGTAAATAACTACATTTTACAGTCAGAATTAACATTTTAACTCAATGCAATTATTAGAAACTCATTGTGCATCAAATTGTAAATAAAAGATAAAAAAGTCGATTATTTTATAATTTATTATTCAAATATTTTTTACCTATAAAGTTGTAGAATAAGTTAGATTCTCTGAAAAATGTATGCCATTATGAAGATCGTTATAAATGCAAATTCTTATTACCTGTATTGGTTTCGGTCTCGTCAGAACTTGAAAAATCTGCAAAACGTTTTGGTTTAATCTTGCGCCCGCTACGACTAACCACCTCTTTAGGAGACTCCTCGCCTTGTGAATCTAAAGCAGCTTCTTGTTTTGATGTATCATTAGAGGCTTTTCCTCTCCCACGTTTTTTCTTCACTTCAGGAGTGTCTTGCTAATTGTTTAATAAACGTTTAGTATTAAAGTATTTAATTACACTCAAATAAATATATGTATATAGAAATGTAAGGAACAATCGCTCAAACTATCTAAACTTTAAAAACGTTTGTTGGCAGTTCCTTAAATTCCTCTTGGAGTACATTTATCAATAACTGTTCTCGTATACAGTATTGTAAAACATGTTAGTACTCCAAAGCATTACTGGTAAATAACAAGAGACAAATAATACTTACCGGGGTATTGGTGGCAGTGAGAGCTTTTCTCTTAACAGGTTTCTTTTTTTCTCCTTCATCAATTATCAAGGAACCAGTTTCCATGTCACTATCTGTAGCACTGACCGTTGGTAATTCTGCTGCTTCAGCACCTTTAAATAAAGTATAATTAATATAATAACTGTGATTCTTTCAAAAAGATAATATTCAATCTATTAAAACTTTGTAAACTAATACTTTTAATAGCAGCAATATCTGCCAGAGGCTTGTTTCGATCGTTTTTAAGTTCTTGTTCAAGTTGCTGTATGCCTTCGTGAAAGAACTTCCGTCGATTAGGTTTGCCATATTTTTCCTTATTTTCAGCATAAGTGTATAATTCGTCAACTTTGCAAACAGCCCTGTGAGATTTGAATATTATAATATATTCAAAAACATAAGTATTCTATATTGAATGTTCCTTAGGGGAACTAGAATTATAGAATGACCAGTTGGTAATACTACTCACGTTTCTCCTGTACCATAAAAATAAACGCTGTACTTGGCATTCTTGGAGTTAGGATCATTGACTTTTTCAATCTGCAAACAGATGACAATATACGAAACAAGTGAAGCAACACCTAACAAATTTTAATATGACAAACAGAACTCAAGTGTACACATTCCTCCTCTTACTCCTCTATCAAGGAAGAAATGTACATTAACGATACACACTTTGAGATATAATCTCAAGTTTATACACACACACACACACACACACACACACACACACACACACACAAAAGACACATATGTACGATTATATAGTACAAAAATTATAAAATATATTGATGAAAGCAAGACTAGCGCATTAGCGTGATCGATGACGTGCCACTTGGTAGATTATCGTCGTGACGCGTTGCCGCGGCATCCTGCGTCACGGAATCCCGCGCTTTTCTCGCACCTACGCGAGCACCGCACGGTCCTCCAAAACTACGCAGCCGCGCGCAACGCATGCCGATCCTGCATCCACAATCTTTGAATAATTTACGTCATCGCATCTCGCAACGTCTCAATAGGTCGTTCGTCGAGGACACAACGCGATTATACCGCGTATCCGGAGCACAGTATCGACCATTATCGGGACGATGTGTTGTTTGTTGTTACATGGTATAGGGTATCCCGATGCAAGCTTACGCTTACCTTCGCTGGCCATGGCGGATAACCTCGAACTTTCGCAAACACCTTGTCACCGGCGACAAATCTCTTCAGCAGTTTCACCATAATTACGGGCGAGCCGCTATCGCGGTAATCACCTGCGTCGTTGTACGTTCCTATATGTTCCAAATACTTGTGCTAACGATGTGGCGTAGTTAATGCCGACGACACATCGGACAAAACACCGCAACAACCGCCATTTGCACGACGAATACCGAAAACACGCAGCGGAGATACGACGCTCGGTTCTGATTGGTCGCGGCACCGGCGAATGATGAATCTACCCGCGCAAAGTCGAGCGAATGTAATTGATCGGAGTAGCTGAACACGTGAATGCTGATTGGTCGTGTGCGCGTCACAACTGACTAATCGGTTTCCCGTTAACGGTCGCGGCAACTTCGACCAACTCCAAGTAATTTTAATAATCGATCGATTCAACCGACAGAATAGCTTGAGGTAGAATTTTTTTGCTAATATTTCATTACCTCTTATTTTTTTCTGTATGTTAAATAACAAAAAATTAATAATTTCATCCATATTAATAAAATATTACAGATATCGGTTGAAAAGATAACCGTCGGCTAAATTAATTGAATTAAGGCGATTTTGGGTGATCGTTTGGTACATGTACCAAAGTGTACCAATATGTACCAGAGCGTTTTCGGGTGTTTGGTACTTTTTGGTTAAGGCGTGGCTAACCATTTTGGTACATTTCTGGTTGATACCAGCTATACCTTGCAACGAAGTAAGGTAGTTTTTTCCAAATCTGCGGTATGAGAAAAGAGAAAAGAACCAGTCCGTTTTAGCGTTCATAGTGGTACATGATAGTGGTACATCGTACCAAGATAAGCTCCACCCCTACCAATATCAACCTTGGTACATGTACCAAACGATCGCCAAAAATTGCCTTTAATTGGAGTATATCGAAATTGAATTATAAGGCCGGATCTACAATAGGTGTAGTAATATAGTTTATCCGAATTTATCACGACGAAATTTCTAACAAAAAAATTCGTTGTTTTCAATCTTTCTTTCCGTGCGCGTCTACGAGAAAAAATTTAATAATTCTATTCATGTTAACAAGGATTTTATAATTATAAGCTAATCGGAGCTTAATTGAGGTCACCCTTTGCAATCGTTTCGCGAGCTCTCGGAACTCTCAAAACGTCGCGCGATGCGAGTGACGACCTTACGATGAGCAACCGCCAGCCGCCAGCCGCGCCGCGCCGTCCGACCAGCAATGCATTTGCGAACGCGCGTTCAGGACGCGACTCAATGGACACGGGCTGCCTGTCAAATATACCAGTGTATTCACGCGACGCTCGTAGCTGCAAATGCGCTCGGCGGCGTTCTGAGGGGACTTTGAGATGTCGCGCTGTACGGCGATCGCAATAACGCGCGTGAACCACATCGAGAACTTCCACGGGGACTTCCGCCAAGGACAAAAGCACGTAAGTGGTGTGCCGCTTCGTTTATAATGTACGTCGTTTCGTGCGACCGCTCTTTCTCCCTTTCTTTCTTTCTCTTCCCGTTTTCCATCTCCGCGGATTTCCCGCGGAACACGCGTGCGGAAGGAGTCCCGTGACGCACCCCTTGGAGCGCAACGCGCATTTACATATCTCCCCCGCGCCGTCGTTAAACGCGGAACGTCGTCCCCTCCGTTGATATCCCGAGTCGCGATCATCTCCCGGCCGCTCAATATCGCGTCCGCCTGACCGCGTAAGGGACTCCGATTAATTGGTCGTGTCACAAATGAGATCTCGCATTACTTTCTGCTCGTTTGCGTCACACGACGGTGACGGGAACCGCTTGAATTACGCTCGCGTGAGAATTATTTATCGCGTGTAAATAATTGAATATATATATATATATATATATATATATATATATATATATATATAAAAGATTTGTTTGATTTGTTGTGTACATGTTGCAAAAAACAGTTTGTGTGTGTGTGTGTGTGTGTGTGTGTTCATTGAGCATATATGCGTCATATGTATATTCGCATTGATAAAAGTTGAAAAAAATTAGTTGATTTTGCGTAATGCTATTAACATAAGTTATTGAACATCTGACACGTAGACAGATGCCAGTCGAAGTAACAAAAAAAGTATACTCCACATAAGAATATACTTTAAGAATATATACTTGACAACTTTGTCAAATGGAAATCCAAGTGGTATGAAAATTTCATTGTCTTTATAGATCACAGACAAATATCTACTATTTTTCATATAATTGTCTTTTGTCATTAAAAGTAAAAATGCAAATAAGAAAAAAGCTGTAATACTTTTTGTTTAGTTTTATTTTTTATTAGTATTTTTTACTTTCTATTTTGTTATATATACAACAAGCAGATAAAGTCATATAATTCTTATATATATAAATTTATATAATTTTTTAAAAATATGAATGTGTATATAATTAATGAGGAGCAACTGGGAGTCAGCACTATAAGTGCGCAAAATTCTTATTTTTCTTTGTTTAGTGTAATACTTTCCTCTATGTTGCACATAGACATTTTCTCACATTGTTAAAAGTAAAAATACAGATAAGAAAAAAAGTTGTAATATAAAAAAACTGTAATATATTTTTTTTTTGTTTAATCTGCTTATTCATCATTTTTTTGCATTATATATGACGATCAGATGAACTCAGAATCTCAACGGGGACGTTGTGTATTACTGCGATGAAAGATGCCAATTCTTAAGAAGCTCTGGTTCTGTTGAAGTGGTTTTGGTTCAAGAGGCCTGCTAAAGCACAATGAGAGTCATTGTATCAGTCACGCTGATTGCACTGCTATGTGGCATAAGCTTGATCCCCATCAATGCCATAGAAATTAGAAAATGTGCTAGCAGAAAGAAAAATGTTGAAAATCTTTCACCCAAGCAGAATTCAGCAGGAATACCCGAAAATACATCTAATGTAGGTCTTGCAATAATAAATTTATAATTTACAATTTAATTTATAATTAAAATAATTTCTTAAAACTTATAATTTTTAATAAACTGATGTTGATTTTGTTTGAATAGAATCATACAATTATTCTAGAGTTATGTAAAACTTACTTAAAAAACAGCTATATCTTTGTTACATTACAATCATTACTTTACAGTAATATTTGAAACAAAATATACATCTAATTTTCAGATAAAAGATGAAGATGTCAAATTTGAGATGTGTAATAATTTCTGTCATGCCTTATGGAAAGAAGATAAAACTGCAAATGGCACTGAAATTACTATTTTGTCTCAAGGTATATATCGTATGGGGATTTATTAAACATCTATTCAGATGCTTGAAATATAATTATTTGATTTGAACTAGGTTGTTGGAAACAGTCTGGTGAACAAAAATGTGAAAATACAGAATGTATCGCACTCCAGAGATTTACAAAGGCTTTAAACAATACGAAATTTTGTTGTTGTCACGGAGATTTCTGCAATCTCAATATTACAAGTTCCAATCTTACCGATTCGGATAACAAAATATCTAACACTCTTTCCTCGCAAAAAAATCGACCAAGTAAGATAATAACAGCATTAATCATCATATAGCAAAAGAAGTTATTATGCTTATTTTTACGACTTATATTCACAAAAATTATAAGAAAAAAAAAACATTTTTTAATTTATAATATTTTAATATTTTTCAGCTACAGAATATCTTGAACAGTCACACTCTGAAGGCTGGTTCCTTATTATAATAATTGTCTTAGCATGTACAATGCTACTATTATGTACTATAGCAATGAATATATACAGAACGTATCATAACAATATTTTAATGAGATTAGGAAAGCCTTTATCTTATAATGATCAGTTCATGGATAGCACAGCATTAAGAACTGGTACTTACACAGTTGACCACTTGAAACTTACAAATATTGTAGGTATGTTCTTATTTGTACAAGTATTTAATACAATTGATCGAGGATTTTATGTAATACTGCAATTAATAATTATTCAATTTTATTTATTATAATCATTATAATCACAGGTCAAGGACGATATGGATCGGTTTGGCAAGGCAGTATGGGAGATCAAGATGTTGCAGTTAAGATATATCCATCGCACTACCGCAATTATTTTCAAAATGAAAGAGATACTTATTGTCTACCTTTTATGGAGCACCCATCATTATTAAACTATTATGGTTGGCATTTTTTATTTTAAAACAAATATTAAAAGGGACGATAATAAAACGAAAATGTTTTCTTTTTAAAAATTGGAATGCTCAATATCAATATAAAATTTAATTTATATTCTGTTTTAGGTGTGGACGAAAGAATAAGCATGGAAAATAGTATTGAATATCTTTTGGTACTCAGTTTTGCTCCTGGTGGTAGTTTAACGGAATTCTTACGAACGCACACTGTTGATTGGAACACATTCTGCAAAATGAGTCTTTCGATAGTTAAGGGACTTGCTTATTTGCATACGGATATACGCAAAGGAGGTACATATTGCATTATTTACTCAAAAAGTACAAAAATATTCTTTATAAATGTTTTTTTATTAATTATAATTGGTCATTTTAGTATTAATATTTATATAAGTATTATAATTTCCAGACAAGTTCAAACCATGTATTGCACATAGAGATATAAATTCAAGGAACATATTAATTAAAACTGATGGTACTTGCTGTATTTGCGATTTGGGATTGGCAGTTCAAATCTCTGGATCTAAGTATTACTCTAATGGAGAGGAGCAGCATGCCGAACTAAAATCAATTAATGATGTTAGTATTTAAATATCTAAAATCATATCTTCTACAATTCAGTCTTTATTAAAATTTGTTACACTAGGTGGGCACACTGAGATACATGGCGCCAGAAGTATTGGACGGTGCTGTTAATTTACGGGATTGTGAGAGTTCTTTAAAACAGATAGATGTTTATGCAATGGGTTTAGTTCTTTGGGAACTGGTTACAAGATGTTCTGATATTTATATTCCTGGGTCAGACGTGCCGCAATATAAACAGCCATATGAGAGCGAAATAGGTTTGTGAAATACATAAAACATTTTTTTTAACAACGTTGAAAATCCATTGTTTTGATACTATTATTACATTTTATATTTATGAAATATTTTTATTTATTTTTTAGGACTTTATCCAACGTTTGAGCAGATGCAGGTCTTAGTATCACGTAATAAAGCCAGACCACTTTTAGAGGGTAACTTAGTAGATAGACCAGGAGTGCGTTTAATTAAGGAAACTATAGAAGATTGCTGGGACGCTGATGCTGAAGCCCGTTTAACTGCTTTGTGTATAGAAGAACGGCTTTCAGAACTGCAGTCTCATCGTGGTAATACATTTATCAATATTCAACAAACTATATTATTTTTACATTTTTTAAATGAGAAAAACAAATTGTAGTGATGATGCACTTTACCGACGGAAGTCCAATGGTGAATTCTCACTGCACCTTAGTGCCTTCAACAACAAACAGTCTTTATAGTGAATCCTCGCATCATGACAATGTACATGTTGTTCAACTTGCATTGAATATGGTGCAAGATAGTAATACTAATGATGGTGCAATAGCTGAAAACTTAGTTACATTATCACCATCTGACAGCGTTGCTCATGAACACAGTTGTAAGTAATTATTATTAGTAATTAGTATTTATATAAAGTAAGTGATGTGCAACCTACGATTCGCGAATCACATGCTCATAAATTGTAACCACAGGTTACACATCATACACATAGTGTTCAGTAATTCGATAATAATGTAACAATGCTCATGCATTATAAACTTGTATCTATGGAATTTTTCGATTCAGTTTAGTCCGCTCTATCTCTACGCAGTATTATACTTAATGTCAGACACCTATATATAGTGCATTATACTCATTTTTACTATCGAAATTGACATTATTGCGGCCCGGAAGATTTTGCTTATTTCTGAAAATAATCCTCAGTTTAAAAATGATTGCACATCACTAAATTGTAAGCAACTGATATCTATGTATTTATTTTATACTATTTCTATAATGTTATTTTTCAATAATTCTTGATAATCTGTTTGTGTTTCAGTCAAAAATTCGAACGAAGTAGCGACATATAATCATACTCAAACCCTTCAGCCGTACCAAGGCAGAAATCCGTGTATGGAAAGAAATTTAATGTTACAATCGGATTCATTGGAAGACTTAGGCTGTAACGGTAATGTTCTCGTCGATAAATCACTGAAGCATTTATGTAACGATCAATACAAAACTGGTACAGAGGCACAAGGATTAGTTTCGCACGATTACTTAAGTCAACATACTACGCAATTAACGCAACTTAGACCAGCAACGCCTATACCATACGTTCAAAATGTCATTTCCGATGAAGGATCATCTTCGTACGGTAAGAGAAAGCAGACGAATATACAGGACACATCTCTTCAAGAGAGCCCACGAAAAAGATTATTTGCTTGGCCCAATTTGAAGAAATTACTGGTTAACAAGAAAATGTATCCGTACAGCAGATACCAAATAGATAGAGAAGATTCTAAGTCAAATTTGTTATCGAAGCAAAATATTCAGATTAAAACTGTAGAGACAAATGTAACGATCTCGCCTGGAGGAAAATATGTAAATGGCATTATTGGTAAGACTTCTACTTCGGCGATGCCGGTAGAGAAGAATGACAAGCATACCGCACAAATGGGGAAACAGAAGCAATATGAAAGTGATAACACAGCATCCAACGCGCGTCCTTCCACTTTGCCGCTCGTAAATTTAAGAAACAAGAAGAGAGAAAATAATTTAAGCAGGCAAGAAAGCATAGATAAATTTAATGAAATCTTCAATGTGGGCTCGAACGTAAATAACGCGTTGAAGGACCCGCATATGAGAATAAAAACACCTGGTGATTTGCCACCATCTGTTAGGAAAATTCGTGGTCGTGCGCAATCAACAGCGCGATTTTCGCTTTACGATGATCGCATGATGTGCAATATCCTGAATGAGGAGGACGATCAAAGTGACAAGGCCATTTGGAATTCTGTGCCATTTGGTATGGATCTCGGTGATAGCGATGGGAAACATTCACCAACGAAACTTGGTACCAAAAATGTTACGTGCTTTTAATCAGATATTAATGTATTTGTAAAGTCTTTATGTCTATAATATAGTAAAAAAAAAGAGGATTGCTGTACGGTATCCTAAGCTTCAATTTGTGTACAGAATTTGTGTATAAGAATAAGTAAGATTTTATACTCAATGCAAAATATATTATTATACAATTTAGATATTAAACAGTGAAATTAACAAAAATTAGGAATATATTCGGAAGTTCATACTATTCAATTGATTTGTCATGTTATACTTTGTGCGTAATGAATGCTTTTGATGAAGTAGCCGATTAAGTATGACAAGTGCACATAATAATAATAATAATAATAATAATAATAATAATAATAATAATAATAATAATGATAATAATGATAAATAGAAAATAAAAAATCAAATTGACATAATCTATACGCGCTGAATTATAAGAGATGAGTTTATCATAAAACTGCTTTCATATATGCTATTTGTGAGTTATCTTCTTTGTATTCTCAATGTTCTTTTAAAAATGATTTAATAGAACTGATGAATTCATTGTAATTGATAAACATGGACAATCAATATTAACATTTGCATCACATTATAAGATATTATTAACATCTTGATGTATAATTATCTTTTACTTTTTCACAGCATTTAAAAGACATAATCTCTGTGTAATGTAAAACAATCTCTTAATGTCAATATTTATAGAATATTCTCCATCTGATATTATTAGCTCAAAGACTTATATAAAATTATGGACGAAAGTATGTAAAAGTTAATTCTTTTATTATCTCAATTTTGTATGCTCTCTCTCTCTCTCTTCATGAGAGGAGACTGTATTTACTTCTTCTATACATATACAATATAAATACATATAAAGTATGTTTAAGTTTTAAACAGATCGTGTGCAACAAGTTTGTTCATTAATATGCAACGATATTTATCAGATATATGGATCTACTAATTAATTCAAAGCCATGAATATTAATATAGGTAATTGTAATTATAAACTAGAAATAGTAAAAAGATATATTTGAGCACAAAGTATAATTGTATCGAGTTATATGAAAATTATTTTTCCTGATCCTGTGAGATTGTAAATATTTGTAGCATAAAAAAAGATTAATCAACTGCGTTAAACATACTTTTGTTACGTTATGTTATGTTGAAGATATTCGTAAATTTTTATGTTATACATTTTATAATTCTTTATCATGCGATATGTTATTATTGACAAAATTAAAATGGATATGATTATACAATTCATAATAAAGTCTTCTACCAATAATTTTTGTTCTTTCATTTAAACTAAGTAAACATATATATTAATGGAATATTTATAAAACAAATAATTAAATTTTTCTAAGACTGTTTGATGAAACAAAATGTTTTTTATGGATATGACAAGTATATTGTCTATTATAAAATTTTTCAATCCTTTTTTTTAGTCTTTTACAGACATAAATTAATCCATTAGTTTCCAACTTTTTTCTATATCTTGTTCGAAAACCTTAAAATATTAAAAAAAATACATTGATAAAAATTGAGAAAAGATTACTGTTCTATAAATAAGATGGAAGGAAATAAATTAATATTTCTTTTATGTAATATATTTACATTGTATCTATTACAACTAAATTTTTTTTTCGTTAAAATTAAATATATGTCTTAACATTTAGAAAGTATCCTAATAAATTATAAATGATTGTAATTAATATATTTTGTTACTAATATATATATATTAATCGACTTAATTAAATTACATCGATGTATATCACATTAGAAAGGAACCTGAGGAAATTTCACAATTATATGCATTCATATTTTAAATCTGTTTTATGCAAATGTGCATAATCGTCTTCTATAAATGTGCAATACCACATATACATGATATAAATTCAAATAATTGATTTGATATAAAAATTCACTCACCGATTGCTGTCGCTGCTCCTGCTGCTGATGCTGCTACTGCTACTGCGCTACATTCCTTTTCCGGTTTGCGCACGTCAAGACACACTGAACATAAGTAAATCAATTCGCTCCCAGAGTTTTGTATCTCTGTATGATTGCGCGACGACTAGTAAAGTTTCATTATTGGCACTCGCGATATTCTACCGAACGTATCCTCTTCGAGTAAACACTTTGCTCGAACGTGCACGCAAACACTTCACTTGAAACCGAAAGCAAACGCACGATGCCGCGCTTTACACATGAATACGACCTCTGCTACGTACGATCTCACATGGCTCGCGTATCGTTTGCTAGCACGACGGCACTCTCAACACAACACCGCACAATTCAATTTTTGCGCACGCGAGACACGCACGGAGTCAACGGAACGTTTGACCGGCCGCCGCCGCCGTCGGCACTGGAATGGCATACGTGACTGGAGACTGGAGCGCGGCGGAGCAACATAGCGGCAGCGGCGCGCCGCGCCTGCGCACGCCGCGCCGCTGCCGCCACGTTGCCCGCGCCACCTAAAACTTAGCTAAAACGATGCGATAACCCACGATAACCGCTCTCAGACTCAGATTCCTTTCTGATCAAATTATTATCAAGTTATCATATAAGTTATAATATATATCAAGTTATTATACATATATATAATTTTATTTTACATATATATACATATATAATTTTTTTATTCAATTCATGCCTATTTTCTCAAATGCACATTGCCACGTTATGTCACTGGAAACCACTAGAAACTGATTACGTTTTTGGCAACGTGATCGACAGGGCAGACGCCGCCGTGATTTATGCCGAATTGTATAAAATTGAATTAAACATCATAAATATTTGAAAAAAAAGTTAATAATTATGACTATCGTAGCTCATTTAAGTCGCAACGTCAATTTAAGTCGACTGTCGAAAATACGGCCATATATTTACAAAGTAAGATTCCTAACCTTTACTATATTCTTAGATTATAAGTATTTTAATCACTTTTGCACGATGTATTTGTTAATAACGCAGAAATTTCAGTACTGTAACGTAATTTTTCTAGCAAAATGTACGATTATTGGCGTCGTACGCCAAATTTGCTGAGCACAAACCATTGGAGAAGATCAGAAACATCGGTATATCGGCTCACATTGATTCTGGAAAAACGACTTTAACTGAACGTATCCTGTATTACACCGGCAGAATATCCGAGATGCACGAGGTGAGTCTAAAACTTACACGTGCACGGGTCATATAGGTAAACTATAATTGGCGGAATTCTTTAATAAAATGGATAAGAGATATGTATGTTGCGATTCTTTCTCATTGCTAGGTAAAGGGAAAAGATAACGTGGGTGCAACTATGGACAGTATGGAATTGGAAAGGCAAAGAGGCATTACTATTCAATCTGCTGCCACATATACATTATGGAAAGATCATAACATCAACATCATTGATACGCCTGGTCACGTGGATTTTACAGTGGAAGTTGAAAGAGCTTTGCGCGTTTTGGATGGTGCTATTCTTGTCCTCTGCGCCGTGGGTGGCGTTCAGTCGCAGACTCTGACTGTGAATCGACAGATGAAGAGATACAGCGTTCCCTGCTTGGCATTCATTAATAAGCTGGATAGAATGGGTGCAAATCCAAAGAGAGTTCTACAACAGATGAGGAGCAAGCTGCATCATAACGCTGCATTCATACAGTTACCAATCGGTCTCGAGAGTAATACAAAGGGCATAGTAGATTTAGTTACTCAAAAAGCAATTTATTTTGAAGGGAATTTTGGGGAAGTTGTTAGGGAGGATGAAATCCCAAAGGATATGAATGCAGGTATTCACGTACAATAATAAGTTTCTCAATGACACATTTGCATTCTTAAGTTTTTATGAATATATAAAGTTACTAAACTAGTATTGTGTGTCGATTAGAGGTAAATGAAAGAAGGCAAGAATTAATCGAGCACTTGAGCAATGCAGACGATACGTTTGGTGATTTGTATTTAAATGAAACAAAAATAACTGAGAAAGATATTATGGACGCCATACGCAGGAGTTGCTTAAAAAGAAAGTTTACACCTGTGCTAGTTGGCACTGCATTGAAAAATAAGGGAGTTCAGCCATTATTAGATGCAGTAATAAGTTATTTACCGAATCCGGGAGAAGTAGAGAATTATGCTCTTCAACCAAAATCCGAGTAACTTTTTTATATCAATACATAATAATTTAATATACATATATGCCATATGTATTTAAACACATATTTTATTTCACTTTAGGGGTGAATATGATAAAATTTTATTAGATTCTAATCGAGATGACAATAAACCTTTTGTTGGATTGGCATTCAAGTTGGAGGCTGGTAAATTTGGTCAATTAACATATTTTCGTTGTTACCAGGGAATGTTAAGAAAATCGGAAACCATATATAACACAAGAACACGAAAAAAGGTAATTATATGTGTGTGTGTGTGTGTGTGTGTGCGTGCACATAATATTTTCTTATAATATTCATTAGTAAAATATATTTTTAAAAATGCCATAATATTTTTTTCAGGTACGGATACAAAAATTAGTTCGACTTCATGCAAATCAAATGGAAGATGTTACAGAAGTTTATGCGGGAGATATTTTTGCTTTATTTGGTGTAGACTGTGCATCTGGTGATACTTTTGTTAACGAATCCAAACTAGATCTGGCGATGGAATCTATTTACGTTCCCGATTCTGTGGTATCTATGTCTATACAACCAAAAAATACAAAAGATCGAGATAATTTTGCTAAAGGTATTGGCCGATTTACAAAGGAAGATCCAACTTTGCGTTTTCACTACGATGTCGATAACAAGGTAACATTGTTTATTATTCTTAGCAAATATTTCGTGAGATTTATATTTTTTTTTAACTTTTCTTCAGGAAAGCATAATTTCTGGTATGGGCGAATTGCATTTGGAAATTTATGCGCAAAGATTAGAACGTGAATATAATTGCCCAGTTATTCTTGGAAAACCAAAAGTTTCTTTCCGTGAGACTTTATGTAGACCTTGTGAATTTGATTATCTTCATAAGAAACAGTCTGGCGGTGCTGGCCAATATGCGCGCGTGATTGGATTTATGGAGGTATAAATTGTTAGAGTAGATTTTTATCATTAATATTTATCGACATTACATATCGCATTGTGATGCTTTTTTCCTATTTCTCTCAATATGTCGTTTACTAAGAAAAAGTTGTGCTTTAGCCTTTGCCACCCGAGAGAAATACAACTATCGAATTTTCGGATGAAACTATAGGAACCAATGTACCAAAACAATTTATTCCGGGCGTAGAGAGAGGTTTCAAGGAAATGTGCGTAAAAGGGTTGCTTAGTGGTCACAAGATCGCTGGTGTTAAATTTAGAATACTTGATGGCATGCATCATTGTGTAGACTCGTCGGAACTTGCCTTCTTTCTAGCTGCACAAGGAGCTGTGAAGGATGTTTTTGAATATGGTAGCTGGCAAATTTTAGAACCAATTATGTTGGTCGAAGTAGTGGGCCCACAGGAATATCAGGTATGTTATATACATACATACACTATGTGTATGTTCCATTCCCCTAGCGAGTTTATGTAGGATATTCTATTTTATATATATATAAAACATTGCCTATGCAATATATAATTTAGCACTTTGTTACTATTATTATTATTATTATGTACTTTAATTTTTTTAATGATTCTTTACGCGTTTTATTTAGGGTTTGGTATTGGGACAAATTAACAAGAGAAAAGGACTGATAAACTCGACGGAAGTAATAGATGAATGGTTCACGATTGTTGCCGAAGTGCCGCTTAATGAAATGTTCGGTTACTCCGCTGAACTGAGATCAAGCACGCAAGGTAAAGGAGAGTTTACGATGGAGTATTCGAGGTATAGCCCTTGCTTACCAGAAGTGCAGGAACAACTTATTAGACAATATCAAGAATCGCGGGGAATAGTAGTCGAAAAATCTCAGAAATATAAAAACTAATTATAGAAAATAAGTACTTTTTGTTTCTTTTTTAGTGAAGAATTACGCGATATTATCATGAATGTTGTAAGTGCGTTATAATAATATACGCATTGTTTATATATTTAATACATTCGACGTAAACTGATAATTATTTACTAGTAAAAATAATTATTGATTAATAATAAATAGACAGAAATAAAATGTGTATACTTTTATAGTATGTACAAATGCATCAAATGAGTTGTAAATATTGTTTCGTATCTGAAAATATGATATAAAATATAAAATAAATATCTAGAAAGTAATTTTTATCTGCAGACATATACTCGTCGAAAAATAATTGCATCTACCTTTAGATATTATTTATTTTTAATCTTTAATCATAAATATATTTTCATATTTCTAACAACTATTAAAGAGCAATCAAAATAACTAATTTGTTATTTTAAAAAAGTCAAATTTATAATGATGCATTTTCAATGATTTTTATTTCAATACGCAAATGTGATTGAATTAATTTATTCTCCCATTTTATCTCTTTTTTTTTTAGAGATATAAGTGTTGTTTGTTAATTATATGTACAAGTAAAAGATGCTTGGAATGTGCTTTATCTTAACTTTTAATTTTCTTCCCTGCAACGCGCTTGTTTAAATTAATTTGAAAATTCAATATTGCATTTAAAAATTATGCATTGGAAAACGACAGGATGACCGCTCTCAGGTTCCTCTCTGTCATGAATTAGAGATCAGAATTCGACCAATCGAAACTAAGCGGGCAAAGATCGATTTAAGTCGTTTGTATGGTCGAAATCTAATATCCGCAATTTTCGCGATTCTCGATTTTCCTCTCGGTTGTCATGGCGACGGACGGCTCGCCGACAGTCGCCCGTCCAGATGGTGCGACGGTCGCGCGCGGAACGCGACGCGAGCCGACGCTGCCGACGACGACGCCGTGTGTCGAATCGCGGCGGCGACGATCACAGACGATCAGTAGCGGCACTGACATTCGGGGGAGTGGTCGACTCGCGTGTCGCACCCGTATACTCCCCTCTGTCGCGTTCCTCGTAGCACGAACGGATCCGGAGCGCGCGTCTCGCGCGCGCGCGAGTGCTACGCCAGGGAGGCTGCCGCCGTCGCCGTCGCCGTCATCGCCCGTTCCTCCGGTTACGGCCGCTGGTGCGTCGCCGAAGCCGCGTCGCGTGCTGCGGAACCCGCGCCGCGTGTGCCCCCGTGCCCGAAAAATGTAATATGGCGATGGTTGCGTCGAACATGAGCGGCCACATACAGAAGCAGCTCACCAGGAGCCTCGAGCGGATCCTGGAGGAGGCGCACCTGAGCGGCGAGCTCAAGCTGAGCGGCCGTAAACTTAAAGACTTCCCGAAGGTCGGGAAGGCCGGCGCGGCCAAGTACAATCTCCAGGACACCGTGATCGCCGGTGAGTTTATACCTTGTTTACTTTCTTCCCGGGCTTTTTCCCGGAGTTGCAGTTCTTTTGTTTTTTTTTCCGATTTTTTCCCCCCGCCGAGGATGGTCGCTCTCGAAACGCGAGTGAGAACCAGGGATCATTGATCGAGCTCGGGTTTGTTGCGTTTCGCCAAATTTCATTTGTTCACGCTCGCTGCGCGTCTTATGTCACCGCGGGCACGCGTGTGTCAGCAGCGCGCGATTGACGCGTCGTCGTGTTGATGCACGCTCGTTGCACCGCTCCGATTATCCTCGACGAGCGCGTCAACGTTTCGCGTGAACATGGCACGTTACGTACGAAAGTGAATCCAGGTTGTCTCCGCGAGCCACACTCTTGCGCTACTTTTACAAATATCTATCTAAATGTAATCTATCTGTGAAAATACGAGATGTTTTAGTTTCGAGAAGCGTTGACACGTTTATTATTTCTGATAACGTAAGAATATCTGTCTAAATATAAATCTATTCTATTTTCGGTGAACGAATGAATTCTAGTATAATATAATCTCGAAAACATACGAATGCTTGGAAAAAGCACTGATGCTTTTGTTATTTTTGATAAAGCTTACCTGTGTGTCTTCACTGAAACAAAAAATTGTTAATTTGATTAAATTTTTCAACTTGAATCAATTTTTTTCGATTCGATTTCTTCAATTTCAGTCAAATACTTGAAGCTTAAGTATTTTATGTGTTTAAATTAAATTTATAAATACTTGAAATGAAATTTAATTAAAGTCGAAAAATTTAGTCAAATTAACTTTTTTTCGGTATTTGAATGAAGTTTATTCGATGGATTTGGAGCAGCGTCACATGTAACGAAAATTGGGTTTACGAGGGTGTTTTCAGGGTTTTTTTGCAAATCGTCATTACTGTTTATAATGCGTATTTGAAACCTGTATTTTCAATACTAACACACACACACACACACACACACACACACACACACACACACACACACACACACACACACATACACACGCACGCACGCACGCACGCACAAAATCTTCACGATATGATTAATGCATGTTAGATTAGGTGCCATCTTATCATAGACGCATGAAGTTTGATCAAGAACTGAGAATTGAACAGAAATATCTATTCCGATTCTCAGTTTAATTTTAGTATAATTTAAACATTCCTTTTCTTCTTCAGAGTCTCTTCTCTTCAAGTCTTTCGGAGAATTAATTAGCAAGTTAAAAATATATAATATCTACTTAATGTTAATATCTATATTAATATTTTAATTAGAAATATCCTTTAAGCTTAATAATATTTATTATAAAGGTTCTCAGTATCGTCTTTGGAATAGTCTAAAAATTCCTTTAAAAAATTGTCTTCCTTAACATTAATTTACAAGTTAAAAATTTGTATATAAAATATCCACTTAATGTTAATACTCTATTAGTATCCTATTTAGAAATATTCTTCAAAATTCTTGCTATTTATTATTTTAAAAAACGATACGTATAAGACAGAATTATCTCTTAACGAATACACCTCGCATCAGAACGTTGTTAATTCCCTTGGATCATTCAAGAAGCGAATACATAGTACCGTTTATGCCAAGTGCAATGACCAAAGAAACCTTTAAGCATTACCTAACGCACATGCACCTGCCAAGTTCGACATCTGGCGTGCATTACTCACCGATAATTGCAACTGATTGCAGGACTTTGTAACAAACATAGGTATAGCAGATTTATTAAACATCCTGCTAAGCACATGGAAAGTGATTTGAAATATATATTAATGAATTAGATTTGCATTGCACTGTATTATAATGTCTGACATCGATTTATCGAATTTCATTACGTTTTTTTAAATCGATCTAAAATATATGTATGTTTATTATATTTTAATTGTTCCGTGTTGTAAATAGTTAAGCTAAAAATAAGACACCTAATATATAATGTTAACAGATTGCGAAGAGACTATATTTTTTACGTCAGTTCTATTTTTTCACCTTTTAAATAATAAAATTAACCGGGTATATTAAAAATATTAAAGTTATATTTTTAAAAAATAAATTAAAATAGATCTCCCTTTTTATTATTTATGTAATAAAACATGATAAATATGTTTTCATAAATATGGCTAAATTTAATAATAGTTTTATTTTAAAATATATTAAGAGAAACAAATCTCATGGCTTAGTTTAGCTCACTCGGAATAATCTCACTGCAGACATAAAAATTCTTTTTTCGACGCTATTTACTGCACGTATCCCCTTTGGCTCATAAAAATTCTCATAAAATCCAAGCCGCAAGCCGAAGGGAGCACACATTTCTATAAAATTATTGTTAATTCCTTGCATATTCCTCCCGATTAGTAAAATATTGGAAATTATGAAGCTTAAAATTTACAGTAAGAAAATACAAAATTTACGTATCGTTATTCGTACATAAAGATTTCTCTCTCTCTCTCTCTTCCTGTATACATAGGAATACAAACATATTAAATGAGCGTGAAAACAGATCAGGGAAATGTAAACTCGTGGGATCTCCATAATCAAGTTGCAGTAAATAATGTAATTAGCATGCTATAGTACGTTGACACACACACACACACACACACAATAAAATGAAAAGAACATATACATATTTTTTTTATTACAAATTAATTTTTCTAATATTATATTATACATTGTACGTCTCATATTAACAGAATAAAATTGTTACTTTTATGCTTAAACAAAATACACTTAGTATTATTTAATAATATAATATTACAATATTAATAACAATTAATAACATATTAAAAAAATTAATAACATATTAATATTGTCTTTAACTGTTTGAAAATTTATGAACATTAAAAGAATGATACTTTGTCACGATATTTTTCTTTAGCATTTATTTATCACTAATTTAACAAACTACTTTGAAAATGACATTTATACTTAAATCTCGAGAACTTTGATATGATTAGATATCCGAAAACCGAATGGTTTTAGCGGGTTCCCATCTTTCGTTCATATTTCCTTTCCATCTCTCGTTCCACTTTCTGTAATCGTAAAAACACGTCGGCCGACGTGACGCGAAGTTCTCGAGAGAAGCGAAACGAGGATGAGAAACGAGAAGAGAAAAAAGAAAGATCACGCGCCGAAGTTATGCATCCGTGGAGAGAGGGGGGGAGGAGTCTTGCTTATTTCTGTCGTGCTGCATAAACGCAGCGTGCGCGACCATGCAATCGTGCCCCGTAACCCTCTCGCGTCGCGCACAAAGGACTTTCCGCGTTATAATTTTCGCGCTTGATAGACCGACGACGTCCTGCTTCTTCTCCTTTTATCAGGCCGTGGTCCGGCCTGAATTCAAAACGCGGCGTGCCGGGGCCGCGGACATTACGCCGCTATCGCGGCGCGCCCGTGCTTCCTGTTGCCGTAATAAAACACGCCCGACAACCGATAATTTCAAGGAAATTAAGAGGTTCACGCGTCACAGAGGTTTCCGTATATTGCTCGTCGTTGTCGTTTTGACACAGTAGCGTGTTTGTTGAAACTTGCGAAGTCTCGCTGCTCGACTATTTCGTCGAGACAATATATTATTATTCGCAATATTATTTTAGACATGGCTGTGCCGATGCGCCTGCATCTTCCGAAAGGATGAAGTATACGAGATTCTCGCTCTACGTCGCAGCTAACAAGTTGTTTCTTCTAATCAGTGATTCAGTCATATATATATAGTTCTAAGTATTTCCCCCCGAGATAGTGAGAGACTCAATCGACATTTGTACATGTTAATAAGTAATCCGCACGCGCGCGTGTGGGTGTGGAAATCTGCAAAAAATTACGTATCGGACGGTGATACGAATCGACACGGTGCAACATCGAGGCCGACAAATTGCGGGTTATTCTCCGGCGGCGCTGGGAGAGGAGGAAAGAAGGAATCTATCCAGCCGATTCTAATTCGCGCCCGGCCCGCGGTAATTTCCTCGTATGGAGCACGTTCTATTATACGTCAGTTAGATTTTACGCCGGTGATTCATAATTCTTGAGCGGAACGCCGCGGATATTCGCGGTCTGGTTTCGCGGTGCTTTACGCACACTCGCACTTTTTTTTTCCTCTCTTTCCTATGCACGCGTGTACTTTCTTACTCGCGTATCCGACGCCTAACGTGCCGGGAACGCGGGGAAGAGATAACGCTTGCTCGTGGGATCTCTTTTTCATCCGCGGGTCTCAATTATGGCAGCAATACCGCGCGGACTGCGCGTTAATAATAATCTTACTCCCATGTTCGAGCCCACGAGCTTTCCCGCTCGTTTACAGCAGCCCGGCAAACGCATTGCCCCACATATCTTCACCGCGTCGGCATAATTAACGGCCAAGCTCGACGCTAGACGAGTGATAATCAGCTCGCATTATTTAGCGCACTGACACCCGGAGAAAGTGAAGACACTTTCTTATTGATTTCTTTTATCCACGCTCTCTTGAAAAAGCGGCTCTGAGAGGCGAGGGAGAGAGAGAAAGAGAGGGAGGGGGGTAACTTAAGTGGCCATTCATCTCGTTTGGATCGCGTCTAAAATTGGACGTCACAGTTCCTATTACAGGAATAACACGACGCGCGTCTACATATATCCGTTCCGTTTGGATAGCGGACTTATCGAATTTCGCTGACGTTCGCTTGACTGACGGACCGATAGCGCGAATTGGCGCCGTCCATCTCTGGAGGATGGGCCGACGACGAGGGAACCGTCGATACCAGCCTCCTTCCTTCGTTTTTATGTCCCTTAGTACTTTCCTAATTATTATCGAACTGCCGCTTGCCCGTCTTATGGGTCGATGGGTCCCGCGACACCATGCGAGAGGGACGTAACTTCATTAACGGACCCCCCATGTTACACCGCAGTTCGCTCGATGAGAGAGAAGTGACAGCTTACTCTCGCGTCGGATACTCCCATGAAACATTCATACGCGCCAGTTAACGTTATATTTCTCCTCCCCTTCTCTTGGGAGACTCTTGTCAGAACAGATATCGTATTGACAGGCTTGATTCGTCATCGCGGAGAAAAACGTTTTGTAAAAATGTATACATTTTTTTGTCCTCTCTTTTATTAAGTCTCGCTTGTGAGATTAAATCAATACTGAGATTGAAAATTAATAATAATTATCTTGGTTTGATGATTCTCGCTCTTTCGCGCGCGTGCATTTCAACTCACGTTTTACAGAATATTGGAAAAAGGTATATACATTACGTATCACGGCATATTCATTTTTTTTTACGTACACATTTCATACAAATTTATCTTTCCCTTATTCCGTGTATATCCAACGTCCAGCTTTCTCGCGATATTTTGTGCATTGTGTTACTTTCACAACGATTCGATTCATTTTACAATGCGCGTGCAAATTATTCGCCTATCTCCGTTAGCCTTCCATTTATTCCTCGGCCAGGTGCTACCCAGGTGTCTTATTCATCTCTCGCGTCGGTCGACTTTCTCTCCTAGCGCGTATTCGGTCAGAACTCTTATCGATTATGTCACGGTATACCGCGCGTATTCTTCGCGGAGTATAAGGAAGAAGGGTGTGACACCCCTTTCTGTGCGCCTTCCCTCTTACCATGCGCCATTTACTCCATTTACTTCAGGCCGGTAATTCAGTCACCGGGAGCTATATCCACCACGGCTGTATATCCCCGGGTTTTAAACATCTTCAGAATCTCACTGCTCGCGCTGAGGTTTACGCCTTGGCATTCTGCGCGAAAGCTTCTCTGCCAAGTGCAATTTCGCCGGGAGATGCGGTCGCACGTAGGTCCGTGTACGTGTGCTGCGCCCACGGCCGCTGTTGCTAGCCAGGATTCGTTTCAAGCGGGCTTAGGTATCCAATTTTCAACAAATATATCCGTCCTTCGTCTTAAAGCGTACACATACAGTCTGGAGGATTAGAAAACATGCGGTGCCGTGCGTTTCTTCACGTAAGTTTCTTTCACGTCGACCTTGGCGAAATTGTCGACAAAGTTGTTTCCTTTACTCGTTTATTACGTGTTTTTTTTTCTTTCGTCCGCACTGCGGAAAACCGATATGCGAATGTTTCTCGCGCCGGTCATTGTGATTTTGCTGTAACGGTTAGGTTACCGCTACGTCGACGAACGTAAGGAGAAACGACATTCTGCTTGACAATTTCTAATTGTTCTAGTGGTTCCAGTTTTCTTTAGAGCCTACGTAATAATTTATTCTGCCGTAAATTCTTGACGAAACCAAGTATCCCGTGCATCTGCAAATTTATTATTCAATGTATGAGACAATGTAGATAGAGTCGCATCGATCCACTATCGATCGAAGGAATCCGAGAACGGTAATACGTAAAACAAAGTTTGCAACTTCGCCGAGACACCGCCCACGTCAGACTCGTCGACTATGAACGTATGTATCGATCATTTACTCATTTGTCGTACACTGAGAAAACAAATATTGTTGATTTGTCAGTTCAAGAATTTATGCATTTAATTTAAATGCACAAATTTCAATTCAAGTATTTATATAGTTAATTGAAATATATAAATATTTGAATAGACAAACTTTAATTTAGTTGGAAAATTTAATCAAATTAACATTTTTGTTCTCAGTGTACTGACCGTATGTACGTAATCGCACAATAGCCATTAGTCAGAGACTTAACGATTAGCGGTCGCAAAAAGCGGTCGCGAATAGGCGACCATTAATCCTTCGTTTCAGGGACTCTTTTGAACATTCATTCTCTGTTTTCTTTATGATACTTGTAATTTTTTTACGAAATTGTTTTAAAAAAGCACGATCGAGTGCGTTCGGGAACAGTGATCGTGCTTCACCTCTCGGATCACTTCGCTCTCATTTCGTCTGTGTTTTCTCTTTTCCTTTCTTTTTTTTAAACCTGCTTACCTCTGTAACAGCTGTCGCGCAAGGATCGGCCGACCACAACGAAAGTGTTTCCTTCCTGAATCGCTTTAGGAATATTCCGTAATATTGCAGCGTAATATTAAAGCGATTTTCCAATCGATCCACTGAGAACGGAGTATATTCCGGATACTGTTCGTGTTCATCAGTTTGCACAGTGATTAATTGCCCGTAAAGCGTGATGAACTCTGCAATGATGTATCGAATTTTAGAAATTAATTTGGCGAAAATTAATGGAAATTGTAATTGAGTATTCTGCAAGTGATTATAACAGAAAATCGTTCTCTGAATTATGGGAAGTTAGTAAATATTGTAATAACAAATAATATTATTCGATGTCGAAGAAAATGCAAACATTATATCACATTAATATGATAATAACGCATTGATATAAATCGAATCAGAATGTTTAATGAAATTCTCCAGTTTGTAAATAAAGTTGTTTTTTTTTTTGAAGAAATCTATTCTTTAAATAATATAAGAAGAAACTTACAACGTGAATGTATCATTAATATTCAAGATTGTTATTATGGCCGAGGATGACTAACAAGGGGACACAACCAAGTGTTCCCCTCCTTTTAATAAGCTTTGGATACATTGAAATATAGATAAAAATAAGAGACACATATTTTTTTATAAGTATATTCTCGCACGTAAAGAGATAAAATACCCTTTAAAAAAATACTTTTTTTGGAAACAAATATCATCGGAATTGACAGAAATGGAAAAAATGTTCTAAATAACAATTGACTGGTTTCAAGAGTACTTTTTAATAAGTATAATCGAAACATTAATAAATTGCAGTTTTTATATTTTTTCTTACATCTTTTGAGCTCGTTTTTTGACCCTCTTCTTTTATTTATAATTAAATCTTACAACCCTCGAAAATATATATAAGCTTTGTGTCTCGGGGGAAAACGGGAATGGCGTTTTCAGTTTCGACGAGTTACGAATTCCTCTCACAAATTATTTTCTCCGATGATCAATAATCTCGAAAGAACGGAAAAACTTTTTGTCGATCGACCATACCTTCACCGATCCGCGAAAATCCGTACGGTACACAGGATACGACCATCGGGGGTGGCGACGACCCTTCGAATTATCTCCAGCGGTATCGAAACGCCGCGTCCGTCCGGTTTGTTTCCGCGAGGGTGAGAAGCGCTGTGTTTTTACAGGGGTGGAGCGGCGTGCGATTTGCGCGCGTGCCGAACGGGGATGTGCTGTACCATGAATACAAGAGAGAGAGGGAGAGAGAGAGAGAGAGAGAGAGGGGGGGGGAGAGAGAGAGATATTCGTGTGCGCGTCCAAAGAGCTAAAGATAGAGGCACCACAGCTGCAAGAGACAGGGGTGCCAAAAGGTCGATACTCCACAATGTGTTATATTGCCGGGTTCGTCGTGGCGCCTCTACTCTCGGATTTCGTTTATCAGCGTCGGAAGTGTTCGGCTTACTGCCACCCCCAAAGCGAGATGGAGTGCACGACGGCGCTAGATCTACCTCTATCTCTACAGTAAAGCTGGCGCGAAACAAAGTGAAACGGAAAACGTGGCCAAAGTACATTTGGGTGTGTCAGAGCGCACTGGGTTGACTCTGAAACACGTTAAAACATAGCTAGTACAGTAACAATGATACCGGAAATAGATTATCAAAATGCCGAGAATAAAACATAGCTATCGGAAATACCGATCATTAACTGCGGTAATAATTAATATCGACTTTATTATACTGATTGTTATCACTGATTCGAGCTTTATTGATAATACTTGAGATCTGTCAATGAAAAAAATTTAAGGCACGCGTCACGTTATCTTAGCATTATCAATATGAGTTTTAAACTTACGTCAGAAAGCGTAAAATGCGATAAATGTGATTTTTTTTCTTCATAAAGTTTATCGAGCTGAATGGCAGAGTAATGACGCTAAGTAATTAATCGATGCGAACTGTTAACGAAATTTTGATGAGCTATTTCAGAACGCGCCGTAAGGCAACGCAAAGTTCGCCAACGTAATCCGGTCCTGTCGTTTATCTAGAGCACTCGTCCCTGCTAAGGGAGCACTCTGGCGAGACGAAATCTCTTGCATGCTTGCGAAGCGTCCAAAGTTCGAGGAATTCTACTTGAAAATATATTGTACAAAATGCCTCAATTCAATGGCAATTGCGATATATTTTGAGATACGTTGCCTCAGTGGAAAATTGTACGATATTCAAGATCGCAAATGTTTTCTTTTCTGATAGCGTAATATTAAGATTATTATTTCAGAATATATTTTTATGGATGCACATCGATAAAAAAAGCCATTTAACAAATAAATATGTTATCAGTATCTATATAACTTATTTACATTGAATAAGTAAATATTACATATTTGATATAATATTTATTTAACCCAGCAATTTTTACGCAGTGCATTTATTATATATTTTTTTGATTTTCCTTCTCTTTCTTAAATTAATAAATACTATTACATTTTATTATAATATAAAAATATTATTACTAATATGTGTTCATTAAAGCACATTCATACGCCGCTTTATTGTAGACATAAATTACCAAAAGAAGAACGGCCTTATATTTGATGTTAATTCTTTGGAAAGTTTCATGCTGAGAAGTATTTTTGTAACGAAATTGATCGTGACAAGGAATAAAGAGGACCCTTTAATCGGTTTATTTTTGATCGATGCAGTAAAAAGTAGTGCTTCACGAACATCACCCGGGTGCTTATTTGTCTAATCGTCCTATCATTCAACGTATATGCAGTAGGCATATGAATGAAGATCGTCGGCAAACCGGACAGAGCATTCACATTGTTCGCTTTAACGTAGATAATTTCGTGGCGCCGGAACGCGTTAATTCACATCGTTATCGACAATTGTGCAAAAAGCCTAATGGTTGGCTATCTTCTAAATTTATGAAAATATTATGCAAAACGCATTTTTTCGGTTGCACGCGAATAAATAATTTCAGATTCATATAAATCATATTCATAAATATTAATATATATTAATTATATTATTAACGACATATTATTTTACGCAGAGAAACGAATAGTAGATACTTTTAGATATGTATTATTTAATGATTTATTTTCCCATTTGTATTATCTTGCGCTTATTTTTTTATAAAGTTACAAATTAAATGTACTTTTTTTCACATTAATTATCTATAAAAATCTATAAAAATTATGAATTTATGTACAATAGATAAAGTTGGTATATTATCTGGTTTCTTCTGTAACATACGAGAAATTCTTCAATTTTTGGGGGGGAGAAGAGTCAAAATGTTATCAACTAATAACGAAATTCTAAAAAGGCTAACTTTTTAAAAAAAGTTATTCAATCTACGATTTCCCGTGCACTTGTACATGTTAATCGTTACAAGTTTTAATGACGAACAAAGAGTTTAGGCATTCACGAATTAATCTCTGCCTTCGTAACACATCTTCACGCGTCGTGATTAATTAATTTCTTTCCGACTCCAGCTGCGAAGGCGGGCGTGCCAAAGGCGAGCGCGACCTTTCCCGGTCCTTATCCCTAATTTGTTCGCGTACATACGACGACGAATATGAATGAAAACAGGCGAGCGGAGGTCTCGTGCCAAATGCGGCGCGACACTTCTACGTAATGAGACAGTCTGGGCTCTCTCTGTGCCTGTCACATCTGAGGTCTATGCCTCGTGTCGCACGTGCGCCAACTATATACCCACCACCAGATGAATGCGGCCCGATATGGCGTTGTGCCGGCGGCGTGGCGTCTCTCTCGCGTGCCTCCGGACAGTCATACGTTTATTGTCCTTTGCCTGTGCATATATAATGCACCGGTGACTAAGAGAAATATCGCGCGTTTCCTCCGGTATTGGCCGCGCACGCGTTCCAATTAGCCTGAATTCCGCGGACAAAACTCTAAGCAAAATTCAAATATTGCTACTCAGCTAATATAATCGCTTGATAATTTCTCGATGTATTAAAAAGAATGACGTTTCAAAATTAAATAGAGGAACTTAAACGTATATGAATAAATGCATATTCACTTTGAAATTAAACACGCGCACTAATTATTTATGGGCGTAGAACGAAACTGATGTAGAACTGCGTTATTAGATAAGTAATACCTAACCAAATTAATCTGAAAGACCATCTAATAGAAAATTATTAAATGAATTCGAATTAGAATAACAAGAAAATATTCGCTTGATTTAAATTTTATGAACAGTTATGTGCCTTATTGTGCAATGTTTTCACAATTATCATATAAAATGTGGCAAAAATGTTATGATTTTGGTTGAAAAAGACAGATAGAGATCGAAAGCGGTTTTCGTTGCTCCTCGAAGGCCTGCACGTGAGCTTTGCGAGCTCGGCGTACCATCGTACGCTTAATGATAACGTTTCGCGGCTAATTAACTGGGGAATAATGCACTGTGTATTTTACCGTGCGCGTTCGTACGTTAATACAAATCGGTCGCGGTTACTCCGGTTACGGGTTTCGTGATTCAGAGACGCCATCCAAACGCGAGTGTGTATCGCCTTTGCGAATTAGTGCCGCACGCGCGAGCAAGCACGCGAGCTTGTAACGGCTCCTTGATGAGGTGTATTAATTCAACACCCTCGCGTCTTAAGCTCTAATTATCGCGCGATGGATAAAACATAAGACTACTTGATAGCGGAAAAATTAATGGACGCGCTGGAACCGTAGCGAAAGTCCCGTAAGGTTTTGCTGTTGTTGGCAAAACTTGAAATGCGAGCGGAGCCTGCGTTATCTCAAATTTGTTGTTTTATGTCTATTTATATCTGTTTTACTGCAGTTTTCAATGTCGCTCAGTTTTCTATACGACTTGAACGACTTCTCGTCGTTTTTTTTGCCGCAAAAGCGTTCAGCTTGTTATATTATTCGGAAGATGAGTTTTCCAGAGTGATCCAAGTCTAACGCTGACCCTGGTGCAAGTAATCGCTATTTGTCTGTTTCATAAAATAGTGCGGCGCAACAAGGTTTATTTTTTTAATACGCTTTTCGCTATTCGTCACGGTTTATTCGTCATTTGCGTATAACGCGCGTGTCACTGTATCATATGCGCCACCATTCCTCGTGTGTATCGCATATGCAAGGCAACATGGTGGTTTCGTTGCCGAGTTATAATTAACTCTATCGCAGGGCCGCACTAATATCATCCCGACTCTGGTATTCGACCTCACAATTTCATGCTCTGCTGATACTTATTATCCGGAGGAAAAGTGCAGTAATTCTCGATATACGTTGCAATATACGTAGCTTTCAATAAAAATTAAAAAATAAACAAAAGGAAGTAGTAATTCCACTAACGAAGAGATACACGTGTTCACGCAATTATCCTGTAGTCTATTTCCGCGTATAAACGCGTTGGTTTAAATTAATTGAAGTGAAATGAATTTCATAGATTTTGTATTTCTTTTTCTCTAGAAACAGAACTAACAAATTAATCGGGACTTATTTTATTTCAGTTAATCGAAATGAAATAATAACAAACATTATTCTGCAAATTATCACAATTTCTTTTTCCTAGAATTTAATTACGTTGATTCTGATTGCTATCTTAAATTTTGTCCATTTTCCAATTCATTATCTACGTGTAGCTTGTGTATTATTAATTCATTATCGCTGTTAATTAATTTAGATTTTATTTTATTAACGAGATGCTTGTTTAAACCGTGGAAGTTTTCGAAAGTCGTTAGTCCAAAAGGAGTATTCACGGTCTATAAGTAGCAGCCTTTGTGAAAGAGTTGTACTAACCCTCGCTCTGTTGCACTCGTTGTTCGAAGATAAAGTAACTTCCGCAGATTATCGATGGTTTAGAAGAAAGTTGTGCAAATTGTGGTTTGACTTTTTTCCATGCCGGCTTGTGATATGCTAATTGTACTTTTATTTTTATTTTTACCACTGCAATTATTATTTAATTATTTTAGAATTTGAATAAATAAAACCTCTCTCTCTCTCTCTCTCTCTCGATATATATATATATATATATATATATATATATATATATATAAAATATCACAGAAAATATATGTCTGTATATATATATATATATACACATACATATGTATTTATATATTATAAACAATTAATTAATTTAAGAAACTCGTCGTTTGTGATGCTAATGCGTCAAAGTGAAAATTATAGAGCATAAACTAATATCTAATGTTTCGAAAAGTAAAACATATTTTTAAACACCATTAAATTATTACATTGAGTGATAATAAATTTGTGAAAGAGGGAGGCTGAAAAAGTTATAACAAATATAATGTATATTCTTAAGAAAGAGAATCCCTAAGAATGTAATTCTATGCAACTTCTATGGAAAGAGAACACTTTGTTTATATCATCTATGTCAAGTGCTTTGGAGCTTAATGGAAACTCGGAAAAAACATGCAGAAAGGAAACCAGGGCATCCACATCCTGCATTCAATTGTGTTTTAAATACAATCGTGTATACACAAAGAAGAATCGCGAACCTTTACTTGGATTCTCGCAAATGACGATTGGTTTCCGTTGTGATTGAGCTTTTATTTCAAATATATGTACGTAAATTATAATATTAAATTTTTTCACGGTAAAATTCTCCAATTTCTTCTTAAAATATGACTATTGAACTTTTACATTAACTAAAAAAATATGTAAATTATCGATATTAGTTAATTATCAAAAGCATCACTAACATACACTATTATAGAAAAAGATAAAAAGTATCGGGAAATACTTTATTTTCTGATTTAAACACTTCTTTAATTTCACAAAATGTGTCATATACCAGCTGTTACTTATCGATCATCCCATTAGCTGTTTTTATTGCTACCATTACCATAATGGCGATATACATTGACGTTTAGGCCATGCTTTGATATGCAAAGTATAGTGGACGTTAAGATGCTTACAATGTTTAGCATACATAATCCTTCGCGCCTATCGTATGACCCACATATCGATCCATCGACTTCGAAGTCGACTCTTCGGCCGCGTTATCTACTGATAAATTGGCGCGATGGAACGTCAACGAGCGTCATAATGCACGCTTATGCAGCACGCTTGCGTCTGCTACACACGGACGCCGCTTGACTGGGCTATCTTTCGTATTTACGAGCCGCTATAAAGACCGATTCATTGCCATTATTGTTGAGTGTTTAATCCGAGTGAGTAAGCCGTCCTACGATTGCGTTTCGCTCGAATCGAAAATTGTTTTCTTCCGGCGCGACGTACCTCTCGACGGACTATCAACAGATTTCTCGGTTAATTTGATATTCCCGAAGTCAATCTTTACCATTTCCGTAAAAGATTCGCGTTAAGAAATATACAATCTTTTGAAACTGATCGTCATTATGCACGGCTTCGATACAGCCGTGACCAAATGTATGACGTCGGATGTATCCTTTCATGCCCCAGGCACGTAGACATTTATGCATTCACAGAAATTCCTGAAGATAAACCCCGAAGGCTTCTCAAGATTTATCTAACAATCAACGTATCTGTTCTCTTTCCTTTTGTAAGGGGGTATTCGACTTCGATCATTAGGCCGTTTCTTTTCAGTTGCCACGATAAGCTTTTCTTCTATCTCCTTTCTCTTTCCTCGAAGCCTGCGCACACAACTGTGCTATTTTAAATGCTGAAAGTGTCAGAATAACTCAAAAGAACAGGTTTGTCCCTGTCTTTAACTTTCCGATGTTATACACGGTGAAGTCACTTGAATTCTTTGTCCTTCAGCGTCACGCAACTATTAGCATAATTTTTTGTCGAGCTTGTGCGAGTCATGTATCAATTTTATTATACATTAACTTTATTCGGTCATTTCTTAATTTGAAGAAAAAAGTTTCGTAGATATAATTATTTACATTGGGTATTAGAGAAAAGGGGAGTTGTCTGATTTTAAAACAACCATGCTGTTTAATAAAAGTGACATCGCGCGCGATATCTCTCGGCTGCACGATTAAAACGAATTCAATTTCACAGCTACGCACAGCCTCACAGTGTTCTTTTTTTTTTCACTCGTTTATCAAATTTAATCGCACGTTTGTGGCGTATCTAGGTCGCGATGTGCAATTTCTCGCGACCAAAAATGTAGAAACTCGAAAATCCCTTTTAATTATTCAACGTTTCCATTAATACTGAATAAAATTCAATGGTTCGTTCTTTGAAAGATTAGCAGATCGAATGAGAGTTATATTTAGCAAGAAATGTCCCATTTTTCATATAATCAAGAAAGGGGAATGACGGAAAGAATTTATTTACCACAATGTATAGGCTGGTTCCCTCGTTGCTTGACCGATTTGCTATAAGAATCTTCAATGTCGATCGCATCGTCGTCGAAAATACCAGTTATCTCATGGCTCCCATTGTTACACACGTAGAATATCGCCTCTTCCGATCGCTCATTGTTCGAAGTCACCGCTGCTCCCATTTATCTGCCAAGATAAAAGCATGGGGTTATCGGCGCATCTAATCTGCGATTCTTGCTAACGCAATTTGCACGCGAATCGTTAGATTTATGAGATTACGAGATTGTGAACCTGCAGCATAAAAAATCCATGGGCAACTTTTATTTTTTAGCTCTTGAAAGATCATAAATTTTCGAAGTTTTGTTGTAGAATTTTAACTAATTCTCAAATTTTAATTAAAGCTAGTAATTAGAGTTCTTAAGATTGCAAGTTCTTAAAAGTTTAATTTAATCTTTAATTTTTTAAAATATATTTTATTTAAATCTCTAGAAGAGTCAGTTAAACTATTATTATAATTTTTCGTAATTGCATTCGGATGAAAAATCTAACGCGTATCTTTTTTTTTACATATTATACGGTATACAAATGTAACGTATTTTTAAATAAAAAATTGAGCTAATGTGTTGATCTAGATTTACGTTTAAAACAAAAATTAATTTGATTGCAAATAAACATTCATTAACCATTTATTTCCAGCATGACAAGTTAATATAGTAGCGAATCCTTTAGTCCTTTGATTTATACGGTGACTTCTCTGCAGCTGACACGATTCAACTTGCGCCGAGAGCCATTTCGCGAGTAATAACGATCGAAAGATCAAAGCCGCTTTCCGCTGAATGCATTTCGTGCGACGATACACGATCGAAACATTTGCATGTTACGTAAATTTGTATTCGAATATACTGATGTGCGCGGTATACGTGGAAATGCGTGAATATAGAGAAGGAGACGACTTGTATCCCTCATGCTCCTTCCCACGAGTGCCATATCCGAACCTGAAAATGTACAACCTCCATTTGCTGCACCCTTGGTACAAAGTATATCGCGAGCGGAATAATGCATCTCACGAATGACGAATAAAAGCGATAGCCAAGTGTGAGCAGTTCGTGCATTTATGTATGAAAAAAAATGCGAGGCAATGCACGATCTTTCGTTATTTAATTTAATTTACTGAATAATTTTTTTAATGGAGAGTTCGGATTCTTATTAGAATTACAGTTTCTAAATTAAAAAACCAACTTTGTGAATATCCAGATATAATAAAGTTTATAATAAATTATCAGTTTTATGACTTATTATATTTTTTTGTGTGTTGCGTATTTTTCACAAAATCATTTCTTTATAAACTTTATAAGTATTAGTCATCTCTTTAGTGGGAATATAATTATAAAGTTTTTTTATGTGACGTATTTCACATGTGTCTCAATAGCCATTTCCTGTTCTTCTACGATGTTGTCAAAGCTCGATAACACATCAGTATAATTTGTAGGCCGTCTCATCATTAAGGCTAACTCAATCTGCGAAAGCGCGACTCTTGGCTTTGCGAGTTTAAATTGGGAGGCGCGACGGCGCGTGAATAATACGCGTGGAGATGAATTTCGCCTCGACAATCATCTTAAGTCGTCATTTGTTAAGCACAAATTGTGGGGAACAGAGACGCCTTTAAGCCCTTCGCACAGTCGCATCTCGAACCGATTCATACAGAGATCGCGATAACAGAAAACGGCTGCAGTGACGAGCATCGAGATGTAAATCTCTTAGAGAAGCTATCAGCACGTGCGTGCGTGTTGCAATTAATAAAATACTTTGCAACGTTTATTAATGTTTTTATAAAGATAATTCTTTGTGATACAAGATATAGATAATTGTTAATTGCGATCTAATGGTATACAGTTACTTGCTCCAATTAGTCACACATATATACACATGTATATATCTCGCGATTGAACGTTTCTTTCTTAGCGTATGTCTGAAATAAATTACGATCATACATTAAATTCACAGTATGTCTACGTCCGACGCTGCAACGGTGAATAACATTCTTTTCTGCAATTCTGTTTCCGTCATTTTTTCCGTCGTGGTTGCAGTTTTAATAAAATCTTCGCGTTTTTATCCTTTGATTACGTTTCCACGCAGCAAACATTATTATCCGCCAACATCTTTTCTTGAGCTTTTCTTTCCAGCACAAATTCTCATTTCCCCGGCGCGAGGGCACAGTTTTCTTTCACGTCAAGCATAACAACGTGGTGATGAGGTGCGTACAATGAAAACACGCTCAACGCTCATTTGGCACTATGGTCTAGTCTCCGTGAAGAGGAAAAAAACAAGGAAAAAAGGGAAAATTCTTTTTTTCCCAGCGTAATTGGGGGAACGACGTTAATGAAAAAATATTTATTTGAGAGTCCGCAAACAATACGCGCGAAAGTAGAATTCACGCGGAAACGTTGCGAAACCATTGCGTGTATCTTTGATAAATATACTTCCTATATGACGCGTTCGATATGACATGTTTTCTAACTTTAACGATACATTATATTTTTTTACTCACACCGCTGAAACTTTATTTATAAAAAATCCTTTAGTTTCGTTCGGGAAATTATTGATGACGGCTCGATACTTTTGCGTACAAGGAAGAACCGATTACGAATTTTCAATCGAGATGTCAGTTAAACAGAATTATTAAAAAAATGGCGTGGCTGGGACACCCTGTATAATGGCGTCAGCGTAAAATCGAAGCGTTCTCGACGGGAAAAAAACGTCTCCTTTGTTCTCCTGCCGGTGTGTCCGTGCATGCACACTCCACGGCACGTCTGGCCAAATGTACATACATCTATAATCACGCACGGTCGAACTCGTGGCCGGGGGCACGCTGCTGCGTGCACAATACAACGCACTGTTCGACACGCATCAGCCGTCTCATCCACCACGGATACAAACCGTATCGTGAAAACGTGACAAACATCTCGAAATATCTACGTCTATCCTATTTTACGAAATAAAATTTGAAACGAACGGATTGCGTTTACTCCTTAACTGACAGGTTGATTTTTTTCTCGCGAAGAAAATGTCCCATAAAAAAAAGTCGTCTCCGCACGTATCGTTTTCAACTCTGCGTAATTCAATTCCGCGCGAGTTTCTACGCGCGTAATTCATGCCTGGTCGTCGGATACCAGATGGTCGACGACTGGTTGTCGTGGAAATTATCTCTGAACGGTCAGAACTTAGACGGGAATCCAAACACTGCCCGTCACGGGACGCACGAGATTTCCGGCGTTACAGCGCCGGCGAATTCAATTTCGTCGGGAGCATGAAAATGTATCAACCGAATATCGGCTTTAAAGCGTGCAGTTTCGGCTGCGTGGCGCCAGAGGATTCTATTTTAGTTCATATAAATGCAAATAACTTTCCGAGACAGCTCTTTAGTTATCAACGTTATTTTAATAATATTTTTTTACTGTTTGATATATATACATGTATATATTAATAAAAATTGTTTTATTACACAGCTAAAGCTACATCTTTTAAAAGCAGTTTCGATTCATGCATTATTCAAAACACTTTAAAAATACTTTTATATTAAAAATATATATATTATATGTATATTATTTTGATATAAAAATAATTTAAAAGCGTTTCTAATAATGCACCGAAATTGTTTTCAGAAATATAGTCTTAGTGTGTAATTCAGTTAAAACAAAAATCATTTTAATTACTTAGACAAAATTATCAATCATTAACGATGGCTACCACGATAAATAACGTCAGTCGGCGAGCGTCACCGAGTTTCGCCTAGACGACGGCGAGCTCTTGAATTCCGCATAGCATTCGATCGAGTATGCGAGTCTCGTCCGTGCTTGCGTCCGTGCGTCGCCGGAAGTTGTGGCGGTCCTTTACAAAAGCGACGAGGAACAAAAAGAGAGAGAGAGAGAGAGAGAAAGAGAGGTAGAGCTCTCCTTCCTCTTACTCTTGTGCGGTTCTCCATCTCGTCGTGCACACCTCTTCGTCTTTGACGCACGTCTCTCCCGCCAATGACACGGCAATAGCGACGTGGTTCAAGGACAGCACGCGACGACGACCAAGAAGAAGAAACGTTTCTCAAGTCGCCTCGTCGGACGGATGCGCCATGAACTTCTTCTCGCCGTGTACAATTCTTCTCTTCCCCCGCGATATTTTTCTTCTGGCCCGCACAATGGCCGCGTATGTCGCCACTGTGACGACGGGGCGACGACGGCGAAAGTCAATTACGTGAGAATCGCGCTTTAGCGAGGCATGCGAAGTGCGCGACGATGACTGTCGCGAATGGGAAATTCTCGAAAGAGTGCTTTTACGCACTCATTGAAAGGGACGGATTTATCGATTCTTCTTCGTTCCCCGGCTGGTCTTATCCGGTAACAGCGCGCTTTGCGTCATAGCGGAACTAGCGAAGTTTGCGCTACGTCACAATGACAATGTCATAAAGACGATCTTAGAGGCTTGCGGCTCTCTCGATCTTAATATTACTTGAAGACCTTATATTATCTTGCGTCTCGGGGAAATAAGTAATTATTACGAAACCGAACGAATTTTAAATTAAACAGCGAAAGGGATATATAGTATAATGTCTATTAAATATATCACTCTCTAAAGAATTATTTTGTTTCAGAAAAAAGTCAACGAGATAATGGATAATATTGGAGGAATTAGTTCTTTGATTTTAATAATTTTGTTTATCAATTATAGACATTAAAAAAAAAGAAGAAATTATGAACGTTGTGAGATCGAAGAAAAATAGTCTTAAAGTCTTTAAAAGAGTTTTAGTTTTTCTTTAGCGAGTCGAGATTTCTATGTTTTTCTATGCAAACTGTTTTCGCTGCGGCGAGCAGTACGGTGTGCAAATGGTACGTGCATTTTGCACCAAGTTTCCGGCCGGTCTCCCGCAGAGGTAACTCGGTCAAATTTCACGCTGATAACACCGTGAATATTTCACTTTGTTTCGGAGCGCGAGCTGTGTGCAACGCCGGAGTGAGCAACGCGCGCGCGGAGCACCTTGCGTTCTTGACTGCAACCCCTTGGGCAATATTTACCACCATGGGACCGTTATCGATCGCCTTTTCTTCCTCTCACTCTGTTTCCACGGTTTCGAGGCGGTCCTTATGCGGGCTCTTACGGCCCCGCGTATCTCGGCGCAGGATAACTTAACAACGTAAAGTTGCTCTTCTTCGCAAACGTGCGTAAGCGATAGATCTTCTTTCCGCAAGTACATGAAAATAAAGAGAAAAATCTAGACACTTTGGATATAGGAGACTATACGCGGACATGCTTATCTATCATTCTCCTTTTCTTTTTTTTATTATTATTTTATTATTATTACTGTTAGATATTAAAGAATCAAATTTTAATCAATTCCTTGAGTTAAGTAAGATTTTGTTTTTTTTCCACTTTTATGTATGCCGAAATCTATTATTTTTACACAAAACATGTGAAAAGAAACTGCTTTATCTAATTCATTTTTGTGATTGAGTTGCTTAGTTTCAAGATAAGTCGCGTTTACATATATTAGCGTATGCATCTAGAAAATAAAAAGCTAAAGCCGAATCAAATTTAACATTTCCTGAATTAAATAGTTTAATTCCATTGTTTTGGTTATATAGTTAAATTAAAGATAATATTGAGGGAACAACAATTGACCTATTGGAATAATTAAAAAATGTAACTTGAATATAATTGGACACTACGAATTGAATAATGTAGAAGAAATACTTGAAAGATTTTTTTCATATTGAATTTGAATCGATATATAAAATTACAAGAAATATTTACACCAGTTATGGTCGAATATAAAGCTTGTCTTTAATTAATTATATTAGTTACATTTTCACATGTTGATCTAATATTCTCTTTTATTTTTATCTTTCATGCTGTTAGTTACGAGTGTTACAGCAGCTATTCCAGTAGCTTGTTTATGTGAAGTATAGCTGAGATAAATTAATACGATGATTACGGCGCCGGATATACTTATCGCTGGCGTAATATATATCACCGATTGATCGTAACGAATAAAACCGGCTGACGCGGGATTGATATTACGTTACGTTACACTGTTGCATCGTCGCAAACGAAGCCCGTCATTCGACAGAAATACATTCTTGTGTTGGCTAATCAATGCCAAAAATTTCGAAACTCTCAAAACAAAACGTGAAAATATTAAAAAATTATTTTGCTTTTTATAAAAAATGCTGCGCGTGATACTACCGTGTAAAAAAATCTGAAAAATCTCTCTTGTTTTTTTAAATTTATATTTTACTCCCTATATTTTACCTCTCTATTTTCTAAAACAAGCCGTCGCTACGTCCCATCTATTTTTAGACAGACGGGTATTGCACAATACATCTTCGATAATACCGGGCGATCAATATCGCCAATTTCCGCCTTCGAAGTTCGCATTTTCCTACACCGGAGAAGAAATCCTCGACTGGTGCGTGACACGTTCCAATTAACGAGAAGTCAATTTCACCTGCAACTCATGGCCGACGACGTCGTGTCACGGAGACGTGACGTTTTCCCTTGAACGATTCGCGCAAGACACACCTGAGGAGATCCGTTTCTCGTGGCATCAGGGTTTATAGCCATACTGAAATGTGAAACAAATACTCGTCTATACGCGGCAATGTTACGTTTATAACAAAACTCGATCTCGATTCTTATGCACTATCGCATAAGTGATTTTAATGCAACTATGATCCAATTATAAAAAGTTAATTCTTTGTTTAAGTTCAAAATATTTACGATTGAGAGTTTTGTAACTGCAATATTCTTTGTAAGAAAGAGAAACAGTTTCATATCTTATATTTTTTTCTCTTGTTTTGACAATATAATTTAAAAATATATATGTTTTTCTTATTATATCTTTAGATTTAAAGAGATAATATATTTATCTCTAAAATTGCAATGAGCAACAATAATGCGCTTCTGTGTGTTAGATTACATACACAGCATTATCAGTCCGCTAAGTTTCCTTGTTTCTCAAGTGGAAATCCATAAAAAGTTGAAACGTGAAAACTTAAAAAGATATTGAATTTTTATGTTTGAAAAACAAATGTTTGTAAAATTCTATTTTACAAGAAAAATGGAAATTATTTCACACTAGACATATGAATTAAGCAAACATGAAAAAAGTACCTTTATTTAACTGCTTAAAATAAACTGCTTCTCTACATCATCTAGCAAGTGCGTCGAGTCTTATCGTTAAGTCGGATATTCATGGTCCCTTCTATACAGGTATTTAAAAGAGCCGCTTCAGTCCTATCATCTACTAGCTCTATCCGTGCGTCATCATATCTTCAGGTGGTAGGGGCGCGGTAAACCGGCTCTCTAAGCCTAAACAAACTTCTCTATCCATTCAATAACGCCGTTGAGCGGACTATCTTGCCCCAGGGAAATACACGTCGTGGCCTATATCACGTATTCTATCCTAATCGCTATCTGTAATCATATTTGTAATTGAATTCTACATTTCGTATAGATATTTATCTTGTATATTACGAATAAACTCAAATGGTTTTATCAATATATAGCTCAGTATCGTAATTATAATTCAATTATTAAAAAATTTGTTGGTTTAAAAACGTACGGTATTGTAGTATTTTTATAAAATGGGAAGATATTACACAGACTCTTTATCTTATATGGAAATATCTTTCTTGTATACGGAAAAATGACGTATTAACAATATTAGTCTAATTAGAAACAACCTGTTAGTTAATTAATAAAATTATTTTCAATTAGTTTTAATGCTGTGTGTATTGTCATAATTTTTTCCGTGTACTTTCTTTTAATTTTATTGTAACATAATTTTTAAAAAGATACCATTTTTATTTTTATGTCGTGAGTTTTATCGAACTCACCATGTATCTCTTTCGTTTCTTAATTTTGATGCGTTTTTCTTTCGGATTTTTTTTTAATCTGCAACCATTCATTCGTTACACTGCGACACAACAGAACTGGCCAGCTAAGATTCGAGGAAATGACCGGGCTCAGTCTTCAAGGCTACCTGTTATGAGAGCGCACGTCTCTCACTGGTCGCGCACGTAAATGGAAACCTGAACAAGAGAAAGAAACGGTGGGCAAAGTCGCTGCCAGACAAACGTTAAAGAGCGACTGTCTCGTCTAGCTGGACATTTATTCGGGCGAGACCGTCGGTATCGTGCGTTTCAGCACATAGAAATATGGCGAAGTATACGTACTTTCCGCAATTTCTTTTTCCGTCAAAGCTTTGTCCTTTTGTACGTGGAGTCCGCAAAATAAGTATACCTCTTCACTGATTTTGCAACTTGATGTGCCTGTGACACAAAAGAAACTATTTTATTTAGTATAACTATCCTTGTCGCTTTCTTAATCATTTTCATCAAGCATCATAGATTAAGTAATTCCATGTTCGAAACTGCTACAAATTTTTTCCTAGGAAATATATCCTGCATAACATTAATTTAAAATTTTACAATATAACGATTAACGATTGATCAAAAATTCAACATTGCAATTTCCATGCGAAAATTGACATCAATTTTCAATAGAAAAGAGCACAGTTCAATTGTACCTTTTACAATTATAATTAATCTAGTAATAAAAAATTAAATATTTTTTATTTGTAAAAAATTAAATTTTGAATGTCTCACAAGCATGATAAAAATTACATTCTTATTTAGCAAAAAGAATAAATGATTTAACAAGATTTATTAATTAATCATGTACTGATATATTTTAGGTAGCAAAATGTGTATATGAGTTTATAAAACTGCCACGCCCTGTATCGTAAATAATGTCACTGCGCGTCACGCAATTGCGTATTGATCCTCAACGATAGGACCTCGACCTTGGTCCTTGAAATGTCCCCGGTGCATCGACCCTTTCTGAAACATCCTGTATCACCGCGAAGAGTACGGCCATGCAATATTTATCATGTCCGTCTAACCGTTAGGAACAGAAGTGTAGATATATTTATAGACAATCTTTCACACGAACGCTTCCGCTGATTTTTATCGACCATTCCTAAATTTGAAATCAGTATGGCTAACTTTTATTATGATGATTGAACGCGGCACAGAAAGATAAAATTTCTTTTTCATAAATCGTACGATAATAAAACCAGTAATACTCCTTAACTCAATAACTTAATATAAAATTATTGATTTGATGTCTTTTAATTAGAGCAGCTTTAAATTACCTATTTTTATCCATTTTTAATGTCTATTAATATCATATTTCTCTGCATTATACATATATCTAAATTCCACATTATTAAACGCCACCATATGTATTAAATAAAGAAATATACTTCAAATATTTAAAAAAATAAAATAAAAAATTTTTAGGGAAGAAAATGTATCTTTAAATTTTGTAGAGAGAAAAAAATTTTTATATACATTTTTCTCGTAAAACACAGCTTTGTAAGAAATAGATATAGATTTGTATGAAATAGATATAGTGTATTTGATATTTCGTTAATTGAAATATAATTAATTGATGATAATACTTTTAAAAAATTCAAGATCTTTTCAATTTATTACTCGAAATACAATAGAAGCATGAATTTTTCCGTCGACTTGTAGTGTGCTAACGAGTGTATTCAGAGACGAGAGTCATTCCTCGGTGTTGCCTCCCATGCTTTCACCAATATGATTTTATGTCTCGTGAAAGAGAGGAAAAGCTGTCCACCAACAACATACACCTCTAAATCTGTGAATTATGATGACATGCCATACGCTGTCGGAACGAATTCTACAACAGTGGACCCATAATACATCATGTTAGCGACGCGACTGCTCACCGCAGAATTTTGCCATTTTGCACAAAGAGACGGTGCTTGACAGAGAATCCAATATTGCGTGGGAGTTGGCCATGGGGGTTGGTAAGGGGTTCCAGCCCCGTCTTTGTCAGACAGGCCGACGCCCTTGCGACGCGGACATCGACCGTACTTCACCAGACTTTGAAATATCCAGACTTGAGTTAGACGAAGAATATTGATACTTTGACAAGTTATCTGATACTGCAAATCGATGTTAGATTCAATAAATCTGTTCAAAAATACTTTCCAAATCTTTTCCAAGAAAACACTTCTATGATAACAGATTCCCGAAAGTAAATGAAAATAATGCATTATCTTTTTATTTTATTTTTACATAATAAAATTATCTATAATTTAATTTATTTTATATTGTTCAACATTTCGGTTGTGCCGTTAAAATATCGATTTTCCTGGGCTAAGAATCAAATTAAAGAAAATAAAAAATCAAGCATTTTGCCATGATGAAAGTGTTGTAAGCATCCCTATTCACGCCTCGGGTTTCTCCCCATTCGAATTGCTCCTGTTTCAATACGTTTAGTTCGCACAGCATGTAAGAATCGAGATCGATTAACGAAGTTACGCTTGTCAAGACACACCCTCGGGTTGTAAGCGCGTAAATTGCCACATTTTTCTACGAAAGAAGACGAAGTATATTTTATGCTGTAGTAAATTACGAGCGCAATTTGTAAGAATGAGTTATTGCAATCAGTGATTTCATGTAATAATTATATATCAATTAGAGAGAGAAAAGAGAGAGAAAGAATTTAAAAATGAATCTATCATTTTATTGACATATTGTTTAGTTATAATTACTAAACATCTTTATATTTTATAAATAATTATTACTTGATATTTATGATACCTATTTATAAATTACAATAAAATTTATCAAGAAACTATTAATATAATTTACAATAAAATATATCAAGAGATGTTCTTTATTTATTTCGTGGAGAAATAATGACGACTGATGAAACTCGCCATGCAAATTTTGCTCTTGATTCTTAGAGGAAATCGTATATTCTTCGCACGCAACGATTGCCAATTTCCGTTGATCGTTCAACGAATCATTCGCCAGAATCTAATTTTCTCGGGTATACTTGCGAAATTTTCGTAAATTAATCTATCCGGCGTATTTCGCAGAAAAAAAGAAGAAATATGCGAACAAAACAAAATAATACACTACACGTTAAAACATGTAGTATATAAAATTTTATTAAAATAAAACATTGCTGTACTATCTCATTTATTTTGTTTATGTTTAAAATTAAAATAAGATCAAGGCTTTTGTATTTTAAAATTATCAGAAGGTCTTAACTATTATGATCGACACTCTAAGCAATTTTTAAATGTCAAGTACATGCAGAAATATTGTAATAGCCGCGCCCTTCCTTCCATCAGTGATGTTAAAAATATATATGCCCAGGAAAATATATTTAAAATAAAGGAAAAAGAAATTAAATTTAATACTTTGTGATTAACATCATAATATATGAAAAGAGCGACAATTTTATTTACCAAATAATCTGTATTTACTAAATATCCTAGATAAAATGTCAATTCCGCAACATCTTACACGATTATTGCCTAATCTTAAACATGCTTGCGACATTTTCACACGTACTGTCTGGCATTAAAAGAACGAAGCTGTTTCAACATGCGAATCAGCGACGTCCTTCGCGAACGTTTTTCGCAAGACTCGAGGACGGCTGTTATTGATCAGAAGGCAGGTTTCGAAGCCGGGAGCAGCTCAGCTGCTACCCTTGTCCTTTTCGAGCCTGTGCGCGCACGTGGCCATCGCTCGCGCCCCATTCATAACAACCCCCAGCAACACCCTAAGATCACCCTAACCGAGGTACACAGCTGTTGCCATGGGAGACATATCGGTAGCTTATTAAGACAGCGTCGCTCCTCAACGACTTTTATCGGCCGATCGTTATAGGGACGTCGCCGTTTATTGCTTGCGCGATTGCTTTTGCGACGCGATGGACTGCTTTAATGAGAATGCGGTGCTTTGATGTCGAGCGACAGCTCTTAATTGCAAATCAGTTTTCAGTAGCGCGAGATGTTTATTTTTTTCGCGTGTCCATTTATATGTATTTATAACATGTTTCAATTTCCTGTTGAAATCGTGCGACGTTTCTCTTGAAGTTTTATTTTAAACAGCGGAAGTAGCGACCGTCGCCGTGTTTTTTATCATCTAGCACATCCTAAAGATAAATATCTGCTTTCTGTTACAGACCTTTCGAAGAATCGTTTCAGTGAGTTACCGGAGGAAGTCACGGAATTTCCATTCCTCGAAAAGCTGCATCTTTATCATAATGCCATAAGAATAATCCCGGAAACCATCGTAATGCTCCAGTCCCTGAACTACCTCGATCTTAGGTTGGTATACAAGTGTACATATTTACACATACACACGTACATCTTGGATTGCGCGATACAGTATCGTAAGCATCCTGTATGATATGGTGTCACGGCGTCGATAACGCTAAGCTTTCGCTAGACTACGCAGCACAGTATAATTATAATTTTTTTATTACTTTGAAATTCATTAAGATAATAATTGATATTAACCACATGTAATTATATATAATTGATATTAACTACATATAATTAATTATTGATTATATTCATATAATTATATTTATTGAGTAATTCTTCGATTCAAAGAAAGGAGCTTCGACAAAAGTAGCATACTTCAACAATAGTTTTTTAAATAAATCCGTATCTAAAAAAATATATCTTATTCCGAAATATTCTATTAAATTATTAAATAAATTTATTAAAATAATACATTTTAAAATTTATATTAATTTATTAAAAGAATTTAATCAAATTAAATAATTACTGTTTTCTACTTATTGATTATTCGTTTGAAAAAAAGCTTCAATTTGTGACAAATATAAATTCAATGAGAGGTCTGATGAATTTATTTAAAGAAGATAATATTCTGATTCATAGTCGAAACCAATTGACGTCCCTACCTCGAGAGATATGCAGGCTACCCCTTCAGACTTTGCTAGTCGCGCACAACAGATTAGCATCTCTGCCAGACGAGCTGGGCAAGATGACAGCATTAGCAGAACTGGACGCAGGTTGCAACGAAATCACGAGTCTTCCACCTCGAATAGGCGACCTTGCGCGGCTCCGGTCTCTAGACCTGAGGAGCAACTTGCTGGTGCACCTGCCTATAGGTAGGCCCGCCTCTTTAATATAATATGATTGCGACACATACAGCAGATGTTTATCACGCTCGGATAAACTCACTGCTTTAATCGATTGCTTTAACAGCTTTAATGCGATTAAGAAATAATTATATCTGTTCTGAAAAATAGATAACTTGCTAAAAACATTAAAGAGAGTCAGTCTTTATATAAATTAGTTTTAAATAGACTTTTTCTTATTTGTTAAACTAACAAAATTGATTCTAAATAAAAAGAGATGTTTAAAAATAAAAAATATTAATATTAGTTATAACTATTCTGAAATGAAAAAAATAAGCGTCTCACTTAATGATCAAGTGCGAGAAATTAGTTTAAATCGTATTTTCACATAGAACTGACGTACCTGAGGCTCGTGAAGCTGGATATTAGCGGCAATCGAATATCTGTACTTCCAAACGAGATGAGGAAGATGAAGAGCTTGGTGGATTTCAAATTGTCCGACAATCCGCTGACCTCGCCGCCTGCCTCGGTGAGCATTATACCATCTATGATTCGTTCCTTATCGCTTAAATCTCCTTCCTGCGGTACATACTCCTACGCTCTTTCCTCGACGGTCTTTTTCTAATAAAACCGTATGCGAAGATTACTTCACCAATCGAAGTGTCGTTTCCTTCAGTCACAGTCTGCCTACGGAATTGCCTGTGATTGCGAAACCGGTGCCTTTCGCTTCGCCACTTTATTCGAAATTTTATTTGAATTCACGAATCAATATCTCGCTACTCTAGAACATTTAATATCATTTTATATAAGGTAACCCCAGTATATATGCCGTATATACTTATGGAAAACTCAATTTATCAGGCATTATTTACTATGTTTAAAGTAAATAAACTATATATAACAATAAAAATGTTGTACTGTCTACTACTATAAAAAAGATTAAATATAAAAGTGAAATATTAATTTTCTTCTATTTGAAAAAAAATTTTTTTGAAAAAATAAGTTGAATGTAAAATATAAGAATTAAGTACTTGTATATTGGAATACTCCATTCTTTATTATTCTATTACAATTACGTATCTATACGTCTATAAATAATTTCTAAGCCTTTACACTATCTACAGAGAAAATAGTTATTTTACGTAGACTGTAATACATAGCTGCATTGATAAATTGATTCAATTACGATAATTTCATTAATATTAACAGTAAAAAAAAACTAAAATTCTAATACAATATTAAGGTAGCATAAAAGCTTATAACAGAGCGATTGCAAGCAAACCTTCACTCCTTTTATTTTTTCTGACCTCTGCGGCATAAATACCGGAATTACCCAAGAGACAACGAAACGGAGAAAATGCAGGGCATCTTGTCTTCTCCCGAGAATATTGATCTCATGCGCTAAAAGATCGTTCTCACTGCCGATTTCAGCTATGCATTCGCGGGCGAACGCACATTTTCAAGTACTTGGAGAGGCAGGCAGCGAAGCACGAGAGGGCCAGAGGTGGTCGAACGCGGCGGGTACCACTGGATGCGAGAGGTCACGCGACATTGGACACGAGGTCGCACCGGCGGCACAACGTCGACAGCGGGTACAGCACTAGCGACGGTGTCGACAAACGTTGGTCCCAGGAAATCCACAGCGCGGTTAGTTTCACCGTCGCTCTCATGGCCTTTCCGCTATCGCTACATCTTCTGTACACGCTATACAACTACTTCCTCACAACGCTATTCGGCGAGCCTACCGCCGAATTATCCGAGGACTTCTGACCCGAAGTTCCATGCGGATAATCGGTCATATGAATAAACCGGAGCACAAAGGCTTTCGCTTTTATTTTATCGAAGGAGAAACTTCGATAGATATAAATAAATATTGGTGTATAATTAAAGTAGAGTAATAATACCTCTAATTTTTTAATGAGAAAATTGGAAAAAATGCGGAAAAAAATTAATGAGGATATTACAGCGTATGTTTATACATACATCTAATTAAAGTACTTATTTGTGTGAATAGAGATAGATACTAGTAGATGTGTGTGTGTGTGTGTTTGTTAAAATATTTAACAATAACAGTAACATATTGTGATACATATTATTGTTTTATATTTTTACTTTAGAACAAGTGCTTTATTATTTCTTAATTTTCTTTTTTCAAAGGTCTATAACTCTTTTATTCACATGACCTCTTAGCATTGTTTTAGAAAAATTATGTATATATCTTTTTGTAAATTTTTGTTGCAATCTTTGTATATAAGTTATTGTACAAAAAGAGTTTTGTCTGAAAAAGACGAGCGATTTTACGTTTTCATCTCTAGTTGAAATTATTGTACAAAATGCACGAATAAAATTCTATCCATGCGTAAAATATACACAACTCACGATTTTACATGCCTCCTATTGGCCACCGTTTACAGGTACATGACGGCGAAGTTCGCAGCTTATGGCGGCAGGAATGTTCACCGCTCTCGATAACGCTGCCGCACGAGGTAGGCATGAACGGATCTTGCAGCGGCACGTCGACGCCCAGCACGATTTCACCCGGGGAGCACACGTCCCTGGAAGATGAATTAGGCAAGGTAGGTTAATACGTAGGACTCTGACAAAAATTAATTAACCACCATTCTAATTATAAAAAAAGGAAATTAAATAAAGTGCTTTTTATTAATAATGTTTTTTTTTGTATGTAGGAATAATGTCAATATTTTCTCTATTTTTTATATTCAGCAAACAAAAATGTCGATCATCATAATTGCCGATTCTATTTACGAAGGACTACAACTAGAAACTGTGTAATATTTCAAAGTAATTACGTTTTCGTGACGACCAAAATATAGAGAAGTTAGGTTGTTACAAAAGGAGTATAATTAGTATAACACCAATATAATTCTGATAATTGAATAGGATAATGAAAAGATACACTATTGTTATCAAGAGGCTTATCGCACTATTTCTACTTGAAATAAGTGCTTAAGCAAGCAATAGACTATACTAATAGGAACTTTAAAAGATGACGTAACCACTATATTTAGCTGTCGAATAGACTCAAGTTGAGCTACGATAATAATTGTCGTCTCGACAAGTCGTTTGGCTGTCGCTCAAATCTCGTTATAAAGCCTTGACCCAATAAAATGTTAACGACGTTTTAAAATTACTGATGTATCAACAGTAAATATTCGTGTATATTTTGTGTATACGACGAAATTACGTGCTTTCTCACATTTACTGTTTCTCTCACGTATCGAAAGCTGAGAGATAATTCTTCAACAAGACTGAAATCTATTGTATAATTTTATTTAAAATGTAATTGACAAAACGCAATTCTTGTGGCACAAAAGATAACATTAATTAAAAGAATTGAAAACTTTACTTTTTATCTAGAATCGAAGATTTTAAATATCCTATAAGAAAGATTAAAAAGATAAAATTAAATTAATATTAAATTTGAAAACTTCTGTCTTATTATTAAAAAAGTTGTTTCTTATGAAGATAAAAATTAAAAATTATAGTTCACGATATCAAAAATCTCTTGTAGGCGATGATACTGCACGATCAACTGGAAAAGAGGAGATTGGAGAGAAGCACCTCGGAGAATGGAGCGGACATTAGAAGACCGATGATCTCCGGCCTTCATCACACATCGATTACGCCACCGGGGTGAGTGAAGCCTTTCACTACGATAATCAATGGGTTAATTACCTGATTCGCGTGCTTTCCCTCGAAATAAATGAGCGCGGTCCTTCGATGTTTGCCATTGATATTGTGATACGAATTGTTACGGTAGTTTAAACATATACATACGGATATTTGCATGCATGCATGTGCATTATCGTGGCTGGCAATCCCTTTTTACAGCCATCTGGAGTCTACGCATTTGACGAGTCAGACGCAGATATCGTCCGCACAGCAATCGGTACACCCGCTCCAAACTGCAACGGGTCCCGCTACGATGGTGAACGGCGACGATAAGAGGCCGTTCAATCACATACAGACGTATAGGTAATCTTGCTTTGGACCATACCGACAAAAGCCTCTGTCCGTCCGAGTTTATTTCGTATTATCACGTTTGCGTTATTCATTTACTCATCCGTATGTTTGGTAGGCGCGCCTGGTATTGCTGTGACGTATTATATGCGTTGAGCAAGTACAAGTGACCTTGCCGTATTAATCCTCTTCAATGTCCAGACAATTGTACGCTCGGTTTTAAATGTTTAAAGAAAACGTTTGCTATATATACATACATATATATATATATGTAATGTACATGTCACGTACATACAGATATATAAATTACGTATATGATCAATCGCCCTCTTAAAAAACTAGAAATGAGTCAATAAAAATTATCTATTTTTATTCTAAAGTATTGCAAGTTAGAGGATTAATACTTTTTGAGATTGTAACGATGCTTTCAATATTTCATACATTGTTGTCTTGCTTTGAATATTCATATTCATATTCGTAAGGATTATTAGATAACATTCATGAAAGTTATCATATGTTCTCATGCAAATTATGAGAGTGCTTTGATATTATAAGTTGTATAATAAGTATTTTATTCTCAGGGAATATAAAGAAGCTCTGAAGCAGCAAAGAGCTAATGAAGGTCTAAGCGTATACAGACCTCGTGAACAAGTTACACCTCCAGGCAATGAGATACAAAACGATACCGACATTGGTAACAATAAAGAAATCATTACTCTAACTGGCAAGCAAATCTTCAACGAGGATAATGCGTTGAAGAGGCCAGTTCAGAAAGTTACTCCGTCACGAATTAATTACCAAAACACACCGATTATCAACGGTAGCAATAACGAGTACAACAATAAGAATGGAAAGTATCTCGAGCAACCTTATAAAAAGCCTAGCTCGCCCATCAAAACTTCGAGTAGTATCCTGTCCACGAACACAAGTCCAGCCCACGCGCCCAGGCTAGTGAAAACCGCTGTTGGTTACGTTGAAGGTAATCGTTTAGACTAAAATCCAAATGGAAATATAGATTTACTCGTAGATAAGATACACTCACAATTAATGTATAAGAGCAATTTTATATTTTACAAAAAATTTCTCTTATACATTTCATGCAGCATAAGAGAGAACTTTGATTACACAATATGCTCATAGTATGCGCATGTTTATTAGGCAACAATAGTCCAAGCAGAAACGGCGGCAGTCCGAAATCCCCGCGATCTGTCACGTGGAATAGTAACGTGCCTGAAAAGTATTCCTTTACTATGAGGAGAGAATTTGAACGTGCCAAAGAAGAGGCTGATCTCATCGAACAACTGCGAAACGTAAGCACCATTATAACAAAAAGCAATTTTAATTATCAATCTACACACGTGCAATATAATCAAGAATACATTTCTCTAATAGCACATAGAGACGAGATTAAAGATGGCACTGCCGGAGGACCTCGCACCAGCGTTAACGGATGGCGTTGTTCTCTGTCACCTGGCGAACCACGTTAGACCGCGATCGGTTGCCAGTATACATGTTCCTTCTCCCGCTGTAGTAAGTTTTTTTTCTGTCATTTTCTGAACACATTTCGTGTGCCAGAAAACTGATCTAAACATTTTTTGTAGCCTAAACTGACAATGGCACGATGCAGGCGTAATGTCGACAACTTCCTCGAGGCATGTCGGAAGATTGGCGTTGATGAGGTAAGAAATGTTATCAGTTTTATTAACTAGTTCCAAAGAAGTTTGTGCTTCTCTTTCGCTCAGGGTGTGTACTACACATGCATGAGACACGCTGTCATCATTAGTGTACGACATCATGTTGATACGGTGAATATTTCCATATCGAACGAATTAATCCGACATTTCTGTGTTTTTTTTCTTTAACAAATGGTGATGTGGCAAGCGAATCATGATCGCAATTATACTGTACGAATGATCGTATGTGCTTCGTAGAAGAGTAGAATTGTAAAACTGGTTACGAGACTCAGTGCGAAAGCTTACTCTTTACGAAGCACAGTAACTAATTTATGACACCTTCATCGAGTGTTGTCCTTAGATCTGTCGAATCTGCTTGGTGAACAATCGGATGGTAAAAAAATTTATTGCATTATTCGCAATCGAATGTCTGTGTATATCGTGACTAACGCTTCGACAATCTAGCCACTTCTTGATGACACTTTCAACGACTACTAGTCAGTCCCCGATTTTGATCTGATTTTGATCGAATTGCAAATCGATTTTAAGAAAGCGTACGAGTATTATAGTTATGAAGTACAAGACAAAGGAGAGGAAAGGAAAATAAATTAGCGAAGAAGCTTTAGTTGCATGTGCCTAGATTCCAGTTCGCTTTTGTGTTGCTTCTTCGGGGAACAGTACTTCTGTACTTTAAGCTCTCACCTTTCCTGCCGTCATCCGAATATCTCACCGTTTAACATCCACGAAATAATACTATTCCCAACTGTACAAAAAAAATCCGAATCATTCTTTTTTTTTCACTAATCATAAAAAAATCATGTAAAATATATACATATTATTATTGCTTTTTCCTATCCATTTTTCCTTTCGATATCTCACAATTGTTTTCTAGATGGAACTTTTGATAGTCATTAAAGTCATTAAAGAATAAATGAAATTGATTGTAATCGACTTTAATGAGTATTGTTACAAAATAAACTTTGATAAAGAGTGTCAAAGAAATCAATTCTATCAAAAGTTTTTTCACAGACAAACAATTTCCTTTTATCACATGGTGATAGGGTGGGGTATAACAGAACGACTATCCCCCGAGGAACGCTTCTTTTCTCATTGGTATAAAAGTAGGGCCTTCCTCGGAGAGGACAAAAATATGCGTTTTAAGTGACAAATGTTCTCGCAGTGCGGTCAAATAGAAACTGGGACTGAGTAGTATCGTTGTTGGTGTTGCAGGAGGTGTTATTGGATGCGGATGCAATCATGGATGTGGGTTACATGGACGCGTACGGACTGGAGGCTCTGGCGCGCCTCGTCACCGCTCTTCTCCTTGTTCGCGATGAGGGGGAGAGTGGCACCAAAAAGCCGGCCGCAGATTCACTCCGTATGATTCAAGACCGCGTTCTGTCCGCTATACTTTTTGTTACATTCCTATCCGCCGTGGTTCTACTCTATCTCTTCCCGATTCCCAATTAATGAGACGCTGTTGAAAATGGAAAGTCACCAGTATGCGAAAGATGAAGGATCGACGAATTGAGAAAGAGAGGGAAAAAAGAGTACCAAAATCAGGAGCCACGGTACCTGGAGACGGCGATTTTCAGAGCAATCTCTGGTCTTCTTTTTGACTGAACATCGTATCAATTTCACTTTTGATAATCGTACCAGAGTTCTGAGAATCACCATCTCGTTCGAACAATGATGCGACACTTTCAATGTTCATTTCGCAATTCGATATTTTTAGGATTAAATATTTGGTCATTTTGTCGATTCTTAGTACTTACGTTTGTTAGGGTTCAGAAAGTGTCGTATCGGATTCGACTTCGATGTCGAAGATTCCCAAACATTGTTCACTTTGAATGAAGAAAAAAATGTGCGTCAGCATTCAATAGATACGACACTTTTTTCATCTAAGAAAAAGACTAATGCCCGTGTTTATAGTCAGGTCTTATACTTAAGGCTTCCTTAAATTTATCTTTAGATACTTTGTAGCCATAAACAATGAAATGATTCGTAGAATATTTAAAGATAAACTTAAGGAGGCTTTAAATATAAGGTTTGACTATGAATACGGGCATAAGTGTCTAAATACGTAATGTGAACAACACTACAGGGCCATCATTGACGTCGAAGTATTCTGTAATTTTTTAAAGTGTCTTTCGAACGAATTAAAGACGATTGTTGCGTCTAGACTCTTTAAAGAATATCAGAACATATCTTTTGTCGCATGAAATTATCGCCAACCTCGCTGAAGGCAAAGTACTTAGTTTCTGAAAATCGACTTATCACAATTGTAGCTTTAACAAATTTGTTTTTTTTTTTTTTTTACCTACGCTCACGTAATTTTCTTCGTTTGAATGCGTGAGTGAGAGATCCTTGCGATAAACGAAGAATTTTCGGAAGTAGTTTTTAAGTGTTGATAGGCAGCTTGAAACGTTTAGTCAGCTAAGTAATATGTAAATCTTTTTATTTTCTAAAAAAAACCTTCATTCGTCATCGACAATTACAAGCGGGGGATGTCAATGAAAGTTCAAGTGATAATATCCCTTGCAAAATATGAAATGTTATTTTATTCTGTGTACTCGCGTTAGTTTTGTCCGAGTTTACCGCGAATTAACGTAAAATCAAAGAGCGCAATCAAAGTGGAAGGCGCTCGCATATCACGTTTAGTTGTAAATGTACCTTACAGAATGAACCAATTATATGATCGCCGCTTGCAATCGCGCAAGCTGGAAATCATCGGCTAGACCGATGAAATGGTATTTTGATAAAAAAGAAAAGGATAGAGGTTGAAAATCGAGAGTTGATGTGCAATACTCATTCAAGAATTGTACAAGTATATATTCCGTATTTGGCTTTCCGAATTTTCGGGAAGTATCCATTGCCTTTTATACGATGAAAGCCTCAGAATCCCAATTAGCTGGTATTGCATCATCATTCTCTGCGCCTGGGTCTGCGACTACCAGGAAGAGAAGAGAAAGAGCGATTGGAAGGACAGTTATGGATGCCTTGGACGGCAATATTTTTTTAAGATTCGACCAATGAACTGCCTGTGGCTCTTTCAGGATTGGTGGGTCTGTGATAGAGAGAGGTAGCCTGCGAGTTACATGATTCACGAAAAGGTGCTAAAGGAATTTTTTTCAGTTCGAGGATTTTCTATTTTGATAATGTAGAGGTCTAACAAATGATGATGACGTTTATATCATTCGTTATAAATTAGATGCGATATCACTTTTTTAATTCGTATTCGTAATTTCGTAGATAGATCGATCGTCTTCTTTATCTGTTATTACAAGAAACAATAACAAGAAACATTTCGTTTCAGGAGAGAAGAAACAGAATAAATCATTTTTCGATATTTTATCGACCAAGTAGTTTGGTCGTAGTCTAAAAAAAAATGCTGTACTTTAGGTACTTAGATTGGTGTTACTTTGATCTCGACATTAAGTTCCGATGCTTCTGGAAAATAAGAAATGTAAATTTTAAAATTTAGAAGATAAAAATATGGAAAGTATTTTATATCGAAATTTCATCATCATGGTTAAACATAAAAATCGAATATACAAAACTGTATTAATTAGTAGTAAAACACAATTATTCAACTCGATTCTAAATGTAGAATCAAATTGATAAAAACTGTACTTGACAACTTAATTGTCTAACAACAAAAATTTATATTGATTTAAACTCTGAGAATTATTCTTCATCAGTAGAAACAGTAAAAATAAAAATAGTACGAAAAAGCAACTAATCGAGATCAAAGTGACCGCGATGCTATGCTGGTAGAGACATGGTGCCTACTACCTGCCAATTTATTTTCATAAAAATTCGATAGGAGAACATAAAGGGCATAATATATCTATAATATGTAAGCGTATAACTTATATTGTAATATTAAGAAAACGCCCTTCAGATTTGTAAGACAGGATCTTTGTCGGAAAAACACAGATACAATATTACATCACATCCAGATGACTGATAGACAGTGAGCTTTTTAGACAATGATTTTGATACTAATCGCCGCAAAGTACTTAAGATAGTGCCAAATTTCTCAGCATGTTCCATCAAACGCGACTTTGTTTCGTTTTTCCGACAAGATTTCTGACAAGTTCGGAAAAATTCTAACGTGAAGCGACGCTAATCGTTATACGAATTACCGAAACGCTTAAGTCGAGCAATTGGAACTTTCAGAGGGCTAAAAGGATTCCTCGTAAAAAAAAACGTAAAACTCTTTTTGTAAGTGGACCTTACAACGGGCGACCATGCTATACTTCGAGAGAGAGACTATCATACAAGCATAATACAATATTTATACATGTATCCTCGTGAGTCAACACGCGCTTTACTCGATGCAGCATGCTTGTATATCTTGTTTTTGAGGAGTTGCAAGGGCGAGCCGCATCTCTCACGATTTCTTGCGACTACTTGGATTCACTTTGCATCTTGCCGAGAGATATACGATTTCGGGACGCGTACGCATAAACGACATGGCATTTTCGCGTTTACAGTCGAAGTGAGTTTTGCACTTTCTAGTCTATAACTACTACTAATAATATCGTTAGTTATAAGTTGTCGAACTATCCCCGTTCTAGTCAGATTATTTTCTCCTCTTACATTTTTTCTTTTTCTGCGATCACAGAAACTTGTGGCTTCATCTGCAACCTATGCGAATGTTGATTTCGCAGCTATTCTTCAGTACTTAACGCAATGTCTATTTAGTCAGTTTAGATGCTATATTGTCCTTCTTCTGGAACGCCCGACGTTCATATTCTACGATCTTCCTCAATTTATATCTTGCAGATTATTTTTTCCTTGCATATAATTTATTTATACAGAATATAATTTTATCGTCATATAATTAATTTATTAACAGTTCCTTTCTTAACAGTTCTCGTTTAAATACTATTTTGTTGCATTTATTTATTGGGCACTAATAATTAATTATCGGGAGAGAACTTTGTTTCCTCTTTTACATTTAATGTGTGAAAAATTAACAATACGCGCGTTCGACGATCATAGTATCTTTAATAAATATTCTTCTTTAAAAAAAAAAAAATAATGAGAACGTCAAGAGCTTTGAACTGTAATTGTCGACCGTAAGTTAAATTGCACCGTCAGAGGACAAATTATCATCTCCGGGCGTTCCGAATCTTAAACGCGGTTAATTAGGCGGTCCGCTAATAACTTCCGCGCTTACATCCAACGGGCGAATCGTCCATTATGGAATAACGAACGAACGGCCGAACGATGACAAGTCATCATACGGATATATTCCATTACGTTTAATCATCGATCATTACGACGGGTGCCTAATGATCCTGCGCGGGGACGCGAATACGAATGGTGGCCACGTCACGTCAGTATTATTCTCATTAGAATTGGACGAGATGTCGAAGTATATTGGGATAGTATTTTCAACAATTTAAGACTGGTTTCGAATTTAGCGCACACCAGTGTGTACTTCGTATTTGTATTGTCAGTTGCTTGGCATAACGGTTCACGATTGATCTACGTGATTGACCGGCGTGCTAATGAAACCTTCATATCTTCGCAAACGGGCGAGCGCAAATGATTTTGTAGCGATATCGATAGCTATTATAGAAGATATTAAAAGCGGTCAGTTGAAAACCAATCGTTAGATTTAAATTCGAGCTAATACGCTTTATATATGCAGAGTAAAAGTGTGGTGCGGGACTTTAGTTTTGGATCCAGTCGTGCTAGTCGAGGGTCAATCTCGTAGATCGAATTAGCATTGAATTTTACCGATAGCTTTCGCTTTTGCAAGAGGCTACATTGCTATTAAGCTAATATTCACGAAAAAAATGAAAAAGAGAAGTACTTGAGGGAGAAAAATACGAAATCATTCCGTTTGCGTTTAGCTTATGTAATAATTTTTGTAAAGTACGCGAAAAGAGAAAAAGCTTATATATGCAGAAATATATATAGAGAGATAGATATATTATATATGACAAAAAAAACAGATATATAGTTCGTTGAAGCTAGTTTTTTATATCGTTTTTCGTGATCTTTCTTTCGTTTTTTTTTCCTTTTTTTTATGTTAATGTTAACGTACGTAAGTCAATTAAATTATTCGTTAGCTCGATAAATCCACTTGGTGCTTGGTGTATACTTTCGTCCGTTGTTGTTTTTGTAAGCTTCTAAAGCTTCTCTTGTCTATTTATATACATATCTATATTTATTCCGCTCTTTAAACTAACTTTATACTTGCACGATCGATGCCGAGCTCACCGAAGCTCAAGACAATAATTCCTTTCTGAATAGATATGTGACCTAAGCGGTCAGGATCGATTCGTATCAATTCGATCATTGCGTGTAACGAAGCGCTCAACATCAATCGAAAAACGTACATACGCACAATGCATTTATGTCGTCTCGGTCGAGTCGGGTTCAATTTCTGTCACATTTATTGTAAATTCATTCATTAATATATATTGATTACAAAAAAAGAACATTTTTAATTCAAGTATTTCAATTTGAAGAGATTATTTTAAAGTGACTTATCAAATCCTATTTAAATACGCCCCTTAATTCTAGATTTCTTAATTCTAGATTAAGCTTAAGCTGATTTCTCCTTCGTCTTAAGGGAGAAATTTAGAACAATTTTTAATTGAAATGTATATACATAATATTATACATAAAATATAAATAGATATGTTGCTAACTTCATAAATTCGTAACTTCAATTACTATTAATAATTATTATTTAATGTGTTATTTTTTAATTAATTCATTTTTGTAATCACACTTTTACTCCAATTGCATTATATACAATATGATGAATAATTATAACAACGACAATCCAAATCGAGAATGAATCGAATTTTTAAGTAAAATTATACTTATCGAGCTCAGGAAATACGTGCATTTATTAGCCGAATACTGTTTAATTTAAACGAAATGCAATAATTTAACCCGATTCGATTCGAAGCATCGCCTAATTCGCATAATTACGATCGATGTAACGCGCGAGTTTACACGAGATCGCACGTATCTACAGATATCGTATCTCGCAAGTCTCGCAGTGTGTGTTTCGTTTTTCTGTCTTTCATATTTGATTTATTTATAAACCACGTTACATATATACGACACTCGTCCGCCATCCCTGACGCTTCGTTATTAGAACGGTCCTAGCGGCGGGATGCGTAATGCGAAGAGACAATCATCGCATCTTTTCTTTGCTTTCCGTCGAGTCGATCGACCAAGAAAAACGAATCTCTTTAATTGTCTCGCCGCTCGGACCACAGCGATATATCATTGACCTTGTTTTCCTCCTTTGAGGTATACTCTGTAACGTTGATTGTATGGGTAAAAAAAACATAATGATTGTAATACTATAGCCATTTATAATAAAATATCCTTTTCTTAAACGTCTACGCTTACTTAGTGTCGGAGTGCGAAAAATCGGAGGAAATTGCGATCTCCGCTACATTTTTTTTTTTTTTGCTAAACGCCTTTGCGTTGGAAACTTCGCAAAATGTTTTTGTCGTAAAAAATTTAATATACCTTAATGTTATCGTTCTTTCAATATTCTCAAAAATCTTTGTGTATCCTTGAAGAAAGTTTTCCTAGCCGAGTTCGCAAACTTGCATTTCGTTTTTTTAAGACTTTATTCAGTCTTTTTTTATCTCTATTTCATGAAAGATTCATTATATTCTTTCGATTCATGCATTCATGTATTCGCATATATTATTTGAACGTTTTCCGCTTGAGTAAAAGATCGGGTTTCACCATCTGGCTTCTGGTATCGTCCCCAGACGTCTGATAAGATACTTTCAAGATTTATCCTGATCGCGGGCAAGAAATTCGCGGTACTCTACATTTTTATTCGTGATATTTAATCGAGATAAATGCATTTCTTGTTACCGAGAATTTCTTCTCACCTTAGAGAATATTTCGCTACACAATGCGGCTACCTAAAAATATGTCGCGAAACTACTTTAAAAGGATTAACTTAAAGCTTCTTTTTTTTACATATCTTTTAGATATTTTTATTGTTTTTAGATTGTTTTAGATTTAAATTGAAGGCGAGATTTTTATTCGCGAGGCAGACGAAAATGGCGAGGGGAAAAAGCTAAAGTGCTAAAAGACGTATGTGTCTCTTGCTGATTTTTTCAGAATCTTGTATGCTGCGCCAGCGACGTTCTGGAGGGAGGTCGCGGGGTCGTACGTGTCGCGGTCACCGTGTCCGAGCTGCTGAGGTTCCACCAGACGCGCTCACCTCTGCAGACGTCCTCGAGCATGCCGAACCACGTGCCTGTTTAGCGCCAGACTATTTAATTCGCAAGATTGCCTGGCGAGAAAGTCCAGACTCCGTCTCCCCCCCGCGCGGGGAGAGGAAAAGAGGTGAGGATGAGCCGGGAGCGAGGTAACTGCGACGAATGTCTGCTCGAAAACGCACTTGGGATGCGTTCCGAGGCAGAGACAGATGAGGAACACGACGCGACTCTTCTCTCCTTCGAATCAAATGAAGACTTGACTGGAATTTGACTCCGCCGCTTCGGCTTCAGCGTGTTCGCGAGTTCGGTAACTCGATACGCAAGCTAATTAATCAATCCTTAACTGATCTGACCCTATGTTTTTACTGATTATATTTGAGTTAAGAAAAAACTGATTTAAAAAATATCAATTAACTCTCGGTAAAGTGATTAAACTTCTGAAAGTTTAATCACTTCGACTATTGATTTTTTAAATCGAATTATGAAAGTTCCAAATAATTCCATATATAAATTTGTCAATTAAGGATCTCAGTTAAGGAATAAAATCAAAACTCTGAACGAAACTAGGATTTAGGTTAAACAGCGATACTTGATTAGTATAATAAATATCAAACGAACAAAGAATTCAACAGATCTTCAACGTGCTTGTCATATGATGTATAAGTCCGAAGGACGTCGCAAAGACGCCTGAAGGAAATACCAAATCTTGTGGACTTCCATTAGATATCTAATGTCCACTTTAAAGATGATTAGAGTCCTCTTTTCGGTTTCACTTACTCGCTATCTTTTTTCTAACTCTGACAGGTAGAAAAAGATAAAAGGCAAGTTAAACTGGGATTAAGGTTAATCTATAGATTGGTAGAAAATGGACAGAAGCGTAATCTTTTACGAATCTATTAGGTCTCTAAAAGACGTCCTCTGTAAAATGTTCCGTAGAATGTTCCTTAGGTATAGGCTGAAAGATGCGCGTTTTGTTGGATGTCTACAAGACATATACGGATTTTTGCGCTGTCCATATTATCTCGAAGCTAGTTCGAGACGCATTCTTAGAAATACGACAAGTTTCTGCGAAGTGATTCTTTATCATAATCGACAATAAGTCGCTTTGTCGCCAACGTAACGTCTGCACGAGCGCCCCGTTGAATCGACGAATCGCTTTCGAAATCGCCACGACGAGCGATTCGTCGAAGAGCGATCGGTCGATCGCACTAAACTAATCTACGTGGAGGAAACTCTTTTTGTGTATGTGTGTCCCTTCGCACGATAAGCGACTTTGCGGTGTTAATGCCAAGCGACGGATTTCCTTCTTATTAAAATCGCGTAGCGAATTCGACATAACGATAGACTGCGGTCATCCATGACACTTAATTAGATATGACGAATTTTGTATCGATAAAACGACCGAGCACACGGTGATGCTTAGTTCTGCTCGTAGTTGCAGCCGGGTCCTTCGAAATCTCGGGACGGGAACGGAGCGGGTATTTTGTAGAACGGCTAGACAAAATTTAGAGATACTGGGAGGACCTGTCGACATTCTTAGGCTGAGTGTCCACTTAAAATATCCTAAAGTTATTGTAAAAGATAAGAAATCCATAAAATTGAACGATTAAATTTTTTAATACAGATCAAATATATAAAAATAATTATAAAAATGAAATCTCAGTCACATAAAGAGACAGAGAGACTCTAGTAGACATTCAGTCTTAAGACTCGATTTCGCCTTAAGGCTGCCAAAGATATCCGAGCTTTCGAATAGTGTAGTCCTGTGTATCCGTGATCGAATATCTCGCATGTTACAAGCTGAGTTTGTAGACGTAGGTTGGCAATCCATAAATAACGAGCATCCATAAATAACGAGCACCCCAAAGACATAACGCATCCTGTTACACGAATCTTTAATTTCGATCGCTTCATTAGCGTTATACAACGTCCTAAGCGGTAATAGTGCATGTAAATAAATTCATTCATTTTGAGATGTTATCTCTCGTATCGAATCGTTGGTACCCTTAAGTACATCCTATTGCCTACTGGTAATAGATCCTGTACTTAATTGAATTTAGGATAAGTAAAGAATTTAACCTCCTCACAAAAATGGTTATTTTTAATGAAAAATGTCGAATTCAACTCGCACAATTCAGTTATGCGTGAAATATTTTTAACAAGTTTTTACATATCAATTTTATATAATAAATTCTTTTAATTAACTTTCGGTAAATATTTTTTTGTTTTTTTCAAAGTGTAAAAAAAATTTATTTTGCACATTGACCCAGATATTTAATAAATTAAATTACAATTAGGTATTGTCCGAAAAATTAATTATATTTAAATAATTACATATAATTAAAAAGTTAATATATTGATATTCTTGTCATTTACATAATTCATCGTCATTATAATATTCATATTATATTATTATCATTTATGTTATAATATTCTAGGAAAGACTGTGTTTTTATATAATTATTATATTGCGCTTGTATTATTCGATATATATATATTCTTTATTAATAATGGATCTAAAAATAAAAATCGCAATCTAGGGATGTATTTGTAAAAAATATGTACTTGAGGGTCTATATTCGGTATTCATAATTCGCGAAAGTCTCAGCCCCCTGTTTTAGTCTTCGAAGAAATGTCGCGACAAAGGATAGACAAGTCTCTGCACAGAGCAGAAAGTTAGTTAGGAACTTTCAAATTAGAAATCGGCGATTGCTAACGACATGGGCAGCGTTTAATTGCTGATGTCGATGGTGAACCATGACTGGTTACCGATAAGCGTCAAGTACGGTTATTAAAGGCACAAGTAAGGCCTAGGTGTTCAAGCTGGTATACGTAACCGTCTCGTGATTCCAATTTCAGGGTAAATTGCACCGAGGAAGCTTTCGATTAGTAATTATTCACCACAGCGATTCTAAATTGTTCTAATAAACATTAGAAATTAATTGAAACGTTGGAGCAAGAAACTGGCCGATTTCGACTAATAATATCTTTACCTCTTGATATCTTTACATCACATTTAACAAACGTAGGTACAATGTACCCTGAATCTTTGAAATTCCTAGAATTTCTTCAGCGCTGTGTGAGTCAGCGAGACGACTTTCTAGTTTTCCTAGGCCAGGCAGGAAGAACTTCTGTACTTTATATTACGTTATCTCAAAATTCCTGAGTAGTTAAGAACCGTTAATTGCGAATAACCCCATTAGGTGCTAAGTTTAATATCATTTATTAGAATTGTCTATGTTACGATGTTTGTCTCTTTAATTTTGATCGATGTGATCGTATCAGCGTGAAGGAATGTGAAAGATCTCAAATGCCGTGATCACGGGAGAAGAAGTTAGAATCGAGAGGTCGATGCGACGACCGCCGCATCGGCCGACACGCGGTTAACTATAATTATAACTTTATATTTATTGTGCCAAAGATGTATGTCTTTTCTTACATTCACGTTCGAGGACGAATTTCATTTGAATAATTTTCAACGCAGCGAAATTAAAGCAGGAATTGACATAAATTAGTAATGTAGCGCAAAACGTTTTCTTTGCATCTCTTTTTTGCACCTTGATGTCTCTTTTGAATTTTTGTTGAAGCGATGTACAATTTTCTGCCAAAATCTGTACATGAAAAGTATCTGTATGTAGTATTGATATTTTATCATTGCAACTGATACTCACACGGTCATTACTGCTTTATAAAAAAAAAACGAGCAAAGTCGAGTCCAACACGGCGACGTTGGATCACGTCGGGTTCTCATTTTAGTTTATAGTTTATTTTGGTTACCAATCCGATCTGTGTAATATTTCATAGAAGTAAAATACGAATTTAATTTGTTAACTGCAGATAATCGGCACAGATCATCAATTCTATGTTGTTTTTTACGGGACAAATATGTATAAGTCCTCGAAATTTATTATATGTACGAATTTTTAATAAAACAGACAGATTGTTTTCCATTAGAATATTCTTTTATTTATGTCCAAAATCAATATTGTTTTTATGTAATTATTATTATTTGCGTAAAAGTAATATTTATTTTCTTTGATTTTTTTGACACGTCGGAAGGATTTTATTATAGATACGAAGGAATATCACGAGTCTAATTTTGCATGGTTAGAAATACGACATTACGATTTCGTTACAAAGTAATACAGCTCGTCCTCGAACCTCGTTAGATGTTATATATATTCGCGCGTTTGCGATGTACAGCAAACGCGCGCGTCGTTCTTTTTCCCCATAATTTCAATTCATTTCGAGATTCTTTTAGGTTGATCGTAGTCATGTAAGAAACTGTAAAGCGACGTGTCACTGCAGAATTGTATTACTCACCCAGATTAATTGTGTTCGTCGGATTGTGTGCAGGGCTCCGTTAAAATTCAGCGATGCGAAGCGCCTCAAAGGGCAGTATTATTAGCGGACCTGTATCGAATGTGATGATCTCTTTCAGACTTGCATTTTTATTACTTTTACCTTTATTTGTGATTTTCAACCTATTATTTTCAACTTGCGTAACTCACTCATATTTATATTATATGCAATTGCAAAATAATTCATAAAATGCGGAAAAATCGTAACTGCTTTCTTTATTAATAAGTAGAATAAGTATTATTTTGAATGCAAACTGAGCAATGCACGAAAAATCAAATTATTTATAGTTGCAATGACATTTTGTAATAATAGACTTAAAAGGATTGAATTCACGCACCATGTATTGAAGATCTTTCATATCCTGTATAAAAAACGTGTGATATTATAATCAAAAATTTGTCACTTTGCAATTTACCGCCGTTCGAGGTGCTTCTAGTGGCTGGCTATTATGGCGACTTATTAAACGCACTACGTATTGTATTAAAAATCAATGACTACTACATATGAAATAAACCGAAGAGAATTACTTATCGAGCTGTTTATTTACACTAATATTATCTATTACATTATCCCTTTCAATTCCTAAAAGCTGATCCTCTCTCTCTTCTTTTTTTCTTTTGAATATTTTTATTAAGTACAAAGTTTTGTAAATTATATAAAAAAAGTTGTAAAGGAAAAGAGATAATATGTAATAAATAAATATCTTCTGTTTAAAAAGGAATGAGGATATGTAATGATGTTGATTGTTCTCTTGTTTGGCTTATTTTGTATTGCTAAAGTAAGTGCTGATAATTGAACATCGAAGTTTATCGTGATTAACGTTACAATTTGACAGATGTAATATTTTGATAATTAAGAAAAATAATTTAAAGATTAATTAAATGAGTATTAAAGTTAAGTTACATACATATACATACGTACCAAAAATAATTTTAAATTTTCCTTTTTTAATATCTTGCTTGTTTTATATAATGGGGTAAAGATATTTAAAGTACTATAAATCTAGAATTTGAAATATCTATTAGAAGATTAATTGAGTATTAAAATTTCTAACGACTACTTCTGCGTTTTGTGCCAAAATGTACAAGTGCGAGGACAATCTTTAAGATAAATGACATCAGAGAAAAATTAATTTATTAACAATCACGTGAGGCCCGAAAGTATTTCGTTTATCCCAAAGTATTCGAGTGCGCTTGAATATGTCAGAAAAAAATGTATAATGACTATTTATATGTTTTATGTTATAATGTACATGTTACAAGGGCAATATCTAAAAGAGTAACGACGTAAAAAAATTAATTGATTAAAAATCGAATTCTGAAAAAACTATTTAATTCGAAATACTCATGTGTACGAATATTTATAAGTTTAACTTATTTTTTTAATTTTGTCTAATCTTAGAATTACGAAAAAATAAAGAATAAGTTATAAAACAAGATTAATCTGTTTGAATAGAAATAAATATCAGTTAGAATTTTAATATTTAACGCAGGACAATTATAAAAATCACTAGATTTTCTCCAAATGTTAAATTCACATCCATCTTCTTAATACTACGCTCAATATTTCAATATAATTTTATCACGATCAATCTTTCTTAAGTTCTTGTATATTTATAAATAAAATTTGAATAATATAATATTCGTTTTTTTCCTCATATTAAAAAAATTTAATTTTATTCACTTTTATCTAGATTTAAATTTAAGGCAAATTTAAGGCTGCAAAATCGGCCTGATAAGATCGATAACTTTTTTTGCGGCAAAATCATCAAAATCAAGACACGCGTCCGAACTTACATGAAGCGTCGACCGTTATTCCCTCTCGTTGAAGGGAACAGCCTCCAGGAAGAGAAGATTCGGTCCGTCAACCCTTTCTCGTCGTGGCAGTGGGCGTATCCCGATGGGCGGACTCCTGGTCGGTGTCCAACTCCATTTTATACCACGAAGGCGGTCCGCAGGTTCTCCACACCTTCCCCTCTACCACCTGGTATCACCTTGGGCAGCGCGAGCGATCGACCTCCTCGAGGTGGAGGGAACGCGGCGGCGCACATTGCCGGCCAGGAGTTCGCGATACGCGTGTGTGCCGCGACTTCGTTCTCGCCTCTCCCGAGCGGTCTCGTTCCGTCATGACGGAGCTGTCAGGCCCGCTCTCGAGCCGGTTGTCCGACCGCGAGTGAGACCGAGGAACGGTCTCGGTCGCCGTTCGTTACGCGGAGCCGTGCCCGAAGGTACAGAAGGTATAGATTGCACCCGGAAAGTCAGGAAGTATGCAAATCGCAACGCGAACAATCGGTTTGATGTGGAGAGCACAACGTGCTTCGTTAATTGGATACGACACCTACGTGTACATCCGATACCCACAAACCATACCGGTGAAACCGTACAACCGTGACTGGGAGAAAACTTTGGGACGATAAGAGGTGCCGCGGACTTTCTTCTACATTTCTACGTTGCTTTGAAAACTTAAACACATGTACTGATGGACACGCGAGTGGTCGGTTCGAAGAGGAATCGATGTGTTTTGTTCATGTGACATCTACGCGAAATGTGAAATAATTTTTACGGATTCTACGATATCTCGAGGAAGACGTGTACACTTGAAGGAGTGCGACACTATTCCTTCAGTCATAAATATTGGAGCTTACGGCAGAAAAGTCATAACGAGAAGTTCCTCGGTTTATTAGGGAAAGTAATTTTCATTCTATTTCAACGAGTTCGATACATGTGTCAAGATTGACAATTAGCTCAGTTAGAAACTGACTACGATTAACAGTTTGCAGCATTTGTGCAATAAAAATACCGTTTGTGTGTAAAGTTTAGACAAACTTACATATAATTATAGTTACAACTTTTGGAGGAAAGTTTCGATACGTTTATACGATTTCGATGTGTTTTCGTAAAAAAAAAATTCTAATACCGTACTACACTGTCTTCTGTCACGTGTCGAGAGTCAGCTGGTTTCGCCGCTCGAAAATCGGAAGTGATCGCGTGAGGGGCCACATCGTTTGATTTACGGCGAAGATCGAGGAATCCCCTCCCCTGGACCGACTGGACATTTAAAAAACTAGCCTCGCGAAAACAGATGAAGGACCGGATGATCAGGCGCCGCGATTCACAGCATGGACAAGCCGAAAGCTGTGAACCGCGTGAAAGAGTTCATCGATCCTCCCGGATACAGATGTGTGTATGTGTGTGTGTGTGCGTGCGTGCGTGAGCGTGTTCGCAGCTTTTGCGCGACGTAAATCCACGATTGGTACCGCGCGCTCCTGATAACGAGATAACGCGCTTCCGGCCGAGCGAGCTCGATACATAACGTAACTTGATCGATCGTTTGGAGAGATTCTCAAACAGGGAGAACGACCATTCTCGGAAACGGAAAATTGCGGGGCGATCCAACAGTGGGCCGATCGATCGGCTCGTGAGGGAGAGATTTTAAGGGGGTGGTGACTCATTCGTCGCGCGGGACGCGTCAGAAGACGCGATCGTCCGACACTCGAAGATAATCCGGGACCACGGGGGAAGGGGAAGGAAGTGCGATCGATAACGCGTGCGATACGTGATCATTGTATCTGCTGCTACTCGGAAAAAAAAAACTGTCGTGCTAAAAAATCGAATTATCGTCGAATTCCTGGAGAATATCGTGGCAAACCGACGACGGCCTGCTATCTAGCGCGGCATATCTGCAACGTGTGTGACGTTAGGATCTCAATGGGAAGACAAGCAGAGAATTGGGCGAGAAGTTCTTTTTAAAAAATCGAAACTTCTCTCGTGAAACTGAGAGGTCCCGCGGTCAAGTTGGAAGAGGGTTTGTCGAAATTAATGAGAAAGTTAATTGTCGTTAGGTTCTCTCGTTGGCACTAGAGAAAGGAGGAAAACGAGAGCACGCAACGGAAGCTGTGAAAAACTTTTTTTTTCTTTGCAAAAAGACAGAGATACGTAAGTGGAGAACATATTGAAGTAACCCGAGATTTCGTTATCAAGTCCGTCCGATTAAAGTTGCACATAGATCTCACAAGTATCAAGTGTCGCGTCGAGTGTCGCGCTGCATTAAACATCGAGCCCGACGATCGGCAAGATTGAAGAGACCGGTAGGTGCGGGAAAACTGGCTGCTCCCGCGGACGATACACGCTTGTTAGTCGTTAATGAGGTTACGAGGCCGAAGATGCGGACGACAACGCCGACGACGGAGACGGCACGATCTCGGTGCGCACGGTGAGAGGACGTGAGATGCCGATTCCTCCCCCCGTTCGCTGCCGTTCGCGAAAATAGTGCGAACTGTATCAACGATGGATCTCAGCACGACGCCGAGAAGGGCGGCCACGGACGGCGTCGGTGATCTGCAGAAGACCAGAGTGGCGAAGAGCGTCTTCAGCATCCGCAGCCTCGTCGACGTCGAGGAAACGGAGCTCCCCGCGCAGGATAACGAGTTCGCGCCAAGTGAGTCTTTAAACAATTTGCTTTTTTATTTTTTTCATCGTGTGCGCCGATCAAAATAATTGTAACATAATTATTTAATCGATAAATTCACGTTCCGAAACTGTTAAGATAGACTCCCTGCACTCTCGAATAAATAAATATATATTTATACAATATATTTCTATTAGTTTCTAATGTTTCTAAAACAAAGATCGCCGAGATACAATTTTATGAATCCTTAGGATTTGGTATTAAAAGCAAAATTTGAAATTGCATTACCTAAAAGTCTTTAAACAGTTTAAAGTTATTGTAATATTTCTTAATACTTGTTTTTTAATCTCCCCTTTACATGTCGTTATTTGAGGGAATAAGAAAATTTAGAATCATATAACATTATTTCTAATATAACAATAATAATAAATTTGTTATAAAGAAATGCATTACGAGTGACAGTAGTGAGTTTTAAAAATATGATAAATTGAATAACCGTATATATAAAAATATTGATAAACATAACGATAAAACAAGAAGTTTGTTGTTTCATAAGTAAAAATAAACGACTGTGTTTATGATAGGTGACAGGTATATCATATTCTAAGGCCATCTGGTAGACAAGTTAATTATTGAGTTGATTAAGCTAGAAGTGTAATTATTAGCAAGATCTATGTAATTTGTCGCCGTATAAAAAATCCATTTTGCGTGTTAATTACTACTGGTGCTATAGAATCCTTAATTACAGCGATATATGAGAATAATTCGAGTGATAGTCTTGTATGTGTTTACACACAAATCGAGTGTGACGCCTGCGATCGGGAAATGAAATTCACGACACGTTTCGTTCATGCGGCTCTGAAAAAGAAACGCGCGGTCTAATTCTTACGGCCGTATCGGAAAATGATCAATTTCGATAGATATCTTGAAACGTGACGTATCTTTAACAGATGCAATAATCAGATGGCCCAAAAAATTGTAAGTAGCATGATATTTATAGATCGAAAGTCCTCACCAACCCGCTCGCAAAACACGTTAAATCCCGAGGTGAATTATAAAAATTTCCCGCGTATAATAACACCCTGGAAATTGGGTTCGGGGAAACGTGCGAATGTTTTCATTAAATTCCGCGGAAAGAAGCATCGGGAGAAAACAAAAGATCGATCGTGACATCGAGCTTTCGCAGGACGATCGGTTACCTCCTCGATCAAAGCCGGCACGACATTCTGGGGGGCTTAAGAAATCGCGGTCCCGGGGGGTTTACTTTTTCCCCACGAGTGCCTTTTGTGCTGGAGATTCAGCAAAAACCGGCCGCCCTTATAAGAGCGGCGGAGTTAATTAAGGCGCATTTAAAGTCGGTAGATCGCGATAAGACGGCGATTAACTTGAAATTAGTCCGCCCATGGATCTAGCAAAAACTGTATCGCTGTCGTTATTGCCGACACGTATCGATACGTGTAGATAAATACATGATTGAAACGGTGCCCAATTAGAGATCTGAGGCAAATTATTACATCACTCCCGTAAGCCCTGCCCTCTCACGGAAGTTATTTCTAAATCGTAGAGAACTTTTAGAAACGATAATTCGTATTCTCATCGCTCGCTTGGCGTTACTTCGATCCTATTTCTGCCGTGATTAGTAATCTCTTTGTGCTTAGAATAAATGAAATCAGAACTGTTACATTTATTGCGGAATGTAATTTCGACTTAAGCATCTAGTTTTATCTATCAATACGCTTATAGTAACTTAAAAAAATTGGATTTACACAGTAAGACACAGTAGTAAAAAAACATTAAAATATTCAACAATTAAATATTTAATTTCTGTTGTTAAAGTGATATAAGATATCTAATTGTTTAGCGAACATTATGCATTTGGTGCACTTGTGAGTAAACGTTTGTGGATGCCCTTTCCTGCGGATTTCGAAATATCCCTGCAAAATAATATGTATTATACTTTCGATACTGCCGTAGCATCCGCACGGCTTAGAACACGGTCGCGAGAGGCTACACAAGCGCGGAATAACGGAAAAAACGCTGTCGCACGCTGCATCGCATCGCGGCCGAGTTTTTTAGTTGGCCGATATGCAAAATACCTGCCCGGCTACGATAACGCGTATTACACGACTTTCTTGCAACGAATAAATAGCGAATTACCATTTAGTCGTTGGCCGATAAAGCGAAACGAGCTCGCGCGATAACAGAATCTCATTCTCCCCGCGGCTCTATAAACTGTCGGCTTGTTATCGAGTAATTAACAAGATAGCACGTTGATTAACAAATTACGCGTAACGGAAACGCGCGATGTTAATTGCCAGAAATTGAGCTATGATCGTCATTCGACCGTCAGACGGCCGAAAAATTAGACATGTAGCGCAAAAGCTCTGTTTGGTTGATAACAAGTAGAAATGTACATTGATTTGTACGTTTCCTCATTATTCATTATTACGCGTATATGTCGCAGATTTGTGTAATTGCAACGTTTTCTAGCTATTTCTGAAAAGCTTAAATGTGCGTTCCGTTTTACATTCGGTCTTGCTTACCTTTGCTGACACCCACACGGCGACTTTTTAATCTGCAATATATATTTGTGTAAACTGACCGTTTCATACGCCGCGCCGGCCACCGGAGGCTCGATCAAGTTTACGAGACACGTAAAACGAATTATGTTGCATACAGATAAGCGCGCACAAAATAAGAATTGCTAATCTAACGTAGGCGCGGGGTGCATCAAGGAGTTAACGAATTCCGCTCAGACAGAAAACAGACACGTGGCAACTATTACCTTAAAAGATAATCGTTATTACCCAAGAGGAACTGCTATCATTATTAGCTCAAGATTTGTTGGTCTAGGTACATTTTTATACTGCAAAAATAATTGTAGAAACGATGGATTGTAATCCATACACAGAAAAAAAGAACGTTGTTCAACGCGCTTATTGGTACTTAAAGTAATTTTCGCACACAATTGTAAATTTTTTTCAGTTTACTTTGTCATCGACGTTCGGAAAGAGGACAAAACCGTATAATTATCGCCACATTAATGCCGCACGGGTATTATTACCGTACTCTTGCGTACTTTGTAGGTAAATATTTAAAAGTGAGTATAAATAATTACCCACTGTGCAGACGCATAGATAAGCGGGCTTAAGTAGTTGGCTTAACAATACCGCGGTACAGCGAGTAAAAATGTTTTAAAAGTTACCTTTACCGCAGTAATTACTGTCAAAGTTGATAAAAGAATATTTATTTTAATCTAAAAGTTCGAATTATCCGATTGGCTGAGGATATTTTTTAACGTTCGAAAATTTGCTATGAAATATACATTTATCGCCGCATTGATGCCGCACGGTTTTATTTTCATAATAAATTCACTTTATAGTTTATTAAAATCTTCTATAATTACTGATGTGGAATATTAGAAAGTTTAATTAAGCTTAAAATTATTTAAAACGCAATAATATTCTAACTATTACTTATTTAATTTAGAATTAGAACGTTGTATTAACTAATTTTTTCAATTGTTTTATTTTTCTTAGTTTCTTTTTCTTTTACATGGAAAAACCAAGTTTGTTAAAATATCTAAAAATTTAACTGTATGTGGATATAGAAAATTTGAAAATAATCGTTACATTAATAATTGTTGTAACATCAAAATAATTATGTACGCTTTACGTTAATTGCTAGAATATCAAAATTTTTTGCAGCATTATTGCTTATCATGCTTGAATTCTCTTCACAATTATTTTGATAACAAAATTATATGTTCTGTATCTATATCTAAATTTTTATATACTTTAGCAAAACCGTTTTTCCCGCAACGTCTAACAATAAAAGTATCACATATGATTAAAATAATTAAAAATATTTTGAGTATTCGCGCGTTTATCTCAAAACTGTAAATATGCTGACTTTTATCTAACGATAGAAACATCTCGGAGGGTGATATGGCATGTGCATGGCCAAACCGAGGGTTTATCGCCGCCATATTACGATCCGGTCTGGTCGATTAAACGCTATAAATGGCCGTGACAGAAGGTGTAATAGAATTGGGGTAACTCCGAACCAATGGCGCTTCGCGATTAAGGTGGTTGTTCGTGCTCGATTGGCTTTCACGAGCGGGGGGTTGATGTTCCCTGCGGGTAAGCTACGTCTTTATATCCTCCCATCGGTTTCTGTTATCCCATTATAAGAACGACTCACCCTCGCGTTTAAAATTTCATCGTTTTGGAAACGGTAATTCACAAATTCTTCATTCAGATTAGTGATTGTGGTATAATTGCATAAAATTACGAAACTTTTATCGTCGGATTTGTACGTCTGAAACCACCCATTTAATCTTTCAAACACATTTATGAGAATCTTTTTCTTAGTTTTTTTAATGCAGAAATCTCTTTCTTCGTCAGAAAGATTACCTCATGTTACTCTAATTAAAAAATAACATTTTTAAAAACCAATGTTCTTTTAATCAATGTATTGCATGAAAAATATAAGAAACTTATTATCTGTTAAATTACAATGCGATTAAAAAATGCTGATTTGTTATGACATGTACTGCATTTGATAAATTTTAATAATTTATAATTAAGCACAATAAATGTAAAAATTTTTGTATTACTAAAAATATAACAAATAAAAATATAATTTCGTGCTACTAGTATTATTCACTAAGCGTTGCGAAATTGACGGTATCGCTAAATATATAATCATCAGACATGGTTTATAAGTACGCGACAAGCCGTAATCTATGATATACGAATTAAATTTGCAAGTCGATTAACAGGACTAATAATCGAGGCTGTAATCTTTCGTAAAGTCATCGTACTATTTCTTGTAATTAACGTATAATTTAATACATAGACATTAAAAAAAATTAACTTTTATAATGCATAATTTCCTTCATGTGTAATAAAATTAATGATTCAATTACGTTAAGTAATTTTTATAGCATATTGCCAAAAGATTATATCGCGATTCTTCAAATACATATCTTTCCAGAACTTTACTTCGTACTGAATAAACAATAAAATAATTAGCTAAATTATTAAAGTTTTCTTTACAAAAGATATACATTATAATAAATTTTTAATATTTTAAATCTTCTCCCACGCATAAAATTTTTATTGATTTAATTTAATACAGATATAATACGGATTATATTTGTCGTAAACAATTATTTAGTTTTCTTATTATAAAAAGGTATTTCGAGCTTATGAGAATTCAGATGTCTCGAGATGATTCTGAAAGCTCTGCAAATTTGTAAGGAACGTCTCGAATTTTAGAGTCACGTTTGTTTTCTATGAGTCGGAAGGACTGACAAAATTTCAACGTCAATTTCCACGAGTTCTCGCAACATCGCGAAGCTAATTGCAAAAAACAAACAGAACCCTGCCAATAATACGCTCTCCGGACGGGCTGTAAATAATGCCGCGCTGGTTTTACACGTGCGTACACGGCGCCGCGTTGCTCGCTGATTGGTCGGTCCGCTAATTGTGTTTTATTAGAGTTCGTTCCTTGTCCCTTCGCTCTTTCTCTGCCCTCCTATTCAAACGCCGAACATCTGCGGTCTCAGCTAACTAACCTACCGACCATGTACTAACTGCGAGCGACATTGTTATTAAGGGTTCCTACAGCACATTCGAAACTTACACACGCGCATTCGCGTGGGTCCGTAGCGCGACGACACGAGAACATCGTGCCTTTGATCCTCGTTAAGGAGCTGTGAGAGAACCGCGCGAGAATCTTGGCTTTCATCGCTTCTTTTCGAAAAGAAAGGATCCCTTGTAGCAAAGAGAGGAAAGAGAAAAAATTACAACAGAATTACTATTTCTTTATGATGTATCATATCAATAATTAAAATAATTAAAATTTTAATTTGTAATAATTCAAAAAGAAAGAGGAAAAAATAAATTTAACACATATTAATCTTCACATTCTTGGTTCAATTTTATAAAATAAAAATTGAATCAATAGTAAAAAAGTGATATCGTATAGTAAGTAATAAATATAATAAGAATCGATAAAAACTAAGCAGTTAGGGAATATTTATTTGCAACAATTATAGAAGCAAAAGTAAAAAAAGCGCAACGAGAAATCGACGCGAAATAATATCGATACCTTATTTCGAGCATACTATTAAAGCACCGAGACTTAACATACTGCTTTTATTTCATTTATTGCGGGAATAATTTTATTTTGTAAAAAAAAAAAAATGTATTTAATCGGGGCAACACGCGTCTTGAATCCATTAATTAATCGCACGGCCGGCCAGGTCGCTCGCGCAAACGCGATGCCATCTCAAGGCTGAAGAAACTCGAAACTGTATCGAGGATCGAACGCGGGCGGGCATTTCTCTGCTTTCCTGGCGGGGGTTGGGTCCGGGCGGGCAGGTAGGGCAGAGGCGAGCAGGGGCGAGTCTTATTAAGAGCCGGGCATGCTGGCACAATCAAATAAATTAGTCGGAATTACGCGGGCCGCGGAGCCAGCCTCTGTGGTGGTGGTGGTGGTGGTGGTGGTGGTGGTCGTGGTACAGGCGGTTTACCACCACCGCTCGTCCTCGTCACCAATTAGCGGAGCTTTATCCCGCGCCGAGTCTTCCACATGCGCACGCACACACGCGCGTGTGTGTGCGTATATGTACGGATTTCACGTGGACTCGGTATGTTCCGAGAAATTCGCGGCTGCTACTCTCGCGGGGGCGCACCTTTGGAATCTCTCTCTCTCTCTCTTTCTCCCACGGTCAGCCCTCCGCCGTACGCGCGAGGCTCGAGATGATTTGCGAAGTATCGCGAGAATTTATTGGACTGGCGGATAAACGAAGGGCGACGCCGCGAATTTTAACGTACGGCCGCGCGCGGCGACCGTTTGTCTCGCTTATTTATTAAACGGCGGCTCCGTAAGACCAATTATCGGGGTATCGGGCCGCGTGGGGAGTCGCGGACGTCCCAAGCGCAAACCACCAGCCTGCGGCTTTCCATTGCCGACCGGCTTGGAATCGATATCACCGTGGCGTAAATCTGACAAGGCATTTCGCAGAAACTTCCAGTATGTTGACTAAGTATCGAGCACTTTCGTGCGGTAATAAAGCAATAAATTGAACGTACGCACGTAATTGGATACGGAAAGCAAGAAATACTTTCCACGCGGCGATTGAAATTGCCGCGTCGGATTGCGACATTTTCCCGACGAGTATTTACTAATTGTATTATAAACCTTATCTAGGTTGTATATATATATGTTACGTATCACTAAATGCTCTGGGTTAGATAAGTTTATAAAATTCCTTTTTAACTATAGCTTATAAAATTAAGTTAGATTGAATTAAATTAAAAGTTATTTATATTAAATTACAACGTCTCATAATTTTTAAAGTTAAGTTACTCGAAACTATTATAATACAAATCTAAATAAATATATATTTTTTGTAAATATTAAGTTAGTAAGAAATAACAACAAATTTTTGTTTTATATGGGAATGTATTTTTTTCTTTTTTACATATAGATGTAATTCTAACTCAAATTCTAACAGAAGAAATTAATAAATTAAAGTTCATGTGCTTTAAAAATTGAAGTAGAAAATTAATTCATTAAAATTTAATTATGATAAACTTTTTAAGTTACTACTTAATCCTGGAAATATTTCATCTGAGATGATACATTTGTAAGAATTAACATAGAAATACATTATTAGAATCACTTTGCAATAATGACGTGCAAAAGGCATCTTTATACATAGAGTTTATCTGTTGTTACTTAACATGAATTTAGCATGTTATTTGCGAATTTACCTTAGAGAGTGCTTTCCCGGCATCTTTCCACGAAGATATTTGCCAATCGCCGCGCAATTAACCGCGGATAGTGGATTAACGCGCGCTCGCCATTTTAACTTCTTAGCTCTCTAAACTGCTGCCTGCATAATTCCGCGCGGGCGAGTGTCGTAATCCGCTAACAAGTCCACGGATCTCGTGGGAGTGACGACGAGTTGGCGAGGGCCAACAACCGGGAAAGAGAAAGAGGGGTAATAACGGCAACATAGTATCGTACAACGCAAACGGCAACGCGACGTAAAACGGTTACCGCGTATTCTTGCGTGACGCGTTATTAGCCGATTGGCTCATTAATCGCTCCGTCGGTCCGAAACAGCCGAAGACTCACCCCTCCTCCTTTTCTCCCCTCTCTTCCATCCGCCTACTCGCTCGCATAGGAAGTAATTGCTAATCGCTAATTGCGAGCGCAAACACTCCATCCAATTAACCCCTCCCACGAGCGCGGCTCGTCCGTGGCTGGTGCGGTGCAGCCACCCCCTCGGTACTAACTTACTTCAAACTCTAACAACTTATATCCGATCCGCGATAAATTATGCTTCCTGTGGTTCGGATGAGTTAAGAGCGACTGTGGGCCGGCTCTTGGTTCACGACGATCGCCTAATTATCAATCTAATTGCTCTAACGTGAACCGCGGATCAAAGCAATGATATTTCATGGACGAAGCGAATTTCTTACACGTCTTTATGTCCACTTTCACTAATGTAGATTAATTTTAATCTCGGTTTAACTTGCTCTTTATCTTTTTCTAGTTCTAAGAATTAGAAAGAGATAAAGAATAAGTTATATAAATTAAGATATAAAAGCTACTTAAATTATGTTTTGCTTGTTTGATAACTTTTGTTTGCTGGTTCGATGTAGGGCGTGTTTGATTAAGACCCAAAACTTGTTCGTAATTTTCTTATGGTGGTTTATTGAAATGAGCGTTTCCTACACGTGTCGAGTTGCGACGTGGTTATATAAGAGAGCTTTCTAGAGAGAGATGCGCGCGCCGAAGAAGCCGGGTAAACGACGAGAGAGACCGAAGTCCCACGAACATGCGCGAGCCAGCGACCGATCGATGGATGCAGTCGATAACCATTGAGTGACAGAGAACGAACCTGTCATACTGCGGCCGATAATAACTGCGCGAAGAAATGAATTTATCGTACACCGCCCGCCTTGAAAGGAGCTCTTTCAAAAAATGAAAAACAATACGAAGCGCAAAGTTAGTTCGTAACTCAGTAATTATACAATAGTGGAAATAACTAAATACAAAATAAGGCAAAATGAACTGCCATAACTTGACATAAAAATAATAATTAAGAATAAGCAAGGCTTTACAGCGTCTTAGACAAAATATTGCTACATTCTTCTGTTGGCAAGATAGCCAATCGCGACAATGGTCGAACGAGTGTTCCCTTGTTGGTTCGTAGAGTAGCTGAGCGGGCTATGCCATCCTCTCCTGGATGGATCTTCTCTACTCGACCCCTCAGCCATTGAAGTGGAGCAAGTCCGGGTTGTTTTATCAGGGCAAGTTGTCCCACCTTCAGCTGATCGCCCTTTGAGGTGGGCCATTTGTGCCGTTGCTGTAATTGGTGCAGATAGTCTTGGCTCCAGCGCCTCCAAAAATGCTGTCGGAGTTGGTCAGTGAGCTGCCATCTAGTGAGTCTATTCATGTTGACATTCTCCAAGCTGTGGCACGGAAGACTGTTAAGTGTGTCGCCAATAAGGAAATGACCAGGAGAAATAAAACTGAGATCATTTGGATCAGTGCTTAAAGGAATCAAAGGACGGGAGTTGAGGATTGCCTCGATTTCGCATAAAGTCGTTTGTAATTCCTCAAAGGTTAAGGCAACGGTCCCTACTATTCGATATAAGTGAAACTTGATCGATTTTACTCCTGCCTCCCAAATTCCGCCGAAGTGGGGGGCGTTGGGAGGTATAAAGGTCCACGATATTTTAGAGTCCTGCGCGTAATTATGGATACTATCCTTTACTTCTTGTTTTCGTAAAAATTCATAGATTTCTGATAATTGTCGAGACGCACCAACAAAGGTGGTGCCGTTATCCGAAAAAATAGAACTGGGCTTGCCCCTTCGAGATACAAATCGCCTCAAGGCCGCAAGAAAGGCGTCGGAGGTCAAGTCACTCACAAGTTCAATGTGGATAGCCTTGGTCGCGAAGCAAACAAAGATGCAGACGTATGATTTCATATGACGAGCGTTTCGTCGTTTACCATCTCGTATGGTCAGCGGTCCCGCATAGTCAATACCACAGGTAGTAAATGGCCTAGATGGCTTAACTCTGGGAGCGGGTAGATTTCCCATTTTAGCTACGGAGTTTGATGGATTGCATTTGAAGCAGATGACGCATTGTTTGATTATTTTTCGTGTAATAGAGCGTATGCCCAAAGGCCAGAACAATTGACGAGTCGCGGCCATGGTACCTTGGAGGCCAGCGTGTAAATTACGTATGTGTGTGTTTTTTATTATAAGCTCAGTTAAAATATGATGCTTGGGCAACAAAATCGGATGCTTCGCATCGTAGGAAAGTTCGGAATTCCTTAGTCTCCCACCTACCCTTATTAAATTGTTATCATCTAGGAAAGGCGATAGAGATAGTAAATGACTTGATGATTTTAATGGTTGGTTATTCCTTAAACAATCAATTTCTTGTGAGAATGTACTGTGCTGAACTGCGCGGCAAATGATCATCAATGCAGCGGATGCTTCTTGATGCGTAATTGATTTGCTAACATACGAGCCCCGTAAACGGAACTTAATGACCCTTAGACAATAGGCTACTATGCGACATATTTTGTCGATATTAGAAAATTTATTCAACAATGAACTGATTGGTAATAGGCTTATAGTGGAAGAAAGCGTGGTTGCTCCTTTTAGCTCAGGCATGTCGGATTCCTGAATTTTCGGCGTGGTCTCAGTGACAGGCCACTTTGATTCCCTGTGCTTGAGAAAGGGAGGGCCGGACCACCACAAATCGCATGTTATTAGTTCCTTAGAATTTAGGCCGCGGGACAACACATCTGCGGGATTTAGTGTTGATTGTATGTGATGCCAGTCAGTAATCTCAGTCAATCGCTGGATTTCTCCGACGCGGTTGGCCACAAATACTGACCATTTTCTGGAGGCGGATGCGATCCAGTTTAATGTGATGGTCGAATCTGACCATAGGAAAAGCTTGACGTTTGCCAGCTCGACAGACGACCTTACCTTGTGGACTAATTGGGCGAGGAGCATGGCTGCGCACAATTCTAGGCGTGGAAGAGAAGTTGCTTTGAGAGGCGCAACACGAGCCTTGGAGCACAATAGTTCTGTTCGAAATTCGCCCTTTGATGTGTACGAGCGAAGATAGATGCACGCGCCATATGCTCGTTGGCTGGCGTCAGCGAAGCCATGCAATTGGAGATGCGAGGTGTCGTTACTGAATTTTACGCAACGACTTATGCTTAAAGTATTTAGACTGACTAATTCTGACTTGAATTGACTCCATTTCGACAGAATAGATGGGAAAACGGGCTCGTCCCACTGTAGATTTTGTTGCCATAGCTCCTGCATCAGCAATTTTGGAATGATTATTACAGGGCCAATCAACCCAAGAGGATCAAACACCTTGGCTATCTCTGATAGCAACTCACGTTTAGTAAGAGATTTATGATTGCCAGTATCTTGAGCATTATACCGCAATGAATCAGTCGAAGGATTCCAGAGTGTTCCGAGTATCTTGCAGTTGAGCGTTTTGTCAAGAGACAAGTTAGATTCCATTGTGTCATGCAGCCCAGAAAGAATGCGGCAGTTATTGGAGGCCCACTTTGCGAGGTGGAATCCTCCTTTCCCAAGAAGTTGAATGAGCTCGTCCCTTAATCTTATGCATTCGTCAATTGACGTGCCACCCGTTAGCACGTCATCGACGTAAAAATCGCGTAACATGCATTGGGAAGCTAACGGATAATCATTTTTGTACAAATCAGCTAGATATTTGAGTGCCCTCGTGGCCAGATACGATGCGGAAGAGGTTCCGTACGTCACGGTTTTTAATTCGAAAATCTGAAGTGGATCAGAAGAGTTATCACGCCAGAATATTCGCTGCAATTGCGTTTGAGATGGATCGATGAGCACCTGGCGGTACATTTTTATTATGTCCGCTGTGATAACAAACGGAAGAGTGCGGAAGCGCAACAGAATAGAGATAAGATCCTGTTGGATTACAGGCCCGACTCTCAGGGCATTGTTGAGTGAGATTCCTGTGGGACCTTTGCATGAACCATCGAACACGACCCTCAATTTGGTGCTACTGCTGTCAGGCTTAATCACGCAATGGTGCGGTAAATAGAAAACCGGCAATTCAGTGTTCGCGGGTTCCTCGGTTTCGATGGGTGTCATGTGACCTAATTGCACGTACTCGTGCATAAATTGGGCGTAATCACGCTTCAATATTGGCCGAAAATCAAGCTTCCTTTCTATTTTGTAGAAACGACGTAAAGCAATGGCTCTAGTATCGCTTATCGAATTTACTTTATTGTCCTTGATAGGTAGCTTCACGACTATTCGTCCTTCAGGATTGCGCGTTACGTTCTGAGTAAAATGATGTTCGCATTCCATTTCCTCTATGGTAAAAGGATCGGATAGATGCGGAGGTTCCTCAATGCGCCAGAACTGGCTGAGTTGATTTGACAATTCTTCGTTTGTAATGGACAAATGAAGCGTGTTTACATGGGAGTTTTTACTGTTAGTGGTGAATCCACCTGCCAGGATCCACCCGAGTTTAGTTTGTTGAAGTATTGGGTGGCCGGGTGATATCTTAATTTGATTCGGGCAGACTAATTCCCAGAATACTTCGACTCCTAGTAACAAATCAACATCATCTGAAACATGAAAGTTAGGATCAGCTAACCTTATGTGGCTGGGTACTTGTAGTTTGGATTTGTCTATTGATCGAGATGGGAGCCTTTCTGTTATTTTATCTGTGACAATACATTTGATATTTGTGCGATAATTGGTGGCACGCGATTGAAACGTCAATTGTACGATATGACTCGACTTGCTAATTGTACCATTAATTCCCGATACGACTATGTCTGTTGTCTGAGTGGGAAGTTGTAATCTTTTTACAAAGGAGCTTGATATAAGATTTGCTTGGGATCCGTTATCTAGTAACGTTCTGCATCTCTGCCCGCATCCGTATCGATCCAAGACGTCCACTACTGCGGTGGATAATAACGTGATCCTGCTACACGAAGTTGACGTGCAAGTAGTAACAGAATTAGTGATAGCCTCGACCTGAGACGGCTCTAAAGCCGTATTTGAAGATTGAGAATTGTTGGTTTCTTTTGCCTTTAAATGGAGCAACGAGTTGTGCCGCTCACTGCAGAACTTGCAATGGCCCGATTTGCATGTTGGGGCAGAATGATTTGTCGAACGCAAGCAATTGAGACATAATTTTAACTTACGTGCCTTGGATATGCGCTCAGGAATTGTTAATTTGAGAAAATCCGCACAGTAATAGATTAAGTGATCTTCCTTGCAATAATTACACTGCGACTTAACTGTGGCAGCATGCGTGCCCTGCCTTTTAATATTTATGCGACCTTGAGTCGACGTGCCTCCAACCGGCTTGACAGGTGCTTCAAGCACTTCACATCTGTGATGCAAGAAGGCCATAAATTGTTTCAGTGTGGGTATTTCCCTTTCCTTGAGCGACGTTCGCCATTGGCGCGCTGTTCCTGAGTTCAACTTGGAACTTAATATGTAAATAATCAAGTCGTCCCACGTGTCCGCTGGACGCTTGAGAGCTTTCAATGCACGAATATGTCGAGCCGTACCATCTGCTATTTGACGCAGATCGTTCGCGTTCTCTTTCACCATTGTGGGCAATTAAAAAATAGCCTGGATGTGCGCTTGAACTAAGACTTTAACGTTATTGTAGCGTTCCTTGAGGAGATCCCACGCTATGTCGTAGTTTTGGTTGGACAATTCTATTGAACTTATAACCTCTGCAGCATTGCCTGTCAATGATGCCTTAAGGTATTGAAATTTTTGAACGTCGCTCAAGGAATTATTGTTATGTATGACTGATTGAAAGTTGTCGTGGAATGCAAACCACTCTTCATAGCTACCTGAAAATTGAAGCAAGTTTAGTTTTGGTAATTGAACGGCCGTTGCCGATTCTTCTTGTACATTAGCCGTGGGGGTTGCATTCGCAACATTTCTATGACCACCGTTGTCGGCGCCGCCCGCCAATACCTTTATTTTTGCAGCTAAATCATAAAATGCACACTCGAATGATTCACGATCTTGATCTTCCACGAGGGACTCTATTTGCGTTTGAATTTTGTTATACTCTGTCCAATACTGATCGAGTTTGACTTGCCTAACCTCCAAAGCGGCCGATACAGCCGTCGTTACCTCGGTAATTGTATCAACATAGTTTTTTATTCGCGTGCATGACGCTTTTACAGTCGCACGCATTCGTTTTAGAGCGTTAATGTCGTCCGTCATTGTCGATAAACAACGAAATCAAGCAAATTTAGGATGTGAGAAGTAAGGTTAATTGGCGACGACACACGGTGTCTTCCTACCTTGTGTAGCTTCGTCTGCGCCGTCGATGTGGCTGCGAGGCCTCAACTGCTGCCGCTGGGAATCGTGTCCTGTTGTCTTGTTTCGTCCTTGAAATGGAGATCGTCTCGTGCTGGATCACTTCGTCTCTTTCGTTCCTGTACTCGACGATGTCGTCGATAATTTCTAGTGCATAGGAACCGGGAGGCGAAGGAGTTGGCTTCACAAATGCCGTCGATGACGTCTTATGGTGCAGAGGCCGAAATGCGAAGGAATATTGTTGATCCTTCTATCAGTTTCTCGATCGTTGCAACTCTAATGGCTGCTCACGTGCTTCTTAGGAACGCAGCGTCTGCCGTAGAATCCGCCGTATGGACGGATCCGGCTCGAAGGACCAAAGATGTTTTGCTTGTTTGATAACTTTTGTTTGCTGGTTCGATGTAGGGCGTGTTTGATTAAGACCCAAAACTTGTTCGTAATTTTCTTATGGTGGTTTATTGAAATGAGCGTTTCCTACACGTGTCGAGTTGCGACGTGGTTATATAAGAGAGCTTTCTAGAGAGAGATGCGCGCGCCGAAGAAGCCGGGTAAACGACGAGAGAGACCGAAGTCCCACGAACATGCGCGAGCCAGCGACCGATCGATGGATGCAGTCGATAACCATTGAGTGACAGAGAACGAACCTGTCATACTGCGGCCGATAATAACTGCGCGAAGAAATGAATTTATCGTACAAATTACATTGGCAAAAATAAACATTATTGTTTTACTGTCGTTACGATAGATTATCTATTAGTGATGCCATTTTTTTACGAAAATTGTAAATATTTGTCACAATAAAAAATGGAAAATAAATCGTTCGAAATCATCCTGTTTATAAAATAAAATTCGTGAAGGTAAAAACCGCAAACAAATTATTTAACACTCTCATTCCCAATAACTCTCTCTCTCTCTCTTCCACATTATTATTTAATAGTTACATAAAATATTTATTTGTATTTTATACGACAAATTAGTAATTTATAAAATATTAGGATATTTAAAAAATGTTAAGAACTTTGCGTGTTATTTTTATTCCAAAAAGTATAACAGACATTTTTCGATGCACATGTAACAAAAAGTATATAATAGTTTACATTGTGCAGAATTATCATTTCTAATAAAAATCTTTGGCCTTTGATAAATCTAAAATAATATTTTAAAAAATATGAAGTATTTCAATAAAGTTATGTAATATTGTTAAATGCTTCATTACTGTTTTCATATTGTGTGGATACTGTTCTTTCTCACCATAATACCATTACTTTCGCAATTTGTATAATAGCCTCTACTTCCGCAATTACACGGATACCTACAATTAATAAGATTTTCTTATACGTACTTAAGTATTGTATGCTCAAAAATTTTTTTGTAGCCCATTCAATTCACCCTGATATAGATGCCGACGTGGCTGTTGAAAAATATCTTGTACACACGCGCAGTTAATTAAGGTAGGAAAATTACTGAGGAATTCCCTCCGCCTCCCTGTTAACCAGATATTTTCCACCGACCGGCGCGCGCGTTCCCCTTGGTTTATCCCGAGATGGGGTAAAATAGATCGGTCACGGGTGATCTCCGCAGGTATCACCTGTTAACTTGCCGCCGGTCCTAATCGTTATGAAGGCGCCAGCGTCATATGCTGCGCGGTGAAAAGAACGGCTCATTTCCTCGCCCCGTCGTATCTCACCCCCTTCTTCCTCCTCGTGCTCGTTTCCTTTCCACGCTGCAACCTAATGAAATTTCGTCTCGGACAAAAATGCGAACCGGCTCGCGCGAGGGGGGATAGAAAGATGGAAAAGGGGAAGGCGTACGCGAGGGTGGGAGAGACAAGACCCCTTTCGATCAATTAAGGCTAATAAATGGCGTCGGCGGTGGGGTTGTTGATGGCGAGCGGCTGTGATGCCGCGGGTAGCGGGGAGGAAAGAAGAGAAGTAGAAAGGGGAGCGGAAAGGAGAGGAAAACGTTGCCATGAGCGAGCCGACCGAGGCTCTGTGGGTTTATGCTATTAAAAATGTAAATATCTGCCGGCGGCTCGTTATCGGATGTAAATATGGCGGCGGGCGCGTCCGGGGCCCGGTGCCGGGACCAGATGCCGGGACCAGGGCAGGGTGGGCCTTGCAGCTCCTTTGTTTCGTTATTTATTGGAATGCATGACCGCGCGCGCGCTCCGCATCGAAACCCACGCTCCCCATCGAAGCGCCGGGAGGACGGGCGCAACGATCATCTTGGTTTTCATCTCATCTCGAAACTAGCCCTCCCGCGCATTCGAGATATTTTAATTTCAAACGCGGCCGAATTGTAAAAAAAATCGTGAAAATCTCGATTATAATGCGTCCGTATCTCAAGCGTAGCATTACATCATGGACAAATTCTTTAAATTAATGAAATAATAACGCTAAAAGTTTATTGCTAAAAATTTATTTGGACAGAATCGACAAAAGAAGTAGATAAGAAGGTAATATATTACGACTAAAATTTTTTAAATAAGAAAACAGAATTTCCAATTTTATTTATTTAAATCTTGATCTTTTTACTTTTTCAACTGGATTCATGAAAAGAGAAATTAATATTCTAAGCATTATCTTTATATCTTCTTTTCCATTCTTGTGCTAATTCCTTCTTAACTCTTCTTATTTTAATTCTTCTGATAAATATTCAATAACATTAAACAAGATGCATAAATAATATACCTTAATCAAAGTTGCATGCAAAGTGCATTTTCTGCGCTAATTAACATCGACAAACGAACTGGCAAGCATTATCGACTCAATCGAAAATTTAAAGCGGACTCGCTGACAGCTCGGGCCGAAAAAAACGCGATGAAAACTCCCGAGCTTACGAAGGCGAGAGCTCCGTCAGTCGATTCGAACGTGCGCGCCAATCTTCCTACTCCTCTCGCTATTTCAGGGCCCGAAGCTTTGATATATGACTCAATAAAACCAGACCCAAGGCGGGTCCGGAGTAAATATCAAACGTAAAATGTTCACCTCGTTAACTTGTTCCGCAGAATCGGGACGCTGTGATAGGGAAGGAAGGAGGGACGTAGAGACACGCGCATCCGGACAGAGTGCCAATTAGGAATTCCGTTAATTGATGTAGAGCAAATGGACGGAATAGAATCGCAGGATGAAGAAAGAGAAATGTAGTGTTCAGATCGTTAAAAAATGTACGTGTGTTTTAAACATTTTATTTATACAACAATATTATTTTCCATTCAATTTTATGCAGGTAAAATAAGATGTTTCTGTCTCATTCAATCACAGAGATTCCATTCGCATAAAAATAAACTCTAGCGACAGATTTTATTTATATGCAGATTTTTTACAGATTACAATTAGCAAAAGAATAGTTTCAAATATCACTTTGAAAAGTGATTATTTATTCTAAATATTGTAAGCATCTGCAATTTTTATTAAAAACAATTATTATATTTTGCTGAAATAATTTCTTCTATATTTATTTATGACTTAAAAAAGTAATTATGAATTGTCGTACTTGTATATTTCAATTTTAAGTTGCTAATTTAAAATTGAACGCAAAAAAATTGGTATGTATTATAATAAAAATAAAAATAATTTCGTTATATTTACATACATTTGTAAGATATTAACAGTTTTACTGTTTTAAAAATTATGATTAACAATTATAATAATTATTAATTATTATTTAAAATAATAAAAATGTCGATCGTACTAAATGATAAAACTTTTCTAATAATACCTATATGTATATTTATAGCTACTGTCAACCTGTAATTATATAAGATTCGTTAACAAACAGAAAAATGACTAAATTTTTCATTTAAAATATCATTAAAGCGCCTCAACGACGCGTCATTACGAATAACAGTAATATTATTATCAGATCTAGTTATACCAAGGAATTACTTAGATTATCGGCAGGTGCGTGTCTTAATGACCAGCGAAATTACACCCGAAATTACCTCCCGTCCTGAGAAAACGAGGAAACATAATGAAGAAGCCGGCGTAACACAGCGGTATCGTCGAGATAGATTGTAAAGATATCCATTGCGGTGTCGTTTCCAAATTTCGGCATTGTTTAGGTGACACGATACGCATGCGAAGCGAAGATTCTAAACCAAAATGGCAGGCGTGAAACTACTGTTCCAGGGTACAAATTATCGCCGTTCCATTTACGGTCGCGTGAGGTACGCGTACGATTTAAGAATATTGAATTTTATTATTAAGAATATTATTTTATTAAGAATATTGATTTATTTTCCTTTCGTGTCAATAATGCATGAAAAGGAAATACAGAATGTATTAAACAAATTGGAATAAAACATAATATCTCTTATTGTTTTTAATACAAGCGGGAAAAGACACATATTGGATATATCTACTTATGAATTTGCTACTTTTATATCGATTTTATTGCGGATCTTATATTCGATCTTATATCCGTTTCTTCTCCCATCTCGTCGATCCGCTTCGACGGAACGGACAGCAGTTTCTTTTCCGCCGCTTGTAAATCGACCGATCCGACAGATCGTTTCAATTGCACCTGATCTCACTTCTTCTCTTTTTGTCGGACCTACGCTTTTTATTTTTCCTCGCAATCGTTTCGCCTGTTCGACGGGTGTTTGTTTTCATATCCCGCCGGCTTTATTTTACTCATTCGATAGGAGAAGATATTTACGACCGCACGAGTTCGCCAAGCACGATCATAATTCGCAAGAAACGATCGCGTTGGATTGCAATATCCGCAGATTAAAAAAAATTCTTAGCGTGATTATTAAGTAAAAAATAATAAGAAGTTATCCATCAAAATCAATAAATGTTTCTTAAGTAACAATAAAATATTTCTTTTTTTTAAACATATGCATTACATCAAAAATTAAAAAAAAAAAGTTTCAAGTTTCAATCAAAACATATGTGTCACATTATAATCTGAAAAAAATTACAATGTCAGACTTATTAACACATTTTGATAAAAACTTACTTTTGTAATTAATTTTTTATGATAATAAAAAATTAATCCATCAAGATCTAACTTGAAAATAACTTCAGAACAGTTTCACATTGCCAATCTAGCTAATGCGTGTAGCACGTTTCTCTTTTAATTCCGTGTATGTGTGTATTAACTCACTTTTGCGTGCGCTACAATTAGCCGGAACGATAGTTTTCTCTCCTATTACGTCGATTAAAAGTTTCAATCTCGCAATACCTGTCTGTCCTCTAATCATCCACAACGGACGCAGGTGTTACGTTTTGTCGGTAGGCAACGCACCGCGACGCGCGATTCGTTTTATCGGATCGCCCCTGATCGCGGTACGACTGTGCGGCGATCTGTGTCGTCGGAGGCGACGCTGCATAAGTTCTTTGTCACCATTGTCGACGTCTTTCGTTACCGCCGTGGTACCGCCACCATTAGTTCCGCGTCAGAAAACGAAGGTCGAGAAGCGAGGCTACGCCAGAAACGAGATGACGAAGAAGAGACTCGGCGAGCTCGAGCATGATCGCAGAAAACCGCGCTCGCAATAACGCTTCCCGTGAAACAGAAATTGGCGCAATTCCGCAACACTATGCCATTACCCCCGTGAACTTCAATGAAACTATAAACGATGTCATTCGAGCGCAAGCTGATTTTTTACACGTAGGAATACTTGTTTTTGCACTCGATAAATTTGTGACGATAAACATTGTATCGAAATGGTACCGTGGGATTTGTTGACATTTACAAGAGACTTATTACCCTTACACCAAATATATTTTATCGTAAAATAAATGTATTACACAATATTATAATCGTAGCGGTTAATCCAAGTCAAACAGGGTGTTGCGGACTAATCGAGTCGAGTTGCAGAACAAGATGCATTACGTAAGGATAATTCAATCTCGTTTGCGTCGTGAATCAGAGGGAAAGGGCAGATCGCAGGTACGGGATCCGAGTGATTGGGGGCGATCATGACGATTCTGAGAATCCATTAGGAAACACGCGTTTAACACGCTCTTGGAGTTAGGGCTTAAGGTCGCGAGTCACCGAGGAAAGAGAGAGAGAAAGAGAGAGGATACCAGGAATGCCGATCATTCGTCGGTGGCAGGACAAGGATTCCTGGCGACGGTGGCCTCCGGGCTGAGTGTTTTCCGTAAATTTGGTTAAGATAGAGAGGCCTACCACGAAGTCACCCTACTACTTTCGTTCCTGATAACAGCCCCTGTCTCTGATAGAACGTCAGAGATGCTTATGTATATAATTCGCGTACATGTGTATCTGTATGCGTTCGAACATAACGATTCTGGTATTAAATAACAATGTAAAGTAACAAAGCATTAAATAAGTGTAGCGCGTCATATTTCTCTTATCTTGAGAAATAGAAACAAATTGCGGCAGTATTTACAGAATCTCTTAATTGTTTTTTATTCTATCTTTTAAAGGACAGCTTTCATTTTGTTTTACTATCAAATAATTAATATTAAAAAAACGACAACCTAAAAAATTCTTTCCTCCAATTATATAATGTAAAAAATAAAAACTTATTGTAGATAAAAAAATGATAACAATCTTTTGAGGAGTTATGTTAAAATACTGCCCTACTAATAACATAAATATTTCAAGTAAATATTAAAAAGTACTTTTTTATACAAAAGTACTTTTAAAAATAATAGTATTGAATTTCTATCAGAAATTTCCTATAGTGAATTCTTTTGGACTGAACTGCAGTAATGCATTCATGTACATTGAAGCCGCTGCATATTAATGTGCAAGTATAAAAGTAATATACCACATATTACTTTTAATTTAATATATCACATTTTAATTTGTGTATACGACTTTAATATACAGCAGTCCGCACTAGCTCGTCCAAATAAATTCACTACTAATTTCTTTATTTACTTATAAATGAAAAAAATAATAAATATGGAAATGTGGGACAGTCTACACGCTTGAAGTCTTACGCGAAATATTTTAGAAACTTTTTTTTGATAAACTTTGTTGCAAGTCATTTAAACCGAATAGAGCGACTTCATTTGTATTCAAATTACGCTTGTCACGCATACGGAAATTTGTTGTTTCAAAGCATTGTAAGATATTTTAATTATTTATGCGTAATTAATGCTAAAATTATCTAGAACCAATAGTTTTAGTTAAAGAAGTAGCTTATCTCTTTACTGCTATTTAAATCAAATATATTTAAACAACAGAGAAATAAATCCTTTATCGAAGACAAGTTGCTTTGAATGATTCCATATGCATACGGATATATTTTTATATATACAGCAAAATCCAAAAATGTTATGTTTTACCAAGTTTAACAACTGTTATGTTTTGACACTTTTGCGTACATAAGTGATTTAATAAAAATACACTCACCTAACGAGTATTAGACCTGTTATTTTTAAAGAATCTCTTTTCTTACTATATTTCAAGATAAATATATAAAAGTAATTATGTTACAATCAGAAATGTACAATGCAAAAAATTATACAACTGATACTAATAATATTAGTACTGGTAGTAACTGCGCGTTTCTTTTATTTTTGATATGGTAATTTAGTCATTTACAATGTTCTAATTTTACAATCAAATCGAACTATTGTAGTACTGACTGTAAGTAGTATTTATAAAATAATGCCATGTTACCGTGCTCTCTTATCTTAATTCTTCTACTTTACAAGTATTGTATTGCATAGGGGCGAGCACTGAGAAAAACCCATTATCTATCATGTAAAATGTAAATAGCTGCGCGCGGTATTTATAGAATATATTGAAGTCGTATCTGCAGAATGTATTTAATTTCCATATCGGCCAGTGTGTCATTGGCGCTTAAATTATTACTTTTAGATAGTTTTATTTTGTATATGAAAAAAAAAAAATTTATCGTATTAGTATTATAATTACTTATAATTATGTATTTAACGTAAATGTAATTTTTGTTTGAATATAGATCGTATGAAAATTGATTTCGTTTAATGAATTGACATTAATAGTGCGTCAAATAGACACAATGCGCCTATTCTTTTCTCAATATATTTTTCTAGAATAACTGAGCAATTGTAACAAAGTTTGTTGCTCGTTACTAATACGGCAATCCATCTTTTAAATGTATTCTACACTTTTATTAATTAAAAAATTTTTATTGTGAAAATTAATTTCTACGAAATTACTTTTAATTTTCGATGTATGCATTCTATTAAAACGTACACAATACATATAATATATATTCTTGTTAAAGCAAACATCTTCTTGAACACGAATATTAATCGGGTGATATTCATATGAAACAACGAATGAATTAAGTGACTGGGCAAAGCCATTAGAATTTGTACCTGATCAGTTAAGAGCAGACGTCCCTTCGTTGTTTTTCATTTCAAAGTCGATTATCTGCCAGACGGGTGCACGCACCAGCAATGAAGAGGCACTTACGATTAGACCATTGAAAGGTCCATTTGTGCGATAGTCCACAAGTTAACACTACTCATAAATCGACAATAATAGAATCTCTTTTGCTCGAAGAATTTCTTTCTCGAAGAACTTAAACGCGCGTTACACAGACAGCGAGATAATGGGCAATACTGTTATACCCAGAAAAAATTTTTTCCACCTTTCGTCACGTTTATTTGTAAAAGTTTCTCCGAAATTACAGATATTTCACAGTTTACGGATATCTTAATATGAATAACTCGAAAGTTAAAGCATAAAAATTACTGAAACTGCGATAAGCAAAAAAAAGATCAGGAAAAATGTTCTTTTAAATCTAAAAGACCGACAGGTAGGCGGAAAAAGTGGGAAACTATCTCTAAAGATCGCAAAATATATTAATGCACTCGAAAGATTCGCAATTTCTAATTTGCCTCGTAATTTAAGCGCTAATTTTAACGCTGAAAAGTTTTTGCTGAATGTTAAGTCGCCCAAGAAGCATAATATACTACTTTTTTTATTCCAACGGAAAATTACTTACATAGTAAATACCGTGATAATAATGTTAAAACCCGGTTAGGCAAAGAATAATAATCTATTCTAACGTAGCGCATATTTTCTATGAAGAAATGAAAACAAATGTTAATGTATTCCCACTTTATTAACAAAATGTATATATTATATTGCATTGGAACATTTGCATTGCCGATCTGTTTTAGATACATAATCTTACATTTAAGTGAGATATTTAAAACAAATTGCAGTTAAAAGTAAATTAGGCGCAAAACCTAAATCTTAAACATCAAAGCTTAAATTTTTAACAATAAATGATTGACCAGCATTATTATTATAAAACTCATTTTATAAAATTTATTATTATAAATCTTACTTCTCCTCTGTAAGAAAAAAAATAATTTATAATAATAAATTTTATAAAATTAATATGATGTATTTCTCAATTAAAAACAGAAGCGGTAAAATTATCTCCCTGCATACTCGTTAATAACTCTCATTAATAATCATATTTGTTTCGTTAACAAAGCGACTTGACGCAATGATTGGGTAAATCAAGTGCATTTTTTTTTTCAAACAGTATGCAAATGTTCCTCCACTGTAATGGATAAAACAATTAAGACAATGGTCGACCACCAACGCAAGAGGAATCGACAAAGCACAATAATTTCGAGCGAACTTAGAACAGCACGAATGGAGGCGATTGCCGATCGCAGATAGCAATTACCGCAAGCGAACGAACACGATTAATCACTCCACGTTAATCATACAACGTAGTACAGCATGTTTTCGAGTTTTAATTCGATAGAAATCAAGCAAGTTGTGAATTGAAGCACTGCTGTGTTAAGAACAGATTCGCCCTGATTTAATCCTTAGTCGGCATTGTGTCTCATATCTGTATATTAGAATTGAAACATGAATTGAGAACATAAAGTCCAATTTCAATAGCTTTAACAAGCTATTGAAGTTGGACTTTATTTAAATGATTTACGTCTGGGCGCACAGTGTTTTAAGACATAAAAAGGCTGGGGGAAAAGGCGATACCCGCAACAATAATGGATCCAGTACAAAATTAACGAATACTGTACAAGAAGCATATCTCCAACATCTTTCTAATGCTCGCGCGACAATTGGACGCAAATACACTTTGCGTGCAGATTATGCGGTATAAATAAGATTATATCTTGATAAGCAATATCTGATTTATTGTTGCTACACCTTATATCTCATTATACGGATTAATTATTTTGCCCACTAACGAATGGTGTCGGAAGATAACTTCTCGCGCTTCCATTTGCTTCCTCGGAAATGAAAAAAAAAGAACAGTGGGTGGTCTTGATTTATCCCCATTTCGGGGGGGAACGCACTTGATGAGTGCCGTACCGCGAGACCCCGGTGTTAAGATTCTTAATGACGATATTGGCCAATATGGTTATGTCCTGCCGGGTCGCCGAACTCGGCCTTAATGGATTCCCCGAACTCGGCTCGCATGATTAATTTCGCATCGACGACGGCGCGGCGCGACGCGACGACGAAACGGAGAAACAACGAACGCCGCGCGGCATGCCTCGTCCGATTTGGATTTCCGAGGCACTCCGTCGGATACACTTATCGTAACGTCTCGGCGTGGCGTCGCCTTGTTAATAACAAATATCTCTGCAATATCCTTCGCGACCTCGATGGCCGACTAGTCGTTTCTTATCTCGGTGCTCTTGCCGATCTCGACGAGACGCGCGATTCTGCTTCCACGAATCCTCGATCGTGGACGCCACATTCGCAGAATTTCAGGAGTGAAATTCCTCTCCTGGCGTAAAAGAAAAAAAAAAAAAAGATTGTTCCAAAATTGTAGCGGCAATCAAGAGTTTGAAATTAACGATATCGACGGTAATTTTAAATTATTTCTACATTGCTTTTATTTAACAGTGAAGTTTGCACAACAAGAGTTGTGCTCTAATTAAAGTTTTTTAATTGTTCCTTAACATTTTCTACGAAACGCCAAATGTGTGTAAAACACAGAATTCGATAAGCCAACATATATATCTGATATTCTTTACGTGACGAAGAAATTCGCTTATCAATTATTTTTATAGACATCGATAACCGATTGTGATAAATTTCCTCTTCGTAGAGTGCATTTCAGGCAAGAGTGGCAAATGAGGATAGAGTAGCACACCGTGGAAGGCAGCACGGTATCGCGAGGTATCAGAATGGAAAAGCGCGAATTAGCAACGAAAGAGAGAGAAAGAGAGCGGAGACGATGAAAGAGAGGGCGGACGTGTATCGCGTGCGGGATAATCAACGCGGGGCAACATTAATTATCGTTATCGGAGTCCTCAGTCTGAGGCGTCGTGTAACGAGAATGCGGTGCGCACGGCGTGCGCGCTGCGTAGAGCATACCGGCTGTACATATACGCGAGTTACGCACGCAGGGGGCTTTTCAAAGGGGCCGATCGCGGCGGCCCCGCCCGCGCGATGTATGCGTGCACGCGCGCGTACGATGCGTGCATCCGCGCCCCGTCCGTGTTCCGCGCGCGTTCATAGTGCCCGCGTGCACGTGAGATGCAGCGTGCGATACGCGCCGCTGCTTACGAATCTATTTGCCGTGGACAGGACGCGGCGTTCGCGTCGGTCGGGACACGAATAATCGGCGCGCGTGTTGACAGCGATTTCGTAGATTGTATGTAACATTATGTTATAAATTCTTGAATGTAAAACACTGCGTCTCTCAATTAAAGAAATGTTAAATTTAAAAAACAGAGAGAGAAAGAGAGAGAGAATTTTCTATTTGACAATCAATGTTTCATATATAAGCAAGAAATTATATTGTTGTTTATATATAATTTAATTTTTTTAAAAGAATTTGGTAACCGTAAATTTCAGTAAAATACATTTTTATTTCTATATTATAATAACCATTTAAGGGGATGCTGAACCTGTCCTGTTTTACCGATTATTTTGATTATTTCCAATTCATTATATAAAATCCCCATAATATATATAGGGTGAATCTTAATAGATGTCCCTTTTATCATGAAAAATAAATTACCGACTACAACCTTAATAAATATATGTACATAATGTGCCATAGCATTAAAAAAAAATTTAATTCTTAAAGATTTTGTTATTTGAAAATGTTATCTTCTATTCGATATTTTGTGCTACAAAAATTATTATTAAATAAGAAAATGTATATTTTTCATGATAAAATTATACAAAATTTTTCATGTTAGCAAATTATGTATGTTTAACGCACTACGTAATCTTATTTTGATATTTAATATTTCGAAAATAAAGATATTCTTAAAACACAAATGTTCCTTTTTTCTGTGTAAAAAACTTTCAATGATAAAAAATCATATTATTTCTTTTTGAAGGATTAATATGATATTGAGAAACTTACTAAAGAATAACTCACCTCAAATCATTCGCAAACATTAGGTGTTCAAGGCTAATGAGAAACATCCTTTTAATAATCGAACCATGACTGATACATCGAGCACTATTTTCTCGCGTCATAATACACTCGGTCTATTCTTACAATGTCTTTGGGAAAGTTACACATACAGTTAAGTCGATTAAGGGAAGCCGGCTCGAATATGTTTGTGTAAAAGTTCGAGAATTTTCCGTTACGTCTGATATTTTCGCTATTAAATATAAAATTTTTGTAAGATATTCAACATTTTTTATTTCGCAATATAATATGATGTATTACATTGTTTACTATCGATACTTATAGGGATCTGTCTCGCGACACTAAGCATTTCCCCGAATTTAATTTAATTTTTTATGTTTTTCCGACATGCATGTAATATGATTTTAATTTTAAGAACCATTATAAAAAATTATATATATTCTACTTTCTCCGAGCATAACAAAAAAAGCCTTCTCGTACGATTTTCCTTTGCTTTTTTTTAATAAAAAAATGTATTTGTAAAATATATAAATAATATTTTTTTCTATAAAGAACAGAGATGATGTATCTCGTTAAATTTAAATATATTTATTTACATAAATTATATTTTATTAAAGTAAATAATATTTATAAAGAAAATGAAGAATATATATCCTGTAGCCTGTAGGCATATACGATTCTATTAGGTGTTTATAAGCAGTCAAAATAAGTATGAGAGCAGTGGAGCAGTCGTGGGGTAGCGGTGAGAGTGCTAGTCATCGGAACGAAGGATCCCGAGTTCGAATCCCAGCCGACGTCGATTTTTCCATCGCCTTTAGGGAATTTACCGCTCAATACCCGAAGGACCGAGATGTTATGGTGTCGATCTGTGTGTGGTTCCCCGACACACATGGAAAGACAGAATTTCCGAGAGTGTCGTCGTCGCGACAATTACCGAGGAAGAAGAAGAAGGCATATATGCCAAAAAGAAGTTACGGTGCACAGGAGTTGTGTCTCCAGTTCGAGGACGGGGGGAGCTTATGGTGTGAGCTTCGCGTTACCACGGTTGCATTCTAACTTGGGTTCATCGGCATTTTAAGAGGGACAGAGACACACATAGGAAAGAGAAAATGTGTTGTTAATGTTCAAGATGGCCGGTGTCTGTAGAGAAGTTGAGAAAGCCCGTGTAACAAATCTGTTAAAGTCCGAGGGTTGGGTTGGCGATCGGGAAGATCCGTGGCGATCTGGGAGAGACCGCTTCCTGAGTTGTGCTAGGGATGAGAACGAGGTATTCAAGTTCCGATTTCCCAGGCTGCTCCTTTATTTTTTTTGTTTGAGATATATGTCATATATATTAATTTAAAAAATTTTTAATACGTTATTATATTATGATGACATATATCTCATTTTTATACTACATACATATATATGTATATAATTAGGTAAATTTTAAGTAATTTGTATTTTATACCCCTTTTATGTAATTTTAACAAATTTCTTAAATTAAATTTGATAATTCCTTTATTTTTATCTACGCAGTTTATAATTTGCGCTCTAGACTACAATACCTTCTTAAAAAATTAAATACCCATTGAAATAGAATATAGGATATGTATGATTCTTCTTGAAAACGTCAGTAACGATAGAAGTGAAAAGCAACAACACAAACCGGTCGATCAATGATCAATCGGTAATGTGATTGACAGCGTGTAATTATCGGGTCGGCTTAGCAAAGCAATTAAAACTCAATCTAAATTGTCTATCATTTGCATCGTCACTGTCTCGTGACTGTGACACCGGCGATTCAGCCAGTTCCCTTCATCATTTGGCAATTGGTTCCAGGCGTGACAGGAGTTCTTGCCTGCAGTCAGTTGCTATTTGTCGCGGTTGAATGTTCTTCCATCGTATCTTAGCACAGCGAAACAAAATCATTTTACGGTATCGTAAAATAATAAAATAAAGGAATTGGAGAGGAGAATAATGCAGGTCTTACATATTTTAACAGAATTAAAACGAGCAACGACGAGCTAAGAGAAATAATTTTTTAAAAACTATTTAGCATACCCTATACTATTAACGCATTTTAATTAATTTAAAAAACAATTTTTTTATTTCCTATCTTTTTCATTATATCTCGCAGGAGACTATCGAAGGCAACCGGAGTCATTTGTTTTGAACGATAAAGTTACGGTCGATCAGTCCGTCGGTCGTCACGGGGACCAAAAATCCAGTTGGCCCCTTCGTCGTGGGTCGCGCCACGACACGATGACCACTTAAATGTCCAAATGGACTCGACTTTATGCACGGAGATAATTTCATAATGATTTACCGGCCATTCCCTCGAAAAGCTCGCACTCCAATGGGCGTGCTGCTTTCTTTCGTCACGTCGTGATAAAAGTGCGCCTTGGTACACCGCGTGTCACGGTGACGAGTCACTAATTAGTTCGTCAGGCAATGCTAAACTGCTAACTGTCGTGCCCGTTTTGCATTACGTCGTCAGAAAGATGAACGACAATGAACGAGCAATGACGTTGTTACTTTCGTCGATTTTTCGTAGAGAGGCAGTTTTACAAATTGCGTGTTTATAAAATACAAAAACTTTAAATCCATGTAAGTACTTGATATAAAAAAAAACATGTACCTTATAGGTTTAACAACAGCTTAAAAAATGTATATATATAATATATATATATCATAATTTTGAACGCATACGTCAACAAAAACTTTTATAGCTATTCCAATTTTAAAGTGAGATATTATATGCAATTATTGTTTTTAAATCGCATCTACATATGTATTTAATTTTTATTATTTGTATTTCTGAAAAACTGGATTGTATTGTTAAAGTAGAATCGTTTAACCAATTAATAAAATATTCATATAAATTCTAATTTTTAATTAAAAATGCTAATCGAATTCAATATTTTCACAATTGATATGATATGAAAATATTTACTTCTTGGGTTTTTTTTTTTTATTGATCGATAGGATAATTATTGTAACCTGCTCTGCGTGTCATCATACAAGAAACTTTTCCCGAATAAAAATATAAACGCTATTCCTACGATCGATAAAAGTAAAAGAAACGTACATAAAAATAGTTGTCCTTGATTTCCTGCACTTTAATAAAACTTTCTAACTTCATGTATCATTTGGAAATAAACGTCACGATAAAAATTTTTCAAGTTTTTCAAAAGATTTCTTATTAAGAACAATTTTACAAAGAAAAAAATTAACTTTTACAAATAAAGTTTATAATTAACTTCTTACTTATGTCACGACATCTCGTTTCCACATGTACTTTCAGTAATAAAGGATTATTACAACGATAAAGAACCAAGATAATAATTGTGACCAAATTTCTCAAGTGCACGAGATCGATAGAGTCCTAACGAAATGAGGCAAAAATTAACGTAAATACAACTGGATGAAAATCATGGTATCTACTTATTAATTTTAACCAAACGGATTTGCATTTCAAGAACGACGTATTTTCTTTTACACGCGAGCAGGACGCTTTCGAAACTCGCGCTTGTAAGCGTCGAACGAAATAAGATACACTGACGCATCTCGTTAGACGCCGTTCGTCCATTATCAATTCTTCTCGCATTAGCATAAGTCCAACGACTGAGCGCAGCGCGGTAAAACGGGAAGAATTTATTTGCGATTCGACCATAACAAATTATTCACAAAATTAAGATAACGCGTTTTTCCTGCTTATATTATACTATCGCTTGCATTTTTTTTTTTTGTAAATAATTGGTGCCATTTGTAAAGAAATTTAATTTTCGCGACGGTGACCAACGTTAGCCAACGCGCGTTATTATTGCTTCGCCATCGTCACGTTGCCAAGGTTATGAAACTGTACTGCCTTTATTAAAAGAATGTAAAAAAAAGAATAACGGCCGCTCGTCATCGTGTCTAATTGTCTGCGGTAATGACTAGGTGCAGCGACCGGCGTAGTGCACTAAAACCTATCCGTCCGTTAAAATGGAACTGCGTAAAACGGCAACAAAACGGGACGGAGAGTTATTTCTGGTCGATGGCAGCCCAATTCCGCTACGAGTGCTCTGCGCTGAAAAATGTGCCTAGGATGGAAGAGTGCGACTGCTTTTGTAACGCTAAAACGCGCAACTAATCTTACATAATAGACCTTCTGGTCACGTCTTTATCGTTCTTTCATTAGAAATAGCAGGAAGATAATAACACTGAACATAATGCACAATATATTCTTATGTAAAAAAATTTTCTTTCATGAGGAACAATTTTAAGCTTGTCAAAGAAACCGTTTCAATTAAATGTTCGATAGAAATATTTTATATAGACAATTTCATAAATATTTGTGTTTTCCAAAAATTTGATTATCAAATAAAGATTTGTACACCGAGAAAAAAATAGTTGCAAGTAACCATAATAAAACTATAATTTAGTCATTTTTGCATCCAACTTTATTTTCATAGTTGTTCAATAACATTTTAATTATAGCAATCGATTTACAACGTAAAATCTTAAATATTTATCCGAATTCTCCAGTCGTATGATTTGAAAGAAACCTGAATTTTACGATAACATTTGATTTTTATCATGTCAATTTTATATCGATACATCACTCGATATAATTATTGTGTGTTTTCCTAACGCGCGGCTGGCACGAACGCGTGCCTGGTAACGCAAAAATGTCGATGAGGTATGCGATAACCGGAATAATTCCGTCGAGTAAATAAATTTAATCGTACCGTCGCTCGTAATTAAGAATATTATTATAAAAGTCTTTCGGTGCAGCGCAGAGAGATGCACGCAAACCACTGCAAAGAAAAAAAAAATGATACGTTTATACTAATTAATCACGTCTTTATTCAAGCGCACGTCTTTTTTTTAATTTAATTGGTCCGCGTAATTTTGTACCATCAGTGAAAATTACTCAATAACCATACATTTTTCGCGTTTAATCAGTTATTAATCAGTTGTAACGGACATAAAATAATGGGCATTTCGGCGAAGTTAAACGGTCTTTGAATTTATGTAGATACAATTAAAGCTGATTATACAAATGTCGTGATAATTATTATTGTTTCCTATCCACGTAACACTTTTATCTCGGAACATTTGCCTTTCCTAACTCGATTCGTATCAGTGGAATTTTAACTTGTAACGTATTTACGACATTATCTAAGGCAGTATCGCCAAGAAATATCTAAAGCGTACTGGTAAGACTGATTATTCTTCAGGTAATGGTCGCGAGTACATTTGTACATTTTTCCGACTGTCCAAACCTCCAATGGTCGAAAAACGGCTTACAGCCGCGGTAGATTAATAATCCTCTCGCACCACCGCACGCCCGTACAGACACAGCGGCGCGCGCGCAATACACTTCCTCTCCCTCCCCCCTCTGTAAAATATCATTTTAGAACTCGCGCCGGTAATTTGTTTCTTTCAACAAACGCTTTCCCCGATTTCGCGATGGTCTGACACGCGAAGATATATAACAGCGTCGGCGCCGCGCATACACAGATGCAGCGCAACGTGAACGTGCACGGCCGCGCGAGCTTGTCTCGGAACGGCGGTATAATTCAATTCCAGGTGGAACTACCTGCCCGGCCGACTAGGTACAGCGAGCCGCGTTGCGGCTCGAACAAGTGGAGGCAAATGAGATCCAGTTAAATTTGAGTTTAGTAAGTTAGCGCAAAGTTGGCGCAACTCCGTGGCTCGTCACGCGGAGCACCGAGCACCGGCCCGATAGCGTACACGCGGTGTAATTGCAATTAGCATATATCACAGTGGCGTACTCGGCTCTACGAGCTCGCCGGCACGCAATCTCACAGTGGCGTAGCCAGCCCCAAATGTAAGGACAGTCTCGGGTCTCTCGCGATCGTCTCCGTCTTCGTTAAACTTGCGAAAAGATATCTATCCCCCACCTCCCCCCCCCGATTAGTCGACTTGCAAACTTTTATCTCTGATTTTGTAAACGGTAATTGTTTCGTGAGTGCTCTGATAGAAAAGTGTAATAAATCATGTAAAGAACGGATATTCGAGAGAAATTATTAATAAGAGATAAAGTGTAATGTTTCTCTTTGAAAATTATCTTACTGCACTATGAAGAAAGAGTTTTATTGCATTAATTGAAAAATCTAAATTCAATCAGTACACTGATAGAAAAATATATGATGCGACTATAATTTTATAGTAAAATAATTATAGTCGGAAATAGCATTTTTATAGTAACTATCACAATAATGTTAGTAATAATAACTATATACTTATAGTGATACCAATTATAAAAAAATTGTACTACCAATTATACAACTTTAAAGTATAACATATAGTTATTACTAATATCATAATAATTATTATAAAAATGATATTCTCAACTATATAATTATTTTACTATGCAATTATAGTCGTAAATACAACACATTTTTTTTTATCAGCGTAGGTTTGTTAAAAAACGAAGAAACCAAAAATCTTGTAGGAATTACTGAATTATAGAAAGGTCAATCAAACGTTCTAATTGTAAAAATCTCGAATTCTATTATAACAATCAGAAATTCTGCTTGGTTTCACAGAAACCCACTCGAACATCGTCTTGTTGATATAATCAAACCATTTTTCTCAACGTGCATCCAATAAAACGGGAATATAACAAAACTGATCGAATCATTTGCTTCCGAAAAAAGGAAGAATCGTTCGTATCTTCTCAGACTGCTCTTAATACGTCGTTCGGTGATTTTAGGATAGCTTGCAGTCAAGTAGATTCCGAGCCGTATTTCGCGGGAGAATTGTAAGCGTCTCAAGCCGACCGTGCAATTTCGTTTCGAGATAAGCGTAAGTATACATTATTTCAAGAATGCTCTGGAATCTCGCGGACGCAATAAAATCTCGACGCCGCGCGTAATTACACAGTAAAAAAAAAAAAAAAAAAAAATCCTCGCCGGCGTCCGCGCAAATTCGAGGGACGCGATTTTCGCAATGTTCAGATCGCGGTCCATCCTGCGGTCCGAAGAGAGACGTAAAAATGGCGCACTAACGAAGTAATTACGGTGAGAGCCGTGGCGAATTGGCCGGGTGCTCTAACGACGGGCAATTTGTTGGCAGGAGGAAAACGTTTCCGTGGAAGTTTTAATGAAATGTTTTAATCAGACCCAGTCCGATAATATAAATGCAACGTAATCGTAATTAGCACGCATCGCGCGGTCTTATCGCCGAACGCACTGGCGTAAACGCCAACAATCCGCTCGCGACTTTTGCGCGAAACCCCTCTTGCCCGGCCACGAATCGCTCGCGATGTTGTTGTGACTTAAGAGCAGGGAGCAGGGTCGTTTTATAAATGATAGAAAACGTTCTTCCAATTTAAACTCTTCGCGCGCGCGCGAATATTTTATCTTGCATTTCCATATTACTGAGAATTATTATCTATGACGACAACGTGGTGTATATTAAACGTAAAGGAATATTCGTTAATAAATTAATAAGAGTAAATTTTAAATATATATATATATATATAGATACAATTTAATTTCAAGGAATTATTATTAATTCTAATTCTATTTCTATCAATATATCATTTTTTAATATTACCTTTCATATTTAAGTGAATTAAAAATCTTTCATAAACTTATATTTCACTCTCTATTAAATAAGAAATTAAATAATATGCGCTATTATTCTCATATAAATAAAAATGATTTTAGTGAACTGTTCTACAAAAAGGAATTGAAAAATAATAAACTGCTTCCTTTTACTATAAACGTGGCTATAAAAAAGTTTGTAATATAAAACTTTTATTTTACTATTTTAAAAAATACACGTAATTTATTCCACCTGTAATGTTCCGAATTAATTTCTGCTTAAATACACTGAAGCTTCTTAATAGGAAAACTCCTAGAGTTGGCGCCAATGGGACGAGAAACAAATAAAGAAATATTATTTTGCTATTTAACTGTCGTATAATTACTAAATTATCAGAGAGTCATCTTTTAAAACTGTAACAATTTGTAACCAAGAAATTCCATAAACTTCACGCGTGTGACTATGTATTTTCATACCTGAGCGTGCGTTTCGCTCTGGTACCTTCAACAATCTAATAAGTGTCAAGCTACAGCTCTACATTGCTTTGTCTAGAGAATTCTTTATGCCGCTTGCAATACAGTCTTGTCTACAAGTAGTTCAATTGTTTACAAACGCCGTTAACGGCTTACCGTTTCATTTAGCTTTTATTTCACTTTGACACATTATTCGCTCATAAATGTATTTTACAATCGTATACGCATAATCTTTTCTCTAAATATGTATTATGTTAAACGATAATTTTCATATTTTCGACGCGGCAATAGCAGAATTTTAAATAAAAATATTAATAAATTAATATCGTTGAAAAAAAAATGTTGAACTTAATGTTTCAACTTATAATAAATCCTATAAACTAAAATCCAATATCTTATTTAAATAATATTTTCAGACATTATAGAAAATATATAAGGGTTTTTGTCAATAGTTAAATGTCTTGTTTCGAAGCGTTCTTTAATTCAATCATGCACTTCCTTGGGAATATGGGTGCACTGGTATGCCAAGGTTAACGCGATTGCATTTCACGCTTTCCCGATTCTCATTGATCCGCAAATATTATGACTTATTATATGCGTCCATTGAGGAATCTGGTCGATTATTGTTGCAAGCGAGGAGAATTAGTCGCCGTGACTAACTCCTAATAACGAACCGCGAAACTTGAAGCTTGTCGATTCAATCGAACGATTGAAGCGCAACGTAAATTATCCGTGCTTTTTTTTTCGAGAAATGTCGAAATTACCAGTAAAAAGCGACGAGTGGCCGATGATTAACGAACGAATTGTAATAAATAAATATAATAAATAATTCGCGATGCTTAAAATCATAATATAAAACATTAATTTTACAATAAAATAATTTATATACATTTTACTACATGAGAAATATTATTTTTTATCTATCTAAACTTTTTGTTTTAATAATGTGTGCAACATCGAAAGAACGAAAACAGTGTAAAATAGCTAGGAATGAGTGAAGTCTTTCCATATTTAGAGAGGAAAAAAGTATACGGTTATTAACATTCCGATGTTTTACAAAAATCAACGTCCGATCGAAATGCACCGTCATCGTTCTACCCCATCATTGGTTCCAAGAGCGCGAATTAATTTACAGCGACGCGGCTCTATTAAGATTATCGTCGTTTGGTTTCCCGATACGCGAGATATAACGTCCAGTTAGCATTTAATGATCGGTGATAGCAAACGATCTTTAAAAAGCTGCGTAGTAAAATTGCGGACCCTCGCGGCCAATTTATAACAGCGCGACTTGATTAGAGCAAAATCCCCCGAGACGCCGCGAAATTTGCGCGGGACATCGTAAACGTTGACGTTTACGGGCTTGGTAATATCACTCGCGAACATGTTTCGAGTTCAGTTTTCCTTGTAATACCAGCTTGTGATACCAGCTGTCGAACTGGTCTTTTTTTGAATCAACAGAAAAATAATTTAAACATGGTTATTAAATTTATAAGTTATTAAGAGAATTATCGAGATGAAAGCGTGTTAAAATGACGCATCGAACAGAGTTTCAATCAATGATTCTTTTAAATAAAAGTTACTCTCTACATCAAGTAAAACATTATTTTAAAAGAAAATTCATAATTATTCGAATAATTCGTTACTCTAGGGAGAGTCAAAATAATTTTTATAAAAATTCTATTTAGAAACTTTTAATTTGCCACTCTTACATTGAGAGAAAAAAATAATTGCAATTAATATAATTTAACTATTATTTGTAATCATTTTCGGTATTAACTATTTATATTTATTTCAACCAAATTATAATTATAAGTTATTATTACGTAAATGATAAGCAAATGTTTAAAAAATAATTATATTCACTATAATTGTGATTGCATTTACTACTATAGAAATGCTTATTTTATCAAACTTTTTAATATTTTTCTATATTAATATATAAAATTATCATAATTTATAGGTAAATAAAATTTTAATATAGCTGATAAAACCATAATATAAACATAAGGTTGTTATTACTAACAGTTATAATAATAACTATAAAAGTGGAACTCTTAACTATAATTATTTTATCAGGGAATTATAGTAACAAACGTTAAACATTTTTATTTCGGTGTATAAAGTGGCAAATTACTTAAATAATTGCATAAACTCAATTTTTATTCTACAAAATTTAGAGTGAAATATGTAAAAAAATATATTAAATAAAACATACTTGAAATCCTTTAAATTGACAATAGATTTAAATTTTTGTCCCTCGGCACATTTCTGTTTCATTTCTGCCACTTAAATATTTCTTAATTTATAGTATTTTATGCCAACATAATTATCTTTCATATTACTAATATTACTAATTTTATTTTTTCGTGTCGTTTTATATTTACGAGTCTTATGCCTCCTTACTTTTTCATCATTTCTAAGTAGCAACTTTATATAGTAGATATTACAATCCATTCAGATGACAATCAACGATGTATCAAAAGCAGCACCGAGCTCGTCACTCAAATCTGTATCGCGGATATCGAATATCAGAAGGAAAAAAAGCGTGATATGCAATTTACGCTTGCGCTATATCAGCTAGCCGCAAGCGTGGAGGATCATCTTATCGCGCACGGTAATACTATGTATATGCTAAACCGGTGCGGCACCGCCATGTTCGACGGCCGGCAATTACAATTAACAGCAAAACGGGGATGTCGTAAAATGCAATTAAACATTATTACCTCTCGTCTAATGGTCGTCGCGGCCGTGAGCGCACGCACACATAAATACACGGAAATAATGCGCGGACGCGACGCGAGCAACGTCGCGTCGCATGTTTACTTTGTTAGTATCACTCGACGTTGCGCAGTCAATAAAATCGTCAATGGGCGATGCCGTAATTGCGGCATCCGCGTACGGCCCGAGGCGTAAATTACGATTTTTAATCGCGACGCGCGGTCAAGCGTGCGCATATGACGTGCAGGTTCTTTAATTAAAGACTAAAAATTTACGGCAAGAGAGAGAGAGAGAGAGAGAGAGAGAGAGAGAGAGAGAGAGAGAAAATACAGCAAAGCACAATCCCTTTCCGCTACAAATAAAACAAACCGGCATCTTACGATTGGCGATGGATTTAACGGATAAATTTAACCGTCGGCATTATTGTTGCGCGATTCTCAGACCTAGCAGTAAAACGAAATGTTTGTATTTCATTAAAATACCGTTTTATATCCTCTCACGACCGCAAACCTCCGCGTGAGTGCGCAAAAATGGATTTTAATTAAAAGACATTCAAGACATTCAATTGTTAAGAGTTATGCCGCCTACGTCTCTTTGTGGGTATTGTGTAGTAATTTTATTTCATCGCGCGTAACCGCTCCGTGTCTTTCTTCTTTTTTTTCGCGCTTTGACTTATTCAGAGAGAGAGAGAGAGAGAGAGAGAGAGAGAGAGAGAGAGAAGTCAGACTTCGAGATTATACCGCGTTTCCGTGGACCAGTCTGCGAAACACGCTCCGTAAAACACCGCGTCCGTGTTTTATGATACTCTCTGTATAACACGGATTCGACGCGGATCGATCGGGCATTATTGAGTTCACGTGGCTTTCATTCGGTTATATCGTTACCGAAGCGTCTCGAAAGCGATCGCCTTAAAAATAGAGACGTTAACAAAATGAGCCGCGTTGGCAGCTCGACGCTCCGTTTTTGCCGGATCCGCGAGCGCCACAATGGCGGTTCACGGAGAAACGCTCCGGGAGGACAATGGTCAGGTTGATGGTTTTCGTGACCCAGCCCCGTCCCCCTTTCATCGCCCCGCTCCCCCGAAACGAGATATCGGAGACGCCTATCAAGCTATTACGCGTTGAAGAATTAACGCCATTAGTGACTCGACTTTTCTCGAGGTGGCCTAATCTTTTTTTTCGGGGCCGGCTACTCCGCCGCCGAACGAGTCAGATTTCTCGACTCACTCGAGTATATATTGTGTGTCCGGTTACAACAGGCAGATAAAGTCGTTTACGTAACGATTTTTTTTTTCCGTTCTAAAAGTTTCCCCCGCGCCACGTAAGAAATTAATAATTTTCAATGTGACGCCCGCACGTGAGCAGGTAAACCAAGAGAAGATGTAAGAAGGCTCCAAGCTCACACACAAGTCCGCGAGACTGGGGATAAAACTATGTAAATGCACCCTATGTAAATGCACGTTTAAAGTTTAACGACCAAGTTATACTATCGCGGGTTTATCGTTCATCTATCGTTATCTTTCGAGGCTGCACCAAATACAATCGCTACGCGTTGAAACAACCCTCTTCGCATTACCTGTAATAAACAGGACCAGAGCAGGGTATGGCTCTGACTTTACGAGTTTCCCCTCAGTTAGTGGACGCGATAAAGGCTATCGTTGCTTTACAAGCCGCGCGGTTCGTTATAACGCACGAAAAGAGACAATCAACGGTTGTCCCGTTATTATTGGATTATTACCTTCGCTCGGAAAAATTAATCAAGGATAAATCTAGATACGAAAGGCTACGATCGATTATGTTTTATCGCGATCCAGTTGGTGTCTATTAAGTTGATCGAGGCGAAGTGATACACACTGAGAAAAAAATGTTGTTAATTTGACTAAATTTTTCAACTAAATTAAATTTTGTCTATTCAATTATTTGTACATTTCAATTAACTATATAAATACTTCAATTGAAATTTAAGGTAAATGTATAAATTCTTGAACTGACAAAATTTTAATTTAGTTGGAAAATTTTGTCAAATCAACTTTTTTTTTTCAGCGCAGTTATAGATAACTTTAATAAATGTAAGTTATATAAACATTAAAGAAAAAACTTTGTTATAATGTTGAAATGAGTGTTACATGGATTACTTATAAAACTAACGATTATAATATTATATAGATTAACGTAAATACGAAATTTAAAATTTTACTAAAAAAAAAAACCACGGCTCAAATTCTTTTTCTTGGTATATATTCTTATCTTCTTTTTTTACCATTAATCTTTAAAAAAATCAAGATTTTAAAATCATCCCTTAAATAAATTATTTTAAAATCGCTGTTAAAAGGTCGAAAACTGTCTTTGCTAATACAAAAAAAAATTGAAGCATCTCACATATATTTCTGTAATATCCTTTCGATAATCTTCCCGATACCTTCGTGTCCCACTCGACTCTTTCACCATTCTGTTCGGAGGACCGGCAATTTCCGGTACTGCTTTTGTTCTAATGCCGCGTCCGGCGAACGAGACGAAAACGACACGCGCTTCTTTCCTTTCCTCTGCGTTTCCTTTCCCTTTGCACCGCGAGAGAAGTTGCACGGCGGCCACGGGAGGAGAAGGAGACGCTGAAAGGGCCAGAGATGCTGAACAGTGCTCATTGGACGGTTGCATCTTATGCGTCGGTCCGGCCCCTCCTGTAATTGGTCGCCACTCAATTGCCGCTCATTAGGTAACTGCCTGTTTTTTGCGCCGACTTTGCGACTACGGTCGGAGAACGATGCGGAGACGAAAAAAAAAATAAAATAAAATAAAAGCTCGCTATCCCCGCTTCGCGTTCTCTTCCTGCGCCTTCGCGTCGGTAGGTACGCAATAGAACACCCTGGCACACAAAGTGCAATCGTAGTATGACTATGACGAATAAATCAAATAAAACCGAAAAGACATACGAGATTAAAAACGACGACGGAAAAGTGATTGTTCAAGAAAAACGGATATAACAATGGCATATATTTTTCGCTAAATTGTCATTAAGAGAATGAATAATCTCTTTGTCATGGAGAAAGTACAGTTCACTTTTTGCGAGAGAAAGGATTCGCTTAATTCACTTACGATACTTTCTAAATAGATAAAACTTCAAGTGTTGAACACGCTAATATATGAAAATAATCGCGAGATGAATTTTTTTACCGTGAAATACGTTCACGATTTCGATTATATCGGCAATATGCGTGTCAAAACTTTTCAGGCTCTCGAATGCAAGACCAGAACCGATTCTCCCGTTTCTCCTCGACACTCTTCAATGAGTCCGCACTCACACCGAGGAACATTAGATTAGTGGCGGATGACAGGTCGGCTGTTCTTTGTCTGGGCAGACTGACTCCGGCCTTCTTTTTATATCGTGAAATTAGTTGGCCGCGGTTTCCGGTCCCGGTTTCTTCGTCGTGCGTCCTCGGCCATCATTAGCCAGCCAGAGGACCAAATTTGCGACCTCGCCTCCACAATCTTGGGACTCGCGAACAGTCTCGTAAATCATTTGCTGTGTATACGGGCAAAATGCTTGTCCTGCATTACTGTATCAAAGTATTTAATGTAATATAATAATTTAAGTTTAAAATTGATGATTTAAATCTTTTAGGCCTATTTCTACCAATGTAGATTAACTTTAATCTTGAATTAACTTACTTTTTATCTCTTTCTAATTTTTGGAACTAGAATAAGATAACAAGTAAATTAAACCGAGATTAAAGTTAATCTACGTTGGTAGAAACAGATCTTAATCAGAAACTTCCATAAGAATTTTCGAATATTATTTTGGGACAATAAGTCATAGGAATAAAGTGTAGAAATATTTTCTAATAATAAAATAAAAAAACAATATAAGAAAAAGTATAGAAACAAGAATTAAACTTGAACAAACAATTGAAATTTAATGTGTTAAGTTTTCAAAAGTGTAAAATAATTTTCTTTCTGAAAAGTAAATAATTAAGAGAGATTTATGTTCATAGAATGAGTAAATAAAATTATATACATGTGTATGTTAGAGAGAAAAGAGGTTGCTTTTCATCAGATTATCAATTTATGATTTATTCGTTTATGCAATTTACTATTTTATACTAATTCTATTAATACAAAATTTCTTATTAAGGCATACAAAATGTGACGGTATGGTTAACAGCGAAACAAATGTTCAAACAGTGCAATAACTCGAAATGTATAAACAAGCACGTAAATCCATCCGCAAATTAGCATAAATACATATGCATCTAAACGCATTTGAGTAAATATATCACGTCGTATTTTATATTTTACAGATCACCCTCTTATGTTCTCCGTCAGAGGAGAGTACATTATCATATTTAAACGGTTATTTGGCGCCTCAAGAGTTTCGTTCGCGTTTGCAAAAGTTCGAAACCTGTTTCGAGAAATTTGTTATTATATGCGCGCAGATCGAAGGACGTACGGGATGTATGCAGGAATCGATATCCCGTGTAACTTCAAATTATGTGTTTATACGTTAGCGGTTTCCTGGATATACAGATCGGGATATAGCAACGGATTATAAGCGTTACTTGTACGACCCAACGGGACTTGGAATACACGGATTATCTGAATAAGATCCACGAAATTATACTGAAATATATTGATATTAATAATATGAACAACAATAACAATAATAATTAAATAATAGAGGAAAAGGTAATATTATGTAAGTTGTAAGTATTTTGGCCATTCGCGTTATCTTCGTTATGGAGGAATTAATCTCCGTTAAGTAAGAAATTCTAGTAATTACTTATGAAATCATTGGTCTATAATAGTCCACAGTTATGCAATAGCGCCAATATAATAACCAAAATTTTTTAAGGCATTTTTTCAAGATATATTTTAGCGATGAAATACGTGTATTTATTTCCTCATTCTTTTTAAAACTTGGACGCATTATCACAAATATAATTAATATTACTATAATACATTATGTATTCTTATATCTTCAATCTTTCGTGTTAAGGAACTGAGGAGTCAGAAGTATTGTGAATAATACACGCCCGCAGACAGATTACAGACAAATTATATCGAGAGAAAAAAATAGTAGCATAACACCACTAAGTTGTAATCATTTTTAGACCCAATTATATATTTAATTATTCGTCAGTATAAATTATAATTTGTTAAACTATATTAAAATTCTCATAATCATAATATTGATGTATACAATTTATGATAAGGTTGCCCATAACTGAAATACAGATTTTTATATAATAAGTTGTACTATATAACAATCACTATAAACATATGGTTTTTATTATCAATATTATAGTAATAATTACTACGAAAATGATATTTCTGACTATTTTACTATGCAACTATCTTATTTTTTCTTAGTACACCTTACTAATAATCAGTAATACTACTTGCGACTCGCTTATATATCTACTAAATTTCGTATAAATCTTTATAAGGTAACGCAATCGCCCGTAATGACGGTGTTTTAGTGACGAAAAATATCGTCGGGCTTATGCCTGATAAATTTATTGCCTTTATTATCATTTACCTTATGATTCACTACATTGAACACCGGGGAGCGATTCCGTCGACACAATGTGGTATGATCACGCGCGAATTAATCGGCAGCGAGGCTCGTTATTGCGTGCGCATTTCGCGCGATTGTCACCGCTCGCCAGTGAACTCGTAACAGACCTTAACGCGATCCTGATTGGTCGTAAACGATCATTACTGCGGGTAAAATTACGCGCGCAGATTTCGCCAGTCGCCTGACAGCGAAACATTGAATGTTTTATTGTCGGGCGCAGAATCGGCCGAGGTGTCTTTACGATCCTGAAATTTATTCGGCGACGTTCATACCGGACGTTTTGCTCGCCAGTCACGTAAATTACAAACTGTTCGCTATTTTCTTATGTCATTCAATTAACGTTCTTATCTAGTCATTTTCTAGTTTGTTCTTCGTTTTTCTTTCATCTTATATTAGGAACAAAAAATTCCAAGATAACCGTCACGCCACCCGATAAGTTTGTATCGCTGGTACAAAGTAGGTTATCTTCTTGATATAAAATGACTCAAAATAGCAAACTGGCGGATAAGATATAAAAAAATTTAAATAGTTAAAAGCATTAGTAACCATTAGTAATCAAAGAAGAATGCTTAAAAAGGTAAAGTCTCAAGATATTCTCGTTCAGACAAAAGTGTTTACACATCCATCAAAGAGAATCCATAAGCAAGAGAAAGCGCGTTGAGAAATTAGAAGAACGTTGCGTATAAAATTCGGCCCGTTACATATTAGAGCCGCGATGTGGACGATACAGGTGAATATCGTAGCGGCGAGGGTGTAGCTCGTTTCCTTTCACACGATTAGGCACACGTGCGTTAGGAAAACACTGCGATGTAGCAGATGTTTTCCCGCACGTACCGATCGTTCTACCTCCGCATGGTCTTTCGTTATGTCGCGCGATACCATCCGCTTCTTTCCATCCGGGCGGGAAGATCGGACCCGCTGATATACCTCGTTACAACCGCTTATATGCGTGTATATATGCGCGTGAGAAGAGTCAATGTGCCGCCAATCGTTAAATCTGCAGCCGAAACTCGATTCGCGCCGAATTCTCCAAATCGAAAATCGACCCGAGTCAAGGAGTGAGATGAACGTATTTAAACGCGACATCGCGAAAGTACCGTCCCGTAAGCGCAGCAAAGTAGAATGAAAAAGTAGATAATCCGAGCGAAAGAGAGCTAGATAGATTAGACAAATAGTTTTAGAAAGGGAGAAAAAGAGAGGGAAGGACAGAGGGGCGAAAGACGTCAGGTCCCTGTTAATAACCGTTATGGATGAGATGTATAGCGAGCTACATAATTACAGGTTTGGATACATTGCTTACTGGCCGGTGCACCTGAGCACGCCCTCTGTTCTCCTTCATTAAGACCGCCGGTAGACGGTAGCCGCCTGTTACTCCTCCAGCTCACATCCAACGTCGTCCTCCTTCTCTTTCTCTCTCTCTCTCTCTCTCGACCCCAGATATTCTTAATAGGCTTACGAAGTCCTCCGTCCGCCGGGTATCGACGGGTATCGCGCACAGTAGGCGAGGGAGAGCGCAAGAATTGCGGAAACCGATCATTTCCTTACGCATCTTTTCGCAATTAACGCCGCGCGAGCGAAGGTTCTCTCTTTTTTTTTTTTTTCCGTACAGCACGATGAACGAGGGCAATTTGCGTTCTCTCAACTCAAATGAAGATGTATCGTGGGATTTCTGTAATTGTTAAACGCTCGCGATCGACGAAGGCGAAGAGGCACCCGAGGGAAGGAGAATCCCCAGGGGCGCCGGGAGACTCGCCGCCGGTCCGAGGGCGACGTTTAGATCCAGGGGACGTGATGATACCGAGACCGTCCGAGACCCGAAAAGGAAGCGGCTGCCTATTAATAAGAAACCCGCGTATCTCAGCGTCGTTTTCCATGCGGATCGGATCGATTACCGATCTGGCCTGAGGAGGTTGCGAATGGAACCAGTCATTCTCTTCCTCGCTCTTTCTCTTTCTCCCTCTCTCTCTTTTCCTCCGCCCGCGCGATCTTCAATTCCTGCCCATCTTATTCCCTTCGTTCGCAGGACTATCATTTGTTAAGCTGGACAACTTAGTCCCGTCATTACGAGCAATCACACTTGATTATTTTTGTCTACAGAACTGCGCGCCACCCTATACATATTCTTTAGAGATGATACTCGGGCTCGGGCTCGGGCTCGAAGAGAAAGAGAACAATGCGTGAGGGAGGGCAGGAAGAGCGAGGGAGACCCCGAGACGGAGGGGGCCTATCGCAACAAGAGGAGGAAGGTAGGGTTCGCAGAGAGATCGGAGGATCGAGCGTCCATTTCCGCTTGATTGCTGGGAGAGATGTGTGGCCGAAGGGTGATTTCGTGCGCATGCTCGCGCAAATTCAAATTGGGGAATTAGGCGTCGAAAATGATTCGGCAAAAGAATCGTCGATCGGATCGGCGCGTTCGAGAGAGCGGTACTCTCGAGCCAAGAATCGCCGATGGGATTCCCCGCGTCTATCGGGTGCGACCTTCGCGTCTGAACACAGCCCCGCTGATCGTAAGCCCCCCCCGCTTTCTCCCCCTCTCGAACGCTCGCTCGGATAAGAAATTACATTTTTCTATTTTTCGATAAAGCATTAGATAAAAACGTTTTTACGAATGCGAGTACCCCGTTGCGTATTCGCTGTTCTAGCATAAAGCAAAGGAAGCCGATAAAAAGAGACCTCGTTTCTCATTGGGCAGCCTTGGGCCAAAGATTTAATAAACTACTTTAAATGAGATATCTTTGTAAATAAAATGCGGGTGAGTCAATCAGCCGGTGTTTCATATTGTACGAAAGCTGCAGTAAACTTTTTTATAGATATCTTATTAGTAACCATATGTATTTCGAATGTCTGTTACGTTCTGACATATCATATACTTTCGGTTTATCTCCATTAAAGACACTTCGTGCATTTCTGCGACTGACGTAGCAAAAATAGACATAAATGACGCACTTAAAGTGCTAAAAATACGTGACATGTGCCGATAAGACTTACAAATTAAACGGGATCACACTTAAACTAACTGACGGCAATTACAGACGGAGAGACGATAATGGGAAAGGTCCGTTACAACAGTTAAGCTATCGAATGTAACGAGGTAATTACAAGTCTGTTACTTTGAAACAAAGAATACGGGGAAGAAAGCGCTCGCATTCCTGACCGCGAACAAGGCATTAACTTTTACGCGCATGATAATCTCGCAATAGCAAGCCCCGAGAACACACACACACACACACACACACACACACACAAACCTTATGCGTTACAGCGAAAAAATGTCGAGGAAGCCCCGGCTCGCGCGATCAAACGTCCGCGAGTGCGCGCACCCGGCTCCACGTAATTATCACGTCGTTAAATATAATTAACGTTATCGGGCCGCGAGAGATACGCGTAATGCAGGCGTCGTTCGAACGAGCTTTAAAGCGAATGCCGTACGATGTGAAATTCCCGAAAGAGTATTATCGCCCGATGCACGGAAGAAACGCAAAGGATTCGCGAGGTCGGTCGTTTAGATTGAACGTCAGTCCAAACGTTGCGCGCGGCAATTCGCGTATTAACTCGCTGTTATAAACTGATATCGCAATTCCCGAGCGGAAGAAGAGCTTGGTGATATCGATTGTCCGGGATCTCCCCTCGAAAATGAACCGCGTAAATTCGACTTTAACCGTGGAATGCAACGGATGCACGTTAGCTCTTGATGCCGAGGGGCCTCGAAGAATCCTCGCGGTTTTTCGGAGATCGGTGGTAGATAAAGTAAACGGGTAAATGCGGTAATACCGCGGAATTGGCGAGATTATCGCGGCCGGTATTAACCGGCGAATTTGATTCCACCTCGGGAACGCCCCGGGAATGAGAAACGCGTTTGAGAATATCAGAAATCCCATAGGAGGTCATGAGCGTTAAGATAATTCAATTAATTCGCGACGTTATTCGAGTCGTACTTCGTGCAACGCGAACCGCGCGCGATTGCCAATGTGAATTAGCGTTTCAGATTTACGTTATCAAAATAACCGACAGCAAAATAAAGAACGAAACCACTAGTTATCACAGCGCAGCTGAATCGAAGTCGCGATCTCGCACTTCGATTCGTCGGCGTTAGAGAGAAGGTGCCCCGTGATATGGAGACTAATGAGACCGTTCGTTAACAAACGAGAACGATTCTTCTTTCCGTTTCTCGGGAGAAGGGAGGGGAGCTCGGATCGAAAGTTGCGTTACTTGCGGGAAGAAAGGCCGCGCGTATCGGCTACGGGCACGAAATGAACTTATTAAAAATACAAATAAGCGTGACCGCGCGCCAGGCCCCGAGCCAGCGATGCGACACGCATCGTGCGTAATGCGTATTATACGAGGTGGATAAAACATTGTCCTACCGTGGTGGCGGTTAACCTGCCGTGAAATTGGTAGGAGAGGAAAGTCGGACTGACGGCGGCCGAATCCGCATCGTCATTCATCGGTTCGTCTCTCCGGCCGCGAGATAAACGCCCCACTAACACATAGGCGTGCACTTGGAGGATGCACGGAGAGAGAATGCATCCTATGCGACGTGCCTGTAATGTAAAGGATCCGACGTATCGGTCGCCGTGTGTTTGTTCAGGATCCCCCCTCGTTTCCTTCGATCGCAGCCTTTTTGGAGCGCTACTTGAAAGTCATATCGCGAGCGCAGCTTTTTGCACCATTACGTTTATTAGCTTTCGCTAAGAGCTGGGAACTCAATTTTCCGGGGCTATAAAGAATGATCGTGGAATTTCACGACATACCTAAGAATACCTAGGAATCATAATGCCCGGCACAAAATTAGCGAGCAATGAATTACATTAAATAGTTAAATTATTTGTTAATTATAAGAGTATTATTTTTGTACTTATTTCTAAGGTGTCGGTTAAAGAATGCTGTATAAAAGTTAATTAAATGTAATATAATTAATAGTTTGAAACTTAAATTTAAATTGTTTTATATTGATCTAACTATGTCATATTTTCTTGTAATTTTTTTCAGTATAATACCATTTAATTAAGTTTAAAAATTTATGAACGCTTTATGGAAAGAATAAATTTTAAAGTTTATAATGACGCATTAAAAGTACAAAAATTTTGTACTACAGGTATATTTTCTGGAAGTATACGCGATTGGTAGATCCGCACTTCCGCTCGGTAATTTCCTTAGAAACCAGGAAAGAAACGATCTGGAGGGAAACAAATGGTTATTATTTCCGAGATCTTTATTACGACAATCGAGAAGCTATCCGTAGGCCTTTGGGGCTATAATTTTCTCCCGTGTTTTTCCTTATGGTCAAAATAATATCTGAAAACTCGTGTTTATTTCTTATTCCATGTCACATCACATAAATTTTCTAATTTGTAAACGTTCATGCTGTGAGATATCAGCAAAAAAAATCGATCAACATTTATTCATCCACAATCTTTCGTATCAAAGACTGAAAATTTAATTTAAATTCTTCAAATTTCAATATTGTTCTATAATAGAATTTAACTTTTAAATACAAAAATGTCTTAAAGTTACCTTGAAGTTAATTATTTGTATAATTTTTTATTTTAACATTATATAAATTTTTATTAATACATGCTTTCCGTATTGTTATTTGTTACATGTGGACATATGTTTTATTAAAATAAAATTTTTTTAAAGTTATTTCTGAAAATTTTATAAAAATAATTTATTAAGATTCTGCATTTTACTATTAATAGTGTTTTACATAAATAAAAATCTTGCAAAGCGCAATTTTCTCCAATAAGATTTATGAATAATTTTTAAAGATTAACAAATAATTAAAGAACTTTTTAAAAATTGACTAAGTTAATAATATAAAATTTCATATTTTAAATTGTGTATTTCTTGAAACTTACAGTAAGATTAATTGATTTTTGCTCAATATTTTTAAATGAGAGAGAGAGAGAGAGAATGTCTGAAAAACAAATAACGCCAATTACGTATCTTCATGACATACTATAATGTTACTTTGAGAGAAAGAAAGAAAAACGCGAAATTCTATTTTATTATCTCTCGCATAGAGCTGTTATAAATTTGACAGACTGTTTGCACTCGAACAGTAGGTCATTTACGTGGGCACTCGTTCAATTTGTCAGAAGCAGAAGAACCGCAAAGCGGATTTGGCGTCGCTTCCTGTCGCCTGCGCCGACCACAACCGCTTCTCAAGAGCAATAAAGATCACAAATCCCGGTTTCTACGGAATTCCCACTCTGGTTTCCGCACCTTTCTACCAGTCCTATTATTAAGGGATATCAAGAAAGATAAAGAACTCGCGTGGGTGGCCTACGCACGAGATATCGGAAACCATATACGACGGAAAAATCGATTAAAATACGCAAGTATATACATATGTAGTTTTTTAATAGAAAAAAAATGTTCAGATATATTTATAAGAAATTATTATTGTTTCTTAAAGATGCAAAATTAAACTGTAAATCTTAAAAATTAATATTAAATTACTTTATTATATATATATATATATTTATTTATTTATTTATAATTTGATTATATCTGTTTCAGTATCTTAATTAATGATGAATATTCGGAAGATAAAAAAGAATATATTTGAACAATTTTTTAACATCTCGTTTAGTTAATTCGCTATAAAAGAATTTTTAAATAAGATATTAATTTTATAAATAAAGAGAGTAAAAAAAATATATACAAATATTAAAATAAATATGCTAGAAAAACATTAAAAAATAACCTAATTGCATTCTGTTTCCTGTTATTTCAAAATTCAGTTGAAAATACAAAAGTTCAGAATAAAACTAAAGATTCCTCATAAAAATTTGTCATTAATAAAAATTTTACATTTCTATAACATTTCTACATAACTTGTTGCTTGTCTAAAAAATTTATAATTATCGTATCAATTTATCCCAATTAAACATAAACCTACATTTTTTTTATGAGAGTGGCGTTTATAACACCGATAAACTTGTTGAATTAACTAATAATTTGTTCAAAGTACCACGTGTCGTTTGTTAATTCGTTATGTAAGTAATAATGTAAAGAGCTACGCGAAACACGTGGAAATGCCCGCTAACTGCTCCCGTCCGGTAAAACCATCGATCGACTACGCGTGCCAGTCAGTCACGTGTTACGAGTTACGTTGATTCGCGGAATTGAACGCCAGAATTAATTCGGTTTGCAAGTTGATAGCCGCGCGATAGGCGCGCAAGGGCGGTGGAAGAGGAAGGAAAAGAGAACTTGGTACGAGCGATTGGGCAATCAGAATCGACGAAGAGAATCAAGAGGAGATTGTAGGCGAGGTCGTAATTCATTCGAGGACGCGGGGCACAAACCGAAATGGAAGTCGCGATTTAGATGATATCGCGTTTTACATTTGTTTGACATTTAATTGAGTCTTCCGTCGGGAGATCTGGCGATAATGGATCAGCGTCATATTTTTGCGCTGTTAACAAGGGGATATTTAAGACCGCCAGCCAGATACAGTGGCAAAACTTATTCGTCGTAATAACAACGTGTTACGCGAGGGATTAATTACACGATTAAAAGCTTAAATTAAAACACTCTCGTGAAAGTGAATTCAACCAGAAATTAATCGAGGAATGATTTATGCCTCCAGAGGGTAATTTGTATTCGCTTTACTTCTCGATATTAACGCTGTCAAATGCAGAGGAATTATCGTTCTTCTTCACTCACGTTTTTTTTTAAAGATATTTTGCATACATTTCGTCTTTGCGCACAAAGATTTTATAAGATTATTTCTGTCAAAAAGAGAGAGAGAGAGAATTTACGCACATTAACTGTAATGTTATCCAACGTTATTCGAGTCACGAACTCCTCTCCCTCGAGTTATCTTTAACCTTTCTTCAAATTACATTTATCGCTGCGTTGCATTTGTACGAATAATGATATCTCCATTTACGAGGCGCGTTGGATGCGTCCGTCCGGAGGGAGATGCAAATCAATGTATTACGTCCGACAACTGTTCATCCAGCGCGTTCTCCATCCCGGCGCATTATGTACGATGCGTGTCGATATCGTTGTCTTCAGCCACGTTATATACGTCGAGGATATCCCGGTTGCGGGACTATCATGTACGCTTCGATCGCTATTACCCCTGGCACCGGAGCTACGCCCATCAATTTGCATTTCCATTCGCGGACTCGGTAACGCTATCGAGCCCGGGTGTCGGCGTCGTCGGCGGGCCCGGTGATCATCGTTGATCGAGCGGAATCGCATCTCGCGCCTCTAAAAACGCTTTGACCACAAGCGGACTTGTTTCTATCGGTTTGCTAAACGCGCCACGTCGTGACTTTTGATCGCCCATACGTGTATCATATGCGTGCGCGCGGCACATTGCACGTGTGTGAGTATATATGTTAATACGTTACAGCAACCAGGGTCGGGTTAGCTTCAAATATATTGTATATACATTCGTTATATTATTCTACATCGCTCTCTATACGCTTTCCGTTCGTTCCACGCTTTCTGATCCGCAAGCAAAATAATACGTGGCAAAGGTTTCCGTGCATGGCTATTTTTTTATGATGCATATATTATCTGCATTCACGTAGCGAGCTGATGCCATACCTAGATCGTTTTATGGTGTGGCAATATGATAAAATTATTGCGCGACTTTTTCAATTAGATCCGCGTCTTCGAGAGAACGCTTTGCGCTAAATTGGCGCGGCACGAGTTGACTTGATTTGACTTGGACTCCTTCGACCGACCCTGTTGCGGTGCAGCGGCGTGTGTGCAGGTGTGCGGACCGGGGCTCGACGAATGTCCGGGTGGGTGTGCACGAGTGCGAGAACGCGAGGTGAGGTTGTCGATCGCCGTGTTTCGCCGTGTGTTGCTGCGGGTCCCAACGCCATGCGTCGGGGCCAGGGTAATAATCTGCGCTTGCGGTTTCGCTCGGCGATCCGAATCGCTCTCGCGCGATGCCAGGCACTGTTGGCGCATGATCTTGTTGGTTTAGGGATATTATCGATAATTTGACAATCGACCGCCGGGCACGACGCCCCTCTCGCCACCATTAACCGCCGCGTGTATTGCCATTACGGGCAGGAGCGCGCGATTGAGAGTTGAAGCTCGCGCTTCCAGGTGAACAATAACATTCGAGTGCAAATTAGCATCTTGTATAAAGAAGGCAGTACTATATAGTGTCGATGGATAAGAAACCTTCAGTTCATCCTCAATTTACACCGTAGAAAACACTTTGTATTTATGTTATACGTCGAAAATAAAAAAGCAATAGTTACAGTAATAATATTATAACTTATAGTCATTTTTGAACCAACCATATTTTTATAGTTATTCAACATAAGTTACAGTTTATTTAAACCATATTAAATTTCTCGTAATCATAATATTGATCTATACAATTTATTATAATATGATTGCCATAAGTAAAATTGAGATTTTAATACAGTAAGTTGTACATAAAACAATCACTATGAATATCCACTATAAGCAAATGATTATTATTGATATAATAATAATATTCTTGGCTATAATTATTTTACTATCCAATTATAAGCACAACAACACATTTTTCTATCAGTATAAAATCAGTCTTCGTTAAATTTTTAAACGTTAAATTTTTTAATATCAGAGATGCGGAAAGATGTAAAATAATGAATACAATAACGTAGTAAAATATGAGAATAGCGAAAGAAAACGTTGTTGCGATCTTTTTTTTATACCGTAAGATTGTTTTTACCGAAAATCTTTACAGTGCCCTTTCACATAAGTATTTTTTAATCTCTAACATAGACATAAAATCATGCGTACTCTAACGACTAGTATAATATAATTTATAAAAGAAATTTTAATACAAAACGCTTTATACGTTTACAATAATTTGTCTCTAGCTGTATCTTTCCTGATTTGTCGCGTGCATCCTTTTTCCCGTGTTGTCATCGGTTTCGCGATCGCCAATTTTGCCGCGGCATAAATGGAAATCGATAAAAACGGAAAGATCAGCAGGAAGCAGCTGCGCAGCTGGTCGGGTTGTCGGACTTCTTCCTGTTAAACAAACAGGGAGCGAGCGTGGCCAGTTTCTTTGGGAAAAACCGCAGACTACTTCCCTCGACTCGTTAACGAGATCCTCGGTGCTCGATCATGCAAGCTCTCGCGCCAATTCCCCAGCTTCGACTTCTTCCCCGAAACTCGACCGCAGGTTTCGCGCCGCGAGAGACCACGAAGAAAAACGAATCTGGCACGACCGCAAAAACGAACGGAACGCTTTAAGAACACACAATAATATACGAAAAATAAATCAAAATGCACGGGCATCACATTTGCTTTGCATAAAGGGGAGAATCATTTTTCGGATCATTTGTCGTGCAAAAAATTAATAACCCGTTGAGGTAACATGTGGCGACTGCAAACACTTAACCCATTATGTGTTACAGATATTTTTACAGCTGATCTTTACACTTTTTACCAAGCCTGTAAATTTACGCCTTGATAAAGATTGTGTATGCGTGCCTAAAAATGATTATAAAAGTCTTTAGTCCAGATTTTTTAAACAAAATTATCTACACAAGAATACGTAATAATATACAATTAACAAAAACAATAGAAAGCTATTCTTTCTACTTCTTTTTTTATCATAAAAGTAGTCATTTAATTGTTTTTTAATACTGCAATCTTTTATCAGTCATTAATTATATTGAGTTACATGTTATTTATTACATATTTACAAGCTTGATTTTTTGAAGCGTTTTTAAACTTTTTTTTTTGTTTATATCTCACTTGTGTGACCAATTTATTGTTATGTTTAAATTATGTCCAGTATTTATAAATATACAATATTAATAATCTGATAAAACTTATATCAGCTTGTCAGTTTTTTCTCCTATTACGTGCCTTTGAATAGTCTCTGTTCTCTCTATGTTTTATCTGTATATAATATTGTTATGCATCTATTATTCAATTTATTAATTTTTTAAAAAATTTTGTTTCTCAATATCAATCAATCTTGCAGTTTAATTTAATTTTCTAGAATAAAACATCTTCGTGATGCTGAGAACAGCTGCGTGTCTTTAATTCGTATTCGTAGCCTCATTATCACGCACAATGATATAATTTCATCGAGGCCTTTCATCTTTCGGTCTAGCGTACGTTTTTCAGTGCAACTGACGGACAGTAAGTATGATGTGGAAGCGTACAGTTATATCTTTCTTTTTCATGCGAGACCACTACCTAGTCGACCGGAAGACGCAGGTTAAAACCTCCTTCCTTTCAATCTAGGCGGCGCAACCGGCAAGAAAGAAATCCAGGATATGCACTTAGGTGAGGCGGAAATGCGGCTTGTCTAATTTACGGAAACATTAAATCATCGAATGAAGGAACGCGATGAAGAGAAATGACTTTAAAGTGATCAGATAAGACCCTACGAAAGAAACACAGGATAGTCAACAGTAATATTCAACAGTTATCACTATAAAACGAGTACTATCAAAGAATTTAAAAATTACATTTAATTTTTTAGAACAGAACAATAATATACGTACCGTCCATCGACATATCAATACTCATATAATGACAACAATAATTATTATAATTTTAAATTAAAATAATCTCTCGCACAAAATATAAAATATAATTAATCGTTTTTTAATCAATTTAAATCTCTTTCGCACAATTCTCAAAGCAGAAACAAATTTCTAAAAGTGCTGTTGTCAACAAGCTCGCGTTTCGTTAGTCTATTCAAGTTTCTTGACTTTTTAAAATCTTTTCAGCCTTCACATTTTTTTTCCGAGAAAGATACAGAAGAAAATGCAGCAAGAATCCGGAAATCATCGAGACGTCGGTCGTCTCACCGGCTTCGTTCGCGTCGAGACGTCGGCCGCGAAGATTAACCAATCAAACGGATGTTGCCACCGTACAATAGCCGGCTTAATGAGTGTTAGTCGGGTCGCTTATCGATCGTCCCGAGCCGATCGATGATCCCCTTTCTTCCGCCACTTTCCACGTCATTCCCGGGGCTCCTTTTACCGTCCGGCTTCTCTCTTCTCCCTTTTTCATCGCCTCCGCGGCACAATGCCTCCACCGCCTGGTAGCGGATACCCAGCCGATATCTATATCTTCGCCGGCCTTCAGTCAGGGCCCCCCGAGAATCACAGTGGCCGAGGGAAAAAAGGGATTGGAGATCGGTGATTGAGAAAGGAGAATAATGTTCCCGATGACGCGTAACGAGCCCGGGGTACGTTGGCGATGGAGCTCCGCGACATCAAAAGCGAACTTCTCGAAAGCGAATAGGCTACAGAACGGACGGACGTGTAATAAAGTATTAAAGACAGAACCAATATGCGATAAGAAGCGGAATATAACGTTGGGAATATGCGTAATGAGATAACAAGTGCAAGAAGCGATTACAAGAATCAAAGACCGCCCGTTCCTCATAAACGTATATACCGATAAACATTTCATCTAACGCAACTTTGTGATGCATACGCTCTACAATCGGTGATTTTAAAACTTTCCTCAGGGATCTTGCATGACATTTAAAAATATTTAACGGTTCCGCGCTCTGCGTTATCTCGTAACCGTGGCGATTTCATTTACGACGTACCGTTTGTTATAAAAAATATAATTCTCTAAGAAACACACAGTTACAAGCTTCAGCCTCGTTAACCGAACGCGAACGACCCCTCGGGGTCGATAAATTCTCCATCGCCTGCTCGTGTATTTCGCTAAATTATGATCTTACCGGCGGTATATTGTAATAGGTAAACGAATTGAAAGGGGGCGAGGTTTCCCGCATGAGTCAGGTATCGAGCGCGGCATTTCGCGCGTATAAAAAAGAGCCTCATTTAATTAAGCGCTCATAAAGGTCAGCGGGTGTCGACGAGCCGCGTACTATACCTACGTGGCCGGAGATCCCCGAATTAACTCTTACACCTTGAAAGCGGTGCGCGCGATCGATTCCTGATCGGCGACGTTACCGGGCCCGACTGCCCACCCCCAATCCGGAGAGTCAACCTTCAATCCCGTCTGATGATTCGGCGTAATGGGGTAGCGCCGTAGGGGGCGTAGCCGCGGCTAATGACATCATCGTGACGCAATCGTTTCCCTTAAGCGATCGTCGTCCACTGAGAGAGAAGAGAGCGCGACGGCGACGGTGAGACAACGCCGTGATAAACGAGATCACAATGGACGACCGCGACGCGTCCATGAACGTCGGTTTAGCAATCGTGATCTCTCGAATGACGGGATTGATATCCGTGAGAGACCCCGAGTCCTGAGTTTAAAGTAACGCAAAATTCTACGGATCGAACAAGCGGACGACTGCCACCGTTCTTCTTCTTCTTTCACTTGAAATAGGTTTAGAGCCTGTTTTTTTTTTTTTTTTTTTCAAATTAAAGCGCTTCTTGGGTTGTTTCAAGGCTTAATTTTAGTGCTTTGAATATTTCGTTTTCGGCACTGATCATATACTACACAAAATAATTGTACACAATCAGAATATTCTACACAAATATATTGTACACAAAAAATTGTACGTGGGAAAACTGCACAAGAATTATCCTTGAATTAAAAATTGCACACGGATATATGGACAGTTTTTCTACGTACAATATATCTATGTGCAATTTTTAATTCAAGGATAATTCTTGTGCACAGTTTTTCCACGTACAATTTTTTTTGTGTACAATATATTTGTGTAGAATATTCTGATTGTGTACAATTATTTTGCATAGAATATGACCAGTGCCTCGTTTTCTTCATCTTCGATAGATTGCCAATGTCATCGAAGCAGAATTTATTGATAATTGAGACCTTCCTCTGATGCGTACGTGGTTATGCATGCTACAGTAATGGTAACTGTCTTAGCAAAGGTATTCTCAGTGGTTTGCCATTGGTTTCCGAGAAGTGGTGATCAATTAAAAATCTAAAATTGTTCTAAGTAGATTCGAACTCTAATCTTTGTTCACAAAATTCAGATTCCGCACAGAAAACAGATGCGCAGCTCTTATGCGATCTTCATCACTGCTACCGTTTAATCTGTGAAATAATCATACCTTTCTCCTGAGCTAAAAAACTAGATTAAGGAAGACGAAAGGTACGTTTAACAGCATTCCGACGTTAAGTGACGAGTTTCCTCAACTTCCAAGTATTGGTAGGTTCGACGCAATGCAACCTTATCAAACGATGACCACTCTTATCTCCGTAACAACATGCATCTCTGTCTTATCACGGTCTTTACACCGCGTGTAATTTAATAAATGTGCGGTATTTTTGAAGCAATATCAGTTAATTATGTATCGAAAGGCGCTGATGTAATTTCCTGTAATGCAATTTTCTTTATCGCCGACGGCGTTCTCAGTGTTCACCTTCTTATTATATAAATCATCGTGAAAATGAATCCATCAAAGGGACAAAAATAGATGAATTTTTAATTTCAAAAACGCGTTTACGGTCTATTTATTGTATATAACAATATAACAGGCTTGAATTGAAAGAATTTTAAAATTCGTCAGACATGAATCAAATATTTCACTGAGAAAAAAATGTGTGACATTTGCGACTATAATTACATAGTAAAATATAGTCAAACATCATTTTTATATATAAAAATTATAATAATAATTATTATTATAATATTGGTAAGAATACACATATGTTTATAATAATGTTTTATCATATAACTTATTATATTAAAATCTCTATTTTGGTTATGGTAACAATATCACAAGTTGCATAAATCAATATTATGATGAGAACTTTAATATAGTTTAATTAAATAAACTATAATTTATATTGTTGAATAACTATAAAAATATAGTTGAGTCCAAAAATAAATATAGTCATATTGTGATTATTATAGTAATTATTGTATACAATAATTTTTTTTCTTTCGGTGCACGTATGTATTTAAATAAACAGTCAATAAGTTAACGATTTTATAATTACCCTATTTACATTTAATATTGTATATAATAAATAATCGACATATCGATAATCTTGCGCAAATAATTTTACATGAGGAAACTAATAATTTGTATAAAATGTTAAAATATTATACTATCCTTTAATGTAATATCAACTTAAACATAGGCTCAAAGGCTCATGCCTCGGTAAATACAATAATTTTCTGATCAAGAGCGTGGAATTATTCGCATCTCGCGGGCGGGATGAAGAAATTACGTAAATTCGGAGCGCCGCGCCGCGCGCGTAGTGAAAACGGACAAATAAGGAAAGCGATATATCGGCAATGAAATTACGGCTCGGCCGCATGCGTCACCCGGCTTAATTTACATGTTCACCAGCGGCCCGCGGCACCGATAATTTATTATTTACAACGAGCGATTGAGAGATAGCCGCGAGTGAATAGGTAGTCCCCGGGGCGGTTAGAAAATCGCGCGCGGGTGGGATCGAAAGTAGCGCGGGTATAATTATTTGTAGCCGCGCGCGCGCGCGCGCGCGGTTTAAGCGTATGTAATTTTCGAGAGTCGGTAGCGGCAATCGATCATCGAGATCAGATACGGAGACGGGCCCCGGGAGGATAAGCGACAGGGCCCCCGCGGGGACAGGGGAAAAGGGGGGGGGAAGAGGGCGTCGGGACCCCGAAGATAAGCTCGCGGCATGGGGTAGTCGTAATTATCGAGACACGGACGGTCGATGATCCTCTCGGAGCTACTTATTTCGCCACATCATCGATATCTCGTGCGGCCCGTACGCCTCTAATCGCCAATCGGTCGTGCGCGTTTAACGTTGCCAAGGCGATGTGTAACGATGAAACGCCCGGCCGGAGAAACGATATCTGTACGTATATATGATTTCAGCTACAATGATTACCAATTAAAATCCACTGGCTACCAAACGGTAGGGCAAAGAGGTATGTAAAGCGGGATCGCTTGCCTCGCAATTACCGGCGTTCCCCGCGCGAGGAATCTGCTGACGAGGTGGAATCTCCTTGCGCGAGATTAATTCCGAAATCTCCGCGGATTGTGGGTAAAAAGCGAATGAAAAAAAAAGAGAGAGAGAGAGAGAGAGAGAGAGGAGATCGCCACCACCTGGGAGGACTTGCGCGGCGATGCTAACGTGTACACTGCACGGCACGAGAACGAATTCCCGCTAACTGGATTTTCTGCGATAAATCAGCTTAACCGAGTGCGCGTTCGCCGGGCCGAGGCGTGGCTAATGAAGCATCCGCGAGCGAGCGGGACGTGTCGATGATCGGCAGTTTCGACGGCGGTGGCGGCGGCGGCGGCTCGAGTTTCTCACCGGCTCGTCTTCACCATCCCGGTTTCCTCGTCGAAGCACCGCGTTAACGGATCCACACGAACGTGGCAGGCTCGTTTATAACTCCCTGCCTCTCTCGCAGGATGAAAATAAAATCGCGGCGCGGCCCGCGTCCGTATCGTTTATCAATCGGTATACAGTCCCGCCATATGGGCCCCGTCGCTTGTTACCGCCATGGAATTTCAGTTACTTAAGCTAACGCTCACCAATTTAGCACATTGTCGATCTATCCCGATTTCAATCTTGTTAAGAACGAGGGATGCGCGCGCATCACGTTGCATTCGTCTCCGATCTCCTTCGCTCCGGATGAAGGAAGAATGATGTAACATTCCGCGATGAATACCTGTAACTTTTACATCGAGCTACTTATCAACGCAATATGTAGGTACGGATTGCTGCACGTCGCGTCGGTCGGTCCGGAGAAAGTGCAACGTTTACAGATCATTAAGACCGTTTAATGGAGTGTCCATCACGGGAGATGAATAAAACTGCCACGCGTCTCGTTCAGAATGTCTGCTAATCGCGAGGATGCGCGGGTGTTCGCGTTGCACGTGCTGTACGTGAGATACATGTCTAGACCCCAGCTGGTGCCTCCAGCTTCTTATTTTCGGCTCCATCTTTTCTTGCACCCTTGAGGTATTTCGTATAAATTTATATGAACCGCTCATGCTACTTCCATTCAACGAAATAGCATATATTTGTATATCATTACGTACAAAGTATTCAATTTGTTCAACCATTTCAACACCTAACAGGTCTTACAGTTAAATTAAAAATGTGATTCCGTCTAAATGAAAATGATTTCGAAAGTATTCTTTTAAAAGGATGTGCTGGAGAAAGTCTATTTTACCGATTAAGCAATAACTTTTGTAACAAGATTTTGTATTTCTTTTATAAATTTAAATATTTTTTTAATATAAAATTTAATTTACAGACTGATAGTAATATGTATATTTTAATATTTAAAAAGAATTTCCAAATCTATTAAAAAAATACATACAAAATCTCTTTTTTTTTTTTTTCAAAAATTTTGTATGATGTATTTCATTTCTAAATTTTAAAATTCTTTTACAGAATTAAAATATACATATTACTATCAGTCTGTAAATTGGAGTTTACATTGAGGACAAAAAAATACGTACACAATTGTCTTAATGATATGCACGAATAATTCTACATTATCGACCTCGATTAAATTTGACGATCTGCATCCCTTTAAACTGAAATAAATGAAAGCATTACTATAAAACAATTTCATCCCCATTTTATATCTCACGATTTCGAATTCTTTTAGGGAAATCGTACTGATTTGTTTTTCAAGTGATAATATACATTTGAGAAATTACAAATAGATCATAAAATATTTGCTATTAATTTGTGAGAGATCTCTCTTCGGTGAGAATTTAATTTAAGACTGAATCGTCAAAATACCTGATAATCGATATCGATGATTAATACTGAAAAACTGTATGACAAATAACATTAGAAACAATTCGAAGTAAAGTCACTTAGCTTTCATAAAAATAGTTTGAACATTAATTGGCCAACTTGCGCGAAGCGCTGACACAAACGTATCTTTAACGACCCTATCTACGGACTGTACGGACAATTCGCAGATTCACAAATCCTCATCTCTTTTTTCTCACGCCTGTGTCACCGTGCTGTCCGCTCACGATCTTCACCTTCATGTCTACGAGCGTTCTTATCGTCGCGTCTAACATGGTTACCAGAGCGATCGCTATCGCTCGTAAAATCGCGAGAACCACCTCGCTCTGTCGAGGTATCCAAGTTGCCATTTTAAGCACCAACATGTTCTACCTTTTACCCTGCATCCCCCTCTCGCGCAATCGCGCGTTAATACTCGTGGAATCGCATCTCTCTTTCTCTCTTCTCTTTTTTGCACCTCGTCAGGTCTCTTCTCATCTTCCACGGCAGAGAAGGCAAAATTGCTTAGGATTGGTGGTTTTACCGGACTCCTCCATTGGCGGGCGTTCCGCAATCGAGGCGGATCGACCGACGGAGGGCGGAACCCGGCGCGACCGGAGGAAACCGTACAACCGAGCCGTCACCACCAAGACGGCAAACAGCCGCGCGCACCATTCGAAAGTCCTCTCGGTGGGGACGGGAATCGCCTCTCTCGGCTCTTCCATCCCGACCGATAGAAACGGCCCCACACACCGGTTCGCGCAGCCGCGGCGTACGCCTCTCGCTCGTTCCCGGCCCGAGAAATAACAGCGCGACGCGGCGCGTACGAACGCGACCGCGATTTTTCTTCTTATTTCTCTCCCCCCGGCATATCTCTCCCTCTCCCCCCTGTCGCTCTCTCATCCTTTCCCCCTCCTCCTCAGTCCCTTCTTCGTTTCGGTACACGTACGGGGTACGCATCCGCGTGAAGGGGAGCCGGTAGGTACACGGGGGGGGAACTCCGATCGGTAACGCGGGTGATCCCTCGTTAAACGGACGTGAGGAGCTGATAAGGTGCGAGAGGTGTCAGGGGAATCCCGTGGGAGTAAGCCAGACGAAGTCCGAAAGGCGGAGTTTTGGAAGAGAACGAGGAGACATCGAAGTAAACCTGTCGACGCATCAAGGTTAGTCCCCCGACGTTCAGGGTACATGAGACGAAGCGAGAATGATTTGAGTGCTGGCCAAAGTGATTCTTCTTTTTACGGAAAAAAAAGTGATCGGACATAATGTGCATTTGACATATACCGGCTCAAAATTCTCGAAATGACCCCTTCACTTTGCTTCACTTCCGAACCTCTTACGTGTAACTTTTTAATCGAGAAGATAAGTGACATGTCCGTCGAAATGTACTTATCATAAGTATTTTAGTATTAATCAATATTGATAAACATTGATTTCCCACTGATGTGAGTGTTAAACGCAATGAGAAATAGAAATGATTGTGTGTAAGTGGTAAGTGGTTTCCAATGTAAAACATCTCTTTTGTAATTGAATTATTATAAGATGATATATATGTTGATATATAGAGAAGAAGGTGATATGGCCCTTGATATTGTAGCACTCGTTATTAGATAAAGAATTCTAGTGTATTTACAGAATCATTTGTAATCCGTAATTATATAGTGATGCTAATATGCAACAGTTGATATTTGTTGTAAGACATTTTTACTTTTGAGAATTTTGAAACCTTTTTGACAGGTTTATTTTAGTGTTAAATTACACATACTTCCTCATTCTTTTTAAACTTATGTATATTATCACAGGAATTTATACTTAAACGTTTTTTTATCATTTTATTTGATTACACGTTTCGAATTATACAAAATTAAACAATGTAGCCTCTCTAAGTGTGCTGATGTCTCAACAGACGGTTGATGTCTCACCTAACACCCCTTTTCTACAAAGTTTTAATACCAAAATAAGCTATTCGATAAGTTGATTGTAGTTTTACTGATATAATCTGTGGTTTATATTACATGTATTACAGATTTTTAATACTGTAGTCTATATAATAAAAAAATTACATGTACGCACATGTACTTGCATATATTTTGCAATATTTTCTCTTTATTTTAGCTGAATGTGTAATTTTAATAAAACACTATTTTTTAACAAATAATCAATGTTTAAAATCTATTTTAGTAGAGAAGCTACATTGCGACCTTATTGAAAATATTGACTATTAACAATCATTGCACAAAATGTAAATAAGGGTCATAATACCACCCTCTTCTTCTTTATTCTTCTTAATTTATAATAATCTTTTCAAATGTCAGAATTCAGATTAAAAATCACACTTCATATATGTATATATCCTTTCACACGTAATTATCTGCACTTTGCATAATTGAAAGTAATGGACAAATACGTCTTCCATGCACTTCCAACTTTTTCCTTCCTATGAGTCATTCCTTTGAATTAAATCAAAGTTGCGCTTGTAGAGATAAACAATCTAGAGATAAGCAAATAGACATTACTTAGATTACATTAGACATTACTTAGAATAGACTCTCCATTAATGGGCCTTTCATTTCGTAGAAGAAAAAAAGCTCTTTTGAAAATGCGAAAAAAAATCTCTTCAAGGCAAGACGTAGACTAGCAGCGCAAGTCAATAATATCCCACGATACTTCTCATAAACTTTCTTCGTTTTTCGGGAATTAACAGAGCGTACAGCGATCATCGCGATCAGAATAGACCTGTATCGTCGTGTAGCCGATTACCAATGCTAACAATGTTGAAAGGGTTAAACGACTTTGACGATGCGTAAGCGATTCGATCGCTACGCGTTTGTGCGTGCGTGACGCGTCAGTGTTGATGAACGACCCGATCCCAGAGATACAACCCTATTACGTCTCTATAAAGGCGAAGGCCTGGGCGGCGCGGCGTGGAAGGAGCCGCGACGTTGACGTTATTACATAGTTACGTACGGGATTGAGCGTCGGAAGTTTTCATCGATAAAAACTTGATTAATCACCGCGTTCCCCTCTCCCCTTCCTTCCTCCCTCCCGCGACAAACTCACCACGACGACCTCGCCACGACCCGGCCCGCCACGACTCGCGCGAAGAGTGGAGAAACAAAGAGAGGGCGAGGGAAACCACTTTGTTGCGCTGATCGAAGCAACAAACGCGACGAGAGAGCGAGAGCAAGAGAGAGAGAGAGAGAGAGAGTCCGGCATTCACGTCCCGCTGATTTACGATCCAGCCGCGCGATTATTCGGGATTTCTTGCCCGCAATAAACGTCCGTCACGTCGCGGCGGCGGCAGCGGGTTTAATTTGACTGCGTTTATAACAAGGTATCGCGCGTAATGGAGCACTAGCCCGCCGACAGGCTCCATTACAATCAGGACTTTCCTTCCGGGCCTGAGGGCAGGTTCGCCGCCTTAATTGGATTTTATTTGCTTAACCCTCGCTCTCTCGCGCGCGCGGCTCGCAGACGTTGTCGACGACGACAACGATGACGACGACGACGACGGCGCCATTGGATTGAACGACTACGACTTACCGTCGTAGCCTCCAGGAGAAATCTCTCTCTCTCTCTCTCTCTCCCTCTCCTCTCTCTTTCTCTCTTTCTTCCCGACTTCTCATTTGCATATAAATAATCATAATGACCCGGCTGACACAGTCAGTAGAATGTCGGAATAATAGCGTTGTAATCGCGCAATCGAGTGAGGCGGTTTGAATCGGTCCGCGAGCGATTAAGTACGATTAAACTCAATTTTCATGAACATGCGCTTGATTAGAAATGCGTTTGATATGAAGGTTTTAAAGTTACGGCTTCCCGTAGCTTATGAAAACGTACAAATACGTGACTGATGATGACAAATGGCTTAAAGGGCCCTCTCTGGGTGGGCCGCGCGTAAAGAAATCTCAGCATTAGTTGTACCTCGTGCCATTACGTCACCGACTTTGATTTAATCACTTAACTGCCTTCCACAGTCAGAACGAACAGTGTAATTTTGCGAAAAAAAAAAAAATCATACATATCCCATGTTCTATCTTAATGGGTATTATTAATTTTTTAAGAAGGTATTGTAGTCTAGGGCGCATATTATAAACTGCGTAGATTTTGAAAATAAAGGAATTATCAAATTCAATTTAAGAAATTTGTTAAAATTACATAAAAGATGTATAATTTACCTAATTATATATATGTGTGTGTGTGTGATATGTTATCATAATATAATAACGTATTAAAATTTTTTTTTAATTAATAATATATATTACATATATCTCAAACAAAAAAATAAAATAAAGGAGCAGCCTGGGAAATCGGAACTTGAATATCTCGTTCCCTAGCACAACTCAAGAAGCGCCACCCCATGGATCTTCCCGATCGCCAACCCAACCCTCGGACTTTAAACAGCTTTGTTACACGGGCAGACTCAACTTCTCTACAGGCTCCGGCCATCTTGAACATTAACAACACATTTTCTCTTTCCTATGTGTGTCTCTGTCCCTCTTAAAATGCCGATGAACCCAAGTTGGAATGCAACCATGGTAACGCGAAGCTCACACCATAAGCTCCCCCCGTCCTCGAACTCGGAGACACAACTCCTGTGCACCGTAACTTCTTTTTGGCATATATGCCTTCTTCTTCTTCCTCGGTAATTGTCGCGACGACGACCTCTCGAAAATTCTGTCTTTCCATGTGTGTCGGGGAACCATACACAGATCGACACCGTAACATCTCGATCCTTTGGGTATGGCCTACCGGAACCTCCTAAAGGCGATGGAAAAATCGACGTCGGTTGGGATTCAAACTCGGGATCCTTCGTCCCGATGACTAGCACTCTCACCGCTACCTTACGACTGCTCCACTGCTCTCGTACTTATTTTGACTGCCTATAAACACCTAATAGGATCATATATGCCTACAGCATATATATTCTTTATTTTCCTTATAAATATTATATCTACTTTAATAAAATATAATTTATGGAAATAAATATATTTAAATTTAACGAGATACATCATCTCTGTTCTTTATAGAAAAAATATTATTTATATATTTTACAAATACATTTTTTTATTAAAAAAAAGCAAAGGAAAATTGTACGAGAAGGCTTGTTTTTGTTATGCTTGGAGAAAGTAGAATATAGCGGACAGAGTGATTCAGTATAAGGTACAATTCGAGTGCGCTCGATCGCGTCCGTATCGCGTTACGTTTCCCGGAATTAACCTTCGCCAAGAAATAAATTTGCCGCGCGGTGCATCTCACGTCAGCGTTCGACGTACGACGTTTCATTACGAGGGAGTAATTAAAGAATTGTGCCGAACGCGGAACGCGCTCGCCGCGACTTAATTAATTTCACGGCAGAAATGAGGAACAATTTGCGATTATGCCGCACACCGCGCGTATACATACGTACGTACGTGATGTTTAATCACGTACGGATAATTAAACAATTATTCGTAACCTTAGATGGTAATCGGCGCAACTTAATTACGCATGAGGAGGCGGTATATCGCGCCGCGGTATATGCTCGTGTATACGGCTATATACGAGATCATGCCATGCGAAATACGAGATTTAATCGAGAGGAAATAATCACAAAATTACCTTCCGCAACAGTGAATTTAGGACGGGCATTCAATACGGCGTAATTGCTTTTGTACAAGTAATTCTTTCTGGATCCCGTCCGCAATCGTGCCGTATTCGTATCGCAGGCGCTACTTTGCAATTTAGATGCATATTATTTGTTAAAGAACTATGCGAACATAATGGACTGATTAGATCTCCACACACACACACACACACACACACACACACACACACACACACACACACACACACACACACACATATAGCTGCATTTCTCTAAATTCTCTAACTTCATTTCTTCACGTAATACATGAGGCCTAATGAGCGATGTTTGTATTTTTAATATGATACAAACACACGTAGGTGATAAATGGAAAGTAGGAGGTATAATATGAATCCCTTATTGCTTAACGAACATTTACATGCTTTATTTACTTTTTAATAAATTTTTCCACCTATTTAGTATCTGCACCGTTTTTTATTCACGCGGATTGACGTTAAAACATATTGTAACTTGTAGGCAAGCTGCTGCATTTCCCATCTCTTATTGTTTTCTGAAAGTAATTTAATTAACGGTTTATCAACAATTTTATCCGCCATTGAAAGGGTAGCAATTATTTCTTCGCGATGCAGCATTTAATTGAAAAATCTCAACAAACACGCGCATGCGAATCGCTTAGTTACTCACGGAGAATCAGCAACAAAGCTGCCGACGGCGGTCAATCTTATACTAGCTAACTCATCTTTTACCGTCGGCAACAGAGTAGAAAATTGCGGATCCATATAAGTAACGATGTAAATAACGATATAATCGCGATATAAGCTAGTAAGTATCATTCTTTCTGGCGCAACATTCCAGTCGGATCCCACAAACGAAGGCCGAGCTCGGCGCGAGTGAACATAACAGTAGCTGTAGACGATAAGGGATAAAATGCAGTTATAACAATGTGGCACGAAAGGGGGAACAAGTATACAAAAGCTGAAGAGAACTGAGCTAATAAATCTCCGTCCTTTCGACCGAGTTACTTTCGCTCCTAACACGTTATCGCTCTTACAAGCCCTCCGTTTCGCCCGTCCGTTCCCTCCGAACGCGAACCTGCAGGAAAGGCATGGTGTATTGGTTGCGATGGTAAAGTAATCGCGCGTCTTGCACGGTTAACTCACGTTCGCTTCGCGTCGCGCAGCGAATTACCGGCTTGCTAACCGGCATAGTGAGCGCGGTGGTAATTGCGTGGACGAGTCGTGTCTCCTCTACGACAAATAGGATCGACGCCGCGCTAGCAGGTGGAAGGACGCGACGCTCTTAATTGCGACTCAATAAGCGCTAATGACAGCGAGCTCCGTTTACCCGGGGAACGGATGTCCAGGCCCAGACGATAAAGAGAACACGGGAACGCTCTTTTTCTCGCCGTGGAAAAAACTCCGACTTGCGACGATCGGTCGCACATCAATATTCTTTTTGCAAGATCTTAATTCCACGATATAACAAGATACACGTACGTTTTATAGAGCAGAACTCATAGCAATAGAAACAACACTGCACATGCACACACGTGCAGGGATGAAAAGTCTTGATCAAATTTTTTTTTTCCTAATCAATCATTTAATTAATATATTTTTTAAACAATTATTCCTGCGTGTTTAAAGCAAATTGTAAAGACAATTTCAACTCGTGACTCTCCTTTCCCCTTGAGAATTTTAAAAGAAGCAGGTCTAAGAAACGTGCGACGTTTCGTGGCGCTAGAGTTTCTGCGCGAGGATTAACATTGCAAATAAGAGGACCGATAAAGTCGAGAACGGCAGAGTGGTCCACCGAGCGAGTCGGCGAGGATCGAGGAGGAATAATTGGGCTGCGGCTTTTTTTCGCGGGATCAGCTCCTCGCCCTTCGGTGAGATTATGAGTAATGCGTTCTTCGCCACGTCCTCCTCCTCGCCGAAGAGTCGTGCCTTCTTTCTTCCCTTCTCGCGCGAGCCATCTCGCCTCGTCCTCGTCCGCCGCTCGGTTTCTTCCTGCGGGCTGATAGAGACCGGCTCTCTTTCTCTCTTTCTCTTTCTTTCTCTCTTTCTCCGTTCTCGATCGTCCCATTAGCGTAATGGCTCTCGCGGTATAGTCTTCGCATTTAACTCACCCGAAATCCCGTCCGTTTCTCGTCACAGAGAACGGACATTATTCGAAGCGTCCGCGCGCGCTCTTATTTGTACAAATCGCGTCCAGACATTTGTTATTTCGTTAATTTGTCTTGTGTGTGTTTGCACGTTCGTACTTTGTATTCACAGCTTGTTTTATGTATTTCTTATACGGCCTTATATATATTGTCCCATGACAATAAATATTGTTCAATTTAATTGATCTTTAAACACGATTATATAATTCCTGGTAAAATTTTCCACTTTTTTCCCAGGATTTATTATATAGAATCTAATTATAATAGAATTTTTTAAACTTGTTTGCTCACACACAAAATATGCGAAATGCTCATACCATTATTTCGGCAAATACTGATAAAAATTTCCGCCTTTTCTAATTTAAATAGAAAGCAATTATATGATTTGATCACGAATTTCAATATGTTGAGTGTCCTCGCATAATTCTGTCAATGCGATGAGATCAGAATATAAGTTCCGCTGTTTAGAACACGACTGAAATAGTGCGCAGCAATTTCGAGCAAAATCTCATCTAAATTGTTTTTTAATTGAGATAATTAAACACGTGTTGCTGACATAACGAGTATATTACAAAGAGAATGATTACATAATACGTATGACGCAATGCCATCACATCACGTTTCTAATATTAATCTTCTTGTCTCATCGTAATATCCCTAGATTGAAGAATTATAACACAAGACTTCGTTAGGTAATCAGATAATAAAAATATAAGATTTTAACAGCTGTAAATAAATTAACAAGAATTGCTAATAGAGGAATATTACAACTGACGGAAAAGCCAAACATATTTCGAAAGAGTGGAAAATGATATTTAAAATTATTTACAATTATATTAATATATTTATTTTTAGTTTTGTTCAAATAAAATAATTCATTAAAAATTTTGGTCATCAAAAAGTAAAATGTTATTTCATGGAGATTATATTTATTCAATTATACCACGATTTTTTTTAAGTATTGTGTTTGAAACGACAAAGATTAGTTTACTACACTGAAAAAAAAAAGTAATATATCCAGTAAGATACGTAGTTGCGGGCTGCCAACTACAGATATATTCAATACAATAATTTATCCTATTGCAGTATCAACATTGTACTTGCATTAACAATAAATATTGTATTGAGTATTTTATGTAGTTGGCAGCCCGCCATTACATATGTTATTGGCTTATATTACTTTTTTTCTGTGTACGTAATATACACGAATGAGAAAGCCATATTTCTGTAGCGACAGCAAGAATTAAAAAAAGATATATTTAAGATGACAAAACAGTCACACACCTTTTTTTCTCTCGAAAAGAGAAAAATGTAATTTCGAGTAAATACGCGTTTCGAGACGAAACCGATCAAATTTTCTCCTCTTCACTCGAAAGTCGAGAGAGCCGGCGCGAAAATTCGTGCTACTTCCACGAATGACTGTACCGCTTAGCCGTAGTGCTTGGTATAAGTTCTGATAGGGAGGGCAGGTTTTAATAAGAGAAGGATTGAGAGCTCGGCCGTGCCTGCACTACCACGAACCGGTGGGCACTGTCCCTTTCGCGGGACGCCGAGATAGTAACAATAAATAACTTGTCTCCGCGCCGGCTAAAAGCATCCTCCTGGTGACCGCCGCCGCGTCTCGCTTTAAACCAACGACAATGAACTCTCGATGCATTTTGGATGCCAGTCATCCACCAGTAGATGCTAGAGAGATGCACTTTGCAACTCTATCGAGAGAGAAGTTAGTAAAAAATTCGATTGGTCTTCTAAGGCAAAATTTTTTGTAAAAAGTGTGTAATTATTTTTAAGACGTTCTTAACATTATTTAAATAATATTATATTTATTTACAAAATTATTATTAATCTAATTAATAAAATTGCTCATTTGTACACTAAGAAAAAATAATTACAGTATCCGTAATATCACTGTAATTTATAGTAATTTTTGGACCCAACCATAGTTTTATAGTTAACAATATAAATTATAGTTTGTTTAACTATATTAAAACCTGTCTCATAATTACAATATGCTTGTTGTAATCAAAATAAAGATCCCAACAAAGTAAGTTGTACCATAAACATACACACACAATCACCATAAGCATCCATCACAAGCATATATATAGTTACTATCACCAATATCACAGTAACAACTGCTGTAAAAATAATATTCTTAAATATAAATATTCCACTGTGCAACTACAGTCGCAAACATCAGACACTTTTCTCAGTGTACAATATAATAAAATGATCAAAGAGAATTATTTCGGTATAAGCATCGCAAGTTTTTTTTTACATGGCTAAATAAAGCGTAGACAACGTTTCAGCTAAAATCAGAGGAATTGTTTTTTAAATATATCTAATTAATATTAAAAAGAAATATAGATACGTTCAGTGTCATTCTTTGCCACTTAAAAAATTAATGTTACATACTTCTCAACGTCTGACGCACGTTCACGTTTTATCCGCGGCGTTTGACGCCGAACACGCGTGGTCGGATCATTTGCGCTCATCGACCTCGACTTTGATATTTTCGCCGTCGCGCGAGAAATACTCGCGCGGCCTTGGCCAGCGTACGTTACGCCTGGCAATTTTAATAATTCGCGTCCTTCACGACACCGTCGTCGCGGACTTTGACGCGATTTAGCGAGGCAAAATTCCACACGCGAGAAACTCCGATGCATCTCGATCTCGATAGCCTCCCTCTCCCAGCTGAATGTGCAGATATACAGAGGATGCCCGTGATTGCGGGCCAATCATGCGCGCACGTAAAACATATATTACGAATAACAATTTCATTCAAATCGCAACGCGTCAGCGATCATCGATTCTCTCGAGCGTTTTTCCCTCCGAAAGAACGTTCCTTCCGGATAAATTTGGAACTCGCGCGCGTTCGTTTGCTCCATACGTCCGCCTGTCATTAAGTGGCATCCGCGTTAGATTCATTCCGCGGTCGGAATTCCCCGCGGTGCGGTCGCCTCGTGTGCGCGTAATTCCACGGAGGCCGCCGCGCACCGCGCGCGCATTATCGTCACTCGTAATCGCGGGGGATAGGCGGTAATGAGCGATTACGAGCGGACCCGCCGTTATTGACGAGGTTGCGATTCCCGCGCGCAATCCGCATCGCAATTTGTACCATCTAACGCGTTACCGTTTCACGACCTGCGGAACTCGCGGCGGCTATACGTGCCGATGTAAGGTGCGCATTAACGGCCGCGAACCGAGCGGAAATCGCGCCCCGCGCCACGCCGCGCAATCCCATCGCGATCCGCGAATATCGAAGGAAATTGTTACCGATGATGAACAAAAAAGCGAAGTAAAGTTCACCTCGTGTGTGATACCGCGTATGCGGGCTGCAACTTGAACGCGATATATTGCATACTGCTGCGTGCTGCAATAAGTAACTGAGAATATCCAGATAAATAGCCTTTTAACTGTCTGAGATCGCGCGAGAACTTGCATTCGTATTGTATATTGAGATTTTCGTACGTGTTGCTCGTATATACAGAGCCTTTGATCCTCCATGAAAGAGAAAATGCCTGCACGATAAAATCTGAGAGATGACGTGGATTAAAGAGTGAATTCCAAATTTGTAATAAAGCGCCGATATATAAATACGCACTGAGAAAAAATGTATGCTATTTGCGACTATAATTGCACAGTAAAATAATAATAGGCAGAAATATCATTTTTATAGTTATTACTATAGTATTGGTAATAATAACAGTATGCTTATTGTAATGCTTGCAGTGATTGTTTTATAGTACAATTTATTATATTAAAATCTTCATCTTAATTATGGCAATCATAATTTGCATGGATCAATTGTATAGTTATGAAAGCTTTAATTTAAATAAACTATAATTTATATTGTTGGATAACTACAGAAATATGGTTGAATCCAAAGTGACTATAAATTACAGTGATATTATTGTTACTGCAACTATTTTTTTTTTCTCTGGTGTAGTTTCACGAAGATAAATTATGAATGAACTGTTACCGTTCTCCCATTACTGTTTTGTATTGTTATTGATCTACTTTCAGTGCTATTCTCGGCAAATTAATTGCGAAACACAAAAGAATCATTATTTAACACCACACATACATTTAAAAACAATTGTTAAGTCAAAAGTGTTTGGCGTAATCGCAAAGCATAATCGAAAATTGACGCAACGGTTACTATGCCCAATTCTTGGCGGTAATTAATTGCACGAGGAACAACGCACATCGCACACATGTAACGCAATCGCGGACGCGTTATCTCAATCGTTTTGCTCGTGGTTAATCTACCGTTTCCGTCATTTCGAAATCTCGTTCTCTCCGGAATCGCTCGATCGTGTCGCGGCTCTCTCACGCCATACGCAATTATTTGTGGTCTCGCAAAAACGGCCGTTGCAAATCTCTTTAATTATCCGCAGGGCTGCTCTTTCCAGGAGAACTTAATGACACCAACGATCGGCGAATCAAAAAGAACGGTCGCGCGTACGAAAAATACATCCGCGGAAAAACGGCGCGACATATCGATTTGCCGAGGCAATGCCAACATAACGGACAATCCTTTATTATTTCGTTATAAGTCGCATTACAAGCGATTAAAATCAACGCGAAGGATAAACGCTGGCTGAGTAAATCACAGTAAGGCTGAATAAGACAAGCACTTTTTCGAAATGTTATTAAATTAAAATCAACGCTCTATATTATTAATTTGGCGTGATATCTCCCTAAGTTTAAACTATTTAATTCAATCTATGATTTTAAATATTTAATCACAAATTTTACTAAAGTTTCGTGTATAAGCTTGGAAACAACGTTATCATCACGGTACGTCGAGCAGTTATTGAGACATAAGAGTTCAATTTTTGCAAGTGACGAAAGAAATCTGACACGAGGAGAAAGCGGGTAGAGTCGAGAGAATCGAAATAAAAGAATCTGACGAGGGTTGTAAAATTTTTACAGCCTCGACGTCCGCCCTGTTATTTGCGTGGGTGATACCTCGAGAGTCTTTGTTTCCCCTTTGGGGTTTGCCTCCTCCTCACCCCGCTGACGCGAAGATACACGCGCGTTAACTATGGGCTATCGATAACTGCCACTTATCCAACAGCATCACTTCCGGTTGCGAACTACCGTTTACGAGTTTACGGCCCACCGCTCACGTTTCGAACCCTCTTTGTTTGTGAATGGGCGCGTCGAAATTGGGAATTGACGTTCTAACCGCGCGGATTCCCTCGAGGATCGCTTTTGCTATAGTTTAGCGAAAGAGCCGTTAATAGTGGACAAACAAAACTAACACTCGGATATTTACATTGATAATAAAAAATTACATTGATGATATAATTATGTTTATATTTTTAATCTGACAAGATGGAAAAATGCGTCCTTTATAGATCTTTTTTTCTACATTAAGCACTCTTATCATTGATCGCTTATTGAATTATGAGAACTATATTTAACATAATATTATTCAAAAATACACTATTTAACATTGACGTATTAAAAACATATCGTGCCGCACGATATACATTTATAAACTAAAGATAAGTATTAAAAGTGTTGGAAAATTTTATGGAAAATTTTTGAAAAAACAGATTCCAAGAATAAATTTAAATATTACATGTTATTATTTAAATAAAAAATATACGTATGTATTCAAATGAACAGACGTAATTTTGAACACGTGTGACTTGGTTTGTCTTTAATATCAAATAGGAACACGTATTTCTACTTTTTTTTTGCTGATTAAACCGTGATTATCATTTCAATTTCGTAATTAATCAAATAAGTTATTTTTTTTTATCCTCTATCAAATTTAAATTTAAAGATCGCCGATAATGTAGTTTTTGCGAACAATCCGGTTGTTTATTACATACGGTTTCTCAGGCAACTTGATTAATTAATGAACTCATTTTTTCTGCAAACTCCGCTTATTTATCTCATTAAATCGTACATGCGCGTACGTATTTCCATATGCATACGTGATCAATTAGGAAAATTGGAAAATTGAGATCGCGATAAATTGCCGCTGATTAACGAATCAATTAATTCTACATCAAACGATGTAGATGTGTCAATCGTTAGTCATTCCCACGCTTGAGATAACGCGATACACTGTACGCTAGCAATGGTTTAATTCACTCTCGCAAACATTTTTTATCCTATTATTTTTCTGCTGCAATTATTCTAATCATCCCGCAATGCATGTTTTTTCGCATTTTAAATTATGCAGATTTAGACGGCGTAATTGATATTTATGATTAGATTATTTTTCTCTCATCGCAATCGCCTTGCACGTGTCAGATCGCGCAATAGTTTACTTTTCTGTTTCATGCCGGTATTTATCATTTATCTGAAGGTCGAAAAACGCGGACATTTTAATCCTTAAAAAACTGTGATAAAGTAATACCGAATTTTTAACTTAACAATTTATTAGCTGCACAATATTAATCATTATTATCATCAAAAGAGAATAGCTTTTTTAACGTGATTTAATTCCCTTCTCTTTTGATACGAATAAAATATTTATAATATTATTTACTTATACAATCTGATGTTTAATGAAAAAAAATTTTATCACGTCTCGGATTATAATTTTCTGAGAAAAGGGGAGAGAGAAAGAGAGAAAACGTATAATAAGAAAAAATATTAATATAATTAGTATTATTATTCTTCTCAGTTAAAAAATTTCTAATATGTTCGTAATAGTATTTTACAATTTAACGATAATTTAGTCGAATAAATGTTTCCTTACTTTAATATTTAACCGACTAACCGATATATCTTTGTCTTAAAAATATATGCTCGAATTCATCTTCTAAATAAACATCATAAATAAAGAAATTTCTCAAATACATGTTTTAAAAATTCACATGACGAATGTATAGATAACATATATCGTAGATAAAACAACGGAAAAATTATAAATAAAATCAAATTGAAAAAATGAAAAATAAAATTACATAAATTGTCTATCATTCTAAATGAAAAATCCTGAATCCAATGTTTTCTGTTGATAGGCGACGTGGATAATACACGTATGCGAGCGAAAGCGCGCGCGTTCAGCCGATTCGATTACCCAATTTCAATTGAGGGATTTTCTGCATTGTAATAAGGATGATTAATTGCGTAAACGCTCGAGCGGAACATCAAAACCAAATCAAATCAAATCGACCGGCGAGCAAGCCGATATCGCAAATCGCTGTTAGAGCGGTGCGCTTTAGTTAGAATACCGCGTGTCAACCAACGATCGATGATGTATGACAGATTGTTGCATTATCATCGCGGTTGCTCTCGTCTTTTTGTTCGACATACAAACGCCGTTGTCCCGAGTCGATCGGGGGCCCGCGGGGAGTTCGCGCGCGGATCAGAAAAACGGTGATCGCTCGACCATGGAAAACCACGTTACATTCACGCGAATTACGTACTCTCTCTTTCCGCACGCGGTGCCGCGGCGCAATGCATGCGCTCTCCGGGCGGCGCATAAAATCTTCGGCGGTTTTTTTGAGCGTTCAGTGACACCGGCAATTAGAGCGTAAACTTATTAAATTTACGGCGGTTCTGGCGTTGCAAAGTTTTGCACGAATTCACAGTTGAACGAGAATGTGTCAGTTTACTCGCGTTTATATTCGTTTTATGTTCGCGTTATTTATAATTTGACAAAATTAAGAAAATCAACATGAAATTGTGATTATAAAAGAAATACTCTAACATGTGTGAGATTTGTTAATAAAATAATGGCAAAATGTAACTTTGTGAAATAAAACATATCAGAGATCAGTTAAAATTAAAAATTCCAAGACAAAATGTCAAGGTTATGATATAAATATTAAGATTTAGAATTTTTTTGAATTATAAGAAATCAAAATTGTTTGATATCAATAAAGCTGCAAACTTGTTTACTGTATTAATAAGCGTATCAGTAATATTAATATTTATAATTCAGGTGAAATATATATCTATTAATCATGCTGAACTAAATGTATATTACTGATATGCAGATATCACGTACTAGATTGCTGTACTGCAATCAAGTAATATTGATAACAAATTAATGGAGAAGTCTTTTTCGCGATAAAATACTAATTTAATTTTATACACGGAAAAAATTTTATAGCAAAAATACCGTACTACGTACGATAGTAGCTACAGACCATAAAAAGAAATTTCCGAGAATAATACCATAAGTAGCGTAAATACTATGATAATTTGATGAAAAATGTAATAAAAATTTTCATAATTTCTTCCTTGATCCGCGCTTACTATTCATCATAGTAACTTTTACTATAAAACTTTCTCCGTGTACAATACACAAAATTATATATAATTTTACTTTCTAAATGAAATAAATCAAGTTATCAAGATAAATAGATAGGCTATAAGAAATTGAATAAAATTGAATAAAAAAATAATTGTCGCGTTTTTTTCAAGTAAACTAATTTACAAATAAATATTAAAACTAGCAACTATTAAATATTTTTTCTTTTTATTTATATTTATATTAATGCTTGCAAGGCGTTTTGATACGGATCATAACTCCGATATCAATGTGTGTAGTTTATTTATATTTCATCACATAAATATAAACAATCAATAATGTTATCTTATTAACTAAACCTTCGTAAGACCTTTTACTGCAAATTTTAATGTAAAAAAAGTACCCCTCATTTATGTGTATGATTTAGTTTTCCTAGCAAAAATAACAGTAGAATATATTAAGCTATACGTTAAAATATATATTTTAAAAACTTATGTTTTTATGGAGTATATTGTATTATTTTTATTTGAATTTAAAGCCTTTTCGTCGTCTGAAGTTCCTTCATTCCTTCACAATGATGATCGAAGCACTAAAGTCCTTGACATGAAAATTCTTAGCACCCGTGTCAAATTGACCGTCAAACACTTATATTTTACGCATAAGCAAATGTGATGCTCGGCTATTTGTATGCAAATTTATTCCGAATGTATAAATGCTCTATTTCGAAATAAACTCCGTGCACAAGTTGTGCGCCTAAAGCCACATGCACATTAGCAAACAATAATATTTCGCAAACTGTTATTTTTTTTAACAAGCTCACTTTAAAAATAATATCCAAACAAATTAAATTCAGCAAGCGTATGCATTCTGTTTGTCAATATTTGTATATAACTTCAAAGTTCAGATACACATATTGGAAAACAATATCTATATGTCCATCATGACAAATTATCATCTATATATTTCTATTGACTCATCTACTTTACATACAACACTTAATTAGATCTAAAATTTCTTATGTCAGTTTCAATTTTCAGTTTACATTAACTGTGCTGGTCAACATTATAATAATTTTTATGTCTACAAATGAAATACACTGAAATAATCAATAAGCGCGATAATTAATTATTCCAATTTTAAATTTTATTAAGTTTGAACAGTTTAAGCTATATATCTAATATAAACGACATTCATTTTATTAATGTAATGTATACTATATGAATTCGATAAGTTTTTGCCTGTAAGCTCATACATCTCAACTTCATCACTCATCACTAGCGATGTGCACGTGACTTATAATACGCTCACGTGCAGAATATTTCGCATTCGTCTTTTTCTTTGTATGCATATGAATTGCCTATAACCTCCGTCGATTGCTGCTAATATCTTAAAATATATGAAATACACGAACTTGTTTTTCGTTTAATAATTATACATTAACCAGTGGCTAAAGTTTGCATTACGTGAGAATATAATTTCAGACGACGACTTTTTGTAAAATTTATTTACTTGCTACTTTACTTTTAATTCATGCAACGCATCCGTAGGTCATATAAATTTACAATCAATGTTTTACAATAAGCAGACAAAGATATTTAGTAGTTTAGTATTCAAGTTATTATTCAGCTTTAGAAATTCTTAAACATAACTATTTATATTAATATCAATATTATGACTTATACATAGATCAAAATTAATTATAGACATTCGAAAAGAATATATCGGATTTTGTTTAGATTATTCGAAATGATATTAAGAAGAGTAGAGTAATCCATATTTATACCTCTTGATACACTAATGACTATTGAGTTTACTTTTTGTATGAAATTTAATTTAATATAATAATGCACTAATAAATGCACGCGTCACGCATATTATTAACATTTGTCTCTAATGGTTCACGTCTCATACAAAGTGTATCGTAAAACGTTGAAATGAATATTAATAAAAACATTCACTTCACTAACATATTTACATTTAGTAAGAAAAACATGCTATCTTGAATAAGAACATTATCTTGAAATAAGCTTAAATTGCGTTTCAATGATTCGAATTATTTTAATGACCTCTGATGCAACGCCCGCGAAAAAAACCCGCGATAGCACCAACAGCGGCGCATATAGTACAAGCACGTGTACCTTGATCCGCGATGAGAAACGCGCGACGGTTAACGTCTCTCGGCTGTCAATATCGCGAATTCCCGACGTCCGTGAAACACACTGGGAAACGCGAGTTCCATATGATCGCGCGTACAATGTGCGCCGTAACGTTTAGGTAAACGTACCCTTAATGAAGGAAAAGCGAGAGATCGAGCCTCGTGGGACTCCCGACATCCGTCCATCGGCCTGCACCTGCGAAAAGAAGCGCGCCGTGCGAGGACATGCGGGTCCTATCTCCTTTTCACGAGGATAACGCATACGTATACATCGGAATACTCAATTAGGCCGGACGCGTTCGTATCCTTACTCCGCGTAATAATTAATAGCGGACCGTTGAAAGACGCACGACTTTCGGTTCGCGATGATGTACCGGCAGATTGTGGGTTATTTAGCTGTGCGAACGCTATCGCCACGCTGCATCTGCAACATCGTGATATGTAATACGCGGACGACGAGTTTACACGCGGAAAATGTATATACGCGAACGTCAATACACACGCAAGAAAATTAACAAGAACACATAATTCCTCCTCGTACTAATATGGTTCTCATCCGAAGGATATCGGCGAATGAGCTGGTCGACAAACATGGAATCGAAAATGTAAGCCAGACAATTGTGGAAAAGGAAATTGTAAATTGCGCTCCTAAAACAATCGTGTGATAAGTTTTGAACTCTTACCGACGTAAACCTAAGCAATTTTCTCATTAATATTTGAATTACTCTCGAAAGCTCTCCCGACAGTTTGCGTTTACGGAAGATTAATAATCCGGTGATAGCATACACGGCTCTGTACATATTGATACATAATCGGCGAAAGCTTTTATATGACATTAAGTATGATGTAATTGACGCTAGCAAATAACGACATGATTTTGGCCCATTAAAGGCGATTATTTATCTTCGTCCATTTAATATCGGTCACAGAGTTTCCTGCGGTACAAATTACTTTCATCACTTTAATGCCATACGGGGTTTCCTTGGATATAAATTACTTGGATCAAACTTAATATCGGGCGCTCGCTTATTAAAGAATATTTATCAATCTTAAACAGTATACTCTAAAAGATTGCATAACCCGCATTATGCAAAAATTTCACAAGCATAAATTGCGTATCTGTCAGGCATATCAAATATCCCGCATAATATTTCCGCATTACTTTGAATTACAATCATAATTCAAGACGATCTTTTTTTTTTTACAAAAATAAAATTATTTTTATAATTATTCTATTAATTTCTAATTAATAATTTGCACTATGTCCCACATTACAAAATACGGTTTACAGGTTTGCTCCTGCAAACAGCGCATTATTTACCTCTATTATTTTTACGAACACGTTCAAAAGCGAAGTTAATTTTCTTGGAGTATTATAGTGGTTATTTTCAATGTTCTTTTTGTTAACTGACCACATCCTAATGCTCGTTCCGCGCAATTTAGCGACATACCACCGGCGACTTGAACCGTGACGAGTGGCGTAAATTAAGGATAATTAAAGAAATTATTGCAATTACCGCAACCAATCCGCCATATAGTAGTACACTGTTGCGTTGATATCTAATAAATATAATCATTAGGCTCATTAAGCTTTGTTAAAAAATTTAGCAACGCATATTTTTGGTAAAAAATACATTAATGCCGTTGGTCATAGTTATCAAACAAATTGGCCATTTTTTCCAAATAAAGATTTTTATCAAAATGACCAATAATTCTGGGATTTCTTTAAAATTTTAGAAATACTCTTAGAATTCTAGTCTAAATTCTTAGAATTCGTGAGAAAAGACAAACAAATCTTTTATTTTTTCTTCGACTTAAAGTTTTTTATCTAAATATTAAATTTAGAAAATTATTGAAATACTCAAATTAAGAAAAAAAAAAAGTTAAAGTACAACTTTCCATAAGGAGCTATCAACTCGAGATGAATCGAACATCAAGAAATAGGAGGTGTGTAAGATATGAAAATGATAACGAAACGAGTATGATTTTAAACGGAGCAAGACATGTAATTACACTCGTCGCCTTACGTGCCGACTTGCTCTTCCCGTAATATAAGCAGCAGCTGTCGCTAGTATCACTCACGACAATGTTTGATTATTACATTAAACCCGTTTATCGGCCATAATTGCCGCGATGCATCGTCACGTCGAGCATTTACCGAGAAAAAACTGATATGCAACTTTGATGGTCACGTCTCTTCCGCTGGAGGACATTGACGAGGGCATTTTATATCATGCGCGCGTCGCAAGAAGTTAATTTACTTATCAGTACGATTACAAAGCAATAGATTTAAATAGAGCAAGAGTAATTTAAAATAATGACGAAACATACTACACATATATATAAATCACCGTTATAATAGTCGTAAATACTTACTTAGCGAGATCGTGAGAAGTCCAATTAACGGAGCACGTACAAGTCAATCGTGCGGGTAAATGGAACGAATCAATTTCGAGATTAACCGCACTTCGAAAAGAAAAGAAAGTTCGTTGATAAGATGTTACGTACACACACGACGCGTTTAATCGATCTTAGACAGTGGAATTATGATCGCTTTCGAAGGAATAAGAACAGAAAAGTAGAAAGTCGAGCGACAAATTGCTTCAACAAGTGTGACTGTGCGGCGTCCAGTTTCACGCCGTAAGTTGACGCGTCGTAAAATAGTGTTATTTAGAGGTTCAATTAATTTCCCCGGGCTTCGAACGGCTGTATTTACAATCAACCGCGAGGATACGCACGAAGCGAGCGGAGTGCACATTAAATTACTATTTAGAAAGAAGTGGAACGGTTTATATTGCCATTGTAACATTCGCGGTTGCTGATAATCATTAAATACATCCGTGTCGTAACAGATAAAGAAATATTCCTGAAATTATTTAGAAGATATAAAAAGGGCAGCAGAAAGAATAATAAAGTTTTTATATTTTTGGTAATGTCTCAAGATGTAACATTCTTAAATTCTCGCCGTAAATAAGCTGTAAATATACGATATATTTCTCGCCAAAAGCTGCGAACGAGCGGAACTTAAATATATACTATATACGTGCGATCTCAAAATAATAATAGGTTGTAATTAAATATATGCACAAACGAGCCAAATGGCTTGTACACCGATAAAAATGCGCGTCGACGTTCGACATGCTACTATAACGCTTCGTTTCCCGCGACGTTCCATTTGTGTCTGCCTCTGGAGACGCACGGAATCTTTCGAAATCGCCCCAGACAGAAAACACAAAACTCCGCGCCGGAGCGAGGAGGACGGGATGCGAGAGACGCGGACGGCGGAGAGACAGCTGATATACATGGGATAGGCAGGGCAGAGCCGTGCACCGGGGGTTGTCATTAACTGGGAGCTCACTCGGAAGATAACTACTACCTGCCACCACGGCGGGGCTCATTTTCCTCACTGACCTCCTCCTCCTCTACACCCCTCGTTCCCCCCTCCCCGCACCCGCTCGGGGGAGTTGCTTCGGCTCATTACAAAAAGTACGTGAGCCCGCCGCTGCTGCTGCTGGCTATTTATTTCCGAATGGTGCATATCACTTTTCGTAATGGGCCTCGCGAAATTAAAAGTATGCCCTCCGGCGCCGAATCGCGCGCACGCACACACGTCGCCCGTATCGGAGATACATCGCGATAAACTCGCCTCACCTCGCCTACATATCCCTCCGCGTCTTCAATCTCGATTTCGCGAGAGTCGGCCTCTGGAGCATCGGCGACCCTCGGGGCTATTAAGATCCGGGCGTGCACGCGCACAATCGTCGCGCCTCCTTCGTCCTTTTCGCGGACGCCGCGAAACATTGATAACGATTCTCGAAAGTTATTTAAATGTCGTGCGCAAATGTAAGTACCGTAACGTGTGGCGACGCTCGTTAAAATTCATGCGGTATGTCGTCACCGCCAACAAAGGCAGAACCGATGCCCGCCGTGGTACATATCAGGAAGTATACCAGCGGAATTACGATGCAATAAAAGCGTGAAATATCGCGCTTTACCAGCATATGTTGAGTTATATAAAACGCGTGCTGCGAAGAATATTAATTTAAATCTGATTTTTTTGTGCACTGTCACTTCTGAACACTCGGACGTTAATGATTCATTTGTTATGTTATATTTCGTCGATCTATCCTTGATAATTTCGATTAAATTCTGGGTTTTTATTATACCCTCGCTCGATTAAAACGAATGCCACGTTTCGTTTTGTTATTGAAAATATCAATTGTCACGTAGCAATTTCGAGTCTCGTATACCGTCAATCAGCTGAGTTTATTATTTTCTTTAATTACAAGGCAGCATATGTTGAAGGCCCGCACGAGGGTCAAGGTTCATCGGGCAACCTCCGCGGACAGCTGTGTTTCGGCCCATTAGCAAAGTACCCGCGTACCAGGACGTGTTTGTCGAGCGTTCCTTCTTTCCTCTTCTTTTTTTTAATGCTTCTTATGCACGTATATATGACGGCGATGGCGGCGAACAAGGGAAATGAAATTTCGTCAGCTAATTGAGTTTAAGCATGCGAGTGCCTTTCCCGACAGCGCGGTACAGGTGTTTCCGCGGGTTAATGCGACCTGGAAACGCCCGTTCGCAAAAACGAATAGGATATGGGTAATATCCTTCGCTCTCGCAGGCACGCCCTCCTCTAGATGCGTTTTAACGTTTCCTTCTTTTTGCCTACGTGTAATTATCCACCAACTTAACGCGCGTGTCTCAATGCGAGCTGTCTCGAGGTAAATTTTATTTTTTTTTTCTCCCTCTGTCACCAGATCAAGTAATTTTCCCTAATTAAATCATGTAAGTAATTAAAACGATTGCGTTTGTATGCGAAAACATGTTTTCTGATTTCATTTACACGTGCACGTATGAATAAAGTAAGAAATGCCTTGCATGCAACGTAAAAAGATAATTATGGTAAGTTAATATATAATTTTATTTACGCTAAACTATTCGCTAAATTGCAACGTCAGTCTGCACTTCCACCCGCAATAAATATTTTATATATTTATTTTATTTTCATACATTATACATTCATGAACTAATTACCGTTTTTTTTTCACGGAAAAAAAAAATATTATTCGGACTTAATTACTGATTTTTTGAAGGCATAAATTCTACAACGTGTTTTGCCAGTTCCGGAGCTATTTAATGTAGAACATATTATGTTCTACATTAAATGTATTATCGAGAGCAAAAGACAAAAACAATGTAATGCTAGCGATCGCCTTCGCCTAGAAATTAACTCATTATTTATGCTAATTCTATTAGTCTTGCAACACAGTGCGTCCGATAATATCAATTCAGCCGTTTCATCGTGCAACTCGCCGCCGCGCCGATATGTGCCTTCTCCCCAGAGCATTACGAGTAAGATTACAATTTCTAATGTTGAGCACACACCAACACACGCGCATAGATAAATTATAGATATGCAAGATAATTTTACTCTATTTGTGCAAACGCGCGATGCAACGACCGACCTAGAACACGGGTCAATTCACACGTGTCAGTTCGACGATTATTATCCTTGTAAATACATTAATTTACGAACCCGTTTGCGGACCATTTGCATAGATAATCGTCCTAGCTGCGGGAGGAAGGAAGAGCGCAGATCCTTTATAGCAATATTTCTATGCATATTTCATCTGTAATCCTTTTGAATTGAAATTTTATAAACGCGTCATTTAAAACGAAATACCAAAGCGCTCGAATGTCTACTTTGCTCTTTCTAGAAAAAACCAATTAGCTGGAATATGCGTGTATTCCTTTAACTTTATTGCGGTTGCGGCAGCACGATCATTATAATTTAATGGGAGATTAATAAAGGTTTTGCGCCTTGCAATAATGTGCTTTGCAATATGCGAGATGACGAAACAAAGATAAAATATAGAAATTAATTTATTATCGTTACTAAACCACTTTTTCAACTAAAAACTTATTAATTTCCTAGCGGTCAGTATTGCATATTTACAACATTTATTTTTCAAGTGTAAATGTAAAAATGTATCTGTAAATTCGAGATCAATACAGTTTAGTTATACTTCAAAATTGAAAATGGAAATGTGTGTAGCATTGATTACTAAAATGAATCACCAAAGAAATTAGATAAAAAAAGTGAAATAAAAAAAGAACGAGACATTGATAGATTCTTATTCACTACAATTTATTTTTAAATTAAATCAGTTAGAAAGAATTTTTTAGTAACAATAAGACGATGCGGCTTCTAAGAGGATTAAGTAATTAATTAATTAATTAATTTGAGGGAGAGATATAGAGAGATATAATTATCGATCGAGGAAATTCTATATTAGTAGACCTAGGATTTTATTCTATCGAAATAGCTTTCTTAACATCCGGTTCTATATCATTCTCAGTGTTCCATTTATATCCACGATGTACTGTACAAACACTCAAACAGACCTTTACAGAGACTCGTTTATCGCGACAGATCGTTCGCGAGTGATCGCCTGGACAAACAGGCCTGACGTGCGCGATACGAGAAGAACGTATGCAAGAACGTACGAGGCTTATCCGTGCATAGACCAGACGTCGAGGAATCGCCGAGTAACGCGATTAAAGACGTTAGTTCTGCGAGTTCATCGCTACTCGAACGTCTTCATCAGGCGGGCTAGCAACCAATCGGGGAGATATACCCGCGTAGAAAAAGTGGACGAATCAGAAATGAACGAGGAATGAGGGAGGACAGATGAATTCGAGCGAGCGAGCGAATTGAGGAGTAAAAAGGATGAGAAGCATGGTAAGGGCACTTTAATAGCGCACTTGCGGTGAGACGTAAGCGTGGTATTGGAGAACAATTATCGCAAAACGACAATTGCTGTTCGCCAGAGTGGAAATCGACAGCCGGACGAGAGAACTCGCGCAAGAACTCGCGTCTGACGTGTGTCGTCAATGGCGCGCGTAAAAGCGCGCGCCTCCCTCTTTAATTCATGAAGAGAATCGGCCGGCATCGGCAGCCCTCGATTATCCTCACGGGTGCACTTTCTTACCGCGCGCGATCGGGGGAGAGTCCGCGCAGACTCGATCCTGTAAAGGATCCCCGCGACGAAGAAAAATCCTCTGCTCGGATTCCGCGAAGATCGCCGCCGTTTAGATCGAACACCTGTGCGGACTTTTATGGCGCACTCGTCGCCAGAATATAAAAAAGGTCCGCGAAATGTAAAAAGGGTTCGTTAGATCCCGCGCGCGCGTTAGATGTTCCCTCCCGCGGAGAGACTCATCGACGTCGCGTTTATCTCTCCGGGGACACGGATCTTCGGATACTTTATAAGACTCGCGCGAAATATCGCGAAACATGACACGGTGAAACAAGACGGACGGGAGATTATGAGCAAATTTTTGCAGTAATGAAACCTGAATGGTGTAAAACAGGATCGTCCGCTGCGCCTCGTGTTCAATAATCGAACACACTGCACCACTACTGAGTGTGTATTATGATTTTTAAGTCCTTCAATCTCTTGTACGAAGGACAACGTTGAAAAGAAGGCGATTTTTGGTCTCTCCGGGAAAACGGATAAAGCTTATTGCACATGTTTTTCATACATAAGTACAACCCAAACAAAGTTTTAAGTTGTACTTAATGCGTGGAAAACGTATGAAATAGATTTTGTCCCTTTTTCCCGACAGGCCAAAAACAAATATTTTTAAAACTGTCTTATCGTCTCGAACAATTCTTGTTTATTTAGATTTTAGAATATTTTACATTTATATACGTTCGTGCGCGGTACGTAGGTTGCTATTAACTAGTTATTTCTTGACAGCCATATATAACGACGCATTTAACATAAATAAACTAGATAGAAGCATGTAAGAAAAAAAATGTGTGTATGTAACAATGTTACCAACGATAATGATTCAGATAGAAATGTTAATGAAATGGAAATTTTTGAGCGTCAGTCATTTAGTTTAAAATTAGCATTACAAAAAATAGTACCGTATCTAATATTTCCATGGCCGATAGCTCCGTTTAATTCTATTTTTACATTTAATTACTGATTAGTAGTTATTAATGTCATTACATAGTACTTGTATGTATCGCAGACTCGCGAAAAAAATCGTTTTTTTTTTATTTGAAAACAGTGAATTAATTACGTCTGAATAACTCAAATCTAACTACGATTAAAAAGGATGCTGTTTCATATCAAGAAAAATCAGCATCATATAATGAAAAAATAACGACTATATTTTAATTTATGTTTAATAGATTTGCATGTACTTAAGAAATTGTCCTGTTCAAAACAATCATTGTGAGCGATAACGTAGGATATTAAAAGTTTTCTAACAAATGGGTTAGCAGCCATTATAATTCTTTTGTTTAGTAAAGATTTCTATCTGTTTTTACCCCGACGTGACTTGCGTACCTTCCTCTTCCCCCCTCCCCCTCTTCCGATGACTTGAAGATCTCAACCCCGATACGAGCACTTCGGTCGCGTTGACAAACGTGTACACGTACGCGTATCGCGCATGTGTGGCCGGATCCACATTATAAAATGCAACACAATGTTCGTTTTCGTCGGCGAACGTGTCACGGTCTTCATTACTTTCTTGTGACGCGTCGTCGGAATTCATCGATTAACCTGCTCTTCGAGGAGGCAATTAGCGCCACCGGGGCCTCCTCTCCGGCCGGCCATCGTCGGCGATCCTGTTCCGAGAAGAAGACGAGAAGACCGCGCCGGGGAATGGGAAGCGCGGGGAAGGCAATCCATCGAGAGCTCGCATACCGCTGTCTAATCCATTTAACATAAAGGCCGCCGTCCGCGTCCCCGTATCTCGCCGTCGACCTTCTTTCCCTCCTCTTCTTGCGCGCCGGGAATTCGTGGGCGACGAGTCAATTCCGTGTAACCTGTCGGGAACGTTTCGATTCCTCGCGACGTCAGGAGGCGCGCCCGATGGGTGGCCCGCGAATTCCCCAGCTGCTCGTCCCGAAGAATGGCAGGACCCCGGGGACGCGGGGATGAGCGTTTCTTTCGAGCCAGCCAGGCAGGCAGGCAGACAGAACCCGCCACGTTCCCCTGCAGGTATCGTACGATATCGCGCGGACGAACAGAAACTCCAAGGCCCTTCAACGTCCCGTGTGTGTTCGCTCATATCTTTCAAATGGAGAACATGCCAAATGTTGAAAAAAAAAATGCTTAGGCTTGTTTGTATTTTCTTGCTCGAGAGCTTGCTCTTAAACTGTTCTGTAATCTTGTGTGTTCTTTTTTTTTTTTTTTAAGCTGTCGCCCATGCTTTATAGCCTCCGAATTCGATACTAATCAAGAATAATAGACGTTCTCTAACAAGAAATACGATTTGTTAATTACAAGTTGGAACTCGGCAAATTTGCATTAGTAATTATCAGTTCTAGATTGATATCGCGCGATCTCTAACCGGTCTAAACTTCGTTGTTGCGACAGTCGCAGTTTCGCTCGTTCTATTTGCGGATTACCACCCGTCGTCAGTGCGCGATTAAATACACCGCGGCGGCCGATTAACTGAACCGGCCTATTAACATAGCGGGTTAATGAGCGCAGGTCGCGGTGTGATGGCCGGTGGTCCCTCGGGGAATTACAACAAAGTGTCCCCGCTCGCGTCCGCGGCACGTGGCCGTGCGGACGGCCACTAATCCGAGATAAGATCTAAAAGACTCTCGATCCTAATTCGAAGTGTCGACACTGCGAGTTCTTATTTGTATTTTCGTACCTGCGGGCGCATTCCTACGGCCGGAGATAACATCCGATGATCCCGCGAGATACGACACCGCGGCGGGGACACCGCAGGAGACATCTATTGAACCGTCCCCTTATTCGCCTTCATTATGCACCTTCACTCTGAAGTTTGACCGGGGAAGAAAAAACTTTTATGTCTCTTTAATATAGAGCATAATACGAACGCCATAAGAAGAGATAAGACTCTAAAAATAGATTTTTATCATTGATTTAACGAGATAATAATAGTAATTTTTTAATATTATTAGCATTATTATATAGTGACAGGTGGAAAATTATAGCATTACCTTGAGCATTCATATCAAGACGATAAATAAAGTATCCGATATGGTCATGTATTCAATTGACTCACCCCCATTTCTAAATAGTTACTCAACGAATTTTACAGATAACGCTAATATATCACTCTGGAAGTCGATGCGATGTATTTATTAACACTATATTTACTTTATATTTTTATTTTTAAAAACGTCTTGTTCATAATTAAAAGAAAAAAATGTATTGGGAAACCATTATGGTCAGGAACACTACTGGGAACACAATATATCTGATTATCATACAAACGTTGAGATTCTGTTTCTTTAATTAGTGTTTAACTTTTGATTAATATTTTTGTCTTTCTCTAGTTAATTGAAGAAGCTTTTTGACAGGTAAAAGTTAAGATAACGCCTCGCAATAAATAAACACAGTTTTATATTTAATTTTTTTTTATAGGCATATTAATAAATGCTTAATTAAACATTTATTCTATTAATTTTTTATTTCGCATTTTTTTCAAAAATACTTATAAAAAAGAGGAAAAAATATAAGTAGGCCATATTGAGTACAACGTAATCAATCAAAGTGCTTTTAAATCTTTACTTACATAAATACTTACTTAAATAATCGGAAATATTTCATATATTTTTTGGTTTCAGAAATGTTTCTTATTTTAAATTTGATTCTTATTTTTTAATTTCGTATTTATCAAAAAATTAGAAAAATCCCCAAAACTTAAGTGAGACCTATTGAGTACCTTATATCTCTTCTCTCTGAATTAAAAATAAAATAAATCATCTTTTAAAACAATATTTAAAAGAAGTAATTTAATATCGTTTCGCTAAACATCAAATATTTGGGTATCGATTTTAGTGCAAAAAAACTGAAAAATTTTGGCGAGCTTGTTGCGTTCTTTAACGAACTCACGCGTATCGTGGGGTCCAGCAGGCCCTCGGAGGACTCGGATTAATCGGAGACAAGGCAAGCACATTACCGCGGGTTCGGGAGATAGTGGTGGGATAGCGCCACGAGAACCACCATGAAACTCCGAGAACCCGACACCCGGGTTCATTGGAAGTCTACAGCTGCTCCTCTACCGGCCGACCGGCCGGAAAAGAGACGGGTAGAGAGATGCGCCACGAAAGACGAACAGAGAAAGAGAAAGAGAGAGAGAAAAGCAATTTGCTTTCTGGACCTCCACCGAATCTGTGACGGGTTAATCCTCCCAGCTTCCAGGAAGCGGGAGAGAAGAAGTTGCCCGCGCGAGAAACCGCGACCTGCGTATCGAAATCGGCGATTCTCGAGAATCGTCGGAATGCTGCGTAGCAGTCTGAATCGTCGGAGGCATACTGAGGGTTATTTTTGTTGACGAGTCTTCGTCGAGACGTTAACTAAACTGCTTTATAATTGATGGCCAATTTACCAGTCGTTAATATCTCATAAAGAGAATCTTTTAATAAATATTTTGAAATATATATATTTCGCAAAAATATAAACGACAATTTTGTACTAAAAGCCAAGATGTTTTATCTAAAATGTTGTAACTAAATTAAATTAGTTGTCTGCGCTGCTTAGTCTAGTCTGAACTTAAAAAAATCTTAAAAATATGTTAATACGGTCGCATCTTTAACTTTATTATGTTATTTTTATTCATACGTGAACGATACAGAAAATGTAGTGCAAAAGAAACGTAATTTTTTTGCGCGACCATGCAGATCTTGTCCCTTGATGAGAAAAATTGCGAACCGACAACAGAAATGCTCATAGAAAATCTACCCAGGTAGTAAAGATCGTCTGAATTCCACCGGCTCGCCCGCCGGGACAAAGGACATCCTGCGCGATGCATTTAACGCCGACTCACGGCTGCCCCAACTAATTATTCCGCGGTGGTTTACCAAGCACGTGGGGTCGCACGGGGCGTCGGTTCGATGCGCTTCGCGGCTTTTCGGAACGCGATTAAAGAAACTGTAGGCGACGCATGTCGCCATAACCGACCATGACTACGGCGACCGATGGTTATCGACATTTCAGCCCGAGCCTCTCCTAGATACAGCTCGACCGCTCGAATTCAAATTAGGATCACACACATACACACACACACATACAAGACTCCACCGTCTCAACACCTAGTAATTTAGTATACTAGATAATGTCAAAAAGAAAAAAAAAAGAAAGATTCACGCTCGACGATTTCCATAATTTTATGTCGTTTTCGTGTGCGTGCGTTTTAATTATGGGTTTTCGACTCTCCGCGAGTGTAAAAGTTTTAAAGAAAATACTTGTTTCACAATCTCGAATTATGTGATTTCCTTTCTCGATACACCGTCAAAGAGATAAATGTCTTCCTCGCGTCTTGTTGGTCAAATTATATACTCTTTTGTAAAGACTCAGAAAATGTGACTTACGTAATCTCAGCTGCCATCAATCAAGACCGCTCTCTCGCCGGAAGAGGAGAAATTTGTGTTTCTTTTAACGCTAAATTGTCCGCGGTATACCTTATGTACGCGCATAGAATATCGGAAAGTGAGAACGGCCAGAAAGTCGTCAAGTTACAGGCTCACGATGTTGGTGTCACCGCGGTCGGTCGGTGAAAGATGCGGCCGCAGAATGCTCGCCGCGAAGAATGTCAAGGGTGCCGTAGCGCGACTCGAAAATTGCGACTTCTTTTCTGTCTCTCACACTCAGTCACTCGGCGTATGTGCAGCCGTCGCTAATGGGCTTTAATTGCGACCCCCTGCAATTCCGCGTCGCTCGCTTCTCCAGCTTGTGCCGGCTTACACAGCCCGCGCGCGCGCGCTCTATCTCTCTCTCTCTCTCTCTCTCTCTCTCTCGCCACGGTTGTGACATCGGGTTATAAGATAAGCGCAGTTACGGAAATTGAATAATAATTGCAGGTCTCGGCAGGCGTCCACCGCTGCCACTACCAGCGTCACTCCACTACCCAGCACTTCCACTCGCCGGTTTACACATCGCCGGGAAAAGTCTAATAACCCTCTAGCGCGCCGCGCTAGAACGCTCCCGCGCGGCGCTATCTGACAGATCTCCTTAATTAGAATTCCGTTGGAAAGGCGAAACAATGGGACCCGTCGAGTGGTACCATCGCGCCGGGTCGCGAGAAGGTCCAACGAGCCTCTCTCACCGTCACGGCCGCTCACGCTCCCGCGACAATGTTCGCCGACAGCTTGTCACGAAAACTGCCGGCTAGGCGCGAAACTTCGCGTGACTTCTATTCTCTTTTAGATGTGAAAATATCCTAAAATACATCTTCATTCTTCTGCCCTGACTTGCAAATTCTTATTTGTAACGTGTGTGACGTGTTTTGGCGGCGCGAGATTAGCACGTGAATTATATGTTTCATAATATATAACTGTTTTCTACAGTACCTACACTAAAATGACAATGAAAAAATACTAATTAAAAAACAACAAATATTTACATATCTAAATGTGTACACTGAAAAAAAGAGTCTTGTTGAATTAACTGGAATTGAACTAACCGTTCAGATTTCTAGTTGATCTGACCAGATTTCCAATTAATTCAACAAGAATTTTTTTTAAATTAATTAGAAATTTGGTAAATTCAACTAGAATCCGAATCGTTAGTTCACATTCCAGTTAATTCAACCAAATTTTTTTTTCAGTGTACACTTACAAATTATAAGTAATAAAATAAAGGTCTCGATTATGGATCATTTAAGATTAAAATAATTTTCATTAATTTGTATAAATTTAATTATCGAGTGTTGAAAAAATTGTTAATGTTAATATAAATAATAATTACAATTTCACAGAAAAATTATTGTATCAATAACGGAATATTCAATAAGCTACAATAAATTTTCAAAAAATATGTTAAAACAATTAAATTAAACAATAATTAAATGTATATTAATTTATGTTTTTAATATATGTTTAGTATAGTAAATCCAATCTATTATAAGATTATTATAATTTCAAGGAATTAATAAGAAAATATTTAGAAAGCTTATGAGAGAAATTATTAAAAGTACCTTTTCATTTTTTTCTAAAGACTAGTAATTTTAAGAAAGTAATTTATATTATAATAATTACAAAAAATTAACGTAAAAAATATCTGCAATTTTATTAATACATGTGTGCCTAAGACACTTACTTTTGGAAATTTAATCTCTGACTGAGATTGCGCCTTGTAGACATTTTGCAAAATGGATTCTACAGAAATAGGAAAAAAATGTTGATAAAGTTTTAATGGCCGTTAAAAAAACAATTTTTATTCGATTTAATTCAAATGAGCCCAATTTGTTCGACTGTACACTAGTGGTCGCACTAAACACCAACCGCGCCGATAGATTAGTTTCCTCTACGTCTTCTCTAAACGCGGGATTACTTCAAATTAACCCCCCGCAATGCGAGTTAAATGAGGCCCGCCGAGGGACCGTCGATCGTTCTATAAACGTCGGTACAATTCCGCGAGGCGTTTTGTCACGGGCGCGCGTATCGAGTGCTGCTGTGAGGCTTTTACGCGCGTTCGTCGTATGATCGCACACGGTGCCGGTGCCGGGGCACAGGAGAGTGACTTCTTGCCGGGTTGATGATTGATGACTAGATAAAGCCGCGCGGAGGTAGAGTAATCGGCCCTTAAGCGTCGCGCATAAATCAAACGGCTCCGCGCGGGAAAGAAACGCGCGCAGGCTCCCGTCGACCGCGACGGCGAAGATGCGTAAGTGGATTTGGAAAACCGGTAGAAAACCTGATCCCTGATTTCGCTCTCACAAACGGCCGCGCTTCATTCACCGGCGACGCCAATGAAACGCCCCGCGCGACACGGCGCGACGGACATCCAAGCGCTTCGATCTGGTCAACGGCCAAGATAGTTAATTATTCCTACGACTTTTTTTCCCCCGGGAAACGTGCGTTCGCGCGCGCTGGATCTATTTGCTTCCAGAATTTATGTGCCGAGTTTGCACACGGGTTGCAAGTTAATATGTGGTTACATCAATCCGGAGTATATACGGGTGATTACTTGGCAGTTTCTGAAAGATAAAGCTGTCGTAAATATTCAATGGTCGTTGAATTATAGTATTAAGTTAATTACTCTGAACAGAGAATTAGGAAAGGTAGAAAATTATCTTTACTCAAGAATTAATAAATTGATTCACCTGTTACCGTAAATTTGAATCCGGCTTTTATTTTTTAATTGTTCAACTAACAGATTGAAATATTTAAAACAGGCTTTATTATATAAAAATTAAATATTCATGCACATCTTAACCATATGCAGTGTAATAGTAAACGACACAATAATTTTCTTTGATAAGCTCAAACTGCTACGTTCATTAAGGAAATATATCTTTTGCTAAATTGTTCGAAAAGATTGAAAAAAGGATTTACCAACATGAAGAAGAAGTATCATGAACATTAGAAATTAATGCAAATTACAATACTTGTAATGTAATGGCACATTTAAATTGGTGTAGTTACTGCAAACTAAGTATTCTATAGCTTATTGCATGTTACAAGAAGAAAAAGAGTGTATTATTATTATTATTATTATTATTGCGTTTTTTAACACAAACGCGCGATGTAAATTTATCCTGCACGTCACATATCGCGTATTAGGGTTGATAATAGAGTCAGCAATTTGAAGCTATTAGCATTCTGATAACGACTACTTAATTCGTTATAAAATACATACCTGGCACGATTATTTCTAAGTTTCTTAATTACAACACCGGCGATTAAGAGAGATCGAGATAAGAATAACTATGAGCGAGGATAACACGTGGCCGAGAGAAAAATGAATTATTAATTTATTCGCCATTTATCTGGCCGTTGCGTTAACCGTAATGGCGATTTCAATGCTCATTACCCGTCGGCGTTATCGACGATTATTCGCAGCCTGGTCCGTTCGCCTTAAATGAATACGAATATTTAATTAATCGCGCAAGGTCGACGCGTAATAAGGCCTATTAAGGTTTTTGCCGCGGGACGATCTTGCGCTCTCGCGGGTTACCCTTTTCGAAGGGAGGACTTGGAGCCCGGAGTTAATGCTTAAGAACAACCTGCGAAGGGGCGGCATCGGGCTCTTACAAGGTGAAATTTGCCCGGCCGCTTCCAAAAAGCTGACTCATTTCTTGATTGCGCCGACGGTATACTCTTCGACAATTATGCAAAATAGCTCTGCCCTTATTCGCGCCCGACGCATCGCCGCTATTATTATTCTTTCGTAGCAATAAAAAAAAACGGGACGAACGGCTTCCGCCGCCCCGATACTCGATACGCGGATAAATATCGACAGGAGTATAACGTTCGTAATCGCATTTTTCTTCGTGTGATTGCGATTTCGTTACTATATATTGACTACACTCTAAATCGATATTTAGTTTAAAATAATGTTATACTGATGTATAAAAAAATGAATTTACATATTTGAACGTGTGATTTAATACGTTTTGCTATTATTTTTACACGGAGAATTAAATCACACATACGAGTGAAACATTTTTTTTACACACTTTGGTTTACAATACTTACAATCGATATTTAATTGCATCTAATATCAAAATATCGTGTAAGTGTAGAAATTAAGATAGCGATTTAATCATTTCGTTTCAAAATTTGCACAGTGTGCTGAGAGGGTCCGTAATGTTCGACAAAAATGCTTTCGCATACGATTCCTATATTAATCACTGCCACCTACTTGAGAAACGGTCATCATGTAGCCGGACGTAGGAGCGCGAGGGGTCGACGACGTACTTCCGTCGTCGTCCTGTCCCGTCATCGTTGCCGCCGTCATCATCGTCATCCTCCAGTGAATGAGGACGCGACGCGGCAATTCTTTACGTGTTACGCAACGCCGCGTGCCCGCGTGTGTGTATGTGTGTGCGTACGGCTAATGCGATTAAAAAGGCATAACGATTACGTTCAATTATTAACAATTACAAGGACAGCAAAAACCGTAATTACCCGCCATTAATCAGAAAAGCCGCAGAGAGCGTTTCTCCGTCGTTATATTCGCGACGCCGCTACCGCCGGAATGGTGGACACCATATATACATAATATATACGACATGGTGTAGCACCGTAGTACAGGGAGGGTAGAGTCGCGGTTCATACACGACCGGATTTCACACGAATTGCCGCGTACGCTAAATCAAATTCCTGAGTCGTTGGAATGGACAAAAAGTAGCCGCGCAATCATGGCGCGTAGATTGCCGGTCGCAAGAAAGTAGCAAATAATTGCGTGCGCGTAAAAAAAACCTACTACTTACTTTACTCGTCCAAAGTAATCACGAACGTGTCGCATTAATATTTTTAAATTGTGTATTAGATCGTTGTAATGAGATAAAAGGACGGCGACACCTTGATCGATTGCCGTAACCGGACACTAAGGCGATAAGAATAATAACACGTGAATCGAAAATTTGTAGAAAGCCTTAAAAAAAGGAGCAAATGTCGAGTTAACGGAGTGAACTTTTATTGCATTTAAAATTCAAATCTGATTGATGTTCTTAATTTTTTTTTTCCTTTCTTCAATTTGGACAACTTTTTGCTACATTTCTTCTCAGAAAGGATTTCTGATACCAAAACAAAAAATATTCTCGAGAAATTTAATCTTATTACAACCTCATGCAGTATAAAAATAAAACAAGTTTAAGATTAAATCAGAAATTTCTATCTTCAGATCGGTCTATTTTTAAATCTAGAACATCATAAGATTGTCACAAATTATCAATATTACTATTAAAATATTTCTGACCATAATTATTTTACTACGCAAATATCATACATTTTTTCAATCTATATTACAATAAAAAATAATAATTTAAAAGTATTCTGTCCAATAAATGACACGTCTTGCTTAAGATTTCTTCCTCAAGAATTATTTTCAGCATCGTGTGTACATCGAGCAGAAAAAAACATTTACTTTCTGTCCCACACGCCGTGTAATTATCTGAACGAGTAATGCACGAGTAATGCACGACGCTAACGTTGTCACCCGCGATAATATGCCGCGGGACGAAATTAATTGCCAGCGTCGCCGCTGATTATTCAGCTGGACGCGCAATTTTTACCGCTGGACAGAAAGTGCTGCATCGCGCGCGCGCGCGCGCGTACCGCAAAGATGGCACGGGGGACGTGATTTAGTAATTGATAGTGACACCACCGGTAATTAACTGCCGTGGATAATTGTGACTGTATTTAAGACACCTGCCGACTGGCAGCCGGTAGTACGCGCTCTTTTGCAGATGAAAAAAAGAGGATGGGAAAAAAATAAAAAAACAAGAAAGGGAAAGAGGGAAACATTGCAAATGTCGTCGCCGTTGTTAATCGTCGTCGTCGTCGTCATCAGTGTGTGTGTGTGTGTGTGTGTGTGTGTGTGTGTTTGTGTGTGTGTGTGTTTGTGTGTGTTCTCAGAATCGCCGCCGCAAGGACAAGACTAATGCACGCGGCAACGCGATGCGTCGCGCGTTCGTGCAGCCGGGCCAAGCGACGCGCGAGATTTATGGTCCGGAATAAAGGCGACGACGACGCGCGCCGCGCGCGGCGTCGTCTCTTGCAAGGCACACGTTTGCAATCAAATTCGTTAAGCCCCGTTGAGCGCCGCGAAATTTCGCCGTCCATTTCTAGCGGGGGGTCCCGCGATAGGGAATCTACCCCGCGACGAAGGGGGAAATATAACGTCCCGAAACATTTCGTTTGTGTTGTTAAAAATTCAGTTTAATTAGCAAAATAAAGTAAGACTTTTAATATCCTATGGATCCTTTCGTTTTCTTGTTTTCGAAATACGCGCGAGTGCAAGACGTGTCTGACACACGCTCCCGCAGTGCGTTCTCCCTTCTAATCTCTACGTTACGTAACATATATTGTTTTTATGTTACATCAGTATTGCAAACTGAGCCGCGCTCGCTCGGGAACGCCAGATTTGTGTAATTTGTAGCGGCTCCACCCATTTCGCGCTAGTAGAAACGCGACCTCTAATTACGGATCAAGGTGCGCCTCGACTGACCGAGGCAAAAAGGAACGACGCGATCTGCATGTATATAGGGGCGAAAACATTCGATGCGCGGCTATGAATTTAGATGCAGATTGGAGCGGGGCCAATTACATTTTGCACATCGCAAAACTCCGCGACGGGAGGCGCGTGATTTATCACGCGTGCGCCGACTGTTTTGCCGTATCTTTTGCACCTTTTTTTCGTTTAGAGCGTCTAATGATCGTTCACGAATCGCTATCGACGATCGACAGACGGCACATCTGCTTTAGACGATCATCGATTAACAAACGCGCCCGGCCCGCATCGAATCGACCGATCGATAATGAAAGGGAGAATTGTTGTAAACAAAAACCGAAGGGATATATACTTCAGGGGGTACTTCAGTAAGCTAACTCCGACAATTTAGATAGACAGATACGCAAAAATAATCTTTATACGTATTCGAAAATGGAAGTGTATAATTTGTATATTTTATAAAAAAATTATGGAAATTACACTGACAAAAACATGTGTTGTACTCGTGACTATAATTTCATAAAATTAAAGTTATTCAGTAATATAATTATAGTCAATAATATTATTTTATTGTAATTATGATAAAAATAACCATATGCTTATATTTTCAAGCTGTAAAATTATTAGTACAATTTTTTCATAGCTGGTATCACTATAAGTATATAATTACTATTACTAACATTATTGTAATAATTACTATAAAAATAATATTAATGAATAATATTATTTTACTATGCAATTATAGTCACAAATATCTTTTATCTTGTGTTTTCCTATCGATGTATATAATTTTATATCAAATAAAGATTGATAGCGAAGAATTAATAACTTTTTTTAAATCAAACGCGCTTTAAACATTAAATTTCGATTAATTCGTTTTTTCATCCTTTTTACTTACAAGCGTTATTTATTCACGTGTGATTTGATACAGGTGCAGAAATTACCTTAATCGAAAGTGATCAATAACGTTGTTGCAGCCAGTAAATCATTACGAGCGTGACGTAACATTCCATCGATATTCGCATATCTTTACCCATCTATAGAGAATGCAGCGTCTTATTAAACATTAGGAATACGTGCCTAGAACCTATTATTTATCAGCGTCTAATTGATCGGTGCGCGGAATTCCCATTTTACTGGTCGTTAATGCTCCAAAGACCCCGTGGTGGCGATTAAAGAAGCTCGAGCCACATCTATCTTTGGGAAGATCTCTCTCTCTCTCTCTCTCTCTTTCTCTCGCGATAATCGATAATGTACACCGTTGCGGCTACTATATTGACAGACACCGCGTGTGCGCGTACATCAAAGTATCAAGGCGCAGCGAGAAGTGTGTGCAAATACCGCCGGCGGCGGGGCAGCAACGTGGCATTCCCCGGCGATCATGTGTGCAGAAATCATTAACGATCGCTATCGAGGCGCGGACGTAGAACGGAACGATATGTATGCGCCGTGACTTAAGCGGCTACCACGCAACGTCTACGGGATTAATTTTTATTTGCGAATCGGCGCATCTCGTGCCCGCTCCGGCACGGTGCGGCAAACCCCACTGTCTCTCGCGTCGATTCGCGAAGATCAGCGCGAATGATCGATGACGGGCCGATACACCGGATGCCGCGCAAATTACACTAGCCGCTATCTCCGCGATCATTAATTACTCGCGTGTGCGTAAATCGTCGGTGGATGCTTTCTCCTCGGGCCGATAATGGACCAATTTGCAGATTGTAAACGAGAATCGCTCGCGCGCGAGAGGAGGGAAACGTGATTTGGCATCGTGTGTATGGCATTCGAATGTACACGATACGCGATATTCATGGGCGCCGCAAAGAGGTTTCGTCTTTTTTGTGCTCTTACACACAATGAAAGAAGAATCTTTAATCCTTTCGGCATTGAACGTCACATTACGTACAACTGAAGAAAATTAACATCACATATATACAGATATATATGAAATTCCTTCCACGATAAAACGATGTAAATATTAAGCATTGATTAAATGTTACATCGTCAAGATTTAAAAAGTGGCAATTTGTAAGACGTGGACAATTAATATTAATATCATAAATAATATTAACCATTATTTCGATTAATAGTGTGAACAACATTAATTAATAATAAAAATAACGTTAATATTAATTAATAATTAAATTTGGTCCCTTCATAAATTTGATATTTTTATTTAAACATAACCGACAAAAATTGGTGGACTTAAAGGAAAACATTCTCGACGCCTATGACGTTTAATCCTCGCCTTTCTCCGACTTCGCCAGGAGATAATGTTTCATCGGCGTTCACTGCGTGCGTATGCCTCTGCGTGTATGTGTACACGCGTACTAACGAGCACGCGTCCCAGTTTACACGATAATCTTTACAACGTAATAATCAGCGGATACGTGAGCGCCCGACAGGGTCGCGGGACGTTTCGCCGTCATAAAATACGCAATCGCGATCGGCGCGCGATACTTCGCGCGGTACGCGAACCGCAATCGGGAGAGTCGATCGCGCGTAGTCGAACGTACAGGAATCGTTTTACGGATCGCTGCCACGGGCTGCGTGCTCGCGAAAAAAGAGATTCGACTGCTAAATCGACGTGAGACGCGTTGTCGAAGTGTTGTAAACGTCGCGTCGTGCGAAAAAAAAAAATCGCGATTACGCGACGTAAGAGCGAGGTGCGATAGAATCGTAGAATAATGATTGATAATCGCATCTCGTTATTATGACGCCACGTGAAAATTTACAGTGCCCTTTAACTCGCGCGCTCTGTATAATCCGAGTCGTGTTACCTCGATTTATCAGAAGTAGTTATCGTCCGCCGCGTCTACAACTAATAAGAATGTACACGTGCAACAGCATTTTTTGTCACATTGTTTTACTGCTGAGTTAGCATACTTTCAATGATCTGCTGCAAAAAAAATATATATAACTATGCGCACAAGCGGAAAATCTATTTATGTTTTGCGAGTGGTTATTATCGAATAAATCACATTTATGTAAATCACTTGGGTCTGAGTTAATATTTTTCTTTTACAATGGACCACGGGAGCGGTTAAAATCAATCTATCGATTGAATCACGCGGAATTACACGAATGAATAAACCGCCTTAATCAATTTCCCAAGAAATCATTTTATAATGTTCATGTTTTTCATCGCGGATTAATTACGAAATTATTGCGTAATTAGATGAAATGCGAATTTTAAGTTAAAATATCTATTGCATAAGAAATAATTGCTGCATAAATGCGTTCGACAAAAAAAATGATTTATGCAAACTTAAATCGTACAATACCAATCTGATTTGTTTTTAATAATCATAAATGGGAATAACATTTTCTACCAGCATATAAACTCACTTCCTTGATATTAATCTCGTAATTATTAAACAATCTATAAAAAAATTTATATACCGCAATAGGAAAATTTTATTGAACCGATCAAACATTATTGTCCTTCAAAAATATTTTCGCGTTTTTAGATTTTTATTTAATACTGACAAAATAGGTAGGCACAAACTTCCACTTGTCTTTCTTAATAACGGTGGAATTAAGATTACTTGCTGCAAGAGAAGTAAAAAAAAAGAGTCGAGGTAGCAGAAAGAATAACTTATGGGGTCGGAGGTTACTCTTACACGTCCGGGCCGCAGTCAGCTGTTCTCGTTCCATATCTCACAATCTTACCGCGCTCTTCGAGGCATTACGAGAGAGAGAGATAGAGAGAGAGAGAGTTACAAGGAAATTGGCGGCGCATCGGATGCGCATTGCCCGTAACCGGAAGGTACATATATCCGGCGTTATCTGCGCCGTTATCGCGGCAGGAGCGAGCGGACCAGAAAACTCGCCGATAATTCGTAATTGCCGCTTATTATGCCGTGTTCGAGCGATCGAACATGGCCGAGCGACGCCGGTTCGTGTCACAGGATGCATTGATGCGTCTATTAGCGCAAATTTGCAAGTATGATTCGATGTGGAAACACATCTCTCCCGAATGCGACGCCGTCGTCGGCCGAGGTGCCTGAACTGGGATAAAAAAACGGTCGCGAGGAGACCGTAATATCAAGTGTCATTCACATGAGCCCCGGCGCAGTTACAGTGTGATAATATATTGTATAATTGCATTTTCCGCACGTACGTTTATACCGGGAATTAGTGTCGCCGCAGTAGACACGCAAAAATTCTTTCTCAGAATCCCATACGTGTGTTATACTGGAGGCCTTAACGAGTTGTAATTAGTTTAACGTTATTGTAATTAATTTAATTTCAAATATTGATTTAATTTTTAATATAAAAACTTTAAGTATAATTTCAAATAATTTAATTTGCACGCAATAATTTTTAAAATCATTTTAAGAAAATAAAAATTATTGATTATGAGATACTTTACTAAAATGCATCTTCTACATTCTAAAATTAATATTGTTTAAGCTACTAACAACTTGTACAAACGATATTTTACACGTCCATAGGTATTAATACTGAATATATTATACAACATCATTATCGATTATCTCTCACATAATATAGCATAATTAATAAACATGAACGGTTCAATCTTGCGCGACCTATCGCATGTATAAATTAAATAAATTTAATCTGAACTAGATCATTGCGAGAGTAAAAAAGTTAATTAAAGGTGATAACTTTTTCTGTGTTCTCTTTTTGCGCCGAGTATCCAAATCCGTTCTGCGACGTTTTACTCGCTTCGAATTAATTAAAAGAAACGTCAGTTTCAAAGTAATAGGCAATTGCAATTACGAAACGAGCAGCGGCGATCAAACGTAATTCCTAATAGAATTACGTATAAACAGAAGTGGTAGTATTTTATGTAATCTGCGTGATCAACGCCGAGGAAATCTCATGAACGGAAAATATCATGGAGGAAACTTTAATTGGCACTCGCGGTACCGATTAGCGGGTAATTAACAGTCGTCCGTTTGTCGTTCGCCGTGCGTACTGCGTACGTCGCGTTCGCGTTCGCGTACGCGGCCACAATGACTTAGCTAATTGGTTGATTGCGACGCGCTAATTTGCACGGCCGTAAATCGCGCACGCAATGTACGTATGTAAGTGTGCAAGCAGACGCCGACGACGCGCAAACGTAGCAGAAACGACGGAATTTTTCGAACTGCTTGATGGGCGAGAGGAACGACGACTATAGATGCATTTACACTCTCCAGGAATATGCACATTCACACTACATCGTCGACGCACAGCTAAGGAGCGGAGCAAATTTGCTTGGATTTTTTTTGCAACTAATTCTCAAATTAAAATTTTTCGCTGAAAGCCAAAGTCAAGATTGGACGTTAAGTGTAAAATAAGTTTTTGCTATTTCAGGACGTTTACTCAAAGTCACTTAAGTTTTGAATATTAAATTTAAGGAAATACTAAAAAGAAATAATCTAAATTAAATATAGCACAAATTATTTGTCCGTAATATACAGATTCAGTTCATTAATTTTGTCATGATTTTTTTTTTAATTCGCGAGTTACACAGTACGTGTATGCCATATTTATTACTGATTGTCAATATTTTGTAACAAAATATAGATCCAGGAAATAATTTTGTCAGGAAAAAAGATCAAGTTTAATCTTAGAAGTAGAATTCCAAAAATTTCTTAAATGTTAGCAAAAATTCCTTAAATGTCATAAAAATTCATAATTTTCAAGGATAAATAAATTTCTTGAAAATTCCAGATTCCAGATCTGAACCGTCTTCTACACACATTCCTGTACTTAGCACACAACAAAAAAACATAGAAACATAACGAAAACCAATACAAGTACACGATTTTATTGATCGTATTAGCAAAGTAATACCTCTCTGCGTCCCCCCCGAATTTAATCACCGGTTACAGCCCTGCAATTCGCTCTATCATTTCTAATCGAGCGTGACGTATCTAATTGAACATTCATGATATTGTCAAGGCGCGCGGAACAGCCGATGGAGAGAAATAAATGGGCGTTCGCGAGATCGAACTCGCGGTAAATTAAGTAACGTCGATGCGATGCAAGTTACCATTCGCGATGGAATCGCGCTAAAACACGTTTCTCGCCGATGTTTATTACGACGCGTACACTTGCGACACATAAACCAGCTATCGTTCATTAATCCGCGCCGGGAATAACTTTGAGATAACTCGCAGCGCATATAATGGTTATGGTATATATAGTCGATGATTTGTATAATTTGGCTGAAAACAATTTGCCGTTTGACATTTATGAATTTGCGCTTAATTAAAGATTTGCGTGTACCCGACATTTTCATTTGCATATTGTCGTTTAAAGTTATTACGATGTCAATCAAAATTACTCCATGTAATTGACGTTAAAGTGATAACGTCATTTCTTTGCAATTATCTTGGATTTATATGCAAGCAGTTTTTACACAAAGAATAAAATTCTATTATATCATTCATTAAAAATAATAATAATAATAATTAATTTTTAAGGTATAAATACAATGTTTTTTTAGGTTACAATTTTTTGACGTATCTCCTCCTAAAGAAAAAAATATCGTCAAACATTAGAAGAGCTGCAACAAATTATTAAACATCTTTGCGTTTCTGATGTTAATTTAATTATCTTTGCGTGCCAAACAAAGTTAGCTCTCAAATGGATGCAGAACGAACGGCGTAAAAAGTAAAAAAAAAATCAGGACGACTTACAACAGCATATGGGTAGTCTCGCGAGTGTATTTGCCCGTTCGATTAGGTCGAAGAATTTAATGTGCCTTATCGCATGGAAAGAATACGAGAGAGAGAGTGAGCGTTTAGAGAGGGACTCCCGATTTCTCGGCACGCGGTGAAATTATAGTGTTTACGTGAATTAGATTTCGGTTTCGGTAATTTTCAGTTAATAACGACGAGGCGAACTGACCGGCGAACGAACGCTAAGTGCGGCCTTAGGCCCCATTAATGCTATTATAATGTAAAAGGCTACCTACACGTCCTACTCTCCTTCTCTTCTCTTCTTTTCTCTTTCTAATTCCATCTCTCTTCTTCTTTCCCCATCTCTCTCTCTCTCTCTCTCTCTCTCTCTCTCTCTCTCTCTCTCTCTCTCTCTCTCTCTTGTTCTCCTTGCGCGTCGATGAACTCGTAGTTGCACACATCGCGAAGTGTACGTGAACAAAAAGGGGAAATCCGGCGGGTTTAGGCCCGTTGTATATTATCGGCATTACGTCGAGGCTACCTGCATTATAAGCTCATTTCCGATAAATTGACTCGATTAAAAACTGCCGCTTAAGAAACTGCGTAAGCCACTTCGATCCTTCCCTCCTCCGCCCCGCGCTCGTCATTTTGACCCCCCGCTTTCTATCGAACCGCCCGCTTCTAGAAATTTACTCGATCGGCTGCCGTTTTCTCTAAAGACTTCGCATATGAGCGTATATCGATGTACGTAAGAGCCTACGGTTTCACCGATATGCGCAAAACGTGACGGGGATACTTGTGGTCGTTGCGAATTAAGCTTCTTGCAAGATTTAAAATGAGCTACGTGAGATCAAGTGCATGTCTAGATGGACGAATGGAAAAGAAGAAAGTAGTTTAAATGAACAAATATGTAGAATTTTATGTCATCATATATCAATAAAAACATATTTTAATAAGATTTAATTTTACAATTTAGAAATTACTTACGTTTTTTATAATACTTTTCTGCTTAATTTTTAAAACACATTGCAAGATTATTGCTTTAAGAATGTACAATAATTTAAATTAAATGAAATTGAATTCAAATTAATACTTATATATTGACTTTTTCGTGATTGTCTAGTTTTTATTCTAGCAATTATTCTCTTCACTTATGTGTTAGTTGGCAATAGCCTTGTAAAGCCTCGAAGCCACTGGTCTTCGGATATTTATTGCCAACGATTCCGTTACAAGTTTACAAGCAATATCGAACGCCGTTACACGATTGCCACGATGGTGGGATTGCGATCATGCCAAGGTGCGGGCTCGTAGAAATCATTAATTCCTACGAGGCAAAGTCGCGGTGAAAGGAGTGATACCTCTGCCGCACGCGCGCGTATGAGTCAACATTTGCTAAAATCCATTTATTTTAATTCGCCTTTTTGCCTAATACATGGTAATAAATCATACGCATGTCAACATATTGATTATCCTAATCTCACATACGTAATATTGCGTTATGTACAATATTTAAAACGTATAATGATATTTATCAGCTTTAATATTTTATAAAGTAGACACATATCATTAATATAGAAAATTAATTACTACAGCTTTATACAATAAGTCCAATTTATTACTTCAATAAAAAAATTCAACTTTGATGTATAAGATTCATTCAAAGTATATATTTTTTTTACTAATAATTTACTAATATTATTAATTATGCTAATTATATTTTTTATTAATAATAGATCTATTTGTATCATTTTTATTTGAGGAGGAGATTCTATATCGAAGAAAATTAGATGCATTCAAGCGTCGAATGCAATGACTTCATCTAATTTGCCTACGTGAACGTATAACATTGTAACTAATGACATTGATACCGAGTGAACGGCAATTTTTACACTTTTGCCGCGAAAGCGTACCGCGTATTACGATTCTGCACGAGATATTTTTTCCGGACCAAATAACGATGCACTGCAAAGATTAACCACGGCGGATTTGCAAGATGCAGTGGGAGGGCACGCGATTAAGCAGGTTGTATTCGAAAATGAATAGGTGCGAGAGATGCGTAAGACGATCGTATCGTTTTACTCCGTTTAGAGGCCGTGCATTATGTGGCCATCTCTTTTATTTTTTTTAAGGGAGTATTTTAAACATTAACGCATTTTTTTGCAAAAACGTTTTTGAAACAGCAAACGTAGTTTATAAGTAAATTTATTTCAAATATAACACTCGAATTCTTTCAACCTAATAGAATGTATTTTCTGACAGTTAAATTATTTTTCGACAATTTTCGACATCTTTGAATAAAATATCTATTTTAATTGAAAAAGTCCTCACGCAAAAAGCATTCTTATTTTTAAAAAATATTAATATCTTTTAATAAACGCGTGATATCTTCTTCAGTCTCATATTAAAAATATTTTTATTACACAAAAGCTTTATCAGATTAGATTATATTTCAACACATTTTACATTTAATTAAAATATGTTGGACCTAATACTTTATATTTGATATATATATATAACATGATATATAGTATAAAAAATATACTAGTAACACTTGTGTGAAAAATGTATTTCCTCAACTTGACAACAATAAGATGATATCTTTCTTGCACTGATTATAAAGAAAATGCGGCACGCCAGAGCGAAATTGTTCAAAGCCGTTTTTATTTAGAGTTAGGCCGTAAAACTTCTTACGGCCTAACAGCTGTGTTAATGGTTAGTCTAATTATACAGCGGTCACTTGGCAGATCTTTCCACGAAGGCGGAAATTTGAAGCGCGGAAATTCCAAATCCCGAGCTGGTTTACGGCCGGCGTGTCGAACAGGCCGTCGTTTAAATCCGCTCGCAACGGAAACTAGACCGCAGCGATTTCCCTGACCATTCGTGGAATCCGATCGTCGCTGATAATACGTTGTGGTCACCGCTTCACGTGACAACTGATGAATCGTTTCACACTACGTTTGCGTTTCAGTCGCGATCAGATGGCCTGACGAGAGCCTAGCATTATCCTACTCGTCCTAGGTATCGATTCATCAATAATATATATATCGTGCTTCTTTAGAAATTAATTCCTTACCTTGTATACATACACCTTTAAACAAATGATGTAATAATAACATTTTTAATTTCCGATCATATGCGTGACTTCTAATTTAATCAAAAACTTTAAATTTTTGATGTTCTGTGTATTGTTTTTGCTTTTTATAATCATCCTAAAGAGCATTTGAAATTATCTTGCTCGCATAGATAATTTACAACCGTCTTCTATAAAACCGACAAACATTGACACAGTGCAAAATTATTGACTACAGAAAACCCTAACATAATTTGTAAAAATTATAATCTGGACCATTGTAATTTGATTCGCCAAGTCTTATAATTAGCTTGAAATTTTATTCATAAAATAAATCTGAACTCACCAAATGATGGCTTCAGTCCATGATCCAAGTACAATAGTATCCGAATCCTTGTAACACCTGTAATTATATTACATTTACGTTAGTACAAGTGACAAAATTACACAAGGGTATATAACATAATTATTTTTCTATGCAGATCATTCGTCGCGAGGAGGCAGCGAGCAGGCCGTCCCGCAGACGAGTCCTGCGAGCAGTACGAGCAACTCGAGCCAGGTGACTCAGGTGAGCCAGCAGGTGAGCCAGCAGCCTCACTCGCATCAACAACAATCGGCGCCAGCGTCAACGACGACAACGACGACGACGACAACGACGACAACACCTCAATCCACCCAAATGGGCATCTCTACCGAGGAGGTAAGGCCCGAGGAAGAGGGCACGCACCCACGAGCGGCGCCAACCAGCCCCGAGAGCGAAGCGGAGGCCGACGACTTTGCGCCTAAGAGAAAGCAGCGTCGCTATAGAACGACCTTTACTAGCTTCCAGTTGGAGGAACTTGAAAAGGCCTTCTCCAGGACGCATTATCCGGACGTGTTTACGAGGTGAGTCGACTGACCATCGGGCAACGTTCTAATTATCTCGAGCTTTATCTCAACTCAAATGGCCGGGGTGAATGGCGTTCAGATGGAATTTTATTTGGGATCGAGAACTCGGTATGCAAAGACTGTAGGCATCGTGATTTCAAAAATATTAATATTTCTTACAAATTGAAATGCATAAATCTTCAGGTGTTATTCTCATACTTGGAACATAACAAATAAATAAACAATAACATACATAGAAAATAGCATAAAATAAAATTAATAACTCTCTAAGATAAGTCAGAATAATATATTTATAAAAATCATCTTGATATATGTATATATTGAAAAACACTAAAAGTACTGCAAAATATTAACTTGACAGTTGATCAACTATTAAATTAGATTAAAATAAATTAAAATAAACCACAGTCAGAAATTCTGCGTATAGCGTTTCGATTACGGTTGATTTTCATTTTCATTATCTCTTATAAATATACAAATAATGTAACAAATTATATATTTTTATCAAAATTATTTTGGATTACGTACGCGAATATCATTACAAGGAAATAAATTAAAAAAATATGCGATTAACAAATTTGATATGATACACTTCGCTGCTTATGCTTTATAAGAGCATTCGAGCGAAGATCAATTGTTACAAAGCTCTTTAGGATGGCAATCCTTCCGAAAACAGTTCCTCTGACGATTAAGGGTTTATAGTATATGTCGGTGGCAAGATAGGAAGTTCGTGTACCTCCCATGGATCCAGACGATAGGCAAGGTGTCTAGCCGCATTTATCAGACTTTAGGATCCACGTTCGGGGGAGTAACGGGATTTAGATAGAATAATAAGAGACCGACCTATTGGTTGCCACCCAAATATTTCGTTGTCTGGCTCCTGTGCACTCTCCTGGCTATCGCCGATATCGTCGCTACTTACCAAATTCTTTTTCAAAAAATGGTCTCGGCTGCAAGATATTTACGATGGGTGCACAGGTAGTCCTTGAGCACGGTTATAAAACAGATCTGGTTATCCTAAATGTATACTACCTGAGACGGCCTCGAAATAATGATGACCGGGTGACGGCTGGAGACACAATGCGTATCGCGTTTTAAAAAGGTATGCTTAATGCGTGTTAACGCAGAACTTCGAACATACCAAGAACCTAAGTGGAATATAATGGAATCAGGAAAAAAAAAGGTTATCTCGCGCGTGACAATTGATAATATTAATACACATTTACTACTGTGATTGATAAGCATTTTCTATTGGAACTTCCTTTTTACAACATTTCATTTATTTCATTTCAAGAATAAAGAATGCGAAAAATATATCTAAACATTAATAATAAACATATATGGTAATTAATGTTTATTATGGCCAGTCGTAATATCCTCTCCATTAGATGAGGAATTCTAGTAATTACTTATGGAATTATTTGTTTAGCCCGCAGCTATGCAGTGGCGTTAGTATGCGAATACGCAGTCGACATCTGTTATAAGGCATTTTTACTATTGAGCATTTTGTAACTTTTTCAAGGTACAGTTTAGCGTTAAATTACATACTTTCTCATTCTTTATAAACTTGAACGGATTATCACACAAATATAGTTTTTTTGCTATTAGACATTTTATTTATTTTATTTTATATTAAACACATTTAGCGAGTTATACAAAGTTAAAGAACAGCATGAAATTTTGTTAATGTAGTTATCTTTAAGTGTGTTAACGTCTCAACACGGTCTTTTCCCCAAAATTTTCATATCAAAATGGTTATTTGATAAATTGTAGTTCTGTTAATTTATTAATTACGATACATGTATTAGCTTCCACTAATTTATTATTTACAATACACGTAATATAAATTTTCAACAAAACTTTTCGAAACGCTTTTAAATACAGTTCTGAGTAATGATCATGTTCGTTTCCCTTTTTAATCTGAATCCATGGAAGATTCTAAAATAAATCACCTATCCATCCAATGCAAGCCTGCTAAATCCGCGAGTGCAAATTCGTGGAACGACACATCGATCATCGGGCCTTCCTGCGGTCAGACTGACGATCCTCATGCAAATTCTCATCCGTAGACGCGGAACGACGGTTTCGCATTATTAAGTCCCCTGCACACCCGGGTCCAGTTACATACGTACAGTATATCGCGCCGCCATTGGGTCGCGCGGTGCAATCTATCTGGGTAGCTTTTTCTTTCAACCTGTCCTTTTTTTAGTGCCTTCCTCCGCGCCGTGGAACACCCGGTAGGTAACTAATAGCGGTGTAATCGCTCGTAATAGGTCCGGTCCTGCGGCCACGGTATGGGTTCTCGTAATTAACGAAGATAGTGGGGAGTATGCAGAGAGAGAGGTATAGCAGGTAGAGTGTCCATGGTGTACGGTCAGGGCTGGAGAGATGTATTCGCGCGACTATGGCGGGACATCAAGCTACGTGTCCGTGTGCGCGCGTGAAACTACGATGAAGATAGCCGTAACGAGCGAAATACACGTCTCCTTCGTTTATCTAGCGAAATTAGAACCGCGCAAATCTCTAAAGGAGAAGAAGATTCCGAACGGTTTTTCCTTTGTAGCAAAAAAAAAAAAAGATTTTTGAAGTCAATTTGGGCAATTTCTAATCTGTGATTAAAAAAATGAAATTGAGAAATATGTTAAAAGATATTCGTTACTCTTTGCAATTAGAAATTATCATTGTGTCGACTCTCTCGGGAGATTGTTAATTTTCATTAAACGAAAAAGTTAATACTAAAAAAAGCACGGAGAAATTGACAACAAATTAAAAAAAATGAAAATCGTCGTTTTGCCGTTAGTGAAATGAAGTCATGCGAATTTAAAAGCAATAAAATTTTGTAATTTAATAACGCGTTTCGCGAGTCCTGTCACCTGTCTGATTTTCAATCATCCAGTGTATTATTATGTTTTCATAATAAATGTATACTCCCCATATAAAACCGACGGTTATTTATTTGTCGCTAAAAAAGTCCCTTTTCTTCGCAAGAAAAACGGCCAGATAATTGGCTTGATTGGTTTCTAATAATATTCGTCGCCCATATATTAATTTATTCCTCGTCCATATTTATACGGGCTTCCTGCCCATGGAAAATTGCTCGATTGCGCTTTCTACCGTTTCGTAGTATAAATTGATCCGGCGTTTCTTCCGCTATTTCGCCGCGTAGTAGTATTAATTTCGCGCTAATTGGATTTTATGGTCGCTTAGGTTTATTGACTAGCCCGACGGGAAAGGAGAGGCAGGAAGAGCGAAAGAGAAGAAAGTAAACCGCATCGTGGAACACGACGCATATTCATTAGGCGCGCCTTTACACGTAAGGGCAGGCGTGTGATTGGGACCCATCGAAAATATATTGTATGTATATCAATGGGTGCTAGTGCGGCGCTTAACTTCCTGGACATCGCGAATGAAATTTCATTCGCCAATAAAAAACACGTGTTTCCGCGCGGCGAGCCGTGTACATCCAATTGGACATCGATAAACATTTCTCTTATGTTCTCCGTTTTACTTTTTTCCTCAGCATGGAACACGCATTAGCTGAGAGCAGTCGGACGAGCTCTGTTTTCAAAGCCCTTGGCGTTCGGCTTTTGTGAACAGTCGTACGTTTATAAGTCATACAATGTAATTCTTCTTTTTATTCTTTCCGAATTTTTACTTATTTATCTGACATTTACTTTTACTATTTCGTTAATACAAATTTTTTTTTTTCGCGTAAATCTTAATTTTTTTAAATGATTCTAGTTTAACATTTTTATTCGTTTAATTGTAATTTTTGCGTTTTCGTTTGTATTGCCGTAAAGAATCTGTCGATTTTGTTTGCGATCGAGTGACACGATACTGACGGAGACTAGGAGAAGGTAGCCCCGGACAAGCTGTTGACGACAGGACAACGTTTCATGGAATGCCGTTTCCGAATACGATAACAGATAACAACGGGCTCTTTTGCGGAATACGAGACTCCCGAGTGGCATTTGCGAGGGAGCGCGCGGATTACCAGATTCGTCCTGTTTATATGGCACTTAAAGCCGGCTTGCCACGCAGGCTTGCGAGAGAGCGTGGCCACTTACCTTTACGGGCTCTTAAGATCTAATTTAGATTGGAGTGTTGCGGCTCAGGCCCGCGCTGCTACCGACGACGACGACCGGCGGACTAATCGTTCGACCGTGAGCGGTCCCGGCCAGTCCCGACCTGTCCCTGTTGGTTTTAATTTTTTATCCCAGTTGTAAGCCCCAGATGAAAAGAGAAAAAGGAGGACCGCGGTTGGTGATGAAACCTCGTCGTCTTTCCAAATGTCCGGCTGCAGCTACTTACTTTCTTTCTGGCGAACGACGTAGCTAATTAATAACCTCGTAAACGTTGACACGTGTGGCGTGTTTAAACGCGGTTTATTTCCAATGTGGCATTTCAGTTGGTTTTCATATACCAACGTCGATGCAATTGGCAAAATTGAATCGAGCAATTTGCTACTCAATCTTTTTTTTTTTTTTATATCGTTCTCTAATTACAATTAGACATCAGTACGTTAGAGAAAAGCTAAGTTATCTCGATTTAATTATTCGAACCTGTTTCTCGAATGTTCGGGGGGAGGGGGAGGGGGATACCTGAGCTAATCATAACAGAACTCTTTGATGATTTTCCACTTCTTAATTACTCCGACCGGCCGGGCGCCATTTCGTCCTGAATTCGCTTCGAAAACCTGACTCGGCGGAATATCGCGCGCGGCCACCCCCGTCGCGCGTTCTCAATCTATCTCCGCCCGGTAGATCCATAAAATTTATCGTCCGTTCGCGTTGCGTTTCGAGGGATCCACCTGTTCAAAGGGCCGCGCGACGCGCTTCTCGGTAAATCATTCCGAAGGATGCCTTTATATCCGCGGGGTGAGCCGGTGGTGAGTTTAATAAGGATGATTGTTTCCAGTGATCCATGGAACGGAACCAGTTCCACGGAGCGGTCTCTTCTTCTGTTCTCCCTCGCTCCCTTTCCCCTTCCCTCCCTCCTACCCTTTCTTCCTTCCACTGCGATTCTAGTATCCTCCTCTGGTCCCTGACTCTTTGCTCTGCGTCCAGGACCCGCAGCAACTCCTCCTGTCATTAATCGACCGACGACGAGTCATGCTCCCGATTAGAAACGCCGCCGACCCGTTATTCGTTTCTCAACAAATAAGATTAGTGCCTTCCGGAGTTAATTAGTGGACGATGTTGCCTCGTCCCACGGAAGCGACATTGGGTCATCGTCACCGTTAAATGACACTGAGCCTTCTTTTCATTGTTTTTCGATCGGTCATTGCTTCATTGCGAAAGAATGATGTTTGAATCAATAATTCGGCGAGCCACACGATAAAAATTTATTCTCACGTTAAAAGCTGATGATAAATAATTACTTCCTTTTCGTTATTTAGGCGTAATATTTTGACTCCTGTTTCCTTTTTACATATTAATGAAGAATGATTCTTAAAAGAATGTATTAAATATATTAAATAGAAATTCATTATTTTAATCCAAATTGTTACTTAGAATTTTAATTCCCAGAACGATATTAAAACAAAGACTCTGCATATTAAATCAATGTATTCAAGGACATTTAAAAAATGTACAGTAAATATTAAAAATATTTCAGGTCTCCTTTGTAAAACAATGAACAGAAGATACTTTCTGCTCATAAACGGTACCCAGTTCTAAGCGTTTTATTACCGTCAACGACAGATTCGCGTCCATCCTATCCTGCCAGTTCGGATTCCGTTCGAAGCGACGAAAAAGATTGTTAGACTACCTCGGGATCGTCCGTCCTCGTTCCTCCTCGAGGACGGGGCTCCGTGCTCGAGCAGGACGAGAAGGACCTCGCATCGCGAAGTGCGAAGGAGAGCGAAGAGTACAGGTTTACCGGGGTCCATCCCTCATCCGATTGGCGGTAGTGTGGCCAATCAGTAATTGGCTCTCCACGCCGTACGCGTATTAAGCGCGCATTACGCACGCATTACGCAGCCGGCTACCGGCTTCTCTCTTTCGCCTCGCTCCTCACAAAGGTAGCGGTCGCGGCAGGTATGCGCGCACGGCCGCGGATCTCGCTCGGGAATAATGCGAGCGGCAAAAGCCGCTTGTCACCCCTCGTCAATGCGAATTACTTGTCCGGCCGGCGCGATTCGTTATTAAACATTATCGATACTGCGCGTAAGGAGGCGAGATATCTCGCTTCTTTCTCTTTCTCTCTGGGCAACGTATGAGGAAGGCGAGGTGCTTCTGGGCGTCGCTTATTAGCGGGCCTCGAATTTCGTCGTTCTCTCTTTTCGCGTCACGATAAGGATCATCGTGTCCATAAATCTTGTTCACGATCTCCCCGAACGTGGGAATGTGTATTTTAAGAATGATCTTCTTGCCATTTTATGTCAACCTGATCTTTTAAAAATCCATTCTCTTACTCTTTGCGTTGCATCCTATTTCTTTTCATAAAAATGTATATCGCGTTGTTTAATGTTCTGATACATTTGTTTGGATAAGTTTTTCACATACTTTCCTTATATTTATTGTAGTATTTGTCTTATATTAATGTAAAAGATCGCCAATACTAACATAGGCATGCTCTTATTTCTCGAAAACTGAGCTCATCTGCTTAGATGATTAAAGAAATAAGAACAGTTATTCATGGCTTTTTTCTATATAAAAATCTCGTAAAAACAACTTTAATCTAATCTAACTTTTGTATATAATGATGCATGTTTCGTACGGAATAGCCGACCTTCCTCTATATCTTTTGTTTATTAGATTATCTATCTACTATTAATCTCAATGTTTTATCTTATTGTATTACCTTATTTGTATAAACCGTGTGGGAGCCTTCTAATTACAATGCGGAAAGTTACACTTACATAATAATTATTCACTGTAGTGCCGATAGTAATCGACACTAATTAAAAACAAAGAAGTGGTTAATTTTTGTTTTCAAGATATCAATCACATACTGTGATGTCACTACTACTTCGTAAGTATAATTAACAAGCCTTTTGTTAGGCCTCGAATTTATCAGACGGTATATCGACTTACGCAAATACGAAATGTAAAGATAAATGCAATATGTGATTTATGTCGAGATAAATGGCAAATTCCAAGACTTGTTTATTCAACAGGATTGTTACAGTACACACGGACTGTAACGTGTCATGTATATGTTCATGTATATGTGTATAGCTTTATAACTCGCAACTATTAGCTCCTCGTTAAAGTCACACATAGTGAATACATCAATATGTCATTTTCTTTACTTTTAACAAAAATGCTCTACAGATATTAACTATCTTAAAATTTAAAAAAATTATTTAAAAAACCGTAAATATTTACCGTAATGATACAAAATACTTCTGCGTGCAGAAAAAAATTATGTTGATAAAATCAGTGTAGTCTAATTAGTCAATTGAGTTTGAATGATTTTTATTACGCTAACATCAGACAATCATTTATTAATTTTCATTTGTCCGACATTTGCCACAGATATGTATGACGTAAAATTTAGACTGGAAAAAAACGTATCGCCTAAGGTGATTAAAAAAATATTCCGTGATTCAGACCGTTCCGGATGTGCCACAGCAAAACAATTATGTCTTGCCATTAATAATAATTTAATGACAGCAGAATAATACTCAGTAATTCGTTGTTAATCTGGAGAGAAGAATAAAACTTCGAAACACTCGACTCGGACCTAACTCCTGGAAAAAAATCGTGTATAAGGCCTGCGGATCTATTGGCGATCACGGAGAACGATTGCTTAGTATATAAGGAGAATAATGAAAAGAAAGAAAAAGGACAATGATACTGCCGCTTCTTCTCGAATGCATTTCTGCGAATCAATTAACATCCTATCAATTATTGCGGACAATTATCGACGCACAGTCGATAATTGTCCGCAATTATTGATAGTAATTAATAATGATTGTATTAAAGATAATTCCATTCTTGCTCCTTTTTAATCAATTCTTATTTATTAAAACAAATATTACCTTATTTATAAATGTGCATACATTAAAATATTTTTGTGAGAGAAATAGAACCAAAGTACAAAAAGAATAAAACCGTGAGATTGCGTTACCAATTCCACGTAAATTTCTACGAAGTCTACATGATTTCTGTAAATCCAATGATTTCGTGCCACGCGTGTTAAGCAATAATAATAATTGTGATTACGCCACGAGTGAGACAATCACGGCCACCACGACGTGGCGGCCGCTCCGACCTCCGGGGTTAATTAGATAATGTAATTGTGCGGTAATTACTCAAATTACTCGCGCGCCAAGCCTCTGGCTCATACCAGCAATGTCATTCACGCATCCGCGCGCATTCTCTGTCTTTCCTGTCTCGTTTGTACACTCGTTTGCCTGGCCATCTGTCTCTTTTCTCAATTCGATTCTCGGTCTAACGATAACGTAATCATCTATTAGGCAATATTCGAGATACGATTTGAAATATGCAGCGTGATTTTCGTAGCGCGCGGATCGAACGAGAAAGAATCGATCTTGAATTGCTTGCAGAATGAGACATTACACAATGATTTATTGAAAGGTCGGAGATATTAGATTACACGTTGTTACATATATATATATAATATCATAATATTATTTATATAAAATAGCAAAAAAGAAATTTAATTATAGGTACTTGAAAGTTTAAATAAAAACAAACGATATGAATACGGCTAGTACCGTAATATGCCTTGAACCGTGAATCTTTCTTTTTGTCGATTAGAAGCAATTTCTCTTCAACGTGACAGAAATAAGGAAGTTTTTTATAAGAGAGAGAGAGAGAGAGAGAGAGAGAGAGAGAGAGATATATATATATATATATATATATATATATATATATATACATATATACATATATATATATATATGACCTTATTTTTAAATAAACGCAGAGAGTACGTTTTCCGCAAAAGAAAAATAATTAACCTTCGCACACATTAAACGCGCGATTGCGAGTCATGATTAATCACTATCATTTCGTCATCGAATTAAATTCCAAGCGCATTAAATCCAAATGTTGACGCAAACGATGCGAATAAATAAGCGCGCAAACACGATTAAACGTAAGTTAAGTAAATTATCTTCCTTCGTCCGTGACTTCTGACGAAGCGCGGTTGCAGCGAAGGACTTCGCGCCACAGGCAGGAGCAAATAAGAACGGCAGGATGCCTGCCGCGGCGGGAGTAGCGAAAGAAAGAGGAGGTAGATAGAGAGACAGAGAGAGAGAGAGAGAGAGAGAGAGAAAGAGAGAGACGGAGAGAAAGGGAGAATGAGAGAGAGGACTAGACGAAGAAGATGACGAAGAAACTCGCCTTTAATCCACTTAGCGGCCTCTTTTGATGCCGGCCGTGGGTTTCGCGCTATACTACCGTGCGGTTGCGAAATGGCAAATCCATTCGCGCCTCGCAGTCCGATTACTATGACTTCGCAACGTTGCGCAGGGCAGGACAGGAAGGACTTCCTTTCAACTTGCGACGGCAATCGATTCCGAGAATGCATTTTGTTGCGGATTATATTCGCGCAAGGTAATTCGTTCGCCAAATCTGTGAAAAGCGATCTCTCTCGAGAAACCCGCGTGATATACCGCAGAATCGTACAACCGGATACCGATCTGTGATTATCGTGTTGATGCAATTAATCGGCGGTTAGTCATGTTCTATTTTGCAACGCGTGTGAACGTAGCGGCCGCGCTAATTATAAATCAGGTGTGCCTCATAATGAGAAAGAAACGTGTTTTCTGTCACATATGTAACTCGTCATGTGTGCGTAGCACAATAATTTAATATGCAGGATACTAATTCTTTCCTTCTTAATGTCTTCTTAGACATATGTCTATATAATATATATTATCTATCTGCTTTGGGTAAACAGTAATCAATGAGATGATAACCGGTAATGGACCGTTATTCCAATGTTTGCATTAATTTTTTTATTCTTTAACAAACACGAGATATCGATTTGTCTTTATAAAAAAAAAAAAAACATGTCAAAGCATTAATAGCGGTGGATTAAAATTTCAAAATTGAGAATTGAAAACGTGTAACGTAAGATATCTCGTTATCGTCACCTAATTTCAAATGTGTTTTACACGGGCGGAATTTACGGATTAATCATAAAGGCATTTCAGAGATAGAATTCTAGGACACGTAACGGAAACTTGGCTGATCTCTCGCACGAGGTTTTCATCACGGTCTCATATTTCCCATTAAGTCGCGAACGCGCGACTAATCTTTGCGTACGTGCCCGTACGTCAGAGGCGAAGAACTTTTCCGAAGCGGGCGCATTTCCCATGGCAAGGACACATCGCGGACGAGAGAGTTAGGAGAGGGACACGTAATAATAATGATATGCGAATCGAGGGTAACTGAGAGTCTCTCGGTGAACGGCGGGTGTAATTAGGGGACGCCCGTCTAACCGCGAAATTTCGTGATCTTATTAAATCCAGAAGGACGTTCTCCCCCTTCCCCCTCGGCGAGCGCACTTCGAGAAAGAAGAGAGAGAGAGAGAGAGAGAGAGAGAGAGAGAGAGAGAGAGAGAGAGAGAGAGAGAGAGAGAGAGAAAGGGAAAGGCTAAATTATTATTACTTGCAGGCTCCAAGGTGCCTGTGCCTCGTCCGTCTCTTCGACGGTGTGCGTTTTGTCCGCGCTCGCGCACCCGTGCGTGTAATGCACATATCTATAAAGATTATATCGCGCTCGAGTGGCCAGAAGTGACGCAAAGATTACAAGATAGATAAAACATTTGAATCGTTAGGCGGAACAGTGATCTAAACCGCTATATACTTTCCTCATCCTCGCGGGCACACAATGCGGGAAGTTTACGAAAGCGCCTGACATATAAAATCTCCAACTGTTCCGCTGTAGTGATTCTTTTTTTTCTTCTTTCTTTATGACTACATTTCATATTTCATTCGGAAAAAAAGTCAAGTATAAAATTTTATGTCACTTAAAATAGCTGTATAACAAGGACATCGGTCAAATATCTAGTTTGACTAGTAGTTAGACCACTAGTCCCGATTCGTTCGTATTTATGAGTCATACAGAGACGGTCGGAGAAAGAGGGAGGGGGGAGAGAAAGACAGAGATCACATAGGTACTACACGTAATTTTATCGTTCACGGCGCAAGTCTGTTTTTCGTGAGAAGCAGCTGATAGGTACGCGCTTTCATACTCGGCGTTTCATTGAAAACGAAGCCGAGCCGCCTGGTAGCAGGTACGAATTACCGTCCGCAACTATGTTCGCCAGAGTAGTCATTAGCGCACGACAACGGGTAATCAGAGAGTACCGCGGCAATATACGGACGCGCGTCTTCTAGTTACGTTTCCTCCAATAAGGTCCGGTGTGCGGGCCATCAAAATGATTTGACGACGTGAATACGCTTTGCAATTACCGGCTCCGATACGCGTGTATCACGGATCAGAATCGTTTCGGACGATTAATCAATGGGGCTAAACATTGTTCGATTATTTTGTTAACCATCACCCTCGCCGAATGAACTTTCGATCAATTCAATTTGGTGAATTAAACCGCGAATTATTAGAACTCTGAAGGAGAAAATACGCGATGTGTGTGATAAATGTTATTTTCTTGCGGTCGCTAGTTGACAAAATCACACAGCTTTCAACAAACACAAGACCTGTCATATCGGATTAAAATGCAATTTGTAAAGGTGGCTTCTCGCTCGAGCGGAACAACGGAAGAATCTCACGGACGGAGTGCAACGATGATAAAATCGACGCGACGTCGGAGCCGGACGAATCCTGTGGACCGCGTCCAATCTTCGGAAACCTCACCCCCGGAGCTCCCTGTAATTTCGGGAGCTACCATCCGAAGGCTGAAATGCGCCTAAACACGAGATCGAAGGCGATCGGACGCGCGAGAGCTTCTGTGCGCGGCATAATCACCGAGATTTCCTCGCGATTTCGTGGAACATCTGGGGCAATTTGCCTGCGAGATGAGAGACGCCCGGCGGGGTGTCTCACTGCCCCCACACGTTCACCTCTTTCCTTCTTCTTAATTTCTGTTTCTACCCGCCGCCGGTGTTGTACGATCGCCGCCCGTCCGGTTTCTTAATTCGTCGCAACAACGCGCTGCGAAAATCGCAAATATTTACGGAATTAATGAAGTCTCGACGCGCGGATCGCATTATCGATGATCCGTCGTGATTCACGCCTGTTTTCTCCCCCCCCCCCCGGCTTCCTAGTAATGATTCCTTCGCGCCTCCGGTTTGCCTCGTTCTCAGTTGAAAGAAAAAAAAAATTGGAAATGTGTTCGCATAATTTCCGCGGTGAAAATCATGCGAGCGGCGATTTATACAGGTTATTATCCTTACACTGGAAACATCCTGCGAGCAATCGCTTAAACCGACGTAAATCAACCGAAAGGAATTTAATTATTAAAGTCGATGACTATTAATTCCCCCCTCTCCCTCCCCCGTTTCCTCGAACCTGGTCGCAATGCCTCCTTCTTTTACACTTTTAAAGAATACGTTGTAATTATGATTACACGATTATACGGCACGTATACGCGTCCATCCGAGAAAGAAAATCTCCGCGCACACTTCTGCGCACGCGTTTCTCGCACGTACCGCGTGATAAACGGCGACACTTCCTATAACGCGTACACCCGTGCACCCGCGATAAATAGCTGAATTATCATGATTTTAGATTACAGGTTTCATACTTATAAATAATATTATTAATTTTCCGACATTTACGGAACACGTATCTCTCTTACGTCTCTCTTAATCAGTGCCCTCCACCAGTATTTGTGGTGTCGGTTCAGATTTCTGGATTATAGAGGAGGAGAGGGGACTACCTCTACCTAGGCGAGGCTATCCTATGCACTTACGGAAAAGTGTCACGTGATATATAATACGTGAGACGCAGATCTCGTGCGCCCGCGAGCGAAGGATGCGAAATTCAATCGAGCGGAAAAGAAACGACCAGCGTATATAGCGTATGACATGATCGACGTTATGTAAAATATCATGAGCTAATAATTATTTGTCATTACCGCTGCGCTGAACCGGTTAATTAGTCACGCATAATCATATTCGTAATACGCGCTGCCCGTTGGGCAGCGCAGTCACCTATATAAAACGAGATTCTATCTCCTCCTCGCGACGACGCGGCGACGACGGCGGCGCGGTCGCCGTGGATTCTGATCGTCTCGTAATAGATATTAATAGCCCCCGACGGCTCGTGCAACAAGTAGCAATCCAACGGAAAATCACACATAATGCCGCGAGATACATAATGCAATTAATCCACCAAGCGTGCGTCGTTATGTCGGCTAATCTGCCGCGGATGCAAAACTAATTAAGGTAATGAACGCGCGCGTTTTTACGAGAGACACGACTGGCTATTTCGTGGAACGGTTTCCGCGATTTTCTCACGGATGCGATACGAGGTCAGATTGTAACCGCTATATTCCCCCCCGACGTTACTAAAAGACAACTAAGTGACTTTTTTTTGTTACGTTACATCGCGTTCCTAAGTAATAAATCGCATACTTACAAGAGAGATAATAATTACAGTTGCAATTACGTGCACTTGCTCCGTTAACGTTAGCTCAAACGTTTAGATATACATTTGATTGTGTAAGCTAAAAAAGAGAGAGAAAGAGAGAGAGAGAGAAAGAAGGAAGTGTCATTCATTAATGTATTGTGGAATTTATATTTAGCTTCTTGAGGACGTACGCAACAATAATAATCAGTACTGACAGACAAACATTTTAAAATAATAATGACAATAAAACAATTAGATAATTAAAGATAGATTCATATAAAGTTGTTATCTCTAAGGAAATTAACGCTGTCTATTATAAAATAATAAATAATATAGTGAGAACTTTTTGCATATTAAATGTAAATAAGTTTGAACAAAACAATTGTAGTCATTGACTACAATGAGACAACATAATAATACTACAAGAAAAAAAATTAATAATTTTTATAAAATTATTCAAGAGCTAATGCATGATGTATATTACATTAATGATTATTAGAAAACCATTAAAACGGCAAACATTAATTAATTATTATCGTTTAACATTGTTCAGAATTCGTTGGATAATAATATCCGAACTGACTTGAACACCGAAGCTCACACTCTGTTAACTCGAGTTTATCGCAATAGCAGAATCGAATAACTCGCACGCGCAAATAGGCCCGCGGCTACGTGCGGCCTTGGTTCCTTTTTCTTGTGTTAATGATTACCTTCCTTTTTGTTTTTAGGGAGGAGCTCGCCATGAAGATCGGCCTGACGGAGGCACGGATACAGGTCAGTGGAATCTCCTAACGTTGCTTTGCGTAAAACAAAATAGTGAATAAACGCGACATTATTAAATTATAGACTCATTTTCGACGTAGTTATTAAACGCATAGTAAATTTATTTAAACTTCCGATATGCAACATAGTACACGATATTTATTTTCTATATGCGCACGTGTTTTTTAACTTTTCAATTAATTTTTGTAATATAAGATATCAGGATTTATTTCATATATAAAATCTTACAGATAATTAAAAAATAATTAACAATAAAAGCGAAAATAAATTATAAGTTTATTTAAATTTGAAAAATGTTGAGATCTATTAAACCATACTTTTTAAACGAACAAATAAATAACAAATAATTTTCTATCATTAACTAAATTAAAATAATAGCGTGTCAAACTAAAATTGATTAGTTATTTCTAATTATATATATTGGCAAATTATGGCATAACTTCCAAATCATTTTAATAATAAGCAACTGCGCGTGTCAAAGTTTGCTGGAAAAATGAGGCAATAATTGGCGGTAATAATGTGGTTAAGCGTCTTCTTTGACGCGAAGGCGAAAATATCGCGCGTCTCTTGCGTAACAACAATTATCCCGTATCCTCTGACATTTCGTTTGGATAATAGTTTTGAAGCCCGCGAGCGCGCGCAAAGAATTACTTAAGAATTACTTAAGTTCTCCACGCGGTCACGTATCCCCACCTGTAATTTACCTACCCGTATGGCGAAATGCGATACCCTTCGAGCAACATACAAGTCACCGATCATGAGTCTTTAATTATTTACTCAACCCTTTTTAAAGCGCCCGTTATTACTAAAAAAATTGGACACGCAATTCTCTATTAGAACATTTAAACGATTACTACTCATTGTTATTAAAACATTTCTGATTTGAGGATAATTATCTATCAAATATTTATGAAACACTCGCGTCATGAAGAAGAATTATGTGTATATAGATAATATTATGGCTAATATTATATATATATGTATAGATAATATTACTATAAAAGTATAGTCTGACGTTATTATAGCTTTTATCGATAATTTAATTCTGAATGTTGACGTCAGTAAATTTTAAATAGCCTGGTTATTTATAATTATAATCAGCACAAGTATTAATTATTCAATTGTTCATTAATTATTTCGTGAAGAGAGACAGCCACAATTATTGTACAATATAAAATGTGATTGGTAATAGAAAGTAATAGATCTCGTACTGGACATAAAAAATTATCTTCTTGTAATGCAGCATATTGTATAAATAATATTATGAATAATCACATTTGCAATTAATCAACTCTAGAAACGCTCACATCATCCGCCATTAAGCTTTAATAATGTTTATTCTCAGGTTTAATCGGTAATCACGTAATATGAATACATTTGAATAATTTAGATTCAAACCTTAAATTAATGTTCAGTTCTTGTCTGTTTTTATTACATCTAATTATTGCAAATTATTCGATAATCAAAACATTATAATGTTGCACTTAATTCTTTAACGTATAATTACGATCTTGAATTATAAAAACTCGGGAGATGCAAAAAGAAGTCGCAACATATACTGCAATAAATATCACAGTCAAATAGAACGCGATCAAGATGTAAATAAATTTGTATTATAATGTTTTATAAGTCTTGAACTCTTTATAAAACATAGCAAAATAACTAGAAAAATTAATGTGAATTTCGCAACTCTCATATTAATAAATTGATCATATAATAGTAGCTTGTTATGTCAAGTAATGTTTGAAATGTTGTACATCAAAATTGCATAAAGAGCTCATTCTACAAGGTCTTGGAGGAAATATCCATGAAATTAGATTTTCTAACAAGTTTAATAATCTATACTAACTTAACGTAAAATATTTAAACGTATTCGATATTATTGGACATATATTATTACCGTGTTAATAACGATTTTGATTTATTCAATTTTCCTGACTTTCACGGGCATATCTTGTGCTACTCGTTTATTCAAAAGGGCGCATGGATACACGTTTTTCTGCGTGACGACGAAGACTTTTTACCGAGGAGAGCGTGTCCGTACGCCATCGTTGCGTGAACAGCTGGCTAATTTGCTCAATTAGTTTAATTTATTCCCGGTACTTACTTACTGACTTTTTTTCCTTCCCTCCCCTCCCCTTCTTCTTTTAACCCACGCGTATTTTCTTCTCGCTTCGTCCTTTCACTCTCCATCCCTCGCTGGTTCCGGGCACGCATACGATCTCGCGCCCCTATACGATGATCCTCTCGTTATTTTCTCCCGCATCGCGAGGGCACAACGGTTTAACGTTAACCCAGCACTTTTCATTATACTTGCAAATCCGTCACCGTTCACCGCAAATCGCTCATTTACTGATCGGCAGGGAATTATCGGCGCGACGATGCGCACGCGATGAGAACCACTGCACCACCCGAGGTATGACACACCTGCCATAACTCCGCGCGGTGCCGTTAATAATTTTCAGGAATCCCTGAACCTGTACGAGAGGAGACCTTGCGAGAGTTCTTCTCATTCGGGCGCGACGAGAGATGACCGGCTCTGCGAAGCTGCGCGTCCCTTTTCAATCGCGATAGGTGTCAATTGCCCGTGCGGCGGTAACGAAATTATGCGTGTTGGTTTACGAAAACGTTTCGCGGAATTCGGGCGCACTCATTCAATCGTGGTGTCTTTAACCCTTTAGCGCGCAGCTGCTTCTCAGGAGATACGAAAACTCTGACGAGACTTCTAAAATACATATATTAAATACATTCAATTCTTCTTCAATTCTCTTTATTAAATATTTATCATTTGCATTTTTTAAATTCGACGTTTTCGAATTAACTCCGCTCTAAGTTCTAAAACGACGAGATTTGATTCTTATTTTTATGTTTCAATTGGTGGTATTATATAATTAAGTGCATAATTAGGCCAGCTACATAATTTTGTTAAAGAGTAGTAATACCGATAAATTCATTAATCTATTGACATTACGAACCCATTTATAAGCCGCATAATGTGAACGATTTAAGTGAACGCCACAAATTTCTCTCCGCTCGTCTTAACGCGCGAAAATTAGGTTGTCGGGCAATTCAGTCGCCTCTTGTCCATCAGCCGTCATTAATATGCATGACAAATACATCGTTGTGGAGAATGAGGTGCGATTTTTTTCGACGCCCGAAACTTCGCCCGTACGCATCAGCGCACAAAAATTAGGATACATGACCTATCATCGGCGACCATTAATAATTCATGAAACACGCGCTGTATCGTTTGAGAATAAAGTATACCGTCTTATCGCAGCAACTTCAAAGACTACGTCGATCCGTATTTATAAGGCGCAGTATGTAAAATATACGATAAACGGTAAACAAAAATAAGTAAGAAATAGAAACTGTGTAAAATATAAAAACTATTATAAAAATCTACAATTTCCCTCAGAATCAATAAAAAGAGGAATTTCAATGGATTAGTCTATCATTTAACAAGAAATACAAATAATTTTAAAAATATCAGAATACTACGCATGAGAGTCAACATATTTTAGATACATAGTAGAATAAATTAGATTTAAAAATAATATCTGACCGGATAATCGCGGATTACCGCTAATTTAATCGCGTTTGCGGATTCACCAGAAATAGAAACGCGTCGCGCCGCGTTTTATCAGAGCTTTTTAAACAAGCTAATTTAAAATAAAGTGCCCACTTGATCGCGAATCGAGCGTTTTCATATCGCATAAAAAAAATTTGTTTCGCGTGTGTCTAAAAATTAAACGCTCATTTTGTTTACGTGAAAATATTTATGCGATGCGTTGATCTAAGAAACGCTAATTTTCGAGCAAATAAATTCTCGACTTTCCATTCGACTATTTTAATCGAGCGTACAAGTTTTGTGCACAACTCAATGAATAATGAATCGTTCCTTCCTACAGACTCGTTTGTCGATGAAACCTGTCGCTCGCATGAATAACAAATTGCTATTAGGCAAAGTGATTATAAGTTGTTGCAATGTCGGCTATTAATTATTTTTACGATCTCCCCGAGTGTGACGAGATAATCGACACGAGTCGCAAATTTCTGCTAGGAGCGGAAATTTTTGCGCAAGCAAAACTGGAATTGCGGATAAAAATATCATGCGTTTCGTTCGACATGTCTTTCGAGATGTACATACACGCGAGACGTCACATTTCTCCGAATCGATTTCGCGGCAAATTCGGTGGACAATAAACCCGTTTGACGTGTGTGTTTATATTCGCAAGCTTGTCATTTTCTTTACTTTTAAATTCTTTGATCTCTCAGTTTTCTTTTCTTCTCGTAAAATTGTTGAAAATTTTGATAAAACTATATGATTTCAAATATGACATTAATTGGATTCATTTATGATTCTTTATTGAGACTAGATCAAAGTACTCACATGTTTTAATTTAAATAATAATCCCACAAATTTACTTTGTGTGTGTGAGATCAGGATTTTATTGTTAATTACTTTACTCTTAAATACTTCTTTTTAAATTCTAGAATTAAGTATATTATGAGTATATCATAACACCAATTTATTGCAGTCCATTTATTTTAAAGCAATAAATCCGTGAAATAATATATTTAATTATACTGACATGCTTTCATATTTTTAACTTGAAGTTATTTGGATGCATATTCGTATCTTATTTATTCTATAATAATATCTATTTTTATAGATCTATTACGTGATATTAAAATAAAAGATAATGTGGTATTCACATCGATACGAAGAATAGCAGCACAATTGTTGATGCAATTACATTAATTAATGTTCTTTCTCTGTTCCTGTTTCAATTCAATTGTTAGTAAAAGACAGATTTACATCAGCTTTCTATTAAATATAACTTGAGATTCAACTATTTTTGCATTTGTGTTTTTTCAATATTCTCACACAAAAATTAAAGACATTAAAATCGGCGAATAAAGTTTAAAACACTAATATAATATCACGGTTTAGATCAATGTTTTAAATCATACAAAGTATTTGCTTTGATTAAGCTCTATCACCTTCGAAACGCTTACAAATCGTTATTCATTATGAATTGTAGGAATTCGTTATATAACAGCGAATATTGTTTTTTAACAAGCGTGTAAAAAATCATGTTTTCTCCTGATGCTTGACGCAATCGCGCGTCTCGAGAAATAATAACGTAATGACACATGAAGCAGCTTTCGCTGCTGTTTACTGACTCAAATTTTAGAGCGCAAATGATACAGCAGCGATCGTGTGTATTGCGTCGCGTCGCATCGCCAAATGAACAAACGCGGAGATTAATGTTGCGTGTACAAATTAACTCTGTATGTGCATATGTGTCGTAATCTTGATATATGTAACATAAAGAGACATCGAAATACATTGGATTTATTTTTTCTTATATCATACTATTTTAGTTAACGGTTGTTATTACGTTTATTTTATTTCGCGAGTTTATTAGCATCAAAATATTAACAACAAAATAATGATTAATCAATTTGATTAAGATTAAATAAATTTTGTAAAAAAAACATTGTTACTTAAATCTTGATGAATGTGGTTTATTTCAATCTGATTATATCTATGTAAATGTATATTACTAATAGCAAAATTTAATCGTTTTTGTGAATTATTTAATTATTGTTAAAGTAACAATTTAAATAATTTCTTCAGAAATTATTGCAGTTTAATCTTATTACATATAAAAAAAAGTTTTATAATTCTTAATATTTAAAAAATTTTGAACTCTAAACCATTTTTTTCACGTAAGTAATAAATTTTCTCTTCAAGTTATCTTTCGAAAAATGTTACAATATTCAAAATACTCTTCTCAATTATTGAATCACGAAACAAAGTTCCAGAATGTCTCGAAATAAACAGCACTTGATAATTAAATTGCAACAAATATGACGTAACAAGTATAAAATTAACCCGCTGGTTCTATTTATTAAATCGTATCATATCTCTCTCAAGGTTGTTTTCAAGTAGAGTTCTTCAATCACAAAGGCGATTATAAGTGCCGGCCTGAAAGGGTTCAAAGATTCATCCGAGAAAGTATCTATACATGTGTCGAACGCGCGGGGAAATCTTCTTCGTCGGCGAGTGAGGGGAAGAGAGGGAAAGATTGAAGTGCGGGGAAGAGCAGAAGAAACGAACGTACTCGGCGTTCGTGTAATTAATGCGGCACGATTAAGCACGAAACGAGTAGGTTCCGGCGGCGATGTGGTTACGTTTTGTTTTAAAAGCGGAGAGCCGGAGATGTTTAGCGCCCTGCTGGGGGCAATCCTGTTCGCTGTGGGGGGTCCTGGCACCCGCGACCCCCTCTTCTCCTCACTCTACCCTAACGATGCCGGGAGGCTCTAATCTCCCGTATGTCTAGGCGAGATTCCGAGGCGGGTGGATACGGTACACGCGGAACGCGCACATTCGGCTTGGATGCCTCCTCCTCGAGGAGCAACAAAAATCGAAATATAAATATGGGGATTGTAATCGATTATTGCGCAATCGTAAATCTCGCGCTTAATCGCTCCGTGCGATTCGCTCCCTGGCAGAATGATTGATTTAAATGATATTGCTGGGAGCACATGTTTAGTTGGAATCGTTAAAATCTATTAACTATACACATATACATGTATAATACAATTAGGTGTAATATAATTATAGAGAGCATTTCTAAAAATAAGCTTTAATATCTCGGAAGAAAAAAAAATAACGATATTTTATTGGTACCATAGTGATATTATAATAACGTGTAGCAATGATTTTTGGAATATCAATACACGTGATTTTAAAACTTGATAAAACCACTAAATGAAGACAAGGTCTAAAATTTGTTCAGTTATATTTGAGATAGCTATCATCAGTTCCTCAAATAATCCTACTATTTTCTAGCGCCTATTTCCTTAAAGCGAAAAATGATCGCGCAAGCGATTTCAGACCCGAATATCAGATCGAAATCTCAGGTTGATCAAAATCATTTTCTCGATTAGCGAGCTACCAAAATGGGAGCCACAGATCTCTCATGGAACGCAGTCGCCGACGCCGCGCCGGTGGTAAGCCAATGATCGAGACCGATCGTCAAATCGCAAAGTCATCCGGGCGTACGTCTATCCTCGTCCGCGCGATGACGAGGCCGCACCGTGACGAACCGTATTGGGAGTGTCTACATCACCCGGCGGTACTTTTGATTCCCAAATCCGTGATGCTGCCGAGAGCCGGAGCTGCGCGGCAATGTGGGACGCGCAACCGCGTTCTATTCAACACGTCGCCGATGGAAAATGAGGCGAATCTCTCCGCGTAAGTGGGAAAAACAAGCGAGCCGTGTAAGGTCTCGTCTATTACGCGACCTTATAGCCAGCGAAGAGAATGAAGAGGAGAAACATCATTTTACCATCATTCATGTTCCTTCAACGTGCCACTCTTCGGCGTGAAAGTCGGAACATTGAAAAAAAAAAATAATGAACGATAAATATAAAAGTAATATAAATACACTGAAAACAATTCATGTAGAAGATTGGTTTGGCAAAAATCACCTACTATCAATGACATTTATTCATTTTATACTTTTGACTTGTATGTATGCGTATATGTCTTTAGAAGTGATTAACGTCGTTACAAGAAGTACCTGGCCAGAAGGCGAATAGATAACAAAATATGAATAGTTTTAGAAGAACTAATTCACGAACGAATTCATAACGAAATTGAAATTCAATCCAGAAGTCGTTGAAATGGCAGTCAGGGAGCGAGGAAAAGAACTTTGCACAAGATGGGAGAACCGTTCACACGATTACCTGACGAGAATTCTCGCTGGAAGTAGTATCTCGAGAGTCGCGCTTCTGAAGCGCGGTAACATGAATCATCTCCCTCGCCGGAAACGATAAAAGACTCCGGATAGCTATCAGGTTAGACGGCCGCTTCTCGAAAAGTTCTACTCGAACAATCGACGTAACGAGCCGCGCGCTTGGAATTTCGCGGGCCGTTCTTTACTTTGCGGAAACGCGATGATACAAAAATCCGGAATCACAGCAGGTGCTCGCGCGCGGTAAGATTGGATAAGTTGAATTGTTGTTGTCCTTAGCCGCTTGTCATTGCGATCAGTCACGAGACACGAGTCTGCTCCTGTTCTCTTTCTTTTTTTTTTTTGTTTCCCTTACGCGACGTGATATTAAAACGAAATCGGCGATACGTTATTTGCGTTCGGTCGGGACGCGCACGACATAAAATCGACCCAACAACCAACCAGCGATAGGACGGTAAAGGCATGAAAAAGCGACGGAAAAGGGGAAAAGAGAGAAGAGGGACACGGAATGATGAAGGAGCGAGGAGGAGAGGACTTCCGTTGAACTGATTAGAGCTCCGGGTCTCTTCGAGGAAGCCTCGCGTTGGAATGGAATGGAATGGAATGCGCTGGAACACGGTGGACGCACATCACGAACGGCTATTCGCGTTCGTTGTCCAATTTCTATTTACAAGTATTAGAATTCAATCTCCGGTGGATTTTACGTCGGCATTAAATCCTGATTTGTTCGAAGAGCATTTAAGTTATAAAACAGAACGATATTGTTACATATTTCATAACTGGGACCAGTAGAATTGCAAAAACATTTCATGTGCACTGAAAACACAGTTTAGTAATAATAATCAAGCCTAGATCTAGATAATTGTAGTTATTAAGCTTCGGCGAAATAATTTCAATAAATTTTATTAAACGTTTGGTTAATGTAACAGTTACTAAATATTTTGTAATCATTCAGTAGCCGTTTAGTAATCGTATGAATATTATTACTATATGTTATATTTGGTACACTATTAAGAGAAAAAGATCACCAATACTGATATACCTTGTATTTAGATATTTCTTAAACAAAAGCTGAGAATAACACTTTAAATAGCTTACATTAAAAATGTAAACTTGAAGAAAATGTCTTCTGTCAGATGATGTAACAGTTTTTATAATTGTTTTACAATTTGTAGTAATTGTTTTCGCAACATAATCAAAAGTGAATGTCTGAGAAATTGTGCTCCAAAATTAGCCTTAATAACCTTAATAGTAGACAATAATAATAAATTAAATTCAGACATAATTCTGTAGTGAAGGAGTTAATAAAATAAATTTATGAACTAACAATAAGTAATAAAATATATTGCTATGTATTAAACAACGAAGTTTATAAACAGAAGACTAAAATTTAAAATAAAAGCAAGTAAAAACTAAAAATTTAAAGAAAATTCATTTAAGAAATAGATTATTTATAATAAATTTATGCTGCAAAAAAAACTATACATATAAATTATCGTGCATAATAGTTTTAGCTATAAAACTTTAATTTCTCCTTTTTACAAAATAGCAAAAAATATGAGAAGTCACTGCATTACTTGTACGATAGTCATAAAACTACGAGGCTCTTGTATTTTAGCACAGTGTTATTAATAATGTTTTATATGTTTGTATCACATTCTCACAATATGCTTTATTTATAAAAATATATTCATACATTGCAAATTTTGACACGCAGCAATACTGATTCCGAGTATCTCGAATTGCCAGAAACGAAAAGTGGGCCAAGGGATCGCTAACCTAACGGTTTTACGACAGCCGATATTTTGTTAATTTTCGAGGAGAAACGTAAAATTCAGGTAGAAACAGATGAGAGAAGGGGAAAAAGAGAGGAAGGTAGGAGGGAAACGCAGACCAGCAGAGAGCTCTGCCTTGTAGCAATGTTCGGTTTCCTTAGAGCATCAACAGTAATAATACGCTGCTCTCTACCTTCCTGAAAAGGGGGAGAATGCGTCACTGTAACCGGAATTCAAACTCTCGCGGATCAACAACTTCCAAGGAAGAAAGTACCTATCGATTACCTTTCTATCCGGAATCGAACGAACGATTTTCCTGAAACTTTTAAATGGAATCTAAGTCTTTACTTCTACTATTTATTCTTTACAATAATTACGAAAACCTAAAAAGAATTATTACATAAAATATTATCAACTATTACAATATAACTTAAATATAAATTTATTATTAAAAAGTGATAGTGGCTCTGATTGAATATTATATTCAAACGGCATTAAATTAAATTTTTTTCTGCGAGAAAAAGTTTGATTAAAAAAAGTCGCTGAATATTCATTTTATTACGATCAAATGACGCAGATGTGATGCAACTGGCTGTTAATGCTACTGATTATTATTCAAAATATCGAACTACGCCGCGTTTGCGTAATGCGAAGGATTTCGAAGGTCGCGAACGGAATTCTTCCGGGCTCCGCTGTTATCGCGGCGGCCCAAGAGCCTTCCACGAACGACACGGCGCCTAATCAGACCGCTCGTTCATCATGTGTTCCAGGTCTGGTTCCAGAACCGGCGGGCCAAGTGGCGCAAACAGGAGAAGGTCGGGCCCCAGGCGCATCCGTACACTCCGTACCCACCACCGTCGGCGGTCGTGGCGCCGACCTTGCCGAACCCCTTCACGCACCTGGCCAATTTCCCTCACAGGAAGCCCTTCGACGTCTTTCGCTATCCGCCGCTGGGTCACGGCCCGGTCCTCCCCGGTAGTTACGCTCATCCCTTTCATCGGGCACCGCCACCGCTGCTGCCGCACGGGATGCCCCTGCCGTACACGTCCGCCGCCTCCTTCCAAAATTTACTGGCGAACATATCGGCGGCGCAGCGGCCGAAGCTGGTGCGCGACTCGCCACCCCCGCCCCCGCCACCTGCATCTGCGATCGCTCTGTCGCATCCCCCGGTGGCACCACCGCCCCCGCCGCCGCCGACAGCCACCTCGCCGCAGAGCTCGCCTACGGGTAGCGTCGGACTCCCGGACATCGACAGGAGAACCAACAGTATCGCCTCGCTGAGACTCAAGGCCCGCGAGTACGAGATGCATCTGGAGATGTTACGTAAGAGTGGCGATCTCATAAGTTGAAACGTTGCCGGTCAAGTGCAGGCAGACAACGAACGCGAGTCTGTCCTGAATCGGTTCGGACGGTCATAGATTTTCTGCATTCGGAGGATAGCGGCAGGCAGGTTGAAAAACAAGTGGTTGGACTCGTGAAGTTCTCAGACACACTTGAATCAGCGTTTGCCCAATGTGACGCGAAATCTCAACAAGGTATCATATCAAAATATTTAGTCGAACATCACACGCAACAAGCTCAGTGAATGCGATGTTCAATTATATTTTAGCTGGCGACTTTAGATCGTGTAAAACGCCACATTGGTCAGACTGTGATTCGAGTTCAGTTGATCGGTCCGCTTTTGATAATCGCGACGAACGTAGGAAAATGTGTGATCGATTTTCGTGACAAACAAACTGTGTGTAGCGTGAGTGCTAGTACATTTGTTAAAGGGAGTAGATTTTGTAGTATAGGGATAACGTGAAAGGTATGTGATAAGTTCCGTTTTCCGTCAAAAGTTTATATCTATTACCGAACCAACGATTTTCTAATGTGTTTATTACCAATACGCTTTACGCGATGGAAAGTATTTCAAGAAAATTGGTGGTATAGATGATTAAACAATAGTCTCCAGCGTCGCAATTTGTGTATCATTTTTCTATCCATGCAATAGAAACTAAAATTACTATATTTTACAATGTATTCCAGCTATCGATTGTTATTAACATTCCACATGTCGATCTTTAATTGCAATCTTTTTGATTTCATGCTAATCATATCAACTGATGAAATGATTTGATTTGATCATAATTAATTTAATTTAAAGATTTATTGTCCTTTTTTTATTAATAGTTTAATGTGGAAATATAATTAGTAATGAAAAAAATTTATTGCGATGCAATTTTTTCAATCTCTTTTTATATGTGTATGTATATAAAATTTGTTATTATCCATGACATCGTTCCATAACATGAAAAGGAACGCGGAACAGCGTGAACGAAAGCAAGGAAGAGTGAAATTACCGTTACTCATGTACATCGCACTGTGTATATAGTTTACAGTATTCCGTATGCGAGGGAATTAATAGAACTGTGCAAATCGAGGGACTTGCTCGCGCAAGTATATCGCGTGGTACATCGTTTAAATCTGTTTCGCGTGCATTGAGAGATAGGTTTCTTAATTAGTTCGCATAGTCGGTAATCACGTCAGCTTCTATTAAGACCAGTATCGTACACATTATACGATGAATTTATCAAGGCGTATTAGCATTTTGGCGCGGAAAGAAATTTTTATATAAAAGCTACTCGATCAATTTATTGTAGAATGTGTAAGATATTAGCCTGACGCAATGCTGACCGTTAAATATATATAAATATATGAAACAGATATTAATCCTAGCAGGATTAAGTCCTGACCAGTAAGATGGTAAACTCCGTTAAAATCATATTTTATTTCATTATATGTATACTGTAAATAAATGTAACACATGTTAAAGAAATAAAAATATATGAATACAATTTATGTGACATCTGTTTAATGTTAAAAAATTAAATCGTGGATTTTATATAAATTTGTTTCTTTAATATTAAATTTAAATATATGAAAGATAAAAGTTTTTATAAAATTTATTTAAAAAAAATCTTTTCTTTAAAAAAATTAATCTATGAATATCTAAATACTCTTTGCCTCGTTTATAATGTTTAAAAAAGAGGATGCTCAAAATAGACAAGAATATATGTTTACTTTCCTCTATCTACATAGTATCCGAAAGAAGATATTCGGGTTGTTCCATTTTAATGCCCACCTTGAATAATTTATAAATAACACATTTTCGTGGAAAATGTTTCAGACAAAACATGTCATTCGGGAATTTTAAGGGAAAAGTAAGGTGATGAAGTCGAAACGCAAGTGCCGTTACTAAAATCACTTTAGTTTGTTTCGTTAAGATACTATAATCAATTCAAAAATAGATGGAGGACAATCGGATGCTACGCATACATAACTGTAATCTGATTTTTCAGGATATAAAAAAATAATTATTTATATAGTGTAACTTTGAGGTTCTATAGACATTTGGTCAGCAGCAAATTGGGAATATTCGAGAAGTATCTTATCTTTTGGTTATAGGTTTCATTCGTTCATTTGAAGGCTAGGCATCCTCTTTTATAAACATAAATATAAATATTTAAATTTTCTAAATAAATTTTGTATTATATATAGAACGCGTCCCGCAATATATAATTATTTTTATTAACTGGTTTTTTAAATCTCTCTGCTAGGATTAATAAAGGCTACGTAAACCTATCTCTTTTTGCTAGAGAAAGACAATAGTGAATATTCGCGATTCCAAAGTGATCTTTGCTAAAGAATATCGAAAAGTGTCCGTCCACTTGACTCGATTACTCACGGTATCGCGACGGAATTTTACTAGACTATTAACTATTGTAAAATATAAAAAAGGCAAGCTCCATGAAACACACATGGAATATCTGTCCCGACGTATCTCCGCCCCTTCCTGTCGCGATCGCAATAAGATCTCACATCGCGTTGATCGATGACCGCGTGAAGTTTAAGAGACCGTGTAGTTTTATTTACTTTTACACGTTATATATATATGTTTAGACAATGAAAAAAAAAGAAAGAAGAGAGATACTATTTATATATATATATATTATATAAATCTATATACTTTATTTACAATCGAGATATTCTACACTATTGCTATAGGTTTTATGACTGCATAAGCATACTTAGTGCATAAGTCGCCTGTAAATAACTGTAATGATAATCATTTTTAACAAGATCTTGCAGTCACCTAACGCGTTTGCATGTACGACACATATACGTAACTGTATCCCGACAGTTCGCTGGTATGTTCTCACTCTAAATTTTCTCGACGATAATCCATCTGATTATCCTCAAAATAGTCTCATAATTCGAACAACGTAACAATTGTCGTACCTGGCAACGTATCGAGTGCAGAAAAAGATGCGAGAAAATAAATTAAATCGCGTCCTCCCGTCTTTTAACAGAATTATTAATAATCACGATCAGAATCGAAATCGAGTTCGAAAATCTGCTTTTCCTAATTCTCAAACTGAACCAGCCACGTGCATTGTACTTAATCTTAATATTACCTCCTTATCCTTTCTTTACGACGAATAAATAATTATGATAAAAAAGAACATGTTTTTTATTGAACGAGCCTTTCATCACCAAGGATTAAAGTTTAATAAGTTTATGTAATGATACAAAGCAATCAGAGATTGTCATTAAATCACATAAACTTTTTATGTAATTTAATAACAATCTCTGATTGCTTTGTATCATTAACGAATATAATAGAAGAAAATACGAATTAAATAGCATTAGAATATTTCTTCTTTTCAGAACAATTATTTTATTATATTACAATCAAATATAGAGATTATTTATGTTTCTCAAGTGTCTCAAAAATACACGGGCTTAATTCTCAATATCGCCATCATGTTGTAAGGAGATGCGCGTCGGATAGCGATATTAATTTACGGGCTCGTCAGCTTCCCGAAAAATACCCCATTAACTCGCACATACATTAAATGTTCCTTCTCTCTCGAAAGACCGGCACTCGGGGAGTTCCCCGGGATTGACTTACGGCGAGTAATTCGCGGTCAGACACGCCCGGCCGACGAGTTATTTAAATATTTTACAGTTTAATGGAGTCCCGGGCCATTAACGGGCGTCAGCTAATTAGTAACGTATCCCGACGTGTAACAACGCGCGAGCGTGCTCTCGGAAAGATCTCGCTAACGATCGGCCGATAAATCGAACGTTCCGCCGACAAATCGGCTCGCCGATCGGGCCTGACATGCAGCAACAAATTTAAAACGTTTTAGGTCTTGGAAGATAAAAATACACGGATTGATTCCTCGGCAGATAATATACCTCGACAAATAATAAAACTTAACTCACGCAGATTCTATTTTCTCGCAAGATTTTAACTCCATTATTTAATTATTCATTGCTAAATTATCGACGATTAACGCATAACTATTTCTATCATTTAAAATATACTAACTTGCATCTTTCAAAAAAAGGGATAAAGAAAATTATCAATATTAATTTATCAATTGAGTATCACTTGCATATTACAACAAAAACCAAGAAGAATCTCAGAAAATACACGGCGTTATGAATTTGATTTAAAAAAAATTACATACCAATCACTTCGACATAGCTTTGGTTTTAGTTCTGGTGTTAACGATACATAAAAAAATATTCTTTCAAGAAAAAATAATTTTAAATACGTCGTTGTTATTTAATTAAAAGATCCCAACTCTTTTCAACCTAATTACGCTCAATTCAGATAGACTTGCGTGGTAATTACCGTTAACGGGAACGCGGACAGCGACCGGCTATCGCCGTTAAACCCGATTGCAACTAAACTTGCGCATAGTGGACGGATTTTAATGATATGCCGCGTAACGATAACATACCATCAATTTCACATTTCAATTTCCTAGAACCGTTAAAGTAAACTGAACGAATAGCGGGCACTTGGGTGATCTTACGGAATTTCATTGATCGCGATCATAAATTTGCCGGAAAATCGTGATATTATACCGGCGGCTGATTGAGAAATGGTATTAGAAATCGGACGTTAATGTTTGGAATTATGCTTTTATCGCGATACGTCGGGGATAGCTAGTTTATGTACGTATCCATCGACGTATGTACGGAACATTATTACATATTTTGCGATAATCTTAAATGAGTATCGAGCTACAAATTACATATTTCAACTGTATCTACATCGCTCTATCGTAATTGTGACGGAGGCAAGTAACAAAGTACGGAATGAAAGGCTCATTCTCGGATTATTATGCATCTTGCAAAATGATTTTTTTCTTTAAATCTTTTGTTAAACATAATAGTAAAAAATGTTACTTCTCACGGATCTTATAATTTCATTTGATAAAATTCTATTTTAGTTTTCAAAGTTTATTTTTCTTAGAGACTTCTTTACATTTAAATAATTTATTTAAGATTACATCAAACAAGATCGTAGTTACACCGAGAAAAATAATAGTTGTAGTAACCATAATATCATTAAAATTCGTAATCATTTTTGGATTTAACCATATGTTTATGGTTATTCAATGATATATATAATAGTTTGTTTAAATTATATTAAAGTTTTCATAATCATGTCGATCCCGTCTATGCGACCTATGATATGATTGCCATAACCAAAAAATTTTAATATAGTAAATCATACAATAAAATAATCATAAGCATTACTATAAATATATGGTTATTATTACCAATATTATAGAAATAATTACCATAGAAATGACATTTTCATGTCTATAATTATTTATGCAATTATAATCGCAAATATCATACATTTTTTTCTCAATGTACGGTTATCAATTTTGTTATAATGAAGAATAAGAGATAATTTCAAATGCATCTTCGAGATAAACTGAGAGAAACCGAATCATGCGTTACAAACAGCATAGCCACCGATCGCTAAATTCATTTTGCTGTGAATGGTTATTAGATGGCTAGGGCCGGTGTAAAACGTCGTTGTAATCACCGGTTACTAACTAACTGGCTGAACCCCCGTCCGCTGCAGCCTCTTTCGTCTTTTCGCGATGTGCACGCGCATATACGCGATCGCCGCGGGCATCGTCGATACTGTTTACACCGTAGTAATTTGCTAATGGCCAGGTCGACACGATGAATTTGGGATCGGGTTAGCTGCGTGATCTGCATGCCGATCTCGCGCGACGGGATCGACAACGCGGCCCGAGTGATCGAGGACCGATCACGCAGGAAGAAGAGGAGACACGCCTCCGCCGATCGATTCTGCCGTTCGTCCGCGTATTACCGATCTATTCTGAGCCGTAATTTGCGTCGATTATCCTTTCGTTTACCGTGGCCGCTTATCGCTCTCAAGCCGCTTTCGATGATAACCGAAGTGATGAAGGCACTGGACCCGTATCTATACATATAAGTCACGCTTATGTTCCTTTTCATTTCCTTCATTCCTTTAGAGATAGAAAAAAAAAGAGAATTGCACATTTCTGTTTCACACTGAGATAAAATGTCTAATATTTGCAACTTTAATTAAATAGTAAAACAATTACAGTCGAATATCATTTATATAGCAATTATTACTATAATATTGGAAGAATAAAATTTACTTTCACATAATGATAAATCATATAAAGTATATAGTAAGCATGTAGTAAATAAGTAAATAATAAATTAATTTATTATTATTAATTTTAATTATTTTAATTAGTGTGGTTTACGACATATATATAATCAAGGCAATAGTCTCAACAATCTACTTTATCAAAGTAGGTCTAGAATAATTTATGTATAAAAAATAATCTGAAGTGACTGAAGAACGAGGAATTATAAATATTATACAACAGTATTTTTGTTGTAATATTTATAAATGAAAACATTATTTCTCTTATGCAATGCTTCAATTTGCATATAAATACATTTCTTCCTTGTGTTATTAATTTTTCGTTGGATTAAAATCTAATTTGTCCATTTTTTTAATTAAAATGGTAAAGTAACTGGTGGATTAAATACAAAAAGCCATGATATGCGTATCAGTAATCTGTTGGTAATTAATTTGAAAACACGCAAGGAACTAAATATTCGGTAGGATATTACGGTTTAAAATAAGCATAAAACGTTTAGAATTCCTCGTTAACTCGATTAGCACGCGATCTTGATGTTGTCGCGTCGTAAGTATGGCGTGCTGTGTTGATACAAGTCGACGCGCTATCATTTGTACATTGCGATTCGAGTCAAATGAAACAAACTGCTCTCCATATGTATATAGCATTATTTCTCAATCGCAATCGCGACAAGTATAACAGCAAAAAGGGAACGCGACCGTTCCTTATGAATGATTCTAAGTCCCCACACAATTGATTAACATTCCTGTATTTTGTGATATAATCAGTAACTATTGATCAAAGTAGACATTCGCATGATTTATTTGTTCCAAGTGTGTGAATATCGAAACGATAAGAAATGACGATTATAAATTATTGTTTTATAATATTATGAGCCATCGTAATTCTTGACATCGAAAATGCCGTGCAAGTTTATCGCGCAATCGATTTCTGATAATTAGTGCGCAAGATCGTAATTAACTATGTTTTCGTAAGTAAATGCCATGAAGAAATATAAAAAACAAAAAAAATTGAAAAGAGATAGCCTGGGTGGCATCGGATATCAGCAAAACACAATCGAGGTGAGTAAATTACTTTTTATTTTACTTATTAATTGCAGAATTAATTATATATCATTATTTTATGTACGGACAATAATTATTATTCAAAATATTAATTATATATTTTATACCATTATAATTTATATATGTATATATATTTCTATTTCAACCATGTAATTCCGTTGTTACGCATTTTATCAGTGACTCGTATATTTATTTTATTTTATTAAGATAAATTTGTGAATAAAAAGAATCAAATATACATAAAATATTCATAATTTTCTAGTAGCCTATTTTATTTGATGCTTTAATTGTATGTCATTCGAAAAAAAGTCGTAACGTGATATTCAATAATTATCTCATCCCGTAATATTGTTACGCGGAGTATTTCACAACATTAAAATAATGTTTAGCGTCAGATTTCGTGTTAAAAAATAATTCACTTTTCACAATCAGTAAAGCCTATATCCTCAATTGATTTCTCATAAAAATGTGGCTGTCGAATATGTGTCTCAAGATACGAAATTTTATTCCGAGTATTTTACATATACTTTTTAATATATATAAAATTTATATAACGTTCATAAATGCGGGCTTAAAAAGTGGCACTTCATCTAAGTTTTCCTCTTTTTCTCCTTGTCTTTTTCGCTTCCCTTCTCCTCTTTTCCTCTCTTTCCTGCGTTCTCGTATCCTCGCGCGCAGCACGCGCAAGACTTTATCCGGTTAACAATCCCTAATTACGGGGTTCCTCATAACTAACTTGGTTAACGTGAAAGGCGCCCCCGCTATCCTCCCCCCCCCCCTGCGAGCCTCGGTGCTCGCCTATCATCGCGATGGATGCAGATTAACCGGTCGTCTGATCTCTCTCGGGGCCCTCGCTTTAAACTTCCCGGCACCGGCTTCCTTCGTTCAACGGCATTCGATTTCATGTACCTTGCCACGCCGCCTCTCGAGATGGGCCGCCAAGTTTTAATAACTCGTTACGAAATTTGTTAAACCGAGGCGAATACAAGGTATACCAGACACCGCCATAAGGCAAAAAACGAACTAAAGATTTGATTCCATAATATTCGTCTTGACACCATAAAAGTGAGCTGCAGTCTTATAAATCGATTTTCTTTTTACCGTAATGAAGTTTCTCGATACAGAAAAGAATTGCAAACTATCCCAAGTTATTTTGCATTATTTGTTATTATATGAATATATAGCAAGAAAGAGATCGATTATAAAATAGGCATACAAAAATAATAGTAGCACTTATCATTGTAAATTGCTTTGCTCTCGTTTGAAATATTGGCAAATCAGTTATTACAGAAGTCGACTTTTACACAAATTATTTGGAATAATTCATTATTTTCTTCTTCTATAATTACATTTAAACTTAACGAATATTTTTTATTTATAATAATTTTACAATAAAACAAAATTTATTCCTAATTCTTAAAATAATTCCATAAAATTTTTAAATAATTGTAAATTATTTATTATCTTCTTTGAAAAATTCTTTTATTATATATATCTTTTTTCTGTAATAACTGATTCTGTAATAACTGTAATAATTAAATTCTTATCAATATCTTAGAAAAGTAATAAGACTCACCGCAGTTAAATTTATCACAGTCCTTTGTCCTAAAAAGATGTTTGCACACACACAATCTGGAAAAAAAATTTTTTTAGTAAAACTATTATCTCCTTCGAAAAATTCTTTTATTATATATATCTTTTTTCTGTAATAACTGATTAAATTCTTATCAATCTTAGAAAAATAATAAGACTCACCGCGGTTAAATTTATCGCAGTCCTTTATGTCCTAAAAAGATGTCTGCACACAATCTGGAAAAACAAAATTTTTTAGTAAAGCTCTTATCTTCTTTGAAAAATTATTTTATTATATATATCCTATTTTTGTAATAACTGATTAAATTCTTATCAATACTTAGAAAAATAATAAGACTCACCGCGGTTAAATTTATCGCAGTCCTTTATGTCCTAAAAAGATGTCTGCACACAATCTGAAAAAAAAATTTTTTTAAGTATAACATAATGCGAAGGAAATAAAACTCATATTTCTAAATTTTTTATGAAAAAAATGTAAAGGTTTTAAAATAAATTTTAACTGAAAATCTTAAAATATTTTTAAATTTCTATGTTGCAAAAATCTTCAAAATGGCAATGTTACAGTAGTTCACACCACATGCTAATTTTAAAAACCAAAAATATATTAAAACCTATTACATCAACTTATTAAAATTTTAAGTGTTTATTCTACTAAAATGCTCTTATCATAAGAGCATTTTTTAAATTTTACATATTTTTTTCGCATGTAATTATAAAATTAAATTAATATTTTAATTGTAAACGTCTACCACTTCGTTTAAAATATTTTTTAAATTGCAAAACTATTTATCTAATAAAATATATAAATGTTCCAAGAAAAAAACTTCATTTTTTTTTGTTTCATATACATTTGCAGCTATTTCGTTTAATATCGTTTTTAAATTACGTAATGATTGTTAACACTGTGTTTTGATGATTTTTGCAATACTTATAATATGCATTACCAAATTTTAAAATATTTTAATAGTTATATACTTTTTTTACTCATAAAAAAAGAGGTCATTTTAAGAAACAATGTTTTCCTTTAAAAATTGCAAGTAAGCAGCTCTTATTTTTATCTCTTTAAATGCATGCAGTATTGCCGTCGAAGTTTATCCACGAAGAAATTCGAATTCGATTTACCTATAACCTAAAACGCCGACTGACGAAAATCAAAGTTCTGTAAGACGCGAAAGCGCGATACACTTGTAGATAAAAACCGTTACTCGCGTTATCGTAAGAACCTTTTCCACTCCCAAACCAAAATTATCCGAGCTCCGCGGCGCTTATCTCGTAATAAGGCCCCGATGTATGTTCCCTTGCTTCGCGCGAAATTGGCGCAAACCGGGAATACTGGGATGCGTACGGAAGAAAGGAGGGTAGGGGAGGGGGGAAGACGGAGGGGACAGAGAGGAGGCAGCGCCAGGAGAAGCCGAAGACTTTGAGATGAGGGATGTACGGCGTGACGGTCTAATTGAGGCCCTCTTGATTGCATTTACACCGCCGCGCGGCCTCCCGTATCCCCGGGTGTACCCGACTTCCCCGCCGCGGAGGCCCGTGAACGCCGCTTCTACCTTCCTTACCGTCGTCCTTCGCCTCCCCGCCCCCGCTCTTTTCCCGCCATCTACCACCGCCATCTTTTCTCCTTCCTCATCACGGACTTGCATCACCGTACCTTTCGTTTGCACTCGATGCAACATCGCTCGCGCTATCTCTTACCGCGGACTGTCTTGCTCTCTCCTCGCAAGGGTGATCGTTCCTCCTTTTTCAGCGGGGTAAACCGCTGCGCCATTATATAAACGCGCTCGTCGGCGTCGTCGCTCGGTCCGAGATCTTCGGGATGAGGAGGGACGAGCGAGCGAGCGAGCGAGCGCGAGAGAGAGAGAGAGAGAGAAAGAGAGAGAGAACATAAGCGACGGGAGGGAGAACCGCGTATCACGGGGATAATTTGTCCACCTGCGTGTGCAACAATCTCACCTGATCCGCCCGCTATCTCACGATCTTCCTTCCTCCGAACGTCTCTCTCTCTTTCTCTCCATCTCTCTTCTTTCCCGCGTCCGCCTCGTCCATCGCGCCCTCGCACACCGCCGTCGAACATCGTTTAACCGCCGGGCTGACAACGATGACAAGATGCTCGATAAGCTCCCGCATCGATCATCGGATTAAACCGCCCGATTTTTTTCACCGGCCGCGAATGGCGCGAACGCGAGTAACAAGCAAAACCGCGCGCAAACGACGCGACTCCACACTCCACTCCGACTCGACGCGACACATCACGACACATCTACTTACTACTAGCTGCGTGAAGTACGCGCCGATTCGCGGCGCGACGTGGCGACACTGGAGCACCGGTTGATTTAAAAAAAAAAGAACCTTCGCACTACTTTGCAGAGCCCCAGCCGGCACGGGTGGCACGTTCGTGGTGTAACAAGACAAGATGTAACATTGTTAGCAACGGTTTCCCAATCGAAAGATTGCAAAAGGCCACGTACAGCCGCAAAGGATGTCATTGCCCTTGTAATTAACGTTCGTTTGAACACACTATTTTTTGATTGGTCGATTATCGGTCGATCCGCCAATGCCTCTCGCCGCCGCTATTACCACGTCACTTTTTTTTTCTTCCGTATCACCGGTGATTTACGAGAGACGGGAGCGCGCGTTGGGTACGTTGCGAGCTTTAACGAGAGTCCGTCTCTCGTTCCCGATCATTTTCGTAAATCACAAATCGCACGGATACGATCGGCGGGCGCGATTTTATCGCCGGCACGTCGTAAATCGCGCGGCGCTGCCGGAATTCGGGGGTGAAACGCGCGAAACCTAACCTAAATCGCGGCAGTGAGGTGATAATTAAAAAAATGAATTTTGCGCGGCGTCGCGATGATTTAAGAGAACGATGGTGTGTCGTGGTAGGTAATGTCCGGTGTGTGTGTCGTGCTGCGTCGTGTACTTAACGAGAATTCGTTTTCTCCCGACGTCCCGACTTGTCTCGCGGCTCTCGTCATTTTCGTAAATCATGGATTCTGGATTCAATCTGGGACGACCCGAGCGTCGAGCAGTAAGTAAGCAAAAAAAGATTATTATTGGATCATCGTTACCGTCGTATCGCTTTTCACCGATCGCCCATGCCATAGCTCGCCCCGAGGCTATCATCGCCACGTCGTAAATTGCCACGTAATCTTAACCTCTAACTTTCTTCGTGATTGTGTGTACGAAGGAGAATTTACGTAATTATACGCGCCTTCGTGAATATATCTCACAATTTAAACGTGATCTTTTTAAATGTCAATCTAATGTCAATATCGTACGAGATTGCATGTTAACGTAATCATAATTTTAATAACGCATTTTTTTATGACACTTCTGTTTGATAGAAGAAAAATAATAATGCTCGGAAGACATAAAAAATAATTAAAAGAATAATTTTCACACATTGGTTTTTGAGTTTGTCGAAGTAAAAAAATTATTTATATTTAATCGTACGTGTTTACGATTAAAAAAAAAATATATGATCATATATGGGCAATTTTTATTCACTTTAAATTTGTTGTAAAAAAAACAATACAAAAATTATCTTTTAAACGTGTGCAATTATAACTATATGTATTTATATGAATAAGATTTTATCGGGTAACTGTTCGGACACAGGACGTAGAAATTTATTTATTTATTCTATTAAATTTATTAAATATTATAATTTTTAAGGGAGAATGCAATTGAAAATAGAAATTCTTGCCAGTAATGCATTTCCATCAAAAATATGTTTTTAATTTGTAGTATAAAATAAACTTTTAATATCTTGTGTTGTAATGATCATTCATTTCGTAATTACATACAAAGTTATATTGTTTTATAAGCATTTAATATTACTTAGCCATAATTTTATTATCTTTTATACATATTGTCAGTCTTAAATAAAAATAGTAAAATAGAATTAACGTTTTGTTGCAATTTTATTTTAATACTATGTATCTTTTGATCTGATTTTATTAATAACTAGTATTAGTAATTTTTTTTCAACTTGAACATAAGCTTGCTTTTGATGGAAATGTATCATTGACAAGATTTTATACCTACAATCACATACAATCGAATTTTCCCTAAAAATTATAATATTTGGTTATGAATTTGTGACATGTGAAATAAACCCTCCAACTCCTGCCCGTGTGGAAATTCATCTAGGCATGCCCTATTTAATATTAGCCCTATACGGGCGTTACTTAGGCATCCAAAAGATAGGCTTTTCGGACTGAAACCTATTCAGGGCCTATTTAGGATATTTGAACTTGGGCTTGCCTGAATTGGGCCTGGTTTAAATTTACAACTTTTTCCCCAAGACTCACAGTTAGGTTTGCCCGGTTACAGCCCGTATCGGACCTAGTTTGAATTAGATGTTTGCTCCAAAACAGTTATATTTAGGTTTGCCTAGTTATAGCTTTTTTTTTCAATTTTTATATTTTAATTATTTTAATATATTAATTGTATTAGACTTAAATATTTCAAAGTAACATACCGTTTCTATGTCTGATAGACTGAAATAATTAGCTAATTATTTATAAAATCTATTATTTTATTGAGTTTGTTGTCTTCTATGTTTGGCTTTTAATTTGATCGTAAAGAAAAACAAAAGTTTTAAATAGAATATTAATTGCAAATATCAGACTCGTAAAATATTTTTATAAGATTTTGTAAAAATTTCTGTATTACAAATATTAATATCTATTTCGATTAATTAAACGATACGATTATATGTATAATACATAATGCATAAAATATAATAAATAATTGATATATTTTAAAATTGTTTTTATTTATTTATTAAATATAATAAATTGGGCAATAATATATCCTGTAATTTTGGCCTAATTTATTTTACATATATAAGTCCAACTTAAATATAATTAACCATCTAATTAACCATTTGAACGCTTTAAAGTATTAGTGCTAAATAGATTGCAATTTCCATCAAATTATTAAGGTTATGGAAAAAGATAAATTTAACAATGAAATTAATAGGTAAATAAATTAATGCTATTTATTTTAATATATTTTTCAAAATTTAACTGCTTTTATAAATAATTGTGTCAGTTTATATAACATATATAGTACAGGGAAATTAGACTCAGAAACCACTGTTTCGAGAAAAAATTGTAAGAGGCACTTTTATTGCAGATTCTTATTCGGAAAAATCATACAAACATATTAAACAAAAATTCAACTCGGAAAAAGTTGGGAATTATTGTGTAAACAATGAAAGAAGGTGAAAATTTTCGTTTTTTGGCAATAAAAAAAAATTTATTATTGTTAGCAAAAAACAAAAAATATAAGCTTATAGGTATTAAAAATATCTATTAAATGAGCCGTCGAACGTTCCAATTGGTCTATTTTTTAAGGAGAAAAAAATTAAAAACTGCCAAAATTTACCTTTTTTTAAATTGTTAATAACAAATGGACAAGTGATGGCAAATTCTTGTAATAGGGCTTAAATAGTAGCGGTTACTATTCTCTAAAAGTCTTAAAAATTTTAGCTCAAAACATTCATAACTTTTGACACAAAGCTATTTATTATTTAATTATTTTTTAATTTTTTAATTTTTAATTAACATTGTTTACACAACTTTTTCCAAGTTGAATTTTTGTTTAATATGTTTGTATGATTTTTCCGAATAAGAATCTGCAATAAAAGTGCCTCTTACAATTTTTTCTCGAAAAAGTCTAATTTTAATTTTAATGTACTAATAAGTATATATAGACAATAAGAAGTACCCAATATCAATAAGTCAATTGGCGCAGTAGATAGAGTACAAGTTTTGTAATCCTAAGGTCCCGGGTTCAAAACTAGCAACGGCAATTTTTTAATTATTTGAAAAATAATTTTATAAATAAATATAAAATTATTTTTAAAATTAAATTAAATTAAATTAAATAAATAAATAAATAAAATTAAATTAAATTAAATTAAATTAAATTAAATTAAATTAAATAAATAAATAAAATTATATTAAATTAAATTAAATTAAATTAAAATAAATTAAATTAAAATAAATAAATTAAATTAAATAAATTCCTAAAATAAAATCCCTAAAATCCCCTCCCCTCCCCTCCCCTCCCTAAAATCCCTCCCCTCCCCTCCCCTCCCCTCCCCTTCCCTCCCCTCCCCTTCCCCTTCCCTTCCCTTCCCTTCCCCTTCCCTTCCCCTCCCCTTCCCCTTCCCCTTCCCCCCTTCCCCTTCCCTTCTTCCCCTTCCCCTTCCCCTTCCCCTTCCCCTTCCCCTTCCCCTTCCCCTTCCCCTTCCCCTTCCCTTCCCCTTCCCCTTCCCCTTCCCCTTCCCCTTCCCCTTCCCCTTCCCCTTCCCCTTCCCCTTCCCCTTCCCTTCCCCTTCCCCTTCCCCTTCCCCTTCCCCTTCCCCTTCCCCTTCCCCTTCCCCTTCCCCTTCCCCTTCCCCTTCCCCTTCCCCTTCCCTTCCCCTTCCCCTTCCCCTTCCCCTTCCCCTTCCCCTTCCCCTTCCCCTTCCCCTTCCCCTTCCCCTTCCCCTTCCCCTTCCCCTTCCCCTTCCCTTCCCCTTCCCCTTCCCCTTCCCCTTCCCCTTCCCCTTCCCCTTCCCCTTCCCCTTCCCCTTCCCCTTCCCCTTCCCCTTCCCCTTCCCCTTCCCCTTCCCCTTCCCCTTCCCCTTCCCCTTCCCCTTCCCCTTCCCCTTCCCCTTCCCCTTCCCCTTCCCCTTCCCCTTCCCCTTCCCCTTCCCCTTCCCCTTCCCCTTCCCCTTCCCCTTCCCTTCCCCTTCCCCTTCCCCTTCCCCTTCCCCTTCCCCTTCCCCTTCCCCTTCCCCTTCCCCTTCCCCTTCCCCCTTCCCCTTCCCCTTCCCCTTCCCCTTCCCCTTCCCCTCCCCTTCCCCTTCCCCTTCCCCTTCCCCTTCCCTCCCCTTCCCCTTCCCCTTCCCCTTCCCCTTCCCCTTCCCCTTCCCCTCCCCTCCCTTCCTTTCCCTTCCCTTCCCTTCCCTCCTCCTCCCTCCCCTCCCCCTCCCTCCCCTCCCCTCCTCCCCCTTTGTCCTCCTTTCGTCTGTCTTCTTGGCTCCCCCTCCCTTTTTATCTTGGCCTAAGTTTGAAAATCAATGTAGGCTCTAGATTAAAAAGCGGGACAAATCGATATTGGACCAAGGTAGGCGTCCTAACTTGGGCCTCAATAAAAGTATGGAAACCTAACTTGACCCTGATTACAACCTAGGTAGAATTTGCACACGGGTATGTTCGAACAATTAGTTTTGTGTATAATTAATGCAAAATTAACTTTTGTGAACTTGGCGCATTATATTTAAAAATCCAAAAGTTTTTTTAAATTTCTAGTATTTTGAATAGTCCTAGAGTTCTTTGTAAGAACTTTTAAGAGCTCCGTTGACTAAATGTAAAAAAATTGAATTTAAAAATATAGTGCGCTAAGTTCACACAGCGTATTGAATCGTAAAAATTAAATATTTCTTAAGAATTCTAGCTTGTTTTACAATAGTTATACAGTTCCTGATAGTTTATATCAATAGTTACCGAATTAATTAAAATAAAAATAATTTAAAAGTATAAGATGCTAAACTTTCGTGACACTTGAAGTTTAAAAAAAATAATTTTTGTTCTATTTTTCTATAATAGTTCTCAAAAAGTTTTATAGTTTGTAACAATTTCAACGCATTTTGCTATAGAAAATTGTAGAAAACTAAAACTATAGAACTATAGAAAAATAAAACAGAAATTTTTTTTTGCAACTTGAAATGCTACGAAAGTTTAGCACCTTATATTTTTAAATTATTTTTATTTTAATTAATTCAATAGAACTATTGGTATAAATTATCTGTAGAACTATTGTAAAACAAACTGAAACTTCTAAGAAATAATTAATTTTTACGATTTAGTGTGCTTAGCGTAATCATATTTTTAAATTCAATATTTTTTATATTTAATCAATGGAACTCTTAAAAATTCTTACAGAGAACTCTGGAACTATTCGAAAAGATACTAGAACTCTAAAGAAGCTTTTTGGACTTTTGAATATGGTGTGCAAAGTTCACGTGAGTAAAAACTTATCTTATGTAATAATTCGCAAATGTTTTTTGAAATCAAGATCTATAAATAAATTAAATAAAACTTTTTCTTGACAAAACTTTAATTATCTTACTCAAAAATATTTGCTAAACATAACAATTCGATGATTATTTTTTTATATTCTGGAACAATCGTATACTTCCGTTGGAACATGCGGTTCCAATATTTATTAGTCACAAATATTCAAGTTGTAGACTTACTAAGACGCTGAATCGGCAAAATAATTAGTGATACTTCGCGCGCGTTTGATTATCAAAATATTTCCTTTCATTCCAAATAAAAAATTCAATTTGATCTTCGGGACTGATTGGTATACGACTGCATTAATTCTCGTCGGAAAGAGGCTCGGATTCGATTTGCATCGTTCGTTCGCGCGCGCGCGAGATCGCAGCGAGGCATTAATCGAGAAAGGGTAGCCTCGAGACCGGGGACTTTTTGGGACCTCGTGCGGGGTCCGTCTGGGATCCGTTGCTCCCCGGACATGGCATAAAACGCGCAAACGCCGCCATTAGTTACTGGCACGGTCGCGGAATGCCATCCGGTCGGAACCTTATTAAGCCCATTACGTCTTAATTTATTTCCTTATTTAAAAAAAAAGCGCGGGCACGGCCGCGCGACCACGGTCGGGCCCCGGAGAAGTAATGATATAATTCTACCGAGGCGTCTCGCACCATTTGCATTCGGCCGTGTTGGTAGATACGTAATCCCACTAGAGTTGCACGTGTATACGTATACGACAAAGCTTTCATATGAACGTATGGATCTTTAGTTCTCTCTCTCTCTTTCTTTCTACCTCTCTCTCCTTTTTCCTTCTCTCTCCCTCTGTTTCTCTTTCTCCTTCTTTCCCTCTCTCGACAAATAACGAACGCCCACGGTCGTTCCATAAGTCCTCTGGTTCGGGAAGAGAAGCGGCTTCGTCTTTAAATTCGACCTCCTTCGCAACTTGCTGCTCTAGCGAGCATTAAAAGTCATTCCCGTTCGGGAGATACTTAACCTCTTGCACTCGGAATGTTTGTCATCGTGATATTAGCTGGCGTTGCATTATTCCGCAGGAGAAAAATTTATGCGCAGGTTTCAAGCCAAATTGGATTTCCAGGCGCATGAATAATTAATGCGACTTTATAATTTTATGTAAATTCGCAATAAGACTCAATGAAGGCGGGGATTGGACGATAAATTGTAGGCGGAAATCGCAACGTCAGATCGAATTGTCGCTCATAACATTCATCCGGTTCTATATGTGAAAAGTATATGTTGAAGCCTCGGTAATACCGGTACGGCTTAAAAATCAATTTCTCATTACGTGCAAGAAGGCAGAATAAGTAAATGAATTAGGTATTTATGTGAAAGAGGTTACTCTCTTTATTGTCATTAACTCCCTTCGACAAAGTTCAGGCTTCCTCTCGGATAACAGGACTGGGATCCGCGAAATGCAAACGCACCGTCATCCAAGTTTTATACAATCGCCCGCGCGGGGAAACATCCCCGCCCGCGGTGTCGTTCACACCTGCGGTTTACGCCCTCGGTGGGAAAGGTTGCACCTCCCATCGCGAGGTACCTGTACCGCGTCCTTGTTTGCAATTCGCCGCGTAGCGTTGCCGTTATTAGCGTAAACCCAAAGTTAGCCGCAATTGCGCTGGTAATTTGCGCGTTTGCCCCGCCGTCAGTGCCGCCGAGTGGAATTGCGGTGTCGCGTTACCCATGCACGATAATGCGCGACGCACCGTAAAACACTCACCGACGCTCCTCTACGCGCCCGGCCTCACGAAAAATCCGCGGTAATAACGTGAGAGAATCGGACGTACGTATTATTCGCGCATTGCCGCAAAACAGGATGGAGGCAAATTTTAAAGGGTCCGCCTCGGGAGTTCCAGCCATTTGTGAATGTACGATGATAATTGAACAATTATCTCCCGTTTAAGAATGTTCTGATAAACAATTATGTGTCTTCAATTTGAATTGAGCTACTTAATAATTTTGTATATACGACCGTACGTAATATTACGTACTAATTTATTAAGTTAAAAAGCAATAACTAATTGGTTCTTCTGTAACTTTATCAATTTACAAATTGTAACGGTTCATGATCGGCAGCATGAAACTGTAGTATAGTATAGCGCTCGTTACTTTTAGTATAAATAAAAATTTATTAATGATCACCGTCGGCGATTTTTTATTACCGGTAATCGCGCAGCCGAACTGGACGTGCTTTCAAGGCCAAATAATTTCGAGCTCTGAATGATTTGAAGTCATTCATCACGGATGACGAGTGATCCGCGACGCCCTCGAATCGGGAAGCCAATCTAATTTGAGCATTGTCCGCCGGTGGCTTCTTGAAATTAAGCGTCATTGTTTAAGAGTGAATTCATCTTGATTGTCGATGACTAATGTCCCGCGGCACTCAGCGCGGCTGCCGCGAGGATGGATCGAGGGTGTCCAGAAGTCGTGGCTGAAATGGCGGTTGGCAGCAGAGGGAGAGGGGGGGGAGGGAGGATAGGGAGTCAAAAGGGACGGGAGGGCGCACCAAAGACGGCGGAGACGAAGAAGAAGTGCCCACCGCCACGTGAGAGAGCTCTTTAACGAGCATCATCAATAACGCGTACCGACGTTGAAGAGAAAACAAAAAAGAGCCTGGAGAGTCACGCTCTCTGGACAGCGCGTCGCTCGCTATAGATACCGGTAAATGGTGTTAATTAGTAAATTTGATTTAAACCCAAATGGAGCGACCGGATAGGCGGACAAGTGTTGCGCGATGATGTACGATCTCTGCGAAATGTTCAGCCGAGGCGCCTTTGTGATCATCCCCCTTTGATAGGGATTGAGAAGTTCGTGAAGGATAGCACTACATCACTATCCATTCGCTTCTTCTTCGCGCTCGAATCTTCCCGCTGCACATTTACACAGAAATTTCACACTGCTTAAATCAAATCACATTGATTTTAAGAAAAATACCCTTTCACTTCTATTTCTATTGCTTGTTTTCCCAAAAGAAACACAATGTTCTTTACGTATAAGAAATTGTCTTATATTATTATTTAGTTTTCTAGAAAAATTGTTTACTTTATATTTTTACAGTTATTTTAAAGATTAACTTAAATCAAGTTAAACGCCCATTTCTCGCGTATGCTGCGCAATGAAACGCACGGGCAAAGTTGAAAGAGTTTCATGATACCGTGTACTCGGCATTGGTACACCTGCAGAAAATTGAACTGCTGGTTTTATTCCACGATGATCTTTCGTGGGACGGGTTTGAATTTCGGTAATGACCCGTTTGCTACCGTAGGAGGATGTACGGATGAGGAGAAGGAGGGAACGGCGAAGGGGAGAAAGGGCTCGAAGAGGATAGAATGAAGGGATGGAAATAGGAGAGGGGGAAGAGAAGAGGGCGAGGAGATCAGGTCGACACCGACAGGGGCAGGAAAGGCGAGGGCCCATTAATCGGAGGGCATTATCTCAATCACGTAAAACGGCAAAATTGCATTTACCTTTTTAAATGAATATTTGGCGGGAGACGCGCCGCGCTCGCCGGCGCGCTGCAGCCGCCCGCTAAGTTAATTTACCGAGGAATGCCGGGTAACGCCCTGTTCAACCTACCGGCAGCTGGACAAGTATTGTCCCGCCCCTGTGCAACCATAAGCGCGAGATACGCGTCGGCGGCGACGTGGAAAAAAAGGGAGATTCGCGTCGGATGCTGTGCGCGGATTGCGGCTGGCAGACAATTCGCGGATCGGCATTTGCCTCATCCTTTAGCGAGAATTCGCGTGTTATTTTCGCGCTTGATTAGATTCGACAATGATACCTTGGATTTGGGAACAATATGCAAGTGAACGAATGAGATTAATTTTTAAATTAACGCCAAAAAATTAAAATATATCAGTATTTGTGCAATGCATTCAAATTTGTATATATACAAAGTTGTCTTTTACTATTATTTTCTAAGATTTGTAATAATCTTGTTAATTAATGAGAATGTAACTGAAGCTTAATCAACATAAGATACGAAATTCTTAACATTCAACTTTTATATTATAAATTGATACACTGAGAAAAAAGCTGTTGATTTGACTAAATTTTTTAACTTGATTAAATTTTTTAAATTTAACTATTCATGTATTCCAGTCAAATATATAAATACTTGAATTGAAGTTCAAGTATTTCACGTATTTAAGTTAAATATATAAATATTTGAACTGAAAAAATTAAATTGAGTCGAAAAATTTAATCAAATTAACTTTTTTTTTCTCAGTATCAATTAAGGATGTGTATTTAAAAAACTAATCGGAAATTTTGATCAGAATTATTCAGATGTTTCCTTTTATTGTATTTTTGGGGGAAACAATATAATTCTGATCGGAATCTATTCCTAACATAATACGTACCGAGGCAAAGGAGCTACCGTGTGCTCTTGATCGAACATCATCAATGAAAATACCACGGAGATCTTGAGCGACGCGGTTTAATTTGCCGAACGGATATTGCAATGTATTTCGTGCTCCGAGTAATTGACACTTTCTCCTGGCAGTTACCAATCTCTCGGAGCGATCGAGATCGACGTAGCCGTGGCCCGTTCGCCACGAATGACGGGCCCGAATGTAAACCGGACCCCGTCGGCGGTAGATCGTCGCCGCTAACAGATTCCCGGGGCACGATCGTGATACCATTGACTCCCTCCTCCTCCTTCTCCTCTACGCTTCTATCTTTGTATCTGATAATTGGAGCGGTAATTACGCGGTGATTAACAGAGATGGCTCCCGCGCATCGTACGAGAACTTCTTCTTTCTTCTTCTCCTCCTCCTCCGCCCTTCTTAGTTGTTCATTACTTCCACTATTGCGTCCGCCTGCACAGATTGTCCCTTCCTCCCGTTCATCCCCTTGGATCCCCTCGGTTAGGAAGATCAAAGATCAAAGATAGTCCCGTGCGCGAGCACGTTGAGTTATCTCTTTTTTTCTTGTAACTTTGCCGCGCTCCTCATTTCTGCTTTCTGATTCGCTGGACTTGTGCTCTCTCTCTCTCTCTCTCTCTCTCTCTCTCTCTCTCTCTCTCTCTGCTTTTTCTATCTCTGTCTCTTATCACGCACAGTACACTCCTATGTAATCTGTTCTTTTTGGTTGAATTTCTTGGATGATTTAGCCTTCCTACTTTTCTTTTTCTATTGGAGAGGAGAAGAGAAAAGATGAAGAAAAAAAAAGATATTACACGCGATAATGGCAGAATCTAAATCGCCAACACTTCTTTAGCGTTTGTGATACAAAGGAATTATTTTTTAATTTATGCGACAATAAAAACAGTTTATAAAATCATATTTCATATTTCATAACAAAACAAAAACGAAAGCATCATTCTACAATTAGTCTCAGTTTAATCTGTCCCGTTTTTGTTACGCTGACATTATATTGTTTAGCCCGTTCAACAGTTTTTTCTCCATCCGACTCTTCTCTGTAGAGATGTATGAATGAAGAAAGGAGAAAATGTCTGATGATCAACTCGCCGGCGCGTTCACGAAACACAGGGATGGTAGCTGGCCCCACAATGTATTCGAGCTAGCTGCGCCAGCCAGGTAAAAACGGAATTGCTTAACCAAACGGGCGTGGCCGTAACTTGACCAGTCGAGTAACCCCTAAACGTCCAGTTAATTAGAGCTCGACCCTCTCGCATCTCTCTTCCCCCTCCTCCCGACCTACGCTCCCTGCCGCTCCCTCCCACGATCACGGGGCCTCCTAATAACGCGGGCCAGCCGTAATGAGGAGTAAACTAATTATTGGATGCTAGTTGGGCAGGACGATATTTCACGTTCTCGCTGACAGCAGGATAGGAGCAACAAGGATACAGTGCGCGTGTTCCCGCGCGGAAAGAGAAGGAAATGGAGAAAGGGAGAAGGAGACTCACGTGAGGGAGCGCCGCGCGCTCGTAAACAGGTTAAAATGATGCCTAGGCGCTTTAGCAATTTCGAGAGTGAGAGAGGAAACGGCAGAGATTCCTGTACCACGGTGTCTATCTCGCGGACGTGAACGCTAAAGCGTTTCGCGCGGTACAACGGCGTAACCGCGCGAGTGAGAGTGAGCTTGACGCGTTCAACGTTTAAATGCACTCTCCTTTCCTTTACACAGAAATCTTTTTTTCTTCCTCTCATGGCATGACCCTGTTACTTTGGCAGAAGTGGAAACCTACAGTTTTACAGCAAAATCACTAAATATTCCCATCGTTGATGACTTTGATGAATTTTGCATTTCCTCGAGAAATTCCCTATCCTCTGGTTACGCCTGTGCCTGTAATAGACGTAATACGCAAATAGTTGTGCGAGTGCGTCATAAATACAGAAATAAATCGCTGTATTGACGATCGCTATTCGGAAGCTAATCTTTCTGTACTTCGCGAGCTAACGATCTCGGAATGTATATATGGCTGTATGACATTATTGTGTACTAGCTAGCATAATCTACGATATTCGAGTTTGCACATTTCTCGAATATAATAACATATTTCATATCTTTACAAATCGAGCTTTCCTGTGCCGGAAGATAGGGAGTTAAGTAACTTTGTACAAGACTCCCATAGGTCATTACTCGTGATCCGTATCATACATATACGTATACGTAAGACTTGGAATTATCACAAACTTCGACTATGGATTTTTTAATCAACTTGACAGGAATCCTTATTTAATTAACGTTTATTTTACTACATATACTTTTTATAATTTAAATTATAAATAAATCTAACAATTAAAATATAATCGTTGTTTGAAATTGGAATGGAAATTTATATATATCTCCAAAGAGGATAAATTACAAATGTTTATAACTCGGAAGCTATTATGTAACACATGAGTAAAACGATCGTGTTTAATAAACGACCTTTTTCTCGTATAGTATTTCTCTGTAATTTTTGGTAGTAATATTCCTGGGAACTTCCATTCATAGCCGAAAAATCTACAGCCGTTTTGATTTACGGCCATGAATTTTTACTGCCTAATTTCCTCTGGAGAGGATCATCCTCCATAAAAGTCATCGGCGGTGACGCCGCGCTTGTAATCTGTCCTGGCGAAAACACGCGATTCGATAAATTAATATTATCATGGCTCGCGTTCTTTCTTCTCTGACAGTTTTCTCTCTCTTTCCTCACGCCCGCGTAATCATGGCGTCCTGCTTCTCGGAGGAGACATCAGCAGTAATGTCACCGACACGCGGGCATTACGACGATCGGCTTCGACGAGACCGAAGTAGGAATGCGCGTCGAACGGGGCTCTCGGGGCCCCAAGCTCGAGATGAAATATCGCGCGGAACGGACCCAATAGGTCGGTCTAATAGGAATAAACAATGTTATGAATTTAAACGGCCCAGCTTGGCGCCACTATAACCCTATATTATCAAATTACGGGGGCCCTGTGTATCGAACCCCGCGAGATGCACGCCTCGCGCGACCAGGATACGCCATAAAGTCGGATGTTAACGGTAGGAACCCACGTCCACCCATTCCCGTCGTTCTTTTAGAACCTATTCGCGATGCTCTACGGGGGGCCTCGCTTCGTTCCAGCCCGGGATCCGAGAACGACGATAAAGAGGACTATGGAGCGAGCGACGCTTTCCATAGCCACGCATTGAACGTGTGACGACGGAAATTTCGACGGGAGTAATCGCTGCGGATTATTCGTGATTGTCGCACACGTTTTATTGGCATTGTATTAAAGTATACGATATTGTAACAACGTAATGTTTTAGTCCCGATATCTGGATGTAATCTGCAAACGTTACTGAATATGGAATTTGGAGACAATTTTGGGGGGAATTATTAAATGCGATATACATGTAATGCAATTATATTAAAATTTATTTCATTTATAATACACAAACACATTAATAATGGTTCGTATTAAGCTATAACCGATATATTTGATTTATTTAACGTATTTCTTTAATTAAAAGTAGATTACACACATAAGAATATATTTTTTAAGTTATAAATAATGTAATAAAAAAATAGGAAAATTTTTAATATTATTTAAACAAACAATTTAAGAGAAAATATAGATATCTGAATAACTATGAATGAGAGATAAAATTATTCTTTAATCGATTAATAGTAAATAATTACGATGACTGTTCTCTAGTACTATAAACATGTAACTTCGTATTACCGCGTCGCATTAATCGTCATAAGATCGCCAAGCATATCGAATCGTGCACATTTTCATGAACACATTCGATCCTCCCAATCAAATCACCTGCGTCTCACGGTAATTAACTCAAACGGGCCCGTATGAAGTTTCGGGAAGACCATCAAGCGACAACGAGAATATCGCCGCCTGTGGAATATTAAGAAGCACTCAGAAGGCTCACCGCATTATGAATATCAAATGAGAGCGCGCGAGGGACTATCGCGGGAAAAGCTTTCGGTTTTATAATAAATTAGGACCAGAGAAAGAAAAACGAAAGAAATCACCAAGGAACAGGACAAGTAGGAGAAGGAGGACGCGATCTGTTCGGTAAAACAGTCGACTGGCTGCCGATCGTTAACGCGTAAAGAATGATAATATTATGCTTGGCGGATGCGAAAGGATCGAGGTTTCATGCACCCCGAATCAGCTACTCGAGGGCGGGGACAACACAAATCAGGACGGGACAGTCGGATCGCCGCGGATGGATTAATTATTGGTTATGGGACCTCGTTTGTCGTTATCTGTCTCGTCCGAGATCGCTGAGATTCTATAAATAATCTTTAACTGAATGGCAAACCGATGTTCGTGAACTTTGTGCAAGCTGAGACACTTTAAACGTGACACATTAATGTAATGCTCCAAAATCTAAGTTCAACAGCCAGTAATCTGGATATAAAACGCTTCGAACGTTTGCAGAATTTTACAAAAGATAATTTAGTGACAATATATAATATTTTTACTATATAAAAATGGTATAATAATTTTTCATATTATTATATTTGTAATGTAATTTATATCTTTAGAAGAAAGGTCTCGAAGCAATTATTATCATTCTTCACAGCATTTAAAGAATATTTACTTTTACACTCTCAAAAGCATAATAGTAATATAAGTTTCAACTTTCAATAATACATACAACGCTCAACTCATATATTTAGTTTATGATTTGATTTCGCCCGTCGGTTTCCTGCGAGGTCGAATCGTCAGGAGTCGGTCCGTCAAGTCGGATCGGTCGATTCCTTCAGACACGCCCCGAGAAAGAGATCACGTAGCGAGGTCCGATGGGAATTTTAATTTAATTAAGACAGACCCGTTATTAAGAGGCACGTCCGGCTAGTTGATTAGAATTCCTTCGAGGCCGTCCGGGATCGTAAGTCATTCGCGGATTAGTAATAGACAACTTGCAGGAAGGTACGGTAAGGTTAATTTATGCCCAGATGTGAGATTAAGATAGAACTTATTTTCCATAATCGTTACACGTGACATTACCGTGATTTTATTATCGCATAGAAATCATATTTCTGTATAATAAAAATATGTGTTATATTTTATACATTATACAAAACTGATTAGTATTAAATTATTTATGTAGTGTTTATGTGAAATAATACATATTATTATAATTATTTATATTTATTTATATTATAATTGTTTACATGGTATTTATGATAATTATAGAAATATTTTTCTTTTAATTATTATTATCAAGTCATTATCAAGTCTTCAAAATTTCAAGTAATTGTGTCATTTATCAGAAATGAGTTAACGCAACCGACTGATAAATATCTATATTTTTAGCGATATAAAATGTCACGCGATATGTCACTTTTCTTATACTTAATTTACTTTTTAAATATATTGTTTTAATCAATCACATGATTGCTGATCGACAGTTCGTGCATGTATTGTTTGGCATTGCATTATAGACAACTAATGACAGTGAGTTAAGAAAATATTTATTTAATATTATAATAATTAATGATTATATACACACATGGATTTTTAATGAATTTTTCGTATTAAAATTTATAGAAAATTTACTATCTTATCTTGTCTCTAAATTTTCATCTTCTTTATTTTTAATAACTTTTTTAAAATCTATAACAAACTGTTAGAAGAATGAAAACGTAAATAAATGCAAGTACATACATTTGTACATAAGAATTATGACATTAAGCGATCCGGTTGATCAATCAGTCTCTCTTCTTTCTTCTTTCTCTCTCTCTCTCTCTCTCTCTCTCTCTCTCTCTCTCTCTCTCTCTCTCTCTCTCTCTCTCTCTCTCTCTCTCTCTCTCTCTCTCTCTCTTCTATAAGAAATTAATGTTTTTGATAACTTTTAATAACTTTTGTAAAAATCTATACACGACTCACAAAATCAAGAGCTTAATTGTCAAATGTTTAATTGTTATGTTGATTGTCAAATGTGACAAAAGCAGATACAGTGAGACAACTCACAGAGTGCGAACTTGACAATCAACAATTAATCACTATCCCGGAAAAGCCATGACAAAATCAATAATGTGTATTTTAAAAAATGGGTATTAATATTTGAGATAAAATATTAACGACATTGTCCGAATTAGTTCCTACACTGAAAAAAAAGTAATATATTCAATAAGATATGTTATTGCGGGCTGCCAATTAAAAATATACTCAATACAATAATATATGCTATTGCAGTATCAACATTGTACTTGCATTAATAGCAAATATTATTGTATTGAGTATTTTATGTAGTTGGCAGCCCGCAATCACATATGTTATTGGCTGTATTTTTTTTCTGTGTATGAAATGCTTTATAAGAAAAATAATATTGTGAGGTAGAAATTAAAAAAAAATGTATTTTAATATTTCCTGTAGACAAATATCTTTTAGGACCACCTCTTAGGACCACCACTATTTTCGCGTGCGTGGTTAATCGATTCCGTTACCGACGAAACTCCGAACGCGAAGCGGAAAGTAGAAACAGAAAGAACAGGACAAGGCAAATGTAGAATCAGCCGTGCGGCGTGACGGGGAAGAGAAGATTTCAAATAATTTTATCCAATTATACTTTAACGACCAGTTCTCTCCATTGACCGGTCCGACAAAATCCCAATATCCCATGATAAAATAATAGAGAGAAAGGAAGAGACAGAGAAAGAGAAGAGTGAACGCAATTAGCATAACAACAAGCACGACACTCAAATAATTCTCACCCCGTCAGAAACGTGCGCTTCAACGAACAATAACACGCGCACTCGGGGGACTCTCGTTTTATTTATGTGTTTGGTGAGGCGACACGGCGTGTGGGTGTCGAAGCCCGGTGAGCACCACAGGAGCTCGCAGCGGCAACGCGCTGCGCGCGTCCGTAGACGAGTGGTGGTACCGTGAACCGAATCTGGTGTGCGCGAAACGTCGAGCGAAACCTAGATCTAACTTAATTGCATCGATGTCGATCAACTTTCAGTTAATGAACGGAGAGAATTCATCCTTAAAATCATGAACCTTGAAGAATTTTACTATACTTTTTTAGTAATATTTGATTAAATTTTAGTGAAATTTAGTAAAACTATTTTATATAAAATAGTTTTGGTTTGATTTTACTAAAATGGTCGTGTCTTATAACACATAAAAAATATTTCAATCTCAAATCGGTAATGTATTTTGAATCATCTCAATGAAAGGATAAAGCGAAAGGGTTTGCTTTTAAGCCGCAACATTAGAATAACTAAGAAGTTTTTCTTTATTCGCTCTTAATATAATTAATTTGTTAAACGGAAAAATATTTCATATTGTTATTCTTCGAGAGACTCGGAAATGTCGGTAAAAGAGGCCGACGTCATAATCATAAGATCAGTCATAAAATGTTACACACTACAAAGAAACGGTCGCGCTTGTTTCGTCGACATCACCTGTCGTACGACGACTTCCTTTACGGCCCGGGCCCTTCCACGCGATGGTCCTTCGCGGAGGGTATCGTCGGGCCGTGAATCATACTCTGGATTTGTTGGAGCCATCATCTCCGGTTTGCAGAGGCGTGCATTTGAATGGGAACGACAGTCGTGCATCAGAAAGGTGAAATTATAGGAAGAGAGAACGAAGAGACAGGAAGAGAGACAGAGAGAGAGAGAGAGAGAAAGAGAGCAAAGGGAGGGAAGGGGAATATCTGACTAGCGTCGTAACGCCAAGTACCACTGTCCCCTTTATATCCAGGAACATAATCTCACAAAGTTATTGGCCCATTCGGACCTCCTGCCTCCACGAGGCACCGGCTCGTTTCTCATTCATGTGTCCGACGACATTACTCTGCGCCCTCTAGTCCTTCCTCCCCTCGCACCCTTCAACGCGCTGAACGAACCTTCTCTTCGGCGCACACGATTCAGCTCTTTCCTGGATTCCCCCCTATTCCCTCCAACGTGTTTTCTTCTTGTGCTTCCCGTCAAGTGCGCACACGTTGATGATACCGCTACGAATTTGATTTGAGTCGTTGAGAAAGATTACAAACGGATATGAGTGGGAAACGATGGTCAGGAAACGAAGATGTTGCAAAACTTTTTCAAATTCTATTCGATGGCTACATATGCAATCGTTTTCGAAAGTCGCTGTTACTAAATTATCTAATAATACTCTAAATTCAAAAATATATGAAATCTGTAAATTATGAGAAAACAAGGAGAAGGGTGAGCGACCTCTCGTCTCGTACTTATTAATTTGTACAAAGAAATCCAGGCAACACGCACGTTCAAAACTTTGGAACGCAAGACGTCTTAATGGCATCCTTAAAATGTGCCTTATGTTCCGATTTTTTTCAAACACATTTGGACCCCGGGTTGTTCGGGAAAGAAACGACAAATTTCGTTCAGTGTACGTCGATATCAAACTCGATCCCCCAAAGATTCATAAAATGGCACGCACCTTTGCGGTTATCGATAAACAATCCGGCACCCCGCCGCTCACTCGAAATCGTTTCACGCGTGCGCCAGCACGTGTGCCAGCGCGCTCCCGCGATAATGATCGCACGATAACGGCGTTGCTATCGAGAGCATGCAATCGCGTTTCTCGAAATCCCGCGACTTCCAGAACGGAAAAATATCCTCGGCCGCACAATTACGACGGTCGCGAGAGTACGGTCCTTGCGCGCACGTTCGGATCCCTCCCCGCTGAGCGTTTAAAATCAATTTCGTACTTTGCACCCGTGGAGTGTATTTACCGGCCGTCCTTCCTCACCCTCGTTTCTGTCGTCAAGTTAAAACATTTTCTACATGTTAGGACCACATTATCTTAAACTGCATTCCCCGTATTCTTGTAGGAAACACAAATAATCGTGTTGATATTTAGAGACACGTATTTTACACGTAAACGTTTACTAAGGAGTCAACGCTGTTCTTATTATTAACGCTATTCATATATACTTTAGCTATTTCTTATTATTCTTATTAACTTTCGCTATTTCTTATTATTAACGCTATTCGTATATACTTTAAAGTAAATCTACTGTATTTAACTACTATTTTTTCTCGAAGTTTAACGTAATATGCTTTTTTTATTATCTTCCTAGGGTGCTTGTACCATTATTATTAAATTGATGATCAATTTAATATGTGATATAATTTTTTATTTTAATTTATGATTGCGTTTTGAGATTATGTTCGGCGAGCATATTTTTATAAAAACAAAAAATGTAGTTAAGTTACGTTAAATAATATTAGGCACCAGAATCCAGCTGTGACCATACATGGCGTTTTTTTTTACTTATTTGTACGATTACACTTAAACAGTCAAGTTTAAATTATTATTGTTTAATGTAAATTAACGTTTTTTATAGCTGCATTGCTTTAACTCTTGTTTTGCGAGTATGCCGCCGGCGCAGCGTTGGCTACCGAATGACGGGAGAAATTAATCAAAACAATCATCCTCGAGTCCCGAGGCGGCCACCGAAGCCTGTCATTTACTCCCTCGAAACTTTTCCCTTCCATAGTCCTTTCGCACACTCGTCGTGCATGGTCGCTTGCTATCCGGTAGCCGGCCGTAACGTCCTACGGGCTTTCGAGGAGGAGCTCGCCGTAGCCCCGAGAATGAGACATGAGAATGGATTTCAAATTAAGGGATCGGCCGTACTTACCTAGGGCGAAATTTCGACTCGAATAGTAGCCATTCTCTTTAGCAACGGTGAAAGAATAGATGCGAAGCAGAAATCTGGAATTCGTATAATACAACTAAAAATTAATGGAAAACTGGAATTTTTTATCTTTGAAAATGCGAAATTGTTATATTTAATTTCATTCACAATGCGCAAAAAATTAATACTGAAAACACTACGATTACTAATTAAGGTTTCTTAAAGTTATTATTAATTATTTTGGTTTCTTCGGCAGTTATTATTTTAAAATAAATTACATGTACTTCATCGTGATATGGTTAACCCTTGATAGTTATCTATATCGAACGTCAAGCAGTTATGTCACTATTTAAGCATCGTTTGTGTGTTATTATCTATCAAGCAACAGGCGGTTCGAAAAGCGCTTTTGCGAGAGATCTCGTCTCGCTAGTGGTTGGCATCACGGTGTCCGTCATTCCGGGAGAAATTGCGCGGGCCGATCATCCCGCGGCTGGGTAATTCGGTCTAATTCCGCGGCTGCCCGGCGATTTCGGCTATCTGGCCGTAATCGGTCGGGCCCGCCTCGCGCGGCAAGAAACCGAACCCATAATGGGATGGAATTAAGAGGAGACGTGCTCTTCGCTAATCTATTAATACCTACACGCGAGATCACCGCCGCCAGGCGTCGAGGGAAACGAGTTTTCGCGAAACTGGTCGCTGTATCCTATGCGTATCCTTCATTTCTGTGTATTATACTATCCCTATCATTTGCTGTCTAATATGTAATCTATTACGTTTCAATCGAGATATATTTCCAAACTGCCAAATTACAATCCATCGGTTACAAAAGATATCTCGGTACTAAGAAATAAGAAAACTTTATTTTTTATTTAATTTCAAATTATAATTTTACGCAATTTTATTTTATTTTTTTTTTTATTATAAAGATATTTAACATTGTGTAATGTCAAGGTGGATTTAAAAAATCTGAAATAAATTGAAGGTGTTATAATACGAGACATTTGTATGTACATAATTTTTATTCCATTTATCGATAATTATATAAACGCGCGAATGTACTTTATTTATAATAAATTTCGACTATCAGCAAACGTGTAAGATTGATTTACATGTTAATTGAATTTACAGCGCAAATTTATCACGAAACTTGCGGAACGAGAAATGAAATCGGGGTAAAACAGTGTGGACAGTAATTACGCGACATTTTACGTTATCGTTCATAAAATATTCTCATCGATTATTAAACTTTTTTTTTCACTTATTTTTACGGTATCTCGAAAAACTCGTGACAAATACTAAAAATTAATAAGTTGCGTTTATTTAAATAACTAACTTTGAATTTATTTCACTCAAAAAATATTTTCCTTGGAATTTAAATGCCTAAAGTCATCCAATAATTTAAAATTATCAGTGAAAAAAGGAACACTATTATTTCGTTCTTTTGGAAGCTGCCACTTGTGTCGTTCGCTTACGATCTCTTAAGTGAGTGTATCAACAAAATTCTCGAGAGCACTCAGTATTAAATCAGAGTACTGCTTAAGTTTGTATCATTTCCAGCGCTTTATGTCTGTAACTTGACTACTTCCAAAGGCTTTTGTAAGGAGGGCGAGAGTGAGTCATTGGAGGAATGCGGACAGGTACTACGCGGACCAGGTTTCTTATCATCCGGGGAGACTGAACATTTGTCCCGCGTCCGATTATTACTGCTACCTACTATAACTCTTTTATTCCGCGTTACAATGAGCGAACGCATCCGTCTTCGGTGTCCAAAAACTAAGAACATAGACTAAAAACAAGATAGATACAACAAAGAGGCGAGAGGCAACCTCTGCATTTTAGTTGGGTATCCAGATGGAAAATCTCTGTCATTGATAAATAAGAGAATATATATTCTTTTCATTATAACGCAGTCAAATATTTATGATAGAAAATAAAAGCATTGTTTATGATAAAAATAACTCGCATTTAATTCATGATGTTAAATAAATTGAAGTACATTTGATATCAAAATCAGTTTATTTTGTAAAGTACTGATTTTAAGTGATATTAATTTATTATATTTAAAATGCTAATTATTAATGGGTATTTAATATATATTAAGATATATTTTATTGAAATATTAATATTAAAAAATCATATCTGTGCTTTTTGCTTGATAAAATGGACGAATGATAGATCAAGAGTTTATATATGTATATGTATTTTTTTTATAGATTTAAAGATCCTTTTTCAGAATTAAATATGTTTTAATATCATAATAATATATAAATGATTTTGTAATATTAATAATTTCAATGAAATCTATGTAATAGAATACATTAAATATTTATTAACAATTAGCATTTTACGAATAATAAATTAATGATGTGCATGAATGATTCTATGTTATCGACCCCAATCAAGTTTAAGGGACAAACCAGTATCCCTTTAATAACATAAATATATATAAACCATAACTTTTTGAATTATTACGTCGTTATCTTTCAAATGTATACATTGTATATCATTTAATATCACTAATTTATTTTTTCGTGCAAACAAACAAGTACACAAAGCCAGGATGACCAATTCAGCGGCAGTTTCTTTTGTATCTCGAAGAGCGTTCGCAACGTCGAATCGTTAATGAGCCGCACTAAAGTCAACGTCGTTATTGGCGCGAATCATCGCTAACGTCTCGCCGCACGCTGTTATCACGCCTTGTTACTTGGCCTGCACGATTTTAGTTTATCGCCGGGTTTACCGGTCGTGCGTACGTATTCCGGGAACAATAAAAGCGAGACCGGTGGAATCGGCGCTACACGTCGTAAAGACTCGAACTGATTAAGTATTATGGCGCGTTAATCTTTCACGCGACTCGCAGACAGGAATTTCGAGAATCTGGCCACGAGAAGGCAATTGGGGAATAAGCGCAGTCTAATCAGGCATTTAGGCGCCTCGTTATAAATTTTCGAAAAGTGCCTCGTACTTTTCAACGAACGGCGAACTCTTCTGGAAGACGGACACGGAAGAATGCGTCTAATGGAGAACAAAATGTACGCGACAAGTCGGCGCACATAGCTAGATTATTAAGTTTAAATTTGAAACACTCTTTGATACGTATATTACATTTAAATTCCTTTTCTTCGAAAAAATCTAGACCTCTATAATTTTGCGGATATAAAGTTTATTTTAATATAAGAGCAAATATAATTTTATTTCGCCATTTTCAATATCTTATAACTTGAAAACTATTGTTGTCACGACATTTTGATTAAAAAAAAGTTAGTAATATTCTAGAACTTTGAAAGTTTAAGTCTCTCAGAATCGTTGAATGCCTTTAGTTCCGTCATTAGGTCTTTAAATTTTATTCAAATATAACTACGGCAGTTAATCGTTAAAGGTTAATCGTACATGGCACGGTCGACGAAGGTAAATGCCAAGAAACGCGTCGGGGTTTCTCAACAACGAATATCGGCCCAACCGAGCCTTGTGCTTATGCAGAAACACGCTCGCGTAAGTAAAATTGCTCACATTTTTCAGACGCGAAACGAGCGTCGGGTAAGGGGCAACAGAGGGGAGGGAAGAGAAGCAGAGGAGGAATCCTGGAGGGGGGAGGGAGAAGAGGGGAGGTTAGAGTATTTTCTTTTTCAAGCCTGACGAGCATCAAGCTCTCTCTCCGGGGCCCTTGAAGAACAGCAACGCCAGGGAACGGACAACGGATCCGGCGCTGACGCTCATTACGATGATTGGCAGATTCAATTAACGGCCGACCGGGCTCCACCGCGGCGGGGTCGCCTCGGCTTAACCCCAGCTAAATATTATTAATAATAATCAGCTCATTACCGGCTCCATTAATTATCCGTGCCCGGTATACGCGGGTAAGCGCGCCTCCAGGAGCGCACCAGATTCGAGGGCCGCGCGCACTCGCCGTCGATATCCGGCCGAAATAAAACTCACCGGTGGTCCGAAGAAACACTCGGACATTAGCCCTCGCATCACCTCGAGTCATGTTGGTATACGCGGAGCGAAGCACTCATAATTTGGCGTTCGTTAAAGCCGTACGGATAACGAGCAATATCCAAGCGATTTCCGCAGAATTTTGTTACGACGGTAAATGAGAGAGAGAGAGAGAGATTCACGAGATGTAAAATCACTGCAAACCGTATCGATGTAAAGCCCGTATCGGATTATGTATTGTAGATTAAAATTTAACTGAATAAAATAAATCAGAATATAAAATGAATTAAAATTAAAATTATCTGATTTCATTTTAATCTTCAATTTGCAGTCTTCAATCTCCAATGTGTAGTCGAGTACAGGCTTAACCAGTACAAAAGAAAAAGAGCTTAGCGATAACAATTAAGCTTTGATAAAGTAATTTCAATTAAATATTTGATTAATTGAACATTTAATTGAAATTATTTCACCAAAGCTTAGTAACTATCATCTAGGCTTGATTATTATTAATATTATTATCGAATGATTTTTTTTAGTCTATATATATTTTTTCTGAATCTGGATTCGTCTCTCCAGGCAGAAATAAGAAAATTAGTTACTATAATTACAAGAAAAATTAATTATTATTGCATTAAGATAAAGGCGGAATATTTAGCGTTAATTAATTTGTGTGCAGAATTAAAATTGGTTCAATTATTTCTTTCGTGCCGTATTGCTGCAGTACTGCGCGAGATATGAAAATTCGTCGTTGATCTCCCGCGCAGAGTGGTATACCAACGAAGTCACCGAGTCCTTCCGATGGCTCTCGTAAAACAGTGGACGGAGAGCGAGCGGGAGGGCAGGCCGCGACGCGGTCGGGAGGGAGAAGAAGGGGTAGGGCGTGCAATATTAATCCATTTAACAAACTCATTATCGATGAGATATACCGAGCGTTTACCGTGCGCGGCGGCGGCGCGAACGCACTCCACCTATCCCGAGGGAACCCCGGCTATATTAGCGGCTTGGCACCCCTGCAGCTTGATTTACGGGCGCGCGCTAACGAGCCTCGGTCCGCAACAGCCACGAGAAGGAGGAGGAGGTGGTGGTGGTGGTGATGGTGGTGATGTAGGATCCGATGCAGCAGCGGCACTCGGGCGCGCTACGGTTACGTAGCAACGCGGGGGTCATGGGCGTCGCTGAAAATTTATCCGTCGAGATCCGACGAGGAAGAGAAAGCAGGGAAGAGTGATCCCGACGCGATCGACAGTGGCTCAAAACACTGCTCGACTTCGCGCGGAGTGCAAACAAAGAACGCTGCTTTCGAATGGGTAAAATCGAAGATGATTTTGCCCATGACATAAATGTAAAAAATATTTTATATATATATAATATAAATCTTTTATATGTGTATAACCACGAAATTTTTACATGCGTATTATATTGTCAAACGTCTACAAACGTTTATTTTCTATCAACCGTTAAACCATTAAAAAATAATAAGATACATTCTTAAGGTTGCTAAGCAATTAATTCGTTTGGCATATCCGTTTATCGTTCACCGTAAATTTATAAGGGCACAATGATTTTTTTCATTATTAGCGCGCTTAAATGCATTTCACAGAATGAAATTACATTCGCCCATCGGGGCCCGCGCGAGGCCTACATATATTTATATATTCTTTCATTATCTTGTATCATTCGGACGGCAACTCGCGTCGGACACACCCACGAGGTGTTAACCGTTTCTTGCTCGGCTCAATTAACTGGAATCGATAAGTTTGGCAGAAGATACTCCTTTCCTTCTCTCTTCCGCGATTGCCTCGTTTCACCGAACATATAAATTCCAAAATGAAAAGGAAAACGGTTGATTCTTCCTGTCACAAGCGACACTTACAATCAGGATCCCTTGATACGGTCAAACTTTGCTCGATGTGCAGTGCCACCTCTATGGCGGCGCCCATGACGTCAATATACGACAGAACGGATATGTCGGTTGATGAAAGAACGACGAGTGTTCCTCTCCGACAATATGCCGGTCGACTGGACATCGCGAAACGATCTCAACACACCGGCGGCCCCGGCGGGCTGATTGGATCGTATTTGGTTGGTTAATTAAGGCACCGGCGGCGGCCATTAGCAAACCGCGAAAACGAACAACATTGTTCGGTGCGCACCGTACGTAAATCAGAGCACATCTTGTCTATTCCTTTTTCAGAAGCAGGTCTCTCCGTAGTGTCTCGCGGAAACATAACTTGGTACGTAAAAGACATTGAAGGAATATTATTTCTTATGTGGAGAAAATTTTATAGTAAAAATTACTTAAAACATACAATAATATTAGGATCGTAAGAAGAAATTTTAGAGAATTATATCATAAGTAGTGTAAATACTATGTAATTTGATGGGAAATATAGTAAAAGTTTTCATAATTACTTCCTCATAATTTTTATCATAAAATTTCCTTCGTGTATGAATGTATTTTTTACAACTTTATTTTTCTGAAAAAAGAATAAGACAATCAGAAAATCGTCTTACTCATTATCTCCTGCTGACTTTTATTTTTTGAAAGATGTAAAGCAACAATTTAATTTACTTTAAATCTGTTAAAATGAGGTGATCGCAACATATCAAGAAGAATGTGGCAATGAAGATCTTTAAATTGCGCATATGGTTGGCGATGTAAATAAGAAATAAAATTATATCTCTATTTCACTTTGAAATATCTGATTATTCATATTTGCATGTTTACCCTCGTGATATCGCGCCTGGGCACGAATGACTGGTAAAAATTTATTACACAAAGTCGTTGGAATAATGTTGCGCGAAGTTCTTCTGACGTATCGTGAGACGAATATGGCAACAATACCTCTCGACTCGCATAATTGGCGCTATGGGCGCCCAATAGGGGCCACTTCGCGACGGTGCCGGGAGGGCCGCCGGCGCGGGATGAAGAGATTTACAATGTTCTCGGTCGTAAAATAATCAATAAAATCTGTGCAATGTAAAGAAACAGACGTGCGGCAGTGATTTAGTATGCGGAGCGCCGGGACCCGTCGTTTCTTCTCCTCCTTTTTCTTCTCTCATTCTGTTCAGGGTGGTTTTCTGAGGTTTGTTCTTAAGACCCAACTATATAAAGAGGCGCCTTGAAAAAAAGAAGTTTATACCGAATCGAAAATGTACGAGTGATTTTTTTCTACGATTATATTACTAACAATATACTTAATTGTTTAGTATACTTCGTCAATGATCAAATGACATTATCGCAATTATTGAACAATATAGGACAGTTAATTGATTACAATTAACTGTTACCTACAATTGATTTTGATTTAATTAATTATAATAATATATTAAATAAACAATTAATACCATATAATTTATAAGTACGTTTAGGCGTGAGGCGCAAAAAACGATAAAAATTAGTTAAAAAAATTTATAGCAATTGGTAAATTAAAGTCCTATTGCAAATAATCGATTATGTATTATAATGACTAAACTCTATGCAAATTTTTCAAAGTTCGTTAAAAATCTCATAACCAGGGAATTTTTAACGTTTGATTGAATGGTGTCTCCTGGAAACGCCTATATGACGTTCGGCTTTGACCGCTTGGCGTTTGGCTGCTGCCTTTGGCTGCTAGCTTCAGCTACATACGATATGTGATTGATTGCGTTTTTGCTAAAAAGGGAAATATACACATAGACCGCATGTCGTCGGCGGAAACAAATTAGAAAGGGCTAAGTAGGAGTTGAATGGTCGTTTTGAAAAAGCGCATCGCCTCGTAATCATGCGCTAATTCATCAGCGCGCCCCATTTGCGAGCGTAAGTCACCTAAATGATCCTGTAGCATCACCACGCTGATAATAGGCGTGGCCCCGGCTACTCTGAGCGGTATGTTTCTCAGTTTTACGAGGCGTTAAAGGCACCATGCTGATGACTGATGACGGAATAACGGACAAGTTTTCACAGATGAAACAAAGATGTTCGATAAATTTTGATTTCTACACATCTATTATATTGCTACGAAAGATATTATTAAAAGATCAGTAATATCTATAATGCACAGTGGATCTGTAAAGGAGATACGACATTGTGTTAATATAAAAAAAAAAATTAATTATAGTTCTAATAGCACTTTCTCCAGTTCTCAAGTTTTTTATAAAAACTAAAAAGAGTTCTACAAACCTTAAACTGAAAAAAAAGTTATTGATTTAACTAAATACAACTTAATTAAATTTCTTCAATACAACTATTTGTGTACTTTAGTCAAATACTTAAATTAAAGTTCAATATTTTATGTATTTAAGTTAATTGCATAAATACGTGAACTGAATAAATTTAATCTAATTGAAAAATTTAGTTTTCGCTTCGCGAAATTAACACACCTTCCCTCTAAAATAAAAGAAAACAATAAATATTTAACTTTTAATACCAGTTCCAAAAAGTACTGCTAGAGTTCTACCACTCTGTGTACTAAAAAAAAATTTATTAACGATTTTCTTTTCTTCTACACTAATATTAATATTAAATTTGAATAAAACGTATAGTGCTGAATAGTTATAATAATTCTAGCGACAATTCTCGACAGTCTTTGTATAGTTCTATGTTTTAATATTGTTTTTAAACAGAACTCTGGCAATTAAACATTTGTAAATAATCCTTTATATCTGAAATCAGAACGACACTCGAATTTAACTGTCGTGCTGGGTAGTTTTGACATATCTGGCGATAATTCTCGATAGTTCTCGTATAGCTCTGTGCTTTTTTATTTCTTTTAAACAGAGTTCTATCGTTTAAACGTGTGCACATAATTTTGAATGCCCGAAATCAGCACGACACACGAATTAAACTGTCGTGCTGGATAGTTTTGACATATCTGGCGACAATTCTCGATAGTTCTCGTTTAGTTCTCCACTTTGATATCGTTTTTAAACAGAATTCTGACGTTTAAACGTGTGCGCATAACCCTATATGCCCGAATTCAGCACGACACTCGTATAAAGGTGTCGTGTTGGTGTCGATTGACAATTTTGGCCACAATTCTCGTTGTCTCTCTCTCAATTTTTTGTTTAAAAACTATATCAAAGCACAGAACTATAACGAGAATCTGCTGGAATTGCGATGAATACTCAGTGCGACACGCTTTGCTCAAGTGTTACGCTAATTTCTGGCATTAAGTAATTTTTGAAAAATGCTTAATCGTTGGAGTTTTTTTTTTAATGAATTGTAATGCATAGAACTGTATAAGAGCTATCGAGAATTGTCGGTAGAAATATTAGAATTATTCAGGACAACATTTTTTACTCGAGTGTCGTGCTGATTTCGGACATTAAAATATTATTTAATAATGGTGTCGCCGAAACTCTGTTCAAAAATGATTACAAAGCATCGAACTGTATAAGAACTGCCAGGAATTGTCGCTAGAATTCTCATAAATGCTCAGCACTATAATTTTTGATCGAGTTTAATATTGAAAATATAGGAAAAAAGGAAAATTTTTATTATTACTCATAATGGTAGAACTCTAGTGTGGAATTAAAAATGAAAATATTTATTGCTTTCTTGTATTTTAGTGGTAAAGTTTCGTGTTAACTTTGCGTTACCAAAAAGTTATCACATTTTTAATTTTAATTTTTTTTATATAATATATTGCAGGACTCTTTTTATATTTTTAGAGAACTCGGAACTATTAGAAGTGCTACTAGTGTTCTAATTATTTTTATATATTAACTAAATGTCATGCCAGCTTCATCGATCCATGCACAGTTTGGTATTTTTATTCAATCTAAATATAATTTTCTTAACATGAAAATTGTATCTGATAATTTGTTGTGTGTTGAATTTGCTTATATCGTAATACTTTTTATTTTTATTATTTTAATCTAAGTATTGTTAGGTAAATAAATTAAAAGACAGATTTTTTATATTCAATTATAATTTGTATGACAAGTATTATTTTACTACAGTGCTTGAGCTTAGTTGCCCTTTTCGAGCCGATTCCCGAACGCGCCGCCTCCTATGCCCCCACTACCGCGCGCGGCCTTGATGGCCAAGCCGCCGATCTCGCCCGTACGCTTTGTCTCAGAAGCAGCTCTGTATAAGAAATGGTGCCCTGCACCACAAAATTCATTAAAATTACTTTAAGTAAATAATTTTTGTTTTTATAAACAAAAAAGTACTAACTTTTTTATTACTAATTTATTTTATATGTAGTATAACAATATGTAAAAACATAATATATAAATTAGAATTTTGACAATAGTTTAATTTCCACATCACTTGTGAGGTATTATTATTGATGCTTTTTTTTAAGTGGTTTTCTCAGTAGGCCTAATCCACTAAAAGATGAAATATAATATATAGCTTGGCATTCTTCTAATCTTTTCCTGTCGTTTTTATATATCTTACAATATATAAAATTTTGTTTTCCTGCCAAGCTGTATATTATATTTTATCTTTTAGTGGATTAGGCATACTGAGGAAACCACTTTAAAAAAAACGCATGAATAATAGTTTTCCACCTCACGGGTGATGTGGAAAACTATTGTCAAAATTCTAATTTACATATTACGTTTTTACATATTGTTATACTACATAAAATAAATTAGTAATAAAAAAGTTAGTACTTTTTTGTTTATAAAAACAAAAATTATTTACTTAAAGTAATTTTAATGAATTTTGTGGTGCAGGGCACTATTTCTTATACAGAGCTGCTCCTGAGACAAAGCGTACAGGCGAGATCGGCGGCTCGGCCGTCAAGGCCGCGCGCGGTAGTGGGGGCATAGGAGGCGGCGCGTTCGGGAATCGGCTCGAAAAGGGCAACTAGGCTCAAGCACTGTTTTACTAGAATTTATTGTAACTTCCGCTAGAGTTATGTTATATTATGTAAAAATTTTTATTTCTATTTTTACGATTAATCGAATCACCAGGGCATCTTGAATGTAGGAAGTACCTTAAGTTTCTTGTGGAAAATATAGCGTGATTCGCCCCGGGGTTTGCGGCAGGAGCCAAGTATGGTGATGAATTTACGAGTTTCTTACAAGCAAAGTCTTGCCCTCTTCGTGAACATGTAGCAATAAAGTACGAAGCTAGAGGATATTCGAAACAATCGGTCCGAGGGAAGGCAAGCTCTATATCGGTCTTAAAAACCCCAGATCAAATTTAGGATTGATTTACGAGTAAGTCCCTCGCGTTTTCTTTCGAATAATCACTCTATTTACGGAGATACAAAATCTCGCAAATAAAATCATAAAATTGTTAAAACAGAACGAGATTAAAAATTACTGTACAAAAAATTACTTATACAATTATTTGATTTAGAATTTAGCTTTGAATAAAGGTATAGACTATAACATCGTAGTAAAATTAAAGATGATCTTGAAAAGGATAAAATTCCTGCTATCAAAACTTAATATGAATAGAAAATAATGACAAATTGATTCTCTAAAGATTTGGTGCTTTATTATACATATATACATATTACATTTACATATTACATACACATATGTATTCTTAAAATATTGGCTGAATTAATTTGGTGTATTAATTTTGTTAGCAGCAATATTTTCCAACTGTTTAAAGTTACAAGTTGAGAATATAAAAACTAGTTTTTTATATAGCTATTAATTGATTTTGTTATAAAAATAAAATAATTTAAAATTCCTTAAAAGTGATTGAACAGCTTTTCAGAGACTGCAAAATCGTTATTGTCAGATTATTATTATATATCACAAATTCGTCATTGGCCACAACCGGCGTGAAAATGGCTTTACAATGATAAAGCGAAGCGATAAAAAGTCTCGTCGGAAAGCCTACGCGATTAGATTTTGCAATAAATAGAGGGAAGCAGGAAGTATTTGAGCGGAGACGTGTTATTACGAGCTTGGTGAGAGTGGGAAAAAGGATGTAAGAAGGCGAAGTTAAGAGAGAAAGAGCCGTGGAAAGCTTTTTGCTCGTTTTTGCACGACGAGATTCTCGCTACCGATTGGTCTCCTCATTATGCGGCAATTAAATAACATGGCGCCCGCAGAGGCTCGTTCAATTCGTTCGCTTAGCGCGGCGCTAGTTATCGGATCCGGTATATTGGAAGAGGCTGGCGTTGAAATCTCCTATTACACCTATATATAAGAATATTTCTAGCCGCGCACGATAATAAGGCCTAAGAATATCTTACTTATGTAATAAAAGATCATGATTCATATTAATTTACGCCCGTTCATTAGGCATGAGCAATTTACACGGTTTTCTTTTTTAATTTAAGTCATATATTGATATATTAATATTAATATATAAATTGATATATTAATTGTTATTTATATTAGATGATATTGTTTAATGTTAAAATTTAAAATAATAAATTAAATGACTTTGAAAATAATTTCTCATATAAAAAAAGAAGGAATGTGTAAGAATTGATGAAGAGTAATATTTATCATTTTTCAATCCGTTATATATTATAAAACTTTAATACACAAAAAATAAAATTAAAAGCCTAAAGTAAATGTTTTAGTAACCGAACATGTAAGCAATACAAAAGGTTATTGTATTTTTATAAGAAGTTATGATATAAAGTGAATTAATTAAATATTAACTAAGTATAAAATACAAAACGGATATACAATATATTATATATGAGATGATGCACAAAAGTGTGAAAATATTATAAATTATTTTGAAAATAATAAAAATTAGTAAAAAACTTATAAAAAATTCTTGAATATGAACCAATATTCAAATAATCTAAAATGCTTTGATATTATAAATACTTTGATATTATAAATATTATAAATACTTGTTTTAAAAGCTTATCTTTAACCTATTTTTTATAAAAAAATATTATCTTATTAAATATATAATGTTCCTCAATAAATTAATAAAGATAAAAACCTTCTTAAATAATTTGAAAAATATTAAAATATAAATTCCAACTTAATTATGTAATAAATTTATTTCTTAACGTAAAGTTTTAATATTTATAACATATCTTATCAATATTTTTAAGAATTGAAAAATTACAATTAATTTTAATAGTTAATAATTTTAAAAGGTAATTAAAATTAATAATAATAAATAATTTCCCTATAAGTGTCCAGATATAGAGATATGTTTGATTACTGAAATATTTATCTTATACGAAATTCGTAATCACAACAAGAGTCCAAAGTTATGAATTATTAATTTCTGATGCATTAAACGTCGGATTAGAAAAAGTCGACGTCGCTTGTTTGTACAGAGGATTCTCGCCCTGAAACATTTCGAAATATATTGACATTCCAGCAATCTTGTAATCAAGCGATCTGGAACAATGAGAAATAGCGACTCACTCTATCCCATTTGGCGAGGGCGCGCTCCTTCTCGAATCTAGCGTATTCTCTTTTGTCGTGGATCATCGTGAGGATCTTCCAAATGAGGAGGATCAGGAAACCGATGATGACGGTGCTTATGACGACACCTAGCGCAACACCTACGGGAGAAAGTAAATTCTAGTTCATCTTGATGTATATTTTCTTGCGTGTTTAGTTGTATACGTAAGTGCAACCAACGCGCAAAGATACTATATTATGTAGTTTCCAAATGTTATCGTAAATAATAATTAGAAATTGAAAGGGAGAGAGAAAGACGCGTATTCGTAAAAATAGCCTCAAACAATACTATAAGAACGTTACATAATTTTTTTTTAATATATTGTGCGCTTTATTAATCTCATCTAATTAGTTAATCACACATTTTAAGTGTAACATTTGTTACTTAATTTTATTTAATTTATTTTATTTATCACAAAGCATGTAAGAAAATGTAAATTGGAAATTTTGCGCAGCAGAAGCATATAATATAAAAACGATATATAAGAAGTAATAATTAAGATTAATAATTAAAGAACCAAAAGTTAATATAAGAACATTTACCGAAAACGTTAATTGGCGTTGGGCAGTCTTTTTCTTTCTGAGCTTGAATCTTAAAGATTTTGATATCTCCTCTGGTTCTGTGATATTGATATTTGAAATTAAACGTGCAGCCTTCCTCATCGGCTATTCGACACATATAGGCACCGATTTCCTTGTCTCTTACAGGATCTTCCTTAACTGCGTCGATCTGCGAAGTAATAATGGTACATTTGCGTTGTTCGAAAATTATTAATTGCTCTCGTGCTTGCAAAGTAAATGTTGCGTCAAGGAAATTGCTACTAACGATGTCTATTTCGTTCATGCACAAGTCACACTTCTCATTTTTCGCGAACGGTCCTGTATTGTATGCTATGCACTCCACACAGTCCTTTAGCTCGTCACATTCTGTTGGACATGTCTAAAAAGTGCGTAATATATAAATAACTGCTTTATAAAGTTATAAGATATTTACTAAGAACTTGGGAATGCTCATTATAAATGCACATAAATTGTAATACTTTTTAGTTATACATTAGTCATAAAAATTATATTTAATAAATAGATATAATCAACATTTAAATAATTTAGTATGCATTTAATAATTTGCCTAATTATATTCTTGATCAGAGAATCTTTACAGATAACATAACTTTCAAGTTATGCATAACAATATTAATTCCATGCCTGTATACAGATAATTGATTAGTATAGAAATTTCAATATAAAAACTTGCGTTGTTTTTTTTTAGTTTTATTCTCTTTAGTTTTATTTGTTAGAAGAATATATTCGTCGATTTCTCCCGAGATTAATTTGTTACGCGCAGACACTCACAGGACACTCCTCGCAATATTGCCCGGAATATCGGATATTATTACGCTCGTGGCAGTGACAGCTGCCGCAGATGCATTCGCCACGTCCGCTGCAAATCTCGGCGTTCTCGCCAGACGACGGCGGGATGCATGTGCTGTTGGTGTCCTTGCAGTCGCACGTCTCGCCACCCCATCCCGGCAGGCAATTGCAGGTACCGCATTCGCACTTGCCCCGTCCGCCGCAGACCTTTAAACGGACAAAGAAGAGACGTACAGCGAACGGTAATGGGGTACGTACAAAGGCGTGTAATTTGTCCAACCGCCCTTATAAACGCGGCGCTGCCGCGCTCGCTCCGAGGCAAGATTGCCGTGTAACTTCCGCGCGAATTTGTTAAAAGCAACTATCAAGTGAGAACATGATGGTTACGCGCGATAATAGAGATCTCCTATCCCCGGCTACTCTCTTTCAAGCGTGTAATTTTTATCGTCTTATAAACGGCGACAAACGCTTACATGTGTTTTCGAGCAGACAATGTTAAATTATTTTCTACGGTTATTATATTACTTTCATAGTTACGAGTATAACATTTCTATAATAAAATAAAAGTAATGTTTATTTGACTACATAAGAGAACTGCGACATAGTACTATATCTGTAAGTACTTTTATTAAAATTGCTAAGCACTTTTTATATCTTACATGAAGAGTATTAGAACTTAATCCTCAACTAAGTTGAAATCCTATACGGAAAGAACAACTAGACTTTTTGTCAAAATATTTAAAAATTTAGTTAGATACAGGAAATTATTTTTTGTTAAAAAGTCAAATAATTACATAGGTCGTTCAAGCTGATTTCTAGAATGTCAAACTTTTTAGCATCATGCTTGAACTAGATAATTATTTTTAATACTCCAACAAAAATTTTAGAAATAATTCAACAAAATTATTCTTTCCGTGTGCATATTATGCGATCACGTCGTTATGTCTTTTAGTTTTGCGACATACCTGGCCGCCACTACGTTTGCAAGAGAAATTGTCGCATTCGCAGTATTTCCCATAAAACAATTCTAGCGGATTATTTGGTCGTTTATCGCAATCGCAGACGCCACACTTGCACGTGCCATGGCCGCTGCAGATCTCGGCGGTTTGATTGTCGGGTTTGCAGTCGTTCATCGAGATTGATTTGTCAACACCGACGTCGCTTCCCTTGCACTCGCATTGCTTTCCATAAAAACCGGGATTGCAGGAGCACACGCCACACGCGGATGTACCTTTGTGCTTGCATTCTTTTGCGTTCGGTTGATATCCCTGTGTCGCAAATTACAGTGTAAAATTTAGTACAAAGAGACATTATGCGAATTTGATTGTTCGTACAAAAACGCATAATGCATTTAATTGTATATTTTTTAATATTACGCGTAAGCTGAACTTGTGTTAATTAAAGAGTTTCTTAATCTAAACTAGCTTTTAGCATATTTACCGGGTGTCCAGGTTTCTCACAAGGGCAGTCGCATATAATTTCCACATCAATAGTCAGACTCTCGTTCAGACCTCTAGGCTTGATCTGCATAGTTTGGTACCAATCCTTGGGATCTTTGGGACATTCTACAACCTGGTATATCAATCGAGCCATGCTGAATCATATCACTATGATATTAATAAAAATATTTGTAATTTAAATATTAAACCGTTATTTATTTACACACCTTAAGCACAATTTCAAACTCAATAATATTGCCTACGCGAAGTCCCCCGCATTCCTGACGTTCCAGCAATTCCCCCGTTTTGTTCAAGCATCGGGAGAAATATTTAACGTCTATCATCTTCGGCGCTGTATCGATCAGTGTCACAAAGTCCACTATTTTCTGTAAATTATCTACAGTATATTATATCAATTATATCAATCTAATCATTATATACAGTGAGATATAAAATAAGTTCTGAAATTCTGAAATAAACTGAAATTATCAAAAAATCTTTCTTAATTGTTAATTAAATTTTCTATTAATTTATCGCGATTATAACGTAAATTGCAATGTAAAAAGATAATTTATGTAAATTATTAATTATACAGGATGCACCAAAATTTGCGTAACGAAATACTACAATAAGAGAAACCGAATAAAATTGAGGAAAATAATTACTTGTAAATTTTTATTTCAAATAGTGATTTTTGAGATATAGGTAAACTGGTTAGTCACAAACTATATTTAGACAATTAAATGTCGCGCAAAGTATTTGTAATAAATAACAGGCATTTAGATAAACACAATCTTTAATTGATATCTTTATTTAACCTTTTAATTCAAAAATTCCACAAAAAATACTGAAATGAAAATCTACAAACAACTATTTTACTCTACAAATTATTATTTTACCTAATGTTTCGAATAATTTCTTGGCATATATTTGAATTCACGAATTTTATATATATTATTATTTATAACAAATGTGATTACCTCGTATTCATTTCTCACTAAGGCGACAACATTCTGCGAATTATTTTCTAGCGTTCCGGTTGAGGATCCACTAATACTACGACTTAATCGTTGATAAGTCGCACTTTTGTGATCAGGAACAGCAAAAATAATATTCATATTATGTTCGCGCGCTTTTTTGTTAATCTAAACGAATAAAAAATTTTTTTAATGATTACATTCATGGTACATATGAATAATTGTCGAAGAATGAAAATAAACTCGGTAGTAAATACTCTTGTCTTCACCTGAGAAATTGAAGGATAATCCTGCAGAAGAGAATGAGTGTAGAATCCCTTTTCGTCCAAATGACACTTGCAATCATTAGGCTCTACTATTCCTGCAAGCTGAGAAGTCGTTTAAATTTTTCATCTTAAAGTTGCTATTTTTAATTAGCTACATGGAAAGAATGATTTTGCTTATGTATCTGAAAAAAGTTGATCTCTCTCTCTCTCTCTCTCTCTCTCTCTCTCTCTCTCTCTCTCTCTCTCTCTCTCTTTCTCTCTCTCTCTCTACCCGTCTCTCCCGGTCTCTCCCAGTCTCTCCCCGTCTTTTCCGGTCTCTCCCCGTCTCTTCCGTCTCTCCCGGTCTCTTCCGTCTCTCCCCGTCTCTCCCCGTCTCTCCCGGTCTCTCCCCGTCTCTCCCGGTCTCTATCCGTCTTTCCCCGTCTATCCCGGTCTCTCCCGTCTCTCCCCGTTTCTCCTCATCTCTCTCCGTCTTTCCCGGTCTCTCCCCGTTTATCCCGGTCTCTCCCCGTCTCTCCCGGTCTCTCTCAATCTCTCCCCGTTTCTTCCCGCCTCCCCCGTCTTTCCCGGTCTCTCCCCGTCTCATCCGGTCTCTCCCCGTCTCTCCCGATCTCTCCCCGTCTCTCCCCGTCTCTCCCGATCTCTATCCGTCTCTTCCGTTTCTCCCCGTCTCTCCCGGTCTCTCCCCGTCTCTCCCCGTCTCTCCCCGTCTCTCCCGGTCTCTCCCCGTCTCTCCCGGTCTCTATCCGTCTTTCCCCGTCTATCCCGGTCTCTCCCGTCTCTCCCGGTCATTACTGGTAGATATGGGAGAAACGCAATTGAATAAATTGCAAGTAGCACAGAATCGGGCTATGCGAGTAATATTACAATGTAATAGATACACCAAAATAGAACACATGTTACAAGCGTTGCAGTTTATGTCTATAAAACAGAGACTACACTATAATGTATGTATATTTATATTTAAGATTTTACATAACTTGGCGCCAAATTACTTAAGGGATAGACTAGAAGTAATTAGTAATGAAAATGGACGAAAAACAAGACAGGAAGGGACTATCGCAATAAAATTCGTTAGAAGTTTAAAGTGCGTAAAAAAAGCGTGTGTTACAAGGGCGTAAAATTATATAATACCTTGCCAGCAAAAATTAGAAGTTGTAAAAGAATTGATGTATTTAAACGGATGTTAAAGAAGGATGTATGTAAATCTATGTAAAACATAATAGCTGAGAAAGCTAAATAAACTTCAATCAATCAATCAATCTCTCTCTCCCTTCTCCTCTCTCTCGCTCTTTTTTCTAAACAAATCTGAAGATAATTTTATTGAATCCTTAAAATAATTATGTTGGACATTTATGATTAGAATGTAACTTAGATAATAAAATTTTTTGTATAACTGTTTGTCATGCTCGAATTTTTTATATAATTATTTTAATACTCTAACAAAATTACTTTTTGATGTCTATCTAATTAAATTTGTATTTAAATACTTCAATAAAACTGTTTGTTCTTTGTACAAATTATCGATTTATTTCAAAGTTGCGACCCGTGTTTCGCCTGGTTCACGTACTTTACCATCCCCAGCGATGTGGAAGATTGCGTCAGTTGAGAATACAATAAGATGACGTGCTTTTTGGCGCCAGCCGATTTCCTTTGTGCATACTATGACCTGCATCATCGCGTCGAGTCCACCTTCGGGACCATCCAGATTACCCGACACCGGCGCCGCTTGTACCTGATCCTGATTTGTTAAGAATATTTGTACTTCAACAACTCATTAAAATTAATTGAAATAAAATCCTCAAGAATAAGATGATAAAATAAAATTCTACAGAAGATATGAAATGTGTATTCCATATTTATCAAATCATGACTTTGGAAGTAGTTCAAGCTTCTTTATTATTCTTATTATTTTAAACTATATATTTCAAAAAAATATTTTTTTATTTATCTCTTAACACATGTCGAATGTATAACCATGAGAATTACCTCAAATAAAACAACGTTTTCCGTAAGTGGCATTTGATTTTTATAATCATAAGGAGGTGCACACGGTTTTCCAGTTTTTAAAGTGCAGGGAGACTGTAATCTGAAGCAAACGATCGAATTATAAATCTCTTATCAGTATGATCTTATTTAGTTGTAATTAATTTTAGTAATTATTTTGATTATTTAATTAATCGAAACATCTGTTTCAAATATTCATGTAACGAATATAATTACTTGTCGGGTTGTGTGTTAGTCATCGGTAAAATGACCTTATCTACAAAACTTCCAAAGCCGATACGGAAATTCGACGTAAGCTTTTGCATGGCTTCGGCCAGTTGTAGACCAAGTTTCGATAATTTGTCTCTGTAAGGCTCCATAGACGCTGATAGATCCATAAGGTAATACAAATCCACAGGATAATCCTCTGCCTGACTGTACTTCATAGTTACTCGATAGTCCTCTCCTATAAATAATTTATTCAAATTTTTTATTCTTAAATTTTATAATTTATTTGAATTATGTGATCAAATAAGTACACCTTACACACACAAAGAAATATTATATTAAGAATATAGTATTTATAATTTACAGTTATTATATTTTGTTACAAATGTATACTTAAGGTTTTATATGTTTTTATTAATAACAATAATGATTTCTAATAGAATTTTGTATTTCAATATGTAAATTGAAAGTCTGTGCATATATTTTTGCTCTACATCTATTTATATTATAATATGAGAATACATTAATATTACATATAATGCAAAGAAATTTGCCATATAATTATTGAAATATATAATCTGTATGAACTGAATTGAATGAAAAATTAAATATTGGTAAAATTTTTTTCTCTCACCTGGTCTAAGACGTAAATGTATCCTTTGAGGTTGAACTTGGACGGGATCTTTACCTTTGATCGAGGATAACTGTCGATTTTCCATAACATGCATTGTATTCTCGTGATGTATCACAGCCCATGATTGACACCAAAGTTTGCCTTCTTTTAAATAAGTTTGTTTGGACACGCAACGCAATAGAGGAGCTTTACTCTGTTCAGAATTCTGATAACATCGTGAACGAAAAAATTAATTATTATTTAGTTATAATTTAAAACAAATTTTTATATATGTATATTCAGTGTCCAACGAAAGGTGAAATAAAAATAGAATAAAAAAAATTTACATTTTGTTAACGTTTATTATTGAGTATTACTTAAGAATCTTGAAGTCCAGTATTGTTTTTTTATAACGTATAAAAAATTTTATGACACTGAACGGATAATTATATGTCGAATAATAAACTTTCAGTGAATACAAGTAGAAATTTGTTTATAAGAAAGTGAATATAAATCTGGAAAACATTTCGACATTTTTGTAATTAGTATTAAAATTATTTTTAAATTTAATATAAAATTATACATTTTATTTTTACATTTTATGTAAAAAATTTTTACATTTTGAAGGTAAATTTTTTTCTTACAAGATTACAAATACATTACTTTTGTTCTATTGCATAAATATAATTGTGAAATTATTGTAAGCATTTGATAATCAACAATAATGATATCACAATTTATTTTATTTCTATTATTATGTTTTAATGTATATCCATTTTTATTTGTAAAATTTGTTTTGTAGATTTTACATCGGTTTAACCGCGAAGGAAATACATCTCAATTTATTTATATTTCTGACACATTTTAAATTATTGTTTTATTATTACATCTAATATCTTATAATAAAATTTATAAATCTGAATTATAATATTTAAATTAATAAAAAAATCGATTTTTTTTCAACCTTAATAAGTTACAGCTAAGTTATTTATTTATTATAACGTAAAATTCTCAGAAGCAAATAAACCTCTAATTTTTTTCACAAAACACATTCAACAGCCTCTATGTTCTATTCAGCTGGGTGCGAGCCATTCTTTCCTCTCTTCTTATTTAGATATTAGAGCACTGATAGATGAGAAAAAACGTTTTTTTTCTCTCTCTCTTGAACTAGACGCGCACGAGTTATGAAAAACACTCATGCGGTACGATCGCGTGAGTTCACTCGTATGAATCACCGTCGGTGAGACGCGCGAATCGCGTCGTCGGTGAACGGGCCCCGTAGTCGCAGGTGCGCGCTTCTTCTGATGTCATCTTGCTCGCTCTATATCTTTCTCTCTCACCGCATATCATCTCTAGCTCTGACTATAAATGCTCGTTAACGCTTATAAATATTCATTACCTTCATGGAGCACCAGGCGCATCGTGGCGTTTGCAGGCAGCTCGCGCAGGTCTGCCGTGCCTCGCAGAGGTTCTCCCGGTCGCGGTGTTGCGAGGACGTCGCCACGTAGAGACGCGCGAGGAGGAGGAAGACGATGATTGTCGTCCACCGTGATGCCATCCCGGCGTTTTCTACCGACTGACTTTTGACCGGGCGCGAGCCGCGGCCCGAACGCACGCTATCCAAGAGGATACTGCGGCATCCGCGCGGAAATGACTCCGAGATTAAATCCATCGCGGTAATGCGCGCGATTAGGTAATCATTTCGTCGAACCTTCGGCAAGGTTCTCCTTCTTAGAATCGATCATCGGGGTTCACCGAGATACGGAACGTTCATCGGAGTGACGACGTGAATTTAATTTAATCGCGATTTAATTGAGAACTTTGCGCTTGGTTACATGTGAGTGTCTTGTACGAGAAATAAATGAATGATGTATGATGATGTTTAATAAGCGTGGTCGTAAAATGAGTCAGTTCGAGTCTATCGGAATAAAAACAGAGAGATGAAGGAAGGCTTGCGTGTGCAAGTGGAAGAAAATGATGTATTATTAGCAGCATTAGTTAACAACAATCTAATTAAAAATTATCTTATTTATTTCATAATAATATTTTGATGAAACGAATTAAGTACGTTTTATTAAGATTAGAGCATGTATTTGCTTTATTAATATTGTTAGTGAATTAACAAAATTATTTTTAATTAGACTGTTGTTAGCTATTAATACATTATTTTCTTTCAGAATTCATGCACAGAAAGAAAGATTTCTTTAGATTTAATAAACAATTTTATTTGACTATTCCACAGCATATATTTCTTTGGTTTTAATAAATTTTATTAAATCTAAAGGAAATTTATTAAAACCAAAGAAATGTATGCTTTGGAATAGTCGAACAAAATTGTTTATTAAATTTGAAGAAATCTTTCTGTGTACAGAATTACCGCTGAACTAGACATTTGCATTTTAGTATTTATAAACAGTCAAGGCCACGTATGTACAATACATGAGGCATAAAGTATCAGCAAACAGCTGAGCGAAATCAGTTACCATTTCAATTCGTAAATATGAAAGAGAAATATGAAACAGTCTGTAATTCTAAAGCTAAATCAAGTGCAACAAATACGAACTTTATTATTCTTGCGCTCTCAATTTAAAATAAGTATTGTGTATCAAATATTACGCATTCATGCAAGTAATGCAAGTTAAGATCATGAAATATATTTCTATTATTATAAAAACATTGTTTATAGAGTATAAAGTGTCATTCTAGTTTTTTATAACAATTTATTTAATCTTATTTCTGTCAGAAAAATACAAAAAATTGGTTATTTTTACTTAACATGAATATATATATTTAAAACTTTAAAAAGATCAATCTATTGTTTCAGCAATAAATTATTAGTATGCAAATTAATGAATTTTCTTAATAGCGCGCAAAGAGAAATAAATTTAGCGACAAAAAGCGCATAGCCTGGCACCATCTAGCGTTGTAGTAAAGAATTATCGGCGTTTAACTTTATTAAGTTTTTGATAGATGGCATTTATTTTGAGAGAAAAATAAAATTTGAAAGTGTTTCTTTCTAAATATTCTCAAAATTCGCAAGTATTCATAAAACGTCTGTAGTTATGCGACATTCTATCTGTATACTCAAAATATAATAAATATGTAATTAGAATATTGGAGAGAAAAACATGAAAAGTATAAAAAATTAATTCACAAAGAATAAATCAAACGTTTACACTTTAATCTTTTCTTTTTGGACACTTTACCACACATTTTATGTCACGATATATTTAATACACAATAAATCGATGAATACTTTTGTCAATTATATATGCCAAAGCAGACTATAATTCCAACGAAATCTTATAGCATTTTATCTATGCAGCTTTCTTTACACTATCAAAATTTCGCGAAGTTCTCTGAATAAATCTCCCTATGATATATTTCTCCAGCAAGTTTTAATTTTCGCTGAAACACACACGAGAATGTATATATATTTCGCGTTTTCGGAATTCCCGCTTTAAAGTTCTCAAACTCGTCGAGCGACCCCATTAACCACTTCCATGAACGGGAACTGTCGCCGACGAATCTCAATTGCGTACACTCCTCAAAAAGAGACCCGTAATCTTTCGTCACTCATATGTAGTACGTGACGTGAAGAGGTGTATGCTCTCGTCTGGTTTCTCCGCCTCCGACGAGTTTGACAGATGACTGACCGTCGGCGTCTGACGAGTTTGACGAAGTGAGAACCGTAAGGAAGCCGTGAGCCGACATGGAGGCAGTGCCGAGATTGCCGATGATATGGTTCCAGCTAAAAGTCAGTCCGGAACCGACCACATTTGGGCCGAAGCTCAAACAGGTAACGCAAAACCCGTTTTGTGCGAGTTTATCTCTTTTTCTCCTTTTATATATCTAATTAGTCAATCCTTTTGCGCCGTTCGCTATCGCACATCCGTTGTTTGCGCGGAATGTTGAAACGTGATAAGGGCAACTTGTCACCACGTCGTTCTTTCTTGGACATCTTTGCGTCTTTGCTTTCCTTGTGTGTATCATTTTCTTTTTTTTTTCTTACAGTACATAAAAGATTTTTACAATGAAGACCCGGAGTCGTACAACAATGAAATACATCAGTTGGAAAGCTTACGCTCTATGGCAGTTAGACCACCAGTTGATATGGCTGGGTGTGCACTGTTAAAAAAATATTATTGCCAGTTATATTTCCTTCACAACAGATTTCCCATGTACAAGGAAGACGCTGCCGCTGTCACATTTACATGGTATGAAATCCCTCTGTTATACTTCGTATTATCTATTATGTATATTTTATTATTTTATATTCTAATAATCTAATGTGGTGAATTATAGCTCCAGATTTGTTGTTAAACTATACAATGTTATTTTAGGAGAGATGCCTATGCAAATCTGGTGTGTTCATTGGGTAGCATTCGTTTTGAGATGGTATCAATTTTGTACAATATCGGAGCAATGCACAGCCAGTTGGGTGCACGGACCGAACGAAACAGCGCAGATGGAATGAAAATGGCGTGTACTCATTTTCAATGCGCAGCATGGGCTTTTGAACACTTAAAGAACAGTTTTCCTCAGCCTGGTATTGATCTGTCACCGGAATTGATGACATTTATGCATCAGCTCTCCCTGGCGCAAGCTCAAGAATGCATATTGGAGAAGAGCATGCTGGACAATCGTAAGCCGACAATTGTAGGTATGTTTCATCAGTTGTCAATTTCATAAATCAATCACTATATTGTTAACGATTTAGTTTGGTCTGTTATTATACAAGATATATGTATTATGCAGCAAAAGTTGCAAAGCAAATAGTAGATTACTTTATCATGGCCCTAACTACATTGGAGCAAGGAGGAGTCGAAGATATCGGAACTATATCTGATATTGTGGGTAATAAAATTTACAAGGTGAGTCAAATTATAATACTTGAATATTTACCGAAATTCCTCCAAAGTAACTTTATTCTATGTAATTGTTAGTCAAATTCTGTATTGAAAGGACTTTGAAAAAGGACTTGGAATGTCTATATATTCTAGTTAATTAACTAATAAAATACATGTTTATCTAGTGTTTATCAGTTCTTAATAGCATTATACGCATGTGATTTAAATTTTTGGGGGCTTAAATCTATTCATATTATATACTTGAATTACTTTATAAATTTTATTTTATGAACTAGTATTCCCTCTTAATGACTCTTAATGACTCTTAATGACTTTATTATTATCGTATAATATATGATAAGAAAAGCTGCGCAACCACATTATAACGATAACGAAATTGTCGTTGACAGTTATAAGAGAATAGTCTGCTGGAGTATTACTTTTTTTTAGAGAAATAAAATTAAGCAATTAAATTTTTTACAGAGCTGGAAACGCTACGTCAAATTCAAAAAGGCGTATCATATGGCTGTTACGTATCTTTACCAAGGTCTTGCTGCAGAAGAACAAAGGAAAATGGGAGAGCGAGTAGCTTTTTATAATGCTGCGTTAGCATCCCTTAACGAGGCACACACAATCTACGATTTTGCAAACGTTAAAGAAGAGAAAGCCGCAGTGGAAGAATCGCTCACGTTTACCAACGATGTGATTGAAGGCAAGAGAAAAGCCGCTAAAAGCGAGAATGATTTTATCTATCACGAAGAAGTGCCTGAAAAAGAGAGCCTTCCTACAGTGAAAGGCGCGTCCTTAGTTAAAGGAATACCATTTAACATAAATGATCCCGAGGTATCGGGACAAGATATATTTGCAAGGTAATTACATTTTACATACATTTTACATACAATTTTATGTTTAACGTTTGTTTTTTTTATAATATTCAATTTGATTATTATTGAATTAAGAGATTATAAATGATACAATTATTTTCTTCTCTGTTAATAATTTTTTCTTGTGCAAAATATTATTTATGGTTTTTTCTTTTTATGAGAATTTAATATTTAATATTATTTCACAGATTTGTTCCTATGAAAGTACACGAAGCCAATTCCCTTTATTCGGAAGAAAAAGCCAAAATATTACGTTTTATTGGAGCAAAAATTGACGAAAAAGACCAATATCTTAACACTTATCTTACTTCCTTGAAGCTAGAACATATGAATTTATGGGATCCCGATACACAGACTTCAGGGGAATGGGAAGTTTTACCTCTCCCGGAAGAATTACTCGAACGTTGTGCTGCGCTTAATGCAAAACAACATGTCATTCAGGATTTAGTAGATATTATGGGAAAATTATCTGAAACAAGTCAAGATGTTGAGAAAGTATTAAAAGAAATATTAAAATATCTGATGGAGGAGGAACAAAAGTATGAATTAATCATTTTTTGCTTTTGTTAAAAGTTTTAACCATCTGTTGTTATTGATATTTAATAGTAGTTGAAAACTATCATTGATGAATTTAATTTTTTATTTAGGGAAAAACAATACCAAGAAACAGTAGGTAAAAGACCACCATCGATAGTAGCAACGGATTTAACGAGAGAAGCTAAGAAGTATGAAGAAGCACACAATAAGGCTTCTGAGAGTAATCAAGCTCTCCATAAAGCGATAACAATGCATGTAAAAAATTTAAAAATTCTTGCGCAACCACTGGCTGATTTAATGGCTCAGATCCCTTCACCAAACACGCACCTTGCAGGTAATGTTTATATAAATTTTTTTGCACAACTATATATATATATATATATGTAATGTATAAATAAAAATGCTATAAAAATAATTTTATTAAATTTAGTAACTTGTTAAATTTGAGTTTAATATATATATCTATTTTTTATGTTTTTAGAAGGTTCCGAAAAATCACAAACTAAAGAAATAGAAAAAATGCATACTAAAGAATTAAAACGTGTATTAAACAAAGTAGACGAGATGCGAATGCAGAGACTTGATCTGCTTACCAAATTACGAGATCAAATTGTCCAAGACGATCTGACACGCTTACTAGTCACGGTCACGTCTGAATCTGTTTCTCTGGATCGTTTATTTTCAGATCAACTTAGCAAACATCAGAGTTTGGTTAGTAAAATATTTCACCTGAATTATTTCATATCTTTTAAAGTGTAAAAATTGAATAAAATAATTTATAACATTGGAGGTTTGCAGGTGAACTTGATAGAACAAAATCTCGCCGCACAAGATAACATATTAGCAGCTTTAACGGATGCATACGCACAGACTGCCAATGTACGTAAGAATGTGGAAGAAGTATTGAAACGTAGAGAAATGATGATATCTTCTTTAATCAATTCTTACGACGCGTACGAGGATTTGCTAGCTAAGTCGAGCAAGGGTTTAGAATTTTACAGGAAATTAGAAATAAATGTTTCAAAGTTGCTGCAGCGAGTTAAAAGCACATGTAAAGTGCAAGAAGAGGAGCGAGAGCAGATACTCGCGCAGGACGGTAAGAACACATACGAGAAGACCGACACGACAATATCATCGTCTTACGATCAACAACCACGTCCTCGATCTGGTAACGGCTTAAAGCTGAAGGATTATTTGAATAATAGAGTTGAAAGTACCACCGGTTATCAAAATCCATATTACAATTTGTACAAAGGACATGTCCCTCCGATGCCAGTTGATTCGAAATCATTGGCAACCGACATGGGAAACAAGAATGTAATTCAGTCTCCGAGTACAATACCTGTATCGGAAATTCCGTCCTCGGCTGCAAAGTCATCGCAACATTACTATTCTGCCACGTCATATACCGATTACAGAACGAGTTCTCCATATCCGTATGCTACACAGACTTACTACGAAAATCCGGTTGCTAATAGCATCTTAAATCAGAGCTACTTGCCGACAACTACGAGCACTACGAGCGTCTATCAGCAGTCAACTCTATCTACGCCAACTGCAGGCGCATCTAATTCGAGCGCGCAATACCCCGCCAGTTCCTACCTATCTAATGGACAGACTCTATCCACATCTATTGGACAAGACAAATTCCATGACGTCTCTTCAAACTATAATACTGCTATTTCTAATACTGCTTTGCAGTATGATGCTTATCAGTCTCCAACGGGTTATAATAGCTATAATGTTGCAACACCGTATATTCCCAATCAAGAAAATGTTTCTGTTAAGAGCGGAACCGCCGAGTCAACATCTACGCACGTTCAGTCAGTAGCGCAAATACCCGTTTCTACGATCGGAGCTGCGGCAGCGAGCAACACCACATCGATAGATAATCAAGGACAAGCTTCTTACGGCATCATGCAACAAGTACAACAATATGATAATCAACAAAAGATTTTGAATCAAGAGATGTTTCACGGTGGTCAAAACGCTGCTAGATCGTCTCAACAAACTATGCCAACGAAGGATAGTACGTTGACGCAGAATTACTCACTCCCTCAGACTGCCCACTCCGATATCACATATCCGCAAAACTACCAGAGTACGACGTATTATAATCCAGCGGAGATGCAAGCTCGAATCCCTTTTACTCAGGCCACATACGATACAGCTGTCGTTTCTCCGACGCAATATATGCAATCGCAGCAACCGAGTACGAGCAATCAGTCTGCACATTCCGTACCGTTAACAAATGAAACTTCAGTATCGTATTCTTCGAATTTACATGGCGTTAATCCTGTTCAATACTCACAGCAGACTGGTACGGAACAAAATGCACAGAATTACACGGATAAAACGTACGCTGCGTACGGCACACAGATACAAATAAATGCTGTCGCCTCGAATTATGCAAGTACTTATCAGAATTATCAGCATGGTGCTACTACGAGTGGTACGCCGTACGACCAGACTATACTACCAGGGGACCACGCATCCAACACATATGCTTACATAAACAACTCGAATAATTCAGAAATAATACAAAGCCACGCGAAACCGACGACGACAGTGCCGAGTTACTCACCATCCTATCAATATTCACAACAAGTTCCTTACTCGGGATACATGCAATATCCAAATTATTCACAGGATCAAAATTATGCCTACATGCAGAGCACGCACGGAACGAATACAATGGCGTACACATATAATCCTGCGCAGGGCTATACCTACGCTCAATCTAATCCCCAAGATACACAGACTTCTCAAACATTGGAGGCAACGGTTTCGGTAACGTCCTCCGATGTCACGATTAGTGGCATTTATCCGCAGGAAACAAACGCGAGATACACGAACGCGGGCAATAATGCCGTAGTCAGTCAAACGCCATCCTCGCAATACAGTCAAGCTTATCAAACTCAAACAGGAAATGATACGTACTATACCACACCTTATGGTCTTCAAATGCAGGGTCAAGGTACTTAATAAAACCTTAATGTTGTCATTATGGACTTTTTAAATTTTTTTAAAGATAAGATGCTTAAAGAATTATTTCAATGCTATTTTGTTTCAGCTGGTTCCGTAACAAGACCTGAAAATTACACTAATTACAATCAAACGTACATGCAGGCCGTCAATAATGGAACGAATACAACGACAAGTGCTAATCCGATGAAACTCACGACCAAGTCCGAAGAACCGAAGTCGAATGTCGATCTTCTCTCCGACCTAGACATTACTATAAACCATGCGCCTCTTGTGCCAGAAGTGCGGCCTCTTTCGACCGTCCAGAAGAAAGAAGAGCCGACAACAAGCGATACTGCAGAAAATAATAAGACAGAGAAGAGCGAACAAGACAAATCCTCTAAAATTGAACAAGAAGGCGCAGCTTCCATAGAAGATAAAAGTGATCATGAAAATTTACAAATTGTATGGGATACATGGTACAATGACGTCCAACCGAAAAAAGATCCTCTAGGAGAACCAGCAGCATTACAAAAATTTATTAATGACGTTGAGAAATATGAAAAATTTGTAGATAGTTTACTCGTAAAAACTTTAAGTGGAGCAACGAATCTTGATATCAAGTGGAAAGAAGTTCAAGACTTTGAAGTAGGTTTAAAATAAGTTTTATTAATATTTTACTAGCTGTTTCTCTCTTATAATTAAATGAGAAATATATTTTTTTTAATATATAAGTATGTTTGAGTTTATAAGTTTTTTTCTCTCTTTTATTTAGGAACGAGAAAATGGAAAACAATCAAGTACTGTAGCGTTAGCTCACTCGTCTGAAAATCGAACAATTGATTGTATTCCCTACGACACGACACGGGTGCAAATATCGTCATCGGATGTTTCCTCGTACATAAACGCGTCTCACATCATGGAAATCACGCAGTGGATACCTACAGCATTTATTGTAACTCAAACACCTTTAACGGATAAATTAGATGTTTTTTGGACGATGGTTTGGGAACAAGAAAGTGAAGTTATTGCATGCTTAGCATCTGATACTCAGGTTTGTATATATAGAAATAATTTATATTTCTGTAATGATTAAGAGATTAAAAAAGGCTCTGTATTAAAATTATTCACATACGTTATATTGTATTCTTTCATTATATTTTTCTAAATTTGCATATTGTTTCTAATAATATAAAATTTCTTTATAGTTGAATGGAGAATTATATTGGCCCTTAAGTGAGGAAGATAACTTAGACGTAGGAAATTTTACTGTTTTGTTAAAGAAGATCGTTAATCATACAACCTATATTCAAAGAACTCTTTCTATTCAACATAATAAAAAAAAGACTGAGAGAGTTATTATACACATGCAATTTCTTGTGTGGCCTTCAAAGTAAGTTAACTTTGTAATTTAAATATTTAAAAAATACGATACATATAATGGTTAATGCATATTATTTTTTCAGTGGTTTTCCGAGTAGTCCTGGCGCTATACTTGCATTTTCAAGCGACGTGATGACAGAGCAGGCATTAAGACGTTGTTCTCCTAAACCTGTAATTGTACACTGTTTAGACGGCGGTTCATTGAGCAGTCTGTTTTTAGTAGCCGCAGCGACTGTGTGTCATATACGGGCTGCTTGTGGCATAGTAGATGTACCGCTGGTTTTTAAAGGCCTTGCAAAATGTCGCAAACAAGTCGTAAATAAGGAATCATTGTTATTTGCATACAGACTTGTATTGTACCATGCTCAGGATATCTTAATGAAACGTAAGAGAAATAGGTTTTCTTTTTTTAAATTAAATATTATTTCAATGATATGGAAGATATTGTTTTATCTTAGGTGGCATTTTGTCATCTACACGGGCTACATTTGAGAATTTGGATGGATTCAAAGGGAACAAGGAGAAAACATCGCGTAAGTTACAGTGCCATCCTTCAGATGATTTTCTTCATAATCTCGGCGTGGGAATGCAGCGTCCTGATTCCGAGCAACCAGGTATACAATTTAGAAAAATATTAATTTGTAATATAAGTTTTAAGCGAACAATTTTTCGAGCATTAGTTATTTCAATTTTTTATAGACTTTTCCGTTTTTTTATTTTTAGGAAAAACACAAACAATTTTAACGAGCGATAGCACGCCGACTAAAAGTTTATCGTCACAAGAAAAATCCAACGGCAGAGTTATTGATCCTTTGAGCCAATTGGATCCTCTGTGGTCCATCAGAAGATAATTACACAACGCTAGGAATATAAATTCCATTGTGCAGCTTTAAACAATTATTTAAACGAAATAGGCATTCCTATCTTTGTTAAAGTGATTGATACAAATATCGATACAAATAGGGAGAATTTTTAAGATAGCTTGTATAAATAATGTTATAATATGGAATTAAAGAATAATGATGCATCTAAATTAGCTTTGAAATAAAAGACATTTATTCAAATATTTGTGCTAATCCTTAAGTTTTAACAGTTTTACTGTCTGTTAAATATATAGAATAAAAAATATAAAACACATGCTTTCTATTTGTATTCATTTTTCAAGTTTATACATTTTAATTGGCCTAAACAATGCAATCTAATCGCATTGTTTTATTTATATTTCGATATATTTAGGCTGCAATGTATGATTAATTAGATAAATATAACATAACTTGTATTAGCGCTTCAATATAATTAACTTAAGTATTTTTGACTATATTCCTATTTCCACATGAAATGATTATAATATAATATAAACTTTATGATATATTCATTTCGAACATAATTAACTCGCAATTAACGAAGATATTTTAGATAATATAATTATTCGATAATATATAGCGCATTGATCGCGAAATATTTCTTATAAAGAGAAAAATTCTCTTTTATATTTAAAGCATAGGCATATATGCTAATGTTCGTAAACAAATGCAGTATTCTAATAGTCATGTTACTCACAGTATTATGTATGACAATTTTTAAGGACGCTGCCGAAATACGTGCTAAACGTATATCTTTCAAAATTCTAATAAATTGCATATTTATACTATTTTTTTATCTTGACATTTCATTTATAAAATTTTCAATTACAATGCGATGAGTAATAATACATGTGTATGTATTAATTTCTGCAGTGAGAAACTGTCACGAAACTTATACATAATTTAATGTCAATATCAAAAGTTTTATGACATCATGGCAATAGATTTTTGTCCATTCAAATCTCAGTATTAGAGTACTTTAAGCCCCTCTATTTCGTAAATCTTTCACTTTATAAATTCGTACAAGCCAATGTTCCGTCGTGTACGCTTCTTCCAATGTATTTAATTCAAAATCTTTATTTCCAATCTCCATGTTTCTTACTCTGTCATATCCTGAAGGTTTGCCTGTTTAAAAAGTTTAATGATATAATAATAAATTTAATGATAAATTATAAAACTGGCTTATAAACTACAGTTTTAATCAAACATAGAGTCTTACCGCCTTCAGTATAGACTTGGCCAAATCTATAGTAACACATTTTGTACATGAGACAATTGAGCAAAATTGGAGATCCCTCTTTATCCACTCGAAATTCGCCTGCAGAGTTATAATAATCCCACTCGGTTATGGACTTTCCTTTTTCCGTACTGCCGCCAATGCGCACCATCCATAGGAACTTGTTTATGTCTAATTAAAATACATAATAATAATTAGTATTAATGTTAATAATTTTAAATAACATAATCTGTAAGAATTTGTTAAATAAATCTAAACAATTAGTTTTTATCTGTCCATTATAATAATCTAAATATGAACTAGAGAAATAACACATAAAAACGATCAATTCGTAATCGATAGATTCTGAGTTTAATCCTGATTCTCCCGCATATGCTTTTGATTACAAATAAAGGAGAAAAATTAATTGTCTCACATTGGAAACAATAAATTATTAAAATGTGGAAACAATAAATAAGAAAATATTGAAATAACTTGAAATAAATAGTTTTGTTAGATTATATTTACCATCTGATGAGTAGCCGGTGAGTCCTCCAAAAATCACAAGAACATAGCTGACATCTAACTCTCTCATAATTTCGTAAGCCTTTTCCTCGGAACTTGCCATTGCCTGGCCGACTCTTGATATGTGCGTATTATTCCACGTATTATTGTCTACTAAAATAGTACGATTTGCCATCGCAGTTATCTGATACCCATAATCCCACCAAGACATTATTTTAGCATTCTAAAAAAGGTAAAATATATTATTTATTTTAATATTTCTTTGTTTTTCAAGTCGCGATAATTTTTTTTATTTTTTAATAATCTGCAATATATGCTATATATTATGTATTTATATTTGTATTTTTAGTTAAACATTTGGAAATTTATAATTCTAACTCAGGAGCTTAACCGTCTGAAAAAAAGTAATTAATATACTTACCTCAGGTGTATTCATACGTAGCCAATAGTACGCTTCTCTAAAATCATCAAAAATCATTCGTCCACCGTCGGGTGATCGTGCAGATAATACAATGCTAGGCGAGCTATAAGCTTCCGCCGTCACCCATGTACAGTGAAAAGTATAAGACAGGAAGAGTATAGACATTACTACGATGAAAAATGAAGCAATCTGAAAATATTTTATTTCTATACATTCTTTTAATTTAAAGTCACTTTCCTACATGTAAAATACTGTATACTATTCATTTTTCTCAAAATATTAAAAATTTACCTCACTTCTCAAGATATAATTATTTTCAAATTTTTTAGCTTTCTTATCGACAACTTTTCCACTTTCAACTTGTTTCATGTAAGTGACTAATAGCGAAGATGCTCCAATTCCACCTAAAATGCACATTACTGGAGCAAGTACTAACATTAAACGTACCATCACTCCCTAAAATATTAAATAAACTGTTGAAGTATAATACAAATAAAATTTATATTAATATATGTAAAATATGAACATTTAATATCTTAACGTCTTATAAGTTATAAATATTGTAATATCTTATATAATCTTTTACTTACTGCAAAATATAAACTGGTAACTCCATATAAAATTAAGAAAATGTTTGAGTCTGTTAACTTAGAAAAACAGAAGTATAAGCCTAATGGAAACAAAAATACAAGTATTTGCAGATCAAAGTAAAAAGAGCTCCATGATGTTGGCTGATGTTCCGAGACTGAAGCAATTATCGGAATATGATTTTTTGCATAAGACGGATCAAGCAAGGAGTAAAAGCGTCCCGTCCACGGTGATATTTTTCCTTAAAAAAATTAAGCAAGAGACAAATAAGAAAATGTATCATAAAATTATATTACATTTAATGTATGTTAAATAGATTAAAAAATACGAGGTCAATACCTGTGATGGTTAAAATACCGCCAATCACGCACGACGTTGTAATCACCATAGCAAGTAGAGCGCGGAATAATAACTCAAATTCTTTTGTGGACAATTTACTTCTCAAATAATCTACTAATGCATAAATTTGACAGAGGCCAAAAACACCTAATGCCTAGAAATGACGAGAAATAAAGTAAATAAAATTGTGTGTAGAATTTCAAGTTGGATGACAACATCAAACTTTTTAATGATATTTTAATATTTTAAAAATATTATTGCAACTTACAAGCATGTGCTCGGAACTTTGAACGGGTTGAAAACCGACAAATGAAATCTGCATAGATAAAATGGTTCCTAAACAATATAAAATACTATATGCGATGTATATCCTATGGGAAAATCTGCCCGTCGCCATCAATGTTAACACGTGCAATGGAATCAAATTAATCAGAAAAACGTATCCACCCCACGAAGACACCATGTAGAAGTAAGCCAGTGCGGCGCACGTAGCCCAACATATTGCTCCTGTTTTCACAGCTTTAATCCACATGTAATATGTGAACAGCATGCAAAAGATCGCTATGCCTTCATTGTCATAAGAACCTGCAACTGATCGGGATATATAGCCAGGGACAATTGCAATCATTGCAGCCGCGAATAGGCCTGATGCGGAATCCTAAAAAGATAAAAAGGTAAAGTAAATTTGATAAAATCTGCCACTGCATCTACTTCAAAGAATGTGCTCGGTACTGCAACCAGTAAAAATATAAACTATACCTTTAACTCTTTGGTAAGTAGATAGGTAATAATTGTCGTTAAACTTGAAAACAATGGAGCGAGGAAGACACAAATGTTGCGTATATCTAATGTGATGTTTAGTAACCACGAGATACGATACAGTGCTGCTGAAGTTATCATCAAACCAGGATATATAGTTCCTGCAAAATTCATTATTGAACATTGATGCTTCTTTCCCTTCCCTTCCAAGCATGTTTAAGAAATTAGTCTTAAGAGTATTTTTATGTGTATTGTTTAGCTTTATAAAAAATTTGCTAGCTATTACAATCAATACCTCCTATTATCCTGCCAAGTGGATACCAAACACGATCGTCAAACCAATTGTGGAAACTATAGAAGCCATTTTCAGCTAGATACTTGGTAGTACGATAATTAAAGTATGGATCAAACTCATGAATAACACTTTCAAATCTTAGCACTGAGAACAAACGTGTTGCAAATGCTGGAAAAAGATATGGCAAGTATGAAAGTGATTAAATACGACTAATTAGCATTTCTTTATTTATTAAATCAAAAATAAATAAACCTACATAAAATTGCTGCTAAGGAAAGCACAGTTAATTTCAAAAGCGTTTCCTGCTTCTGCGCCGTCATACGCAGACCCCTCGTCTTTAGTAACGTCACCATGTCGATGCGAAAAAACGCACAGCAATTTTAAATGAAATAAATCCTGCGTCTTTTACAGCATCAATCTGCAAATATATTAAAGCTCCTTTAACTCTCTTTGTCTTCACATGCTGCGCACATATCTTTGTCGTCGATCAGAAAGGTTTTGCTTGACATAAAGTGCAAACAGACGGATAAATCTAAGTTTTTAAGAAACGATAACAGGTAGTTTCGTATTTTTAGCTTGCATGTAGTTCTAGCACATGTTCGTTACTCAAGGAGGTTATCATTCTCATGGAGCAGAAAAAAACGCCAATTATAAAAGAGCAAATTGCGAGCATTTCTGTTCACAAGTAAACGCATGCTTCCCGATACTCAATAATCCGACACGCCTCCGACAATGCACATGCATTCGCACAAACAACGCCGGGTTCAAACCTCCATCACTGACCACGTACACAAAATTACCGGCCGGTGACATATGCATACGTCGATTCGCATATTTTACTCTTCTGCGCGCACGCCAAGGAGATGCGCCGATCCTTTTAAAAGTTCGGGAGAAACTTACAAAATTACTTTATACGACAAATATGCATAAACACAACGTGGCCATTTAAATTATTAACTATAAGAAACTCGAGACAAAAAAGTGCTCCAAAAGAAAAAGCCATAGATTACACGATCCGTATTCACAAGATGATCAAGCGAATTGAGCGTGAGAAGATGACTTTTTAGCGTCATCTATCTGGATCATCTTTTTCTTTTAAAGAAACAAAATAATAAAAATTATTAATTTCGAAAAATTAAACTCTAAAAAATAAAAAGTAAAATTTCACGAAATTATAAATAAGATTCGACTATGAATACTGGCTCTAAAGTTTGTTTTATGTTCTCTGTTAGACTAAAATTTTTTAATTACTTTAGGAAATTGTAAGTTTTTTACGGAATTAATAGCGTTTTCGATCGGCTTGGGTTAATTGCTCCTGGAGCAATTAATGACGTCACAAGGCCAATCACAGCCATTCTTTTAAAGAATATGGAATAATTTAAGTGTGATCAGCCTGCAGTTAGAGGAAAAGAACCTGAGATGAATTAATCCAGCTCCAATTGAAAACGCCATAAATACGCACAAATACTTTTCTATAAAATTTTTTATAAAATATCTTTGAACCAGCCTTACAGAATTGAAAATGCTTTTATATAATGAAAGTTTGCACAAAAATGCAGAAAAGAGGCAATTTCATATATGTTAATAATAAAAAAATTTTTTAACATTTAAAATTTTTTTGTTATTGGCTGCGTTCAACAGAAAAAGCAACTTTGTAATTGTTGTAAAATTCTTTAACATGATTGGTTCTTGCCTTTAGTTTCTGTTGGATCTAAATGTATAAACCAATCATATAAAAGAATTTTATAGCAGTTGCAAAGTTGCTTTTTCTGCTAAACACAGTCATAGACATGAAATTGTTTTTTGCTCTTTTTATTTTTATGCATACTTTGACTGTGTAAAAAACATTTGAATTCTATAAAGCCAATTAAAAATATTCTGCTATGTTCAGCAAAAAAAGCAGCTTGCACTGCGTGAAATTCTTCAACACAATTGTTCTTTAGGATCTCCTTAAGCATCATTTTTATGGTACAAAGTTCCTATCTTTGATATTAGTGGTCGATGCTCCAATTTATTCATGACTCGTTCCCGCCAGGTTAACCGGTACCGACCGGTATTTATGTTTTACGATAGTTGTACGGCTACATTACATTTAATTATAAAATTTCGTTAGATTTAACTTGTCTTTGGAACATCATTCTTAACGTGCAAAAATGTCTGAAGGTAATGGCATCCGAATGTATCTAATAGCACGTGACAAACTTAACCTGTCGATAAATGTGTCACGGGACATGTTTAACCTCTCTTTAAACAAATCTTTGAATTACAAATGTTATACGAAATCAAGTTGCATAAAAATATATTATAATTTAGAATTAGGAGAAAAATGCAAATCTCTGTTATTTAAAACGATATATGTCTATCTTAGTTAATACGTTCATCTGCTTTATTTGCAGATAATATGTACTTTTTTAATAAATAATGCTATTTCTATCTCTATACAAGTGCTAATGTAGTAATACTAATACTTTACTTCAGCTATATAGTCAAGAAAGGGACTTGGTTTACAATAGCTAATATAGTAATAATATATTATATGCATAAAATTTATTTGATTATTTGATATATTCTGTATCAATAAGATTTTATTTTTTTATATTTATGTATTTATTAATATTTTAATATCTACAGCTATAAATGATGATTTTGAAGAATCTAAAAAAGTATTTCTTTTTATACAGATAGAGTATCAATCACAGAAGATATGTGGACTCCATACAAAGAGCTTCAAAGTCTCGTTGAGAAATATGTAATATCGGTTCCAGATATTCAAGATCCTCAGTATCATGAACTCACAGAAGCTTTGCGAAATCACAGACAAAATTTTCTCACTTTATTAAAGAATCCTGTAAGTATCTTTATGTTCTTGTCTATTTTATTTTCTAGAAAACTAATAAAATATGAAACGTAATACAATTAAAGTCAAGATAGGCCAATTATTATCATAGCCAGAATAATATTTTAAAATAAATTCTTTACACTATTTTAAAATAGGTGATATATTGTATAAATGCTAGTTAATATTTATTAGCTTCAATATTAACTTACTAATCACTCTCTAATATTATGATATTACTATTCTGGTTTGTTTTTAAATGACTGTTTTAAGTTTGAAAATAATGGTGCACAGTTTGAATTGCATTAGAAAATGTATAAATTATATAAAAAATATTGATCTGCTATGATTGTAATTCATCTATATCGACTTGTGTTTGAGACTTGAATTATGTTTGAAATATATATGGTCTTATATATTATTTGTTCAGAATTAAAGTATTAGAATAATAGATATTTATACATTTTACTAAAAGAAATATAAAATTAATATAATGTTAAATATATTACAGTGCTAATTATATATGTGTATATATTATATTAATGTTATATTTTTTGTACATCAGCCAAAAAATATGAAAAGTCGTGAGGAAATTAAGAAAGGAGTAACAGATGGTATTACGCTACCTGGTTTGGGTCATCAAATATTATCAAAAGAATTAGTAGATGAGACTCTTATCATATCAGATATGTACGATTTGAATGAGTTTATGGCACTGGACCTTCTCTGTACGGCTCAACTTCAAATGCCACATCATCCAGGTTTAACGCGTGGTTTAACAGCTGTTCTTCTGTATTACGATGGAAGGAAAGCACTCACATCAGTATTAAGAACATTAGTACACGCCCGAATTGGTCACAGTTGGGCAGTGGATGCACCAATTGCTCTTACAAGACATATTACAGAATATACAAATAAGTTGCAAGAGGATGGCCTATTAAATAGGATTCTATCCTTGTTAGAGGAAATGGATCCCACTAAGGTATTCTTTTAAAGAAAAAGTAATAAAAATACATTTTTTATGAATTTTAAAATGTAATTGTTTTAACTTTAAAAAAATTAACTGATAATATTTTACAATTTTTTAAATTTATTAAATATGTTTATTACTAATTTCTCTAAAAATAATTTTGAATAGGAACAAGATTTACTGCAACAAAATAGGGCATTAGGCGAAGCAAAGCATCGTCAGATGGTTATGAAGCTTTACAATGACACACGACAAGATCTAGCTGATATTTTGTACTTATGGTCCGCTCAGTCGTCTCTTCCAAATAATATCCTATTTTGTTTATTATCTATACTGCAAACACGTCAAGTTGAATCTGAAGCGGGTGAAGGAGGACCAGACAAAGTTACACTTGCACTCATTATGGCTGTTTTGAATGCCTTCAACTTTAGTTTCTTACACAGTCGCGAAAATGGCGAAGGTATGTATATATAATTACCTACAACGTAAAACCTTTGTACTAATTATAATTTATTATTTCAGAATTAATTAATTCGATGCCACTAATAGCGAAAAGGACAGGAGGAAGAACAGGAGAATTCCTGGAGGAATTAAATAAAAAGTTGTTATCCACTAACATAAATTGGGAAAGTGCTGGGCTACGAGGAGTGATTCAATTCGCTTTAGCAATAGCTATGATCACTCTTAAAACAACCACTATTCAATTCCAGTCTCAGAACATCATCGCGGAAGATGAGATACTAATAGAGGCGGCTCTAGCTAATAAAGCCTTCCATTTTATGGCTGAAGTTTTGTTTAAGAATAGTTGCATACATCAGGAAGAATTTTACGTCCGCTATTTTCATACGTTAATCTCTGACTTCATATTATTGATGCCCGTTAAAATTAAAGAATTACGCAGTCGTGCTGATGAATCTATGCGTCTGATCCAAGCATTTCAGCAAGAAGGCATCGAACCTCCAATGAATTTGGATAATCATTTTGAATACTTAATGTTGATGGTAGCAGAACTGTATAAAGAAGATCCATTGAAATTAAATTTGGCCATGGATTATTGGTGTCATCATACTGACACGACTCATGTGTCAGCTCCCGCATACATCAGTCGCCTGCCGTCTAGACAAGTTGCTCTATTCAAATTTATACGTCTTGCTGGAGAGATATTACCGGCAGGTTTATTTGTTCCATATATGAAAATGATAGCGTCTCTCGCCTCGTCGCCACAAGCAGCTAGATATGCATTTAATTTTTTCAAACCAAACGGTAAGTGTAATTATCGTACGCAAGCAAAATATATATTTGTATTATTTGTTATGTTTACAATTACATGAATGTATCTGTTGTACAGGATCGTCTGGTTCGGCAACTATATCATGGGATCATTTCTTCAATTCCTTAAATCGATACTATTACAATTTGAGACAGGAATTACCACCTAGTCAGGATACAGTGTACAGACAGAGGTGTCATCCGAAAGGAATTATGCCTCAAGAAGTTAAAGGTCTCGAAGCAGTGTTACTAGTTGTCCAGGTGATAGCCAAGAACGACGAGATGTCGAGAGTTGCGATATGCGATCACCCGAGTTGGAAAGTTTTGCAGTCTTTGATCGGCCTGGTGAGCTGCGCAATGCCAATACCTTTGAAGGGCGTGCTAGTGAGAACCCTTGCAGCACTGGCCAGATCACCAGAGAGCTCCTCTATTGTTTGGCAAAGCTTGGAGGCTGCTCAGTTTCTGTCTACCATACCAACAACGAGCAGTTACCAGCCGAGAGGCGTGCAAACAGAACTGGAAGAGATCGAATCTAGGAACGAGGAATATCCGTTGACGCGCGCCATGTTAGAACTGTTAGATGTGCTCACTGATTTTCCAGTACCACGCCTATTAGGTGTAGGCCAGCGAAATCCAGGATTCGACCCATATCTGCATTTCATCATCAATACCGTCTTCCTAAGATTCCACACTCGTTCATACAAAAATTCCGCCGAGAAGTGGGAGGTGGCGAAAGCTTGTCTGAAGATATTCTCGAAGCTGATAAAGCAGTACGAACCAACCGTCGAGGATTTTGTCGGCTGCAAAGTTGAGTTGCAAGGTGGTGAATCCACCTTGGTTAATTCGGCTCCAGGATATCACCTGATGACGCAACTGCATACCAATTCAGAACTGTTACATGTGATATTATACATTTTGGACGAAGGTTGCGTCTATTTTGATACCTATGACAGCTTTCCAGGCAAGAAGTATCTTGAAAGTTGCAGCCTTTATTGCTTGGAGATACTGGAACGTGGCTTAAAGATGCAGAACAATTACATGGCACAGTTGACCGCCATACCATCCGTGAACAAAATTATGACCGGACTGTCGCGCTTGCTTCTCGGAGTGAATTCTCGCACTGGCAAACCGGATCATATGATTAATATTGTCAAGTATGTTTCTTACAATTCGTGGTTACCGAAACAAGCCTTCGTGGCAGTTGGCGTTATTCACGGTGTAACTAACGAGCCTGGAGCAGATTCCGAATTGCTGTCGACGTTCACGGTAACTTCTACTTTAGCGACAAACGTCAGGCATGGCTTTGTTGAGTGCCTGGACGCGGATAATATTTCGGAGGACGACGACGAGATGATTAGAATGGACGATCAGAACAGGCAGTCGATTGGAAACTGCAAAGAGAGAATTTTGCTCCTGATGATGCACAGTATCACACGACCTGCACCTAATCTCGCCCACTACTTGCTTGGCTTCGAAATAACGAAGGACATCAGGAAGACCGTGATCCAACAGCCGGGAATCCTCGGATTTCCGCGTACTTGCCTGCACTCCATCTTGGGTATTCTGGAGCAATCTCTTGAGCGTGGTCGCGATAAAATAACCGAAGCTTGCTACTGCTATCTCCATACGTTGGCGGCTAACGGCAAAACGTCAGCGCCCGTTCTTAGATTTTTACGTACTACGAGTAATCAGGACTTTGTGCAGAGACATCTCTCGAAATTACCGTTTCAGGGGTCAAACAGATCGACCGAACTCGGCTGCATGTCCTGGCTGTTGAAAATCGCGGCTATCGAGTTGCGAGTTGCTGGCGGTAGCTTGCAAACTTCTCTGATTCAGCGGTTGGTTGGAAGTTTCAGTCAGGACAAGGACCAGATCGTGCCCTCGCAGAAGCTCTTGATGGATCTCTTGCACTACATCGATTTCCAATTGTATCTGGAGCCCACGAAATCATGGGAATTCTTCGATCCGTCGCAAATTGAGATGGTGCTGGGCAAGTGCAGCACTCCTGTAGCGCTAATGGGTGGCCCATGGTTGATTGACATCAGGAAGTTGCATTCTCTTATTACCGAGGAATTGACGGTCACACAGAGCAGCGCAACCGCCACCCAACGCAAGCTCATGCAGCAAGAGGTGAAATCTATCCTCGCGCATGCATTGAAGAAGAATCAAACCAAGGTCCTATCCTACGCGACTGTTAAATTCGTAGAAGGCTGGTGTCAAACCACGGAGATACTTTTCTCCGTCGCGACGAATCAACAGTTGCCAGTAGCTCAACGACAGAATCTTCTGCTGAATTTGTCGCATGATCTGCTGCAGAAAATGACATCCTGCGAGGCTCTGAGCGAGATTAAAACGCTGGTGTCTGGCACGGTCCTGATGCTACTGGTCAACCTGCGAAACAGTTTTGTGATTCAGTCGGATAACGAGTTATTGCCATCGTCACCATCGAACACAACAATGATGAAAATTATCTTAAGTCACATCTTACAATGGATTATAAACGCTGGTGCGTCTTCGCAGAAGGTCGTGACGCATCTTTACGCAGCTCTGTTAAATTTCTTGAGTATCGTTGGCTTAGAAAAAACCGAGTATGTGAGCGCAATCGACTCAATGTACATTAGCCAATTGGACAATTCATTAAACAGACTTATGCCTATGCAAGAACGCTCGCAACGTTATGCGACAATTCAGGTCATCAACAGTTTCGGAAATCAGTTGATGGACATTCTGTGCCATAATTGCTCTGGTGGGCATGATGTATGCAAGATGCTGGCATTGTCTTGCCTAGACAAGATCTTAGAATTGGATTATGATAATGCATGGATGATCTATTTAGCGAGCAGAGGCTACTTAAAGCATATGATAGACAGTCTGTTGGAATCGGACAATCTGCTGCGAGGCATGCTGCAACCAGAGCCACAGACAATGCGGCCCTTGTATCTGTACGAGGCAAAGGTGGCAATCTTTTGTAGAATGGCGTCGACGAGATTAGGCGCCGAGAGCTTGCTGGAGAACAAAATCTTATCCTGCATGTCCAGTATGTGTGCGTTTGATCAGCATCCTGACGTGCACATAGGCTTCGAGGGTGGCGAATATTCGTTTATACCCTCGGTTGGGCAACGCTATCAGCAAATTTTCTTACCAGCTTTATATCTCTGCGACGCTCTGTTCACCACGCTAGGGACGGAGAATCAGTCGTGCGCCGTGCAAGTCTGCGGATTTCTACAGAGTCATAGGGATACCGTGGAAATGGCGCTGAGAAATGCGTTCTCACACGCTAATGTGCTCTTTTTGAAGGAGGTCGCATGTCTTACTGGAGTAATATCTAGATCCGCTAATATAGGTTTGTACAAGATAAGGTGAACTGTTCTTGTATTATTATAATTGTGCTTCTAAAAATATCTAATCGCGTTTTTCAGACATGTACAAACTCGTGGACGAGGAATTGGCAAAAATAAATGTAGATGATTATAAATTGGAGAGCAGCACCGGGATGAGAGAATTACGAGCGCATCTGTACCGATTACAGAAATTGATGTTGTCGTTGTTACACAAATTTCAGTTGCAGTCGATCCCGATAAATCACAATTACCAACAAGTCGACGCGAACCAACAATACATTTCTTGTATACAAATAGTTGCCAATGTCATGCTGTATACACGCAATCAAGTAATGTCCCACAATAATTGTGGTTATTATACACTATGTTCTGCTAGAAATACTTAAAATGAATACTTTTTAGATCTTCCAACGTATCTATTTCTATATAGTTTAACTTTAATCTTTTTCTAAGTAATAATAATTAGAAAAAGATAAAAAATACATTGATAGAAATCAACAATATCTGTTCTGATACGAGTAAATAATTTCAGATGCAACACAGTCGTATGGATCAGAAAATACGGAATGTATTGTTTGATCCTCATTTAACACCGAAGCCTGGAAGAAGACAGGACAAGCTAAAGGACACTTCTGGTGGAGTGTGTTTAGGCACAATCGTCGAACAATTGGTTTCCGTTACAAACTTGCTGCACACTGAATTACCGCATCTCGATTCTCTGATAAAGAAAGCAGTAGTAGTAAATGACATGAGTACAGCAGAATTAAAGAAAGTAAGTATTGTTTAAATCTTGCAATATATGGATGAATTTACTACTCATGTACACCCGTATTAGAAGTTTAATATAATTGACTTTATATTGACAGTATATGTCCGAAAATGAGGTGGCACTTGATATAGGAAAACAACGAATACTTGTCGAACAGAAATTAAATCGTTGGATAAAGGATAAACGGCAAAGCATAAAATATTGCTCTCTTATAATAGAGCACACCTTATACATTCTTTGGAGTCACTTAGATTTTTATACTATGCAGATCATATCACGGCAAACTCAAAGAGTGCATGGTTAGTGAAATATGATTAAATTTTTTTATCATAAAAAATATATTTGTATTTTAATCCCCAAGCATTTAATAAGATATTTGTTCATACAGTTTCTTCAGGTGGTGTTGACGAAAGCATGATAGAATGGAAGGTTTCATCCGAAACGTTAATGGAGTTGAAACAAGGACTCGTTTCTACATTTACAGATACTTTTATTACACAACTGTTGGACACGTCACATAGTGAATACGCAACAGTGGACCGTAGCTTTATCGAAGCCCTCATAAGACGAATTAAGAGATTGTTACAATTTATAATTATAAAATAATGAAGAATTAATGTTTGCGTTTACGTATAGTTTCAATTTTAATTACATATTTTTTTACTTTACTTTGTATACTCCACTTGTTGTTAATCGCCATTTGTTACGCAGATCGGGTATGAACAGTATATGTGTACTGTGGAGATAAAAAATAACGATTAAATTTAGAATCCTGTATGTATAATCTATTTTAATTTATGTAAATGAGAATCGTAGTTATTTCATACTTTAAATAGTTTAAATCATTCTTTTTTGCATCTGGCAAAACATCCTAGATTTATATTAACAATCTTCTCCTATATTTTTTTATATGACGTGTCTCATGCAATAAAATATATTCTTGTAAAATTATTATTTATTACATGGATAATATAAATATAATACTTTGTAAAAATATATAATAAATATATAACATTGTATTTCAAATAGTACAAGTATAAAATTTTGGCTTACATATCTCTGCATATGTAAAAATATATAGTGTATACACACACACAATGTATAAGTTTATAACTACACAATATTCGTAGACTTTTTTTAAGAAGCAATTACAGCTTCATCCCAAGGACCATAAATATTATCTTTATATTTTTGGCACCTGATATACCAAAGTGGACAAACAAAATGAATGAATACTACAGCGATAATGAAAACATAAGAGAATGTTAATGAAACGAATAATAGAAAATATATGGTGCCAATTGTCAAAATAGTTGATACGACAATTTTATTATTTATTTGTGACAATAAGTAAGGTAACAGTACAAAGCCCTGAACTGAAACTGTCAAGAGCGAAAAGGCGTGAAACGGTGACGCTAATCTAGAAGCCAACATTAACGAGCCGAAGATCGAGGAAGTTATGGACAAGGAGTCCGAGAGACAGATTTGTGATGATCCATACTTTGTGAATATTAAGTGGGTCAAAAACATCGATATCGTCATAGCGTAAATTGTATCGGTACTTATCGTTTCCGTCAGAGTTTTCAAAATGGGTGACAATATGAAACCAAACGTTAGAAATATTAATACTGTCCAGAGATCCTTCGTTGGTTTCACAGGTCGATCAGGTATCTTCACGTTGTACAGGAAATACCCAAGAATCGTCAATACACTTCCTGATATCACAACAACATCTGGCGTGATCCATTCGTTGTTCAGCCAAATAAATATTATGACGAAAAGTACGACGACACTCAATCTTGTAGAAATGCTGGCGCCCAAGCTTATTGCTTCTATCAAGGTAATGTTATTTGGTTTTATATTTTTACGCAATTGCTCTAAAAAGGAACTATCCGTGTAATTGTCTGGAAGTCCATAGTTCTCATATAAGTTCTTCTGCCACTGTACTTCTTTCATTCTGGACTGGATACACCTTTAGGAAAATATTCCACGTTTCTCCTGTTCCTATAACATTTTATACAAGTCTGTGAACTATCTATATTGGTTAAAAACATTTATAGTATTGACATTGGAATCCTATTCATACTTTCTTATATTTTATTATACTATTCTGGATAAAAGATTATCTATACAATTTTTTACACTTGTTTACTTTAGAGCTAGAAATTATTGATAAGTCTCAAGATGTCAGAATAACTAAAATTTAATGTAAAAATACTTATTGCATGTTATTTTATTCATATTAACTTGAAATTCTTATTGAATGTTATTTTAAACTATCGAACTATATGAAAATTTTAATAAAACTGGACTAACATTGATTTTGCATTTGAGTGAAAATTTACGCACAGTAGCATTTCAGGATTAAACAATATCTCTTTAATTAATAACAATCGTACGATTGCTTACCGTCTTTCATAAAAAATCGTCACTAATTTGACTGTGTACAATGTGCATTGTTAATGTTTAATTACATAACATTAATATGCATCTTGTATATATTATAGAGAGTTTATATATTTTACAAGACAATTCTATTTTCTTTTTCTTTTTTAAAATTATTAATACATTCTTTAATTCAATCACGAGACATTAAAAATATTAGAGCACAAAGAATAAATAATAAAATGAAGTGTTTGGAGCACAAAGCCGATTGATTGCGTTAACAATTTAAAAAATATCTACAGGACGAAACACGAGTTTGCAACTGACAACAAACTTATGGATTTTGTCAACAGAAATTAAGTGGAATCGTATTTTTGTCAAGATTAAAAAATGGAAACGTAAAGCAAGATGGATTCATCGAACATTTTTTGCCAGTGTTTACAAGCACGTTATGCTTTTGTCGTCATGACAGGTTGACATTTCGAGCGAGCAGCGGTGAATAATCCCTGACAATTTCTCGGATGATCGAGTCGCGCGTTGACATGACCGATCGCACCACCCGACGTTCCGACGTCGCCATCTCTTCCCTCATCAGGGAAACCCAGCCGCGGAATTATCATCCTCCGAAAGCGGTGGAGAGTTGGTTAGAGACTCGTCCCAAGTCCCGAGGAAACCGTCTCCGCGCGCGCGGGAGAGACGCGCACTGGCGGCGGGCACGGCAAGTTTTGCTGCTTTTAGTGGAATTTATTTTCAAAATGGCTGCTACGAGAAGATTGCAAAAGGTAAATTCGAGATAGCCGTCATCGTGATCGGTCTCGCTCCGTCAACGGGGTCGGTCCACGCGGTGAGGTTGTCGCGCGGCGGGCCCATGCGCGGACGCGCTTCCTCGCGCGCGGTCGGTCGCGGTCCCTCGCGGGCACTGGGAACGGGCCCTCTCGCACGTCAGTGCCCATCCTCGCCTCGCCGCCAACATCGAGGACGGAAAGAATCTCCCTTGTTCTCGCGCTAATCGTTAATCGCTACCGCCGTCGCTTACAATGTCGCTGGCGACTCGGAGCCGTTGTTCCGTTTCGCGCGCGTCGCATCCAGGCCACTCCGGATGGCGGCCGCCGAGATTAATGTGACTGTGGCTCTTTCGCGGGTCCACTTAGCCTGCGACTTTTTCCAGGAACTCGGCGACCTCAGGGCGTCGACGATGAAGAACTTCACAAATATCCAAGTAGACGAGTCCAATATCCTCACCTGGCAGGGCCTGATATTGCCGGTACGTTGCCCTCGTCGTCGTCGTCGTCTTCGTCGGGGTATACTCCGGGGGTTTTAATGGGATACGTAACCTAAAACACCTGCTCGCGCTCGCGCGCGCGGGTGCAAAGTGCACGTCCGTGGGTCTCGTGACTCGCACATATTTCTTATTTCTCAAGCATTTTTCTTACATTTTTTTGTAATTAAAGTGAGACAACTGTAGCTTTTTACGTTCTTGATAGAGAAAAAAAAATAAAGTTATAATTGCTCGATGATTATCTAAAATACATTGATTTGGATTAATGTCTATTGCTACCAATGTAGATTAAATTGGATTAATCTCGATTTTAACTTATTCCTTTTTTTTAATTTTCAGAGAATTAGAAAATTATAGTTTGATGTACATAAACCGAGATTAAAGTTAATCTACAATGATAGGAATGGACATAAAGGGATTCACATATATTTGTTATCTAACCATCTTGATTCAAACACCTTCCATTAATGTCGATTCAGTCTACTTTTGTCATTCATATAAAAATGATTTTTGTTACAAGTTTACACAATTTTGATCATTTTTTAATACAAATTTCAATGTCCCATAATATAGAAAATTGTTTAAATAAATATACGAAAATTTATACACTAAACTTTAATTAGCGATATGTAAGTACTTTAGAGAAGTTAATTGCACATATTATATATAAAAATATAATGTGGTTAATTATATTAATTATATAATTGTTTTATATATTAATTATATAATTGTAGATTATATCTATGTATAAAAAAGATTGTAACTCTGTTATATTTTATATAGAAAAGGATTTGTGTGGAACTATTATTTCTTGCTTAAGAAAATATGTATAAGATAATCTAATTGTAATATGTATTATTTTATGTATGTAGTTGAGTGCTGCTATGATTTTCTTCAGGTGCGATACATAGTCTAGTTACGTCATTTCTACAACGTATAATGTGTGTTACTCTTTACTAATGATCTATATCAGTAAAGACACAAGATATTTTCTTTCATAGGACAATCCACCTTATAACAAAGGCGCGTTTCGCATCGAAATCAATTTTCCAGCAGAATATCCCTTTAAGCCACCAAGAATAAATTTCAAAACAAAGATATATCACCCAAATGTAGACGAAAAAGGTCAGATATGTCTACCAATTATAAGCGCAGAAAATTGGAAACCTGCTACAAAAACGGACCAAGGTTAGCTTTTGTATTTTTCAATCGATGACTACTACTTTATACTTCAATAACGATTTGTAGAAATTTTTTTAGGATTTAAGTATTATTGCTACTAATTGTAACATGTAAAATTTGTATTTCTAAAACATAGCAACCATAAAATTAACATTGTTTCTTCTCTTAAAAAAATATATCTTTTATTTTAAATGTGTTATTTACACTTGCAGTGATCCAAGCTTTGATAGCATTAGTGAATGATCCTGAGCCTGAGCATCCCCTGAGAGCGGATTTAGCAGAGGAATTTCTGAAGGATAGAAAAAAGTTTTTTAAAAATGCCGAAGAATTTACGAAAAAACATGCCGAAAAGAGGCGGGAATCATCATCTTCTAATGAATAACCCCGAATGACTAGCTTTACTTACCGTCACCACCACGATGCCTGCCGCCCGTCAGCTGATTTAAACTCAAGCCAATGTATACCTGTCTGTTAATCCCCCGTGTGGAATCTCACAGATTCAAGTTGAGATGACTCTGTACAGTATTGGTTAACAACCGACGATATAACGCAAATTGTAATGTTTATAAGAAGTGGGATATGAACTTTTCAGAGTACAGTAAATTATGATAAATAACTGTATCATATTGTATACAATTTATACTTGAAGTCATATGCAATTATACCTTTGATTTGTCATTGAAAGGTCGTTACATTCCAGCTTGATCTTGTAGGAATGTATACGATGAAAAATGGTTCAGCATAGAGACATCATGTTTGTCAGATGTAGCAGCGTATGTAATACAGTATGTATTAAAGTACATATAATTTCCAATGTCGTTTAAGATGTTAATTTATAATTGCATTTCGAACTTATAGCTACTGCTTTATAACTGTTGCTAATATAAGATTACAAATAATAAAAAAAAGAAACAATGTTTGCTCTCAATTTTTAATCAATTTCTTTAATGAAAACGAAAAAACTAATAATTCAGTTGTAATGTAAAACATTTTTAATTGTAATGTAAAAGTTAATATTTTTTATCTTGTGATATTTTTTTATTTTTTATAGCTGAATATAATTTAATATTTTTCACTGATTAAAATTTATAGAATATAGGTTTTTTTAAACAAATGATAGTATTTTCAATATCTAAATGTAATTTAGATTTTTTCCCCAGGTGTCTTCAGATTACATTTTACACAAAAACTCTTAAATTGTATTAATATAAAATCTGATTAATCAAATTTATTTATAGCATTTTCTAGTAAACTTTTATGATTATTAAAAAATATAGGAATCAAGAAATATAATATTAAATTTCGTTTTAAATGTAGTCACTCATAATCATAAAAAAGCAACCAAATAAAGTTACAACACAAATATAGTCGAAAACATTGGAAAGAAGTCTAGTCATTTTTCTTTCCGTTCGATTACTATAGCTTCCAATTTCCACAGTGGGCTTAATAGGCAAATGTTATAAAAGTTATGTGAACATTCTTTTTATATGGCCTGTTAATATATTTGAGTAGGTAAAGAAGTTACTAGAACCTCTACATATTAAGTATATGTAATATTTTATATATATATATATATATATATATATATATATATATATATATAAAACATAATATATGATGCAAAATTGACAAAAGCTCCAATTACTGGAAATGTCTTTTTTGCACTATGTGTGCTGTGTTTATTAAATACTTATATAGGATTAAGAAATATAATATTTCAAGAGTAGTAAGTTATATATTTTGATATAAACGTGATATAAATTATTTCTCCCATTCAATCTTTCTATGAGAGAATTCCTAAAATCTTAGTGATTAAAATATTCATTATTAACATTTCAATCTGCAATTCACATTTATGCAGAAATTTATAGTATTTTTAAAAACAAAATTCTAATGAAACTTTTCATATTGATTTCTAAACAGCACATATAGATAAATAGTTGTAAAATATGTAAAGATTGAAGTTGAAAATTCTTTGTTGAAAACTTTGTGAAGATACGTACGTGTTTAATAACAAATTATTTTTGCGATTGCAATTATGAAAGTAACAAAAGCGTATTTTAATTATTTTTCTAACTTTTGCCCCGAATTGTATTCCTTGAGACAATAAAATATGCAGGGATAATATTAATCATTATGATCATTAATGTATATCTCAAAGACTGTAATAACATTAATTGAATATTATTCATTCAATTTACTTATGTTCATTATATTGGGTATTAGTATTTATGGAAAATTTATACGACTATTGTGCATATGTGTGAATTATATTCTCAACTAATAAGCTTACAGTTCTATTGTTAAATCATAAGAATAACTTCAACATTTATTTTTAGTGTTACGAATATGGCTGTACGTAATTCTGATAATAGTACATACGTGTATGTAAAATTGCGAGGATAATTTTGAGGGTAAAGTGGATATTTTGCTGTGTATCTATCTAATGTGTTTTACTTTGTATAAAAAATAAATATATCAGGTGAATGCTTTAGAAATAATAAGTGCTATTAATAGAATTTTAATTTTATTTAGTTCTGCATAAGAAAGGGTAAAACCTTCATTTAAATATTAAAACTCCATCTTAATAAATAAAGAATACAAATAAAAAATAAAAACACGATACCAATCACATTCGCCTTTCTTCACTACACGTGAAACTGTGCAATACATGTTTGAATTGAATTCTTCGCTATTTTATTAAGATTTTCGTCTTTATTTAATCTCATGCGCACATTTTATCCCTGTTAACAAATTTCTGCACCTCTTACAGATTCGTAGATCCCACTTTTGGCATACTATAATAAATATTCTATGTTGTACCAAAAACGGTCGGTATTGAATTAAATTGCAACAAAATAATTGAGAAGCTAGGTGGAAGAGGCGGAAGCTATTATGTTTGTTAATATTGGAGAATGTACATGTTTATCGCTACGTAGTTACAAATTATATATTTATATAAATACAAAATATATAGCATGAAAGCATATCTTAATTAATATATATTAAAATTAGACTTGGTGGATAAAAATTAAATGCTTACATATAATGGATGTGCTTCGCATAAAACGAATAAACATGATTTATATTTAAGGATTTGTGGAGACTTCAAAAATAATATTGAGTTGTTGGAAATGAGACAAATATATTCTTAATAATACATTCACATCACTTATTTACATATATAATTGATGGACATCAACGTAAATAAAACTATATGTAAATGTACCATTTTTCTTTCTAAATTCACGATATATTCAGATAGTAGTTATAGACAATCACAGTCTTACAAGTGTAGAAAAGTTTCTAATTGCGGTATTATCAATGCGAATTTTTAATAACTCAATTGCATTTCGCATCTTAGAAACGTATATTAACTAAAATCTATCTGATTTAGAATACATATTTGTTATAATGAGTACTCACATGTATTACATGTGTATTGTAATACAAGTGTAAGTCAAACAAATGCGCATGTAATTGAAATGTAAAGAGTTGGAGAAAAGATATAATCTCCGTTATTATAAAAAATTATAATGCCTCCCTGATTTAGATCTAAGTGCATCATTCCTTTGACACATCGACCTTTTCCACCAAACTAGTCAATTATCAAAAGAATATCTTACTATTCATTTCAATTACAGGGATGTTCCATGATAACAAGCGCAAGACGACCATAACTCAAATTAGATATTTTAATGAATGTAAATAAGCATAATAGCATCTTACAGTTTTCATGGCCCATTCTTTACATTTTTGTTTTTGTATTTGTAATACCGACCGTAATCCATATTTTATCGTTTTCGATAATTTTCCCGATCATATATAGCCTGCAAAGAATATTATACATTATATTACAATAAATTTTCAGTTAAATAATCAATATAATTAGAATATTCAAATTTTCTGGAAATATAAATTTTCTTATTAACATGGAATATCCCTTGAACATAGTAATTCACAACCAAAATGAGAATAATAACGATAATGATGCTTCGAATGATGATGATATAGTAATGATTCGGTAAATAAAATATGAAGAATGATTAATATATAGTAAGAGGATTATATATATATATATATATATATATATATATATATATATATATGTATGTATATATGTATTATTACAAATTACTTACATGTTTGTACACATCCAATATTGAAAATTCAGCATTAAGCAACATATGTATACACCTTTCTGTAAATCGCACAATGTATCATTTTAGTTTGTATTTTCAAAAGTACTAGGCAACAATGTATTAAATGGTACTTCTTTACATACCGATCTTCCGGTGTACGAGCCAAATATTCTCGTTCGATTAAGCCCTCAATACGTTTCTTAATTATTACAGGTGAAGGTAAAAATCGACCTCTTAACTGATCTGTTACTTCTGTTACCAGTATGTTGTGCTAATAAAAAAAGAAAATATATAAATTAATATTATTTTAGTCACATGCATTCTCCATATTACAGCTTATCTCGAGTAAAAATGTATTTTTACAAAATGTATATCAATGAATTAATCGTGCCCAGTAAAGATCAATTTATATTTATGAAAAAATTTTCAAGTTACGTACAGACATACGCTTTCGGGCTTTCATAATTCGTACGATGGCTGCTTCAATTTCATGTTTTCGGTCTTCATCGACCTTATTGCGCGTCTCTCTTCTCTCAGGTTCAGATTCTCCCTTCGCTGCTACAGTTTGAATCTTTACCCTTAATAATGCAATACAAATATTCAGTAAAAAATGGTGTCATATCGTATATATTATTAATCTTTATCCTATAAACATGAATATTTGATCAATTTTTATAAGTTTCTTAAAATTTCAAAAGCAATTAAATTATATTATATATTTTTTTTAATCAATAGACATTCTAACGTATATTCATAAAATTTCTTTTAGAAATTGATTGAACTGCTTTAAATAGATTTTTAAAAAATCAGAATCAAAATCGATGTTTACAGAAGTAAGGAAATTTTCATATTATACTGTAAGGATTACTATATATTATTTATCACATAATACCTATGTAGTTTGCTGGTAAAACTGTCGTTCACACAGAAACAGTTCGTAGATTCGATTTCCTTGGTACGAGGGTGTTTAAGTAAAATTCTTTGTGTAGCTTTACCCATGGCAAGAGATTGTAATGCTCTAACCAAGTCCCTCTCTGGAATATCGGTTTCACCTTGAATTTCCTACACAATATTCATACATATGTATATGTAGAAATTATAAATACTTTGATTCTTCATATAACATGTACATGTAATTAATTAGTTAATTGATATCAGAACTAACCTCATATGTTAACCTTTCTCTCTTATTAAACAGCATTAACACACACATTTGGTAAGTGGAAACTTGTATTATGTGCTTTCGTGGTGTACTGCACAAGTTGCTTCGCTGACTCATCTGGCTGCTACCGCTTGCGCTACTACCATTTCCAATAGAACTCGAAGACGATGGAGTATCTAAACCTCCACAATTACTTTCTTCTCTCCGTGGTCCATAGAATACAGCATTCAAATCAGCAGAGCCTATAAATTTTTATTAATAATTATTTTTTATTATATCATTGTTTAAAAATTAATAAAGAAATAAAAATATAATAATACCTAGTTGTGGTTGTAGCGTCAATTGTCGGCCACTATGTTTAGCCAGGTAGAAGCGCCGAAAGGCATCAAAGGCATCACGAGGAGCAGTGGGCATACTGCATTTTGGAGTAGCCGATTGCGTTGGCCAGAAACCAGTTGTGAGCACCCGAACACTTATATCCACACCATGTAGATTTGTCTTCATAAAACAAGAATAATGTTATCATAACGCATTAATATATTAATATAATAAGAAATAATATTAATCCTCAGTACGCATACATAAATAAATTACCAATTTACAAATACATGTTTCCCTAATCCGACGTCTTTATTTGCGTAAATTTTTGATTCAAATGCATCAATTTTAAATCATTTTTTTAAATCAATAATTTGAAGTCTGAAGAAAAAGAATATTCCAGTTAAAGAGCCAAAAAAGTTATAGCGCAAGAGATATTTTGCAAAAACTAAAAGTAGATTGGTTGAAATGTCGTAACTTTGAAAATTAGTCCGTGTTACGCTAATTCAGTGTACGTATTGAGAGTTAATAATCTCTACAATATATTGAAAAATATTTAATATATTTTTAACATTATAAAGAATATTTTAAAAAATATTAATTTTTAAAACAATTCTTTATAATAACGTTTTATATACTTAAGTATTTTGTTTTATTATTATTTATATTGATAAGTTTTCTAATTAATCTCATTAAAAGAAATTAATATTCCCTACAAATTTCATTGTATTTCTTTTTCTTGTGAATACATAAACAAGAAATAGATTAATTTTTAGAAATTAATATTTCTTCAGAAAAAATTCGAGCAGCAAAAAATGTTTATTTATTAGGATAACTTCTATATAAGGTTAATATAATTTTTAATATCCCGAATTGAAGACCTTTCCATTTGTTACTCATACACTCGCAGACAGAAATGTTTGGCCATACTAACTGTACTAGTTTAGACTTTATCTTTCTTGCCACGTGCTGCCACATGGGAAAGAAAGACATACTCGGAACTTTATATAGCTAGGCAATTCTGTCAGCTTAAGTTCATTAATTTATATGTATAAAAATATTACAATCAATATTTATATAAAATTTGAATTATAGAAGCAGACAAAATATATTTTCACATAATAAAATTATATTCTCTCCCATATTATTAGCAAGGCTGGGAAGTAACGCATTACTTATACCATTACTTTTTTGGTAACATTACTTTTTTTACCTGTAATGTCATTCAGGGTGTGTACTCAAATTTTGAAGAAATTCCCTAAGAATTTCGTTTTTATTAAAATCCCAAATGAGAATTTTTTTATATAGCTTTGAGAAATAAATTTATTTTACCTTTAAATTTCTTTAATCACATATACCAAAAATGTTACTCAAGTTTTGAATATTAAAAAAAAGTACTAAAAAAATAATACAACCTTCAATAGCATATGATTTGTCCGTAGTAATGGAACTCACTAAAAGTACAGAATATAAAAGTGATTAAACACATAACTTGGAACATATATTATTTTTTATTATCACTGATTTCTTAATAAAAATTCGTGAATCGCATAAAAATATGCGTGAATATACATAGATATGTATGCCACATTTATTGTTAATATATTGTTGATATTTTCTATTATCAAAAAATAGAAACAACAATAAAAGCAATTTTATTAGAAAACAAAGAATTTAAATTACTCTAAACTTAGTAACATCCAGGCATTTCTGTCTGTTTATGTACATTAATTTATGCGTATGAAAATCATGTGGCTTTTTGTGGCAAAAAAAATTCCCTGAAAATTTCAGATTTGTTCAATTTTCTCCAATAGTACACCACATCCTGGTCGTTACATGTTTACAGCAACAAATTTTATCATTATTTTTCTCATTAATATAAATATATAATGCATGTGTATGACACATTACAATCAAAACTACTACAGATTTTGTATTAAATTAGCCAAATAATTATGTAGAAAATTAGAAGCCACTCTTAAAAAAATTCAACTCAAAATTTCATTAAAAAAGTAACAAAAAAAGTAATCTTACTTTATAAATAAAAAAATATATAAATTATACAGTATGTATAAAACGGTAATGGTAACGCATTATTTTTATAATGTTCCCAACCTTGTTAACAAACCTATACTTTATTATTTTATTTTGATATTTACGCCAGATGTAAGGACATGATCCTTAAACTCATCCATAATAGTATTGCTGACTGTTATATCCTTAAACATGCCTTCCAACTTTGATGTGAACTGACATCCACATTCAGTCTAAAGAAAAAAAAGGGAACATGTTATTAATGTCTACTGGATATGTGCAAGTCGACTTAACGAATAAATCGATATTGATTTAGAAAATCATTATTTATTTCTAGTTTTTACCTTAAGTTTGGATATCATATTCTTTTCACTATCATCAGAAACAGACTTATTCAACAATAATCGTTTGGCTAAATGTTGTTTATAGTACCGTTCAAATACATCCTTTTCTTGTAAGAAACGGAATAAAACCATAGTTTTATCTAGGATCCCTTCAATCTCCTGTTCTGTCATCTAAAATCATAAATATATATTCATATATTAAAAGTTATAAAATAGGTAACATTACAATTATGTACATAATACTAACTCCTTTAACACCTTTCTTCAATTTGTCATCGATAAATAGTGACAGATATTCCGGGCTTTTAGGATTTAAGTTAAGGAAGTATTCAAAATCCGATGCTATCATCTGCTTATAATTTTTGTCATTATTGAAAGAATAATGTAGAAAATGATCAAAACGATCCTTTAGATCTAACAAGTTTTGGACGTAAAGAACGGCATTTGTGGTTGATTCGTGCTCTTCTTGCACTAATGCGCGGCCTTGTTCTCTAAGAAATTGAGATACACAGTCGCACACGGTGCGCAATCCATCAGACACTCTTGAAAATAGTTTGTACATACATCCAAGATCTTCTGTTTTCTGATTTTTGAGCATGTGCACTACACCACTGTTTTCCATCTGTTGGGCAAAGGATATTAAGATTAATATATAATACATAATACGCGTGTAATTTAAGTTTGACTATATCACCAATTCATATAACATAAATCATAAACAAATATTCGTACCTCAACAATGGTTTTCATGTGTATTTTGATTAATTCTTCTTCTACTACTTCTACTATCCGTGATTCAGTGGATTCATCTAAATAGTGTTTTGCCCTTTCAGATTCTTCACAGATTCTAGCCTCAACTTTTTTTATGTATACCGATGCACTATTTTCTGCCAGAAATTTTTGAGATTCCATCTGAAGAAAATAATTTTAAACATTACACGTGGGAATAAATATATTAAATACATTTCGTACCACACACTCACTCTATAAAACTCAGCACTTTGTTGTAAAAAAGGCCTTTCAAAATCTTCCTCATAAACTTGGCGATTGTTAATTCCAAGTAACATTAACATTTGGCAGGCATTTTTTATAGCGCTACGATCTACAACCTCACCTCTTCTTTCCCTAGCGACCATACCTAATAATGTTTCGCGTAAGTGATCTCTAACACATCCATATCTGACCACCTAGAATTAATCAGACACTTGTTAACAGTAAACATTACTTAACAATCACTCATTTTACAGACATCAACAATTACAACTTAATATTATAATCTATAATCATATAAAAGATTGCTTTACAATAGAATTTTGACACTTTTAAATTCTTTATAAGACAACGTGCAATTTCAAACATTTGAAAATTACCTGATCTCGAAAAATAATTAATCCAAGATTATACACATTGTCTACATCGTTCTGTTGAACATACACTCTGTCCATGTACATCAAGATATCCCTGATCATCACCATTGACGTTTGGTGATCGTTCCACGCTAGATTTAAAGTTTGCAGGAAGTTATTGTGCAGGGAACGAAGAACATCCTCTCGCACTTTGTTTTCAAGATGTTGCGTTACGACTTCTTTCAATCCTGTATATAATCGTTCGCCGTACTTGTGAAGAACCATCGTGTAAGCATTACGATAAAGTTCTTCAAAACTGAGGCCCGAGTTATTTTTCTTCTGTATCTCTTGGATAGCGCTTTTCAGTAAGGCCCAGATGCTCTCTACATACTTCTCATCCATAGTTGTCTATGAAAACAGAGTGTTTATGATGGTTAATTGGCTATTGTTTAAATAAAACTAAATTAACAGTTCTATTCAATTTTATTTCAAATAAATCATATGCTTACAATAATTTAAAATTATTATAACTGCAAATATGAAATATATTAAACAATACAAAGATATAAATAATGTTAACTCTCTCTTATGCTTACTGCATATAAGCATAGTAAAGATGTAACAGAAAATAATTCTCACAAGAGTGTTACGAATTATGAGAGGATTGCTTTTGTGTATTAATCCTGATGCAGGGACTGTCTCAACCACTCTGCTCCCTTGCTGCATATCACAGTCTTCATTTTGATAGTCCATGATTTTATTTTTTTTACGTACAAATTTTACTTGTACGTTTTGTTTTGTCATAACCTTGATCATGAATACATATGTATAAATGAGTCTTAGAAAAAGAGAGAATTGCTTGTTTTTTTCAACATTTTATATGACATTTACGAAGCAGATATGGTATATCAAATAAATATAATTTGTACTATATATTAATAATTATTAATCATCAAACAATGTAAGAGAGTCAACCCTATTGGCAAAATAAAATAAAATATAAATTATTACAAATAATTATAAAACATACAGATCTGCTTAAGTTTAAAACAAGGTAAAACTTTTAATTAGAATCATGTTTATTTGTTATATTGACATTTACTGGAGAAACTCTTGATTCTGTATTAAAATAAAATTAGAAATAAGTTTAATTCTTTTGAGTATGCTCTATAAAAATTGAGAAAGTAAGTTTAAAAAAATATCTGTAACATATTTCTATATATAATGTGGTGCATTAGATATAAAAAACTATACAAGCAAAATGTGCAGATTTTTGTCAACTTTTTCATAAATTATCGGTAATGTCATTTTACCTTATTACGTTATTTGATACTAAAAAGCAAAGGCATTTCTAGCATTATAAATTTGACAAACAGTAAAAAAATGACATTAAGAATTTAACATGGTTATGTATAGCTGCACTTTATCACAACTGTCTTTTGCACTACTATGGTAACCATTAAGTAATTATCAACCTCTTTTGCAATGACAGTTCAAGCATGAGCAATTATTAAGAATATATGTACAATTTTCATGAGTGGTACATTTATCCGATTCATCAAATATTACATGCTAATGAGTAACATATTAGATTGCAGAAGTACACACAATACATAATTATATAACAGTTAAAGCAAAATATTAAATAAAAAAATTATATTTATAAAATAATAAATATATTATTATATGTAATCTTTTATTCCGTACAAGTGCAAATAAATTTTTTTAATTTAGCATGGTAACAAACTGATTATGTACTTATTATATGTTATCATATTTTAGAGTTTATATATAATTTCCACTGATATTTAATTGATTCGTGAAAAAATAATTACTGCCACTGTATAAACCATTAACTTGGAAAAATTAATTTTCAGAGCTTTAAATATTTGTATAGGTATAAACTATTTTATATTACTTTTAAATAACTACAGATATCTCATTTCATTTAAATAAAGATAATAGAGTACAACAGTACATCTGAAGCTTCTAATCATCTCAATAACATATCACATTCATAAATTTTATTTATGCGTATCAATCAAGATGACATTTCAAGAGCAGGGATATGAAAAGGATATAGTTCACTGATCTGGCCTCTTTTGCTGTCATTTTTTTTTCCTCCAACATGGAGAGAGAAAAAGAGAAAAGACAAACTGTGCAAGTTTGGCTGAAAAGAACAGACCATATGTGTAGCAGAGAGAGAGAGAGAGAGAGAGAGAGAGAGAGAGAGTGTGTGTGTGTGTGTGTGTGTGTGTGTGTGTGTGTGTGTGTGTGTGTGTGTGTACTCCGCAGATAAACGCGAAGTGGCAGATATACACATATGCCGCATCACGCACGAGTCGCGAGAGTCCAACGAGTACTCACGAAACGAGCACAAGTCTCGTGGAGTCTCTTCCTCGCCAGCGCGGACATGAGGTCCGTTCTCCCTCTTTTCATCACCAAACGTTATCTATTTCAATTTTAAAATACGGGGGTAGTACACTGTTGTTCAGCTGCAAAAAAACAGGCTGATGGAACGAATGCACACGTCCTCGGGATTCGAGAGCTGCCTGGATTGGCGAACGACTCTAAAGAGATGCGGGATTATTATTTACAGTCGACGCGCCGTGTCGTGTCATGTCGTAAGCTCCAAGTAGGTTATGGAATGATGTTTATGACGCGTCGGGTGCATTCGCGTTAGCACTGCCGTCGTCGTCGCGACGAGCGAGCACAAGGGCGCAAAATAAATAAGTTGGTCATACACGCGTAAAACGACACGACGCGTGGAGGGTGGAGGCGCGAGAGGGAAAGGAAGATAAGAAAAAGAAAGAGAGAGAGAGAGAGAGAGGGGGGGGGGCGATGAACGACACACGGGGCACTCTGCCTCCTTCTCTGCCTCTCCCCGCGAGCCTCCGCGTTTTGGAGCCGCGGAATTACTCACCGGGAAAGCACGTATGCGCATCTTGCTCTCCTTCTTCATCAGAGCACTGCTCTTCATCATGTCGAGTTTTCGGTCACGAGTGCGTCGAAGTTACCTCCTCTAGCCTCAGAAATGCTGTCCCGACGTGAAAACTGCCTCGGCGATGAGCGCGCGACGCCGCGTGCACATCGACGCACGTACGCACGCAGCACACTATGTATTATATATATATATATATATATACACACACACCACACACACACACGCGCGCGCGCGCGGGCGCGAACGATACGCACGCACGCACGCACACGCACACGCACACACCGCTGCGGCGGACTGCGTGTCTTTTTTTCCTTTTTCTTTTTCTAAGCGCGGTGGCAGTGGGCGAAACCCATTTATGTATCGGGAATAGCCAACGATGATTGTTCGCCTCGCCTATTACGAGAGACGGCGGCTCACGGAAACAACGTGGTGCAGCAGGAGTCCCTTCTTCCTCCTCCGCTCCGTGGCCGAGCGCATTTAACGCCTCTCCCGTGGGCGAGCACTAGCCTACGTCCGGTGGGCGAAACGCCGTGAGGCTACCGAGCAGCAGGGATAGATGAGGTGCGCGCTTTCGACGATTGAAGGGAAGAGCGAGGACGAGCGGGGAGGAGGGAGGGAGGAAGGGAAAGAGAGACGGAAAGTGCGAGAGAGACACGCACGGAAAGACGGGTGAACAGACAGGCAGGCAGGCAGTCACGGTCGAGAAGGAGATATTGCGCTCCTCCTGTCAACGGGCTTCGTTTACCCTCGCGGCGGTGGTTGTAGAGCTCGCCGATCTCAATGAGGCAGCTCCGCGCTTGGTGGTCGTCCTCGTGACATAATTGTGGAACACAGCGAAACGGCGACGCGACGGCGACGCGGACACTCGTCGTTTGCGCCAACAACCACAGCACCGTCGTCGGCACGGCGGGATATTCGTCACTATATTTGCAGGCGACGTACGCGAATACCCGCGACACACGAATCACGACCGCGAACTTAACGACAGGCACTGCGCGCGTAGCGTTCGATGGGACGGATTACCGTGTCGCTCGCTCGCTCGCTTGCTTGCGGTCGTCGGCGGATCATCGACTGCCTCGCGCGACCGCACGGCTCCCTAGCGTCGCGTACTCGCACTCCGTGTGCCTTTCCATCGGCTACTCGGGCTACTAGACCATCAGCCGGTATCAGGTTATTCGCCAACATTGTGTGTGTGTGTGTATGTGTGTATAGTTTGTTAACATTTCCAAGATTATAAGTCATTTTGATAAACGTTTGCTTACTGCACGTTTTATTTTTAACGAACTTCAGAGCGAGGTTACAAATTCTATTTGTCGTTCCGTTTTTCAGCAACAACTAAATAGAGAAGCGACAATTTACCCTTTGTTTTGATCAAAAACATTTTATAAATAATTAGCAAATTGTTATTTGTAGAAGAAGTCACATACACAACTGATGCGTCCGTGCGAGACTTTACATGGTCAGCATTCAATGCTATCTTGATCTTTCAAATCGTAATATAATGATCCAATAAACGTTAAGGGGAATGTATGTTTACTTTTTTTTTTAAGCGTAAAAACCGTTGTTTGACGAATTGACACTGCAGATCCATGTGTTTAGGGAGCAGTTTAAATAAATAAAAAATGGTTGCATTCTGTTATATTTGCAAAATTGAGCAGAATTCTATCCAGGATCCTGATAGAACGTTTCATAGGTAAAAATAATACTTTTCTCTGTAAACAAATTTTTAATATATTTTATGTATTAGAAATTTATGTTTATAACATATATATATTAAATGATATTGTTAAGTATGTAATACAAGAAAATGGGTTTTTATTAAAATTTTTAGATTTCCAAAAAATGAAAGTTTAAGATTAAAATGGTGTGAAGCTATAAAGAAGAATGTTCACAATACATATATATGTAGTATGCATTTCAAACCAGAAGATTATAGAAACCACGAAGATCCTAACTTAAAAAAGAAGCTTTTAAAACCTTCTGCAATTCCTAGTATTATGTTAAGCAAAGAATCCATATTGGAATCCATTGAGAATGCTTCGTCTAGTAGTATACCAATACCTGCAGATATTTCAATAAAAAATAAAAACAAAAGGTATAAAAGAAAAGGTTTAATATAATATATGTAATATATAATAAAGATAGAAAGTTTTATATAATCCATACATATGTAGCAAACATTTTGAACTAGAGGATTGTGAGAACCATGAAGATCCTAATTTAATAGAGAAAAAATTAAAACCTACAGTTCCTAGTATTACATTAAGTACAGAATTGGAATCAACTAAGAATACTTCATCTAGTAATAATGTGCTATTATCTACAGATATTTTAACTGATAATAGCAGCAATAAAAGGTACAAGTTAACAAAAAAATAAATATATTTAATAATATCCAAAAATTATTATATTGACAGTATTGTTTTATTCTTCTTTAGTACAATTGAAGATTCCAGTACTTTACAATCAATGAAGAAACAACGATATCAAGATGTTATTTTAGGAACTGTAAGAAAGACAGATTTCATAAATAAAAGTGCATGGTTAAGATTCCAAAAATATGTTAACGGGTTAAAAAAGCAACATAAATTCTTACTGCACAAAAATCGAAGGATTTATTTTAAACTGAACAACTTTAAAAATCTTTTGAAAAAATTAAGAAGAAATAACTTATTAGCTTTTAATGTTTATAAATATTTAGATAAACGCATATACCAGTAAGTTTATAATTAAATTATAAATATTTTTAAATCCTTATTTTATAATAAATGTATTGAAACTTTGAGTTATATGTGAAGAAAAAATTATAAAATTGTTCTGTTTTGTTCTTTTCAACTAATCTGTTACACTTTTCAGATGTTATTCTCATAAAATGAAGCACGAATACCTTTATAGAAAAAGGAGAATGGACAAGATTCTATAACAAAGCGCACTTAATACTAAATTCTCTTGAATTAAACAAGTTCAAATGTAACAATAAAAAGAGGAAATATGGAAAATACAAAGGATATTTTATACAATCTTTTATTCTTTCTTCCATTATTTCAATTTTATTATCAGACCATTATTTTCTAGATACTTCAAATGTGAATCTTTTACAAAAATGCAAACTTTTAAATTGTTTAAATTGTTCTCAAAATGCAAAAATGTTTCTTTGGTTATCTTAATTTAATGTTTATTCTGTTCCTCACGTTTTGATGCAATATATGTTACTTTTTCCATATATAATTATCGAATTACCGACATTTAAAAAGTTACACGTTTAATGTTAAATCATTTAGTAGATATAATTTGTATTAAAATATTAGTTAAAATACTCTGGGTCACACACAAACGCGCGCGCGCGTATATATAAAAACACCAGAATTACAAGTCTTTAATCTCGGAAAATAAAAGTTACTCCGAGTGATTACTAGGCCTTTATTATTAATTATAAATATGTATGTATAAGAGAATGCTACAATTGTATCATTACTTCTATTAATGATATAAACTAGATAAATGAAATCATGCTTTTATCAGTAATATACATATAAACATCACAATTTTTTTTTTTAGTTATCAGTAATAATTATTATCGCAAATGGTCACAGCTTTGAGATCAGTTTGAATAGAATCAACTCAATCCAAGTACACTTAAGTCAGAGGCGGTTATATACATTATTACTATTCCTATAATACTTGCGATAATCGCTAAAATCCACACGTTGCAATATTTATTCCTTGCATTCTTTTGGGACTGCTTTGAGTTTTCGTATCGATCCTTTCTCTTTCGTCGCGGTTTAAACTTCTTCTCGAATTTCTCAATTTCTTCCCGATTACGCAGCTCTTCCTCTTCCAATTTTTTCGCTATCAGAGCTTTCTGGGCCTCCCTTTTCTCATTTTTCAACGACTCGCATATATTGTCGCATTCTACGGTAATCTGTTCCTTTTGAAGAAGCGAACAAAGAAAGTCCTTCTTGATTCGTTTACATTTACACCATAATCTGATTTTCTTGTTGCATTCCTCGCCGCCCTTACATTCTCCTGGATGACAATCATTGATGCAACGGTGGCCGCACAGATACTGAAATAAAAAAAGTTAAACAGATTGTTTTAAAACAAAAAAGAAAGAATTTGTATTTTATTATATTCTATCAAACATAAATTTTACATTTTTGGGGCATTGGTTTCCGCATTTAAGTAACTCGTCCCGTTCCTTGCTTGTCGCAGACGTCAAGTTTATGCAGTGCCGGTAAAGGGTACTGATACCACAATGGCAGGAGACTCGCACCAGTTGCTTGCAAGGCTTACATGGTGCTGGATGACAAGGTTGGGGACATGTGTGAGTACAGCCTGGCGGTCGCGCGAAACTGCATTCCTTCTCACATTCCATGCACGGAGTACCGTCACTGGACTCGTCGAAAGTTTGCAGCTTGTGACAGGTCAACTCGCAGGTGTGATTTTCGCACGGCAACCGTTGGCCGCAAGGTCTACCGCAGGAGCTCGGTTTCGACACGTGACAAGGCCAGGGGCGCGTCTCATGACCGCCAAGACAGGTCACGGGCACGGAGATCTCGCACGGTGGACACGATAGAGTCTTCAGTTCCATAACGTCCTTCGGTTTCTCCCAGGGTCCAACGGGTGGCTGCGCCTTCACTCCATTCGCTCTGATCTTCACCCAGACCTTGGTGTGGCACGTAGCCGGACAGGAGTGGCCGCATCTCTTGTGTGTCAGCCCGCAGACCTTCTTGCACGGCGGGCATGGGCCATGATGACACTTGTGTGTTTCCCTTTTACTGTGGTGACAGATAGGCGGAATCTTGCAGGACTTATTGCATGGCGGCGGCTTGATTCTCTTCCTGGTGCCGCACGGTACCGTTATCTTGCTGCCGCCGCATCTGCATTGTATAACATCCATTCGAGTACACGGATAGCAGGGACCACTGTGGCAAGGCGCGGCGCATTTGTGCTTGCGGCAGTTAAGTGTGTTCTCGCACGTTTTTTCGCAGGGATTGGACGTGTTCTTCAATATGCAGTCACAGCACTTCCTGTTGCACAAGTGTCTGCCGCACAGGCGCGTCTGCATGCACTTCTTGTTGCAGTGAAACTCCTTCGCGCAAGCGATCTCCTTCATGTAGCTGCCGCATCTGCACGCCTTCATCACGACCTCCAGACACTGGCCGCAACGATCGGTGTGGCATCTCATGCTGCAATAGTGCGACCGGCAGTCCAACAGCTTGCCGCACGTGTCGCCGCACGTCGGCACTTGTTGCCGCCTGCAGGAGATCTCATACCGTTTTTTCCCGCAGGGACAACATCTGTTCTTTTCCAGGGGACAGTTGCCACAGTCACCGGGTTGATGGCAAGTGCTCTCACAACTGTGCACGTTGCAAGAGAATCTCCTGTTGCAGGACTTCTCGCAGATCCACGTGCCTTCGTGACACCTGCCCACCTTCTCGTTGCTCTTGCAACGACATTTAAGTAGTACCGTTTCCGCACAGGGAGGACATTCTCCAGCGTGACACAGGCTGTTACATGTGTGTGAGCAAGACTCATGATTTTTGTTGCACGCGGTTCCGCAGCTCCAGTTTTTGGCGTTGCAACGTCGCGGTTGCGCCGGTAGCTTGCCGCAGTAACACTTGACTGATACCATCTTGGCGCAAGGCGAACACGGACCGGGATGGCAGAGCAGCACGCATTTGTGACCACACTCTGGTTGGAGAGGCTTACCGCAGGTCTCGCCGCAGGAATGTGGAATCACCCAGGGCTGATGCAGAGGGTCTATGGTCTTTTTGCAAAAACATTTGTATGATTTTGGAATCTGATCCTGATCGTACTCCATACGACATTTTGGACTGTAACATATGCATTTTGTTCATTGATTTTATTGATAAACATAGGTTTCAGAGTGCTTCTGATGAAACTCCATTATAAAGTAATGATAAATACCATCCCCAGATTGGTGTAATTCCTTTGACCCGTTTGTAGCTCAAACTGTCATTGATCCAGTGCAGAATGCAGGACATGTGTAGAAATGCATAGCACTTGTCGCAGTTCCATATCTGTGTGGAAGGATAGAAAAATGATAATAAAATGATCTTTAACCACTCAACATTAGTGAGAGCTTACAACTTTTAAATAATAAAATCATTAAAATATGACATATATTTAGACTTTAGTATTTTTTTTTAATTTAATTTAAATTTGCTATTTAAATACTTATTATTTCAATACTTGCATCAAAGTGAACAAAAACTTAACAAAATATATAGTTTTGTAATATTTAAAAATGCATTTAACGATGTTAAAATGTTATGCTAAGATAGTAATGCTAAATATATATGGCACATTAATTATACATCATATTATTTAAACGTACTGGATCTATTTTCTTGATAGTCGATATACATATCAAACAAACAGCACTGCTGCTTTGAAAGGAATTAACCAGATATGATATCACTTTCTCCGAATCTGTACTCTGTCCCTGGTATGCCGACAATACTTTGCCCACCACATTTTGGACGTCCTCCTCATTTGTCTCGTCCTCCTCTTCACTGGACGAATTTAATAATGCATTGGCCTCCAAATGTCTTTCAATAGACAGTTTATTCTGTGCTTGAGCCCTTTTAAATTTCTGCATCTTTCTGCATCTGAATCTCTAAAATTACATTATTATAAATAATAAAATTGGACTGTTATTTAATTCATTATTACAAATTGAGTTATAAACTCAAAAAACTGATGGAAACATACATATAAGTTAGGCTCTCTAATCCAAATTGTAATAATTTTATTTGAAAGAACACACAGAATATAACAAATAATTGTAATATATATATATATACACATGCATATTATATATAGTTTGTTCCCTAACAGTCAATACTGTTTGGAAACAATAATGTTTCTTCTGTTGTAATTAATTGAATATCAAAGCATTTATCTTAAAAAAATGACACAATTCTTCTTAAAAACCATAAAAGAAATGCAGTTATTGACTTGTCTTATCACAAAGTTATCGTCGAATCTAAGCACTTTGCTGGAAGTAGTGTTTAACCGGCAAGTTGTAATTTTTATCGATAACAAAGAGCGATTAATTGACTATTTAGTCTTGATCTACAATTACTGATGTTTCTGCGTTTTTGTTGGATTTAATTAATCATAATTAATCACCAGCTATTAAACTATCCTCAAGATATTTCTACGACTGCATCGTACATTTTACCATACTCCAAAGAGTAAAGAATAATAGGAGAGATCGTAGTGATAGTTGGGGGGTACGATTTACTAGGGACGGATGTAGTCGAGCAGTCATCTTAAACATCCACTTTTGTGAATTTTGTGATATGTCAACATGCCTTCTATAGTGTGCGTTCATGTGTGTATGCGTGTGTATGAATCAGAGAGGGAACCTGAGAGCGGTCATCGCGTCGTTTTAGGTGTTTTCATCCATCAGCGCCTCTACGTGCATAAAATGTGCACATGAACTATGTAGTCAAATATCTATGAATGAATATGTAGGTAATATGTATGACTTTTTGGGTCTCTTCTATGTTATGTCCACATTTATTTGGTTTTGTTTCATGCTATACCCGTAAATTTTACAATTATATGCATTTATATTTTAAATCTATTTTATGCAAATGTGCATAATCGTGTTCTGTAAATGTGCAATACCACATATACATGATATAAATTAATTGATTTGATAAAAATTCACTCACCGATTGCTGTCGCTACTCCTGCTGCTGATGCTGCTGCTACTGCTACATTCCTTTTCCGGAATACCGAGTCTCTCCATGGATTCCGCTTTCTGTTGACATCATTCTGCTATTCTCGAACCGCACATTAATAACGATCGCCTGATACTTTATTCGGCACTCCCGATATTATATCCCGGATAATATATCACACACGACTAAAACGTAAACCGCGCGCGAGAATTTCACTTGGCGCGACCGTTACATTTGGAAAAATACGTTAAAAGTACGGCACGTCAAGACACTGAACAGAAGTAAAGCAATTCTCTCCCAGAGTTTTTGTATCTCTGTATGATTGCGCGACGACTAGTAATTAAAGTTTCATTATTGGCACGATCGATATTCTACCGAACGGATTGCGTACCCTCCTTGAGCGAATACGCGCACACGAAAACTTTGCTCGGAATGAAAATTAACATGGCACGAAAGTGGCGTGATGTCACGTAACTTCGTGGAAACGCAGGCCGAGAAAACCGTTTGAATGAAAATTACGTCGCGTCAAGATACAACGAATGGAGACAAATTCGTTTCGAGAATTAATTGTATTTCGTATGCTCGCACGACGACTAGTAGCGCTTCACTTAAAACTGGCACTCGCGATATTCTACCGAACGTATCCCCTTTGAGCAAACACTTTGCTCGAATGCACACGCGAACACTTTACTCGAAACAGAAGGCAAACGCGTGATACCGCGCTTTACACATGAATACGACTTCTGTTACACGAACACGCACGGAGTCAACAGAACGTCTGACCAGCGCTGGAGTGACGTACGTGACTCGAGCGCGGAGCAACATGACGGCAGCGGCGCGGCGTGCGCAAGCGCAGCGAGTCAACAAGTCGGTCGCCTAGCAACGCCGAGTACCGCCGAGTCTGCCTGCCAGCAGTCACGTACGCCACTCTAGCGCCGGTCGGACGTTCTATTGACTTCGGCGTGTCTCGCGTATTCATTTGTGCGCAGGTACGGTGTTGAGTGGTTTTGAGAATGCCGTCGCGCTAACAGACGAGCCGTCCTTTTCCCGTATTTTTTCAAATGTAAACGGTCGCGCCAAGTGAAATTCTCGCGCGCGATTTACGTTTTACTCGTGTGTGATATATTATCTGTAATATCGGGAGTGCCGAATACAGTATCGGGCGATCGTTATTAATGTGCAGTTCGAGAATAGCAGGATGATGTCAGCAGAAAACGGCATTCATGGATCGACTCGGTATTCCGGAAAAGGAATGTAGCAGGAGCAGCAGCATCAGCAGCAGGAGCAGCAGCATCAGCAGCAGGAGCAGCGACAGCAATCGGTGAGTGAATTTTTATCAAATCAATTATTTGAATTTATATCATGTATATGTGATATTGCACATTTATAGAACACGATTATGCACATTTGCATAAAACAGATTTAAAATATGGTAAAATTTAATGGTCTAGCAGAACCAAATAATCGTGGGCATAGCATAGAAGAGACCCAAAAAGTCATGCACATTATTTACGGGATTCATAGATATTTGACTACATAGTTCAATGTGCACATTTTGTGCACAAGAAGCGCTGATAGATGAAAACACCTAAAACGACGCAACGACCGTTCTGAGGTTCCTCTCTGGTATGAATGCATGAGCGACCATCTTGAGTATCCATTTTTATTATATAGCACATCCGTCACTGAAACCAAAATGATCCCTCCGGTTATTCTTTACTCTTTGGTACATTTGGCTTTGCGTTGCACTGAAAAACAGCTATTTCTGAGTAGAGTGCCTCGCATCTAGGTATTCGTGTGTCATTTTTGCCACCACTGTTAGTTCGAAAAGAAACTTATCTCACAACTGTGTCAATGGAACAATTTCTAATATTCAAAATTTGAATTTTCTTAGAATTTTTTTCACTGTTCAAATGCTTTATTTTAATATTTTCTAAAAAAGAATTTGTATATAATAATAAAGTAGATCTTTCTAGATAAATAGTTGTATGTCACTTATAAGTTTCTAACATTCATAATGAACGGGAATAAAAGTCCTCTCTGAGGACTGTGGTTTTGCAAATGACAACAATCTTGTGTGCAAAATATTGTAATATAATTTTATAACATATACAATGAAATTATTGACAGGATTCTTTATAAAATCTTAAGGCACTAATTCTTACGTGCTTAAAAATCACTTGCTTTACACATGGTAAACCGCGTTTGCACAATTTGTAAATAACATATCATCGAAAGTTACTGTGAACGTGCGTGTAACATTAATCTCAAAATTATCAGACTTACATTACAACTTCATTAGCAATGAGATCGTTAATACTAAAGCTACACTTGCATGCGGTTATGTATACATTCAATTATACGTATACATATATATTTGTAATGTGAAGTAAATTTGTGCACTTAAAATTGAAATTTATAACGAGAGAGAGGCACTTAGTCTATGTCTAATTGCATACCGCATAAAAGTTTTAATATAAAGTTGTATTAAACACAACGCCTAATGTTGCATTTGAAACCTGCTTACAAATGTTGCTAAGTATGCTATATTGATACTTATCTAATAAACATTCAGAAACACACACACACACACACACACACACACACATATATATATAAATATATATATATATATATATATATATATATATATATATATATATATATAATGTAATTACATGTGATAATTATTTTGAAAAAAGTAAATTATCTAATTCTCGAAATTAACATCTTTTTTTTGCTTTTGCACTTTTCTTCCTTATCTACAGATAAATTGAGCTATATCTTACACAATTTGATTTTACAAAAGTATTATTTTGTAGAGCAGTATAAAATATTTGATATATAAATTCATATATAATATATATACATAATACATATAAAATATATAAAATGTTTTGTATACAACAATTATTATATTCTTATATGGACGGATACATAAAGCAGCCACTTGTATTATTATAGTCACATAATTTATAAGAAACTCTAATATTTTACAGTAATATTAAAATTTAAAATTCTTTAATCATTAACTTAATAATATTATATTCAAATGGCAATGTCGTGTGATTAGGCTATCAAAATACAAATGTGACTAATAACGTTTGATTTGCAAATACATATTCACATGTATAAATATTGCATTGTGTTATTAAAGAATACTTTAGCAATTTAACAACTCAGAAAGAATACATTTTAATATAATTAATAATATATAAATTTTCACATCATTAGAATAAATGGTTAAAAATATTAAGTAATATTATTGAGACAATTTATAATTGTCTCAATTATTGTCCATACACTTTATCTTTTATCTTATTTTTCTTTTTAAAATTGTAATATATGTATAAAATGTCTTTTTTAGATTAATATTTCAATTTAATAATTGTATGGCATTTTCTAAGAACAAATAATCTTCTTTACAAAAACGATTAAAATATTTAAAAGATACCTAAGTATAAAAAATAAATATAAAAAGATTGTCAATGTTTTATGTATAATGGTAACTTAAGTATTAAACAGCTGTTTGTGGTACTCCCTGTACTAAAAGTGTCTTGCTTTTAGCTTTCGGCAGTGCAGATTGACTCATTGTCTTCGCCATCTTAATCTGACCATTAGGCGAGCTCGTAACGAAGCTTTCTGATCTCATGTCTTTCAATGAGACGTTAGAATTGCTACGTAACGAGGGTGTAGAACTAAATTTTCTGTTATGTGCTAAACGTTCTTGTAGTCTCGTCTCGTTTTGACGTGGTATTCTGGCCTTTACTGGTATGTCACGATACTCGTATATATTTTCTTTAGATGAGCGTGTTAAATTCTCGATTCCCTCGGAGGGTTCATCGTCTCGTACCATCAGGATGTCTCCGCTATAGTAGTGATCAGATTGTCTGTGAAAAAAATAATACAGAAGAAAACTGTACAAGTTGTATAGAGTATATAAAATATAAATAAGAATTAAAAGTTAATAATTTAATAATCTCACTTATTTTATTATTTAATTGAAATTCTTGCCCATTTTTCCGAGTAAATTAAATAATAATGAATATAATATGTGCGACTAGTAAAAGCACTAATATTTGATAGACATATTGTGCAAAATTGTGCATAAAGTATTTTCTATAAATACCTGCACGTATCCTAGCCGCCTTTGTTTTGCTACTTGTAAGCAGAAAATTAGAGTAGAGTTTATTAGCAATTTATATCATTCAGAAATGGTTATGTGAAAAGTAAGAGAGAGGAAACCATATCCCGCAATAATTGGCGTGTATAAACTAGAACCAGTTTTTGCATACGCTACCGTTCGGTACAGCAGGTGCCACCGAATTAAGCTGTAGTCACATGGATTTGGTTCTGTTTACCTTTGCTTACCTTTTGGCGTTACGCCAAAGCATGCAGCACACTACGGAAAGTACAAGTAGCAGTAGGCACGCTGTTGACATCGACCAAAACGCAATTTGCAATGGTTGTTTGGGTTCCCACCAATACTGTAATAAAAATTATAATTAATGTAATTCAATATAAATACATATAATATTAAATATCTTACTTCTGTAACAGGAGGATATGTAGGGACGAGATAACCAATAACAGTCGGCAAATACATGGACCAGAATGCGCTCTCGGTCTGACGATAGTTTATTTGAATGGAGCTGTTAAACGTTGTATTGATATTGAGGTATCGTAATTGTCCGTGACGCGCAAGATCAAAGTGCAACCCTAAGATTTGCGAAGGTGTCGGGTTTCTAGAATAAAATTAAATAATGTAAATAATTGCATTTTTCTTATCATACAAATAAATAAATTATTAAATTACATACCCGTATTTTGCAAAATTAGAGTACGCCTTCATGAAAAAGTGACTCATATTACGATCATTGTCAGTCCACATATCTCGACTTATTTTCCATTTTTGAGGGAAAAATTCTACATTAATAATATCATATTAGTAGATGTTATACAACTTAAATTAAAGATATATGTGAAAGAACATACCAACATCCATAAACGGCGCTCCTGTTAACCACAAAAGTTCAGTATCGTGAGGTACCCTAGCCCACTGTGGTGAATGAAGTGCTTCTATCGAGGTATTTAAGACATAAAGATATGTTGGTACATGTCTCTCTACCAATAATTTCGCTATTTTATCATTTGGTGCAACATAGTGAAAATCTGATAAAAGCTAAAAATAATAATTATTAAATAATTTTATACCAAATTTAGTTCAACACTTTCACGTTTAAACTACTTACATTTATATATTGATCACGTATGTGCGTGACATTTAATGGATCCGGCCAATATGTATACATATATTTTATCGCTTCATAAATGCCATGAGGATTTAATGTATAATTGTATTGAAGAACTAATTCCCAGATCCTTTGATCAAACACCTCAGGGGTTATTATATACTGATTCCTTGCTAATGTAACATTATTTTCTGTAAAGTAAAATTTATTATAGTAGAAATATGGACCATGTTGCAATATTAAATTGAATAAAATAAACATTAGAAAAATTCCAAATAAGAATCAGAATAAAAAACACAATTAAATGGAAATAAATGATGACACACATACTTATAATAAATGCAGCTTCCTGAGTTGTGACGCCAGCCATGTAAGCCAAATCTTTTCTATATTTGCGAGCTTTAATACTTTCTTCTGGCGTTTCTGTAAAAAAGCGCCAGTCATTCGCTCTCCAATCTTCGTACCAATCATCTCGAGGTACTGTGAAATTTATATCCAGCACAGGTGCCCATGGGAACATTCCAACATGAGGCTTTAATTCAGAATTGCCTAATTCAAGGAAACTACGCCCATCCTTTAAACATTGTACCAATTTCCAACTACTCTCTATACTGCAACCGAGCATTTCTGCATACACTCGAGATGTATTTTGTGCCCGATACTTGTCTATTATCACCGCCCAATCGGCTAAAGCAGAACCCGATTGTGCAATAACTTTTGATACCATTTGCCGAGTTCTAAAATAAAATAAAAGTAAATTTAATATAGTTAATTCATGTAAAATATATACAAAACTATCAATCCAATTACTTTGGCGCAATCATTAATAAGCCTGCACTTGCTGCTCCAGCACCTGGTCCAAACAGTGTTATAGAGTCAGGATCTCCATTAAAACTAATTATATTATCATGAACCCATCGTAGTGCCATAGCTTGATCAAGAATTCCATAATTCCCAGGGCTATTTTCATCCCCAGTACTTAAAAAACCTAAAAATATTAATAGAAAGATTAATTTTTTGCTGACTAATATAGAATACACTCTACAATATTGATATACTCTTTATCGAACTTACCAAGCGCTCCAAGACGATAATTAATTGATACCACTACAACATCATAGAAGGCAGCTAGTATATGAGCTGGAAACAGATTACTTGCCCCATGACTAAATTCACCACCGTGTATGTAAAACATCACTGGATATCTAATTGATACTCCATATCCAATCTATAAACATATGGCACATAATCTTGTTATTCAACTAATTCATTCATTTATTTTCATTGATTGTAGCATACTTACAGGAGGTGTAAATATATTCAAATACAAGCAATCTTCGTCAACATCTCGCACACCTTTCGTAGCACCAGTATATTCGCTAGGCTGAGGACAAGCTGGACCCCAATCTACAGCTTGTAAAAGTTGCCACCCCCTAAACAAAAATAAAATTATTTTCTTTATGTGTGCAACACAATATTAGAATATTAGAAATAGTAAATGTTTTGTAAAAAATTTTGCATTAACCTGTGAGGTCTAGGAGGTTTGAAACGACCTTCTCTAGTAGGTGGCATAGCGTAAGGAATCCCCAAAAATACATTAACAGTTTTCGTGACTCTTTCCACTGCCATAGTATAAGGTCTATGTCTTGCATGTGGATCGTCGTATAGTTGAACTTTAAACCCTTGAACTTGACCATAATTTGTATTTACAATTATATCTCGATCTCTAAAATTTTTAGAATCTGGTCTCTCTCTTCCTTGAAGATCTTCACGCCAACCAGCTAATATTCCTGGCAATGGAAGCCTTTCTGTGGTCTGTTTTAAGATAATATAATGTTTATTTAATTTGTTTTCAAGTCTTATAAATTCAAGTCTTAAGATATAATTAATAAATAAATTCTAACAAAAAAATCATTAAATTTAATTTTAAAATTTTGTATATAAATAAAGATAACATTAGTCAACAAATAAAGATTTTTGGGAAATTACTTTTAAGATATAAATTATAATAAAATATTAAGCATTTAATAATTAACTTTCAAATATTTCAAAAAACTTTGTATACATATTTATTTATGATTTGAATATGTTTATATTTATATTTAATAATTTAAAGAAAAAAATTCATTTTGTGATAGATGTAAAATATATTTCCATATAAAGTTTTAAAAAAACATTGAAATTGTTATACATTTACGATTGCCCCAACACAGAATTTTTCACTTACTCCATAAAGGAAACGATCCTCAGGCGCCCTGGTAGGTCCTCTGTAACCGGGCTCCAAGTAACTCGGCTGATAGCCGTATCGTCTATCCTTATAGATGTAGGTCCTGTAGCCGGCCGCGTCCTGCGGCACGTACACGCCGTCGCGATTGTAGTAACGACTGCCAGGCAACACGTCCTGGGCGAGTGCAAGGACGCCCGTGAGCAGCAGGTACAGACAATAGTGGACGTATACAACGACGCCGCGCGCGTGTCCTCCACGCGCGTTGGCCATGGTCCGCGCGTGCGAGTGCACGCGACGGCACGCGAGAGTCGCTCACGCGGGCGAGCGGCCGCGCGCAGGTGTGGCCGGAGAGTCGCGCGCGTAGCAGAATGCACACAGTTCTCCTTCTCCTCGATAACCTCCGTGGCAGACGAACGAAAGCGAAACTAGCGAAAGTCCCGCTCGCACCTCGCAGCACCTTAGCGATAAACTTATCTGAACTTATCCGCTTGTCACTCCAACGAGGAACGTAGATCGATAAGCGTCACCACACTGATAAATCATCGGGCGCGTCGGTGGACCCCCACTGAAGTTAGGTGCGCGTCAAGTCGCACGAGAGTTTCACGATTTCTCGCGAGTTCTCCGAGCGTGAACTATAGGCACTCGCGGCTCGACGCGTCCCGACGCGTCGTCGTCACGGCGTCGTTACGAAACGTTCACTCTTTCACCTTCGTTTCGAGAGGCGTCCCTGCGCTGCACGACCGGCCAACACCCTATCACGAGGTCCCTCCTGATCACGCTCGCGCCGCGCGGTGACTCGCGTAGCACTTCAGGTGGCTTCGCCGTGCGCGGCCGTTGCGGATTCCCTTCTCGCCCCGTTCACCGTCTCTTCCACCAGTCGATAATGTTGAAATGTCACGATTGGTGCCGCGGGAGACCTGAAGGTGGGAGTGGGATTGATAAACGGAGTTTGAAAGCGAAAGGCAACGTGTCGCGTGCTAGATAACTAGGAAATTAAAACGCGATACAGCTTCGTCATCGTAACCTGGCGTCATTAAAGTTATCATCGCCTTCCGTGATGATGAATATAGGAATGCGCGGTTAAATACAAATCGCTGCGTAAAAAAAAAGCAGCGATTTTTGTTTTTCAGTTTAAATGTTTTGTATCGTTAGCGCTTCATTCATTTTTAGTGCATTCAATCCTCATCAGGATTCTCTTTTCTTTACAGACAATTAAAAAATTACAATTTTTGAGTTATGTCGTAACAAATAAGTAGTATATTATTGGTATAACCAACTCATGGCTCATTTGGGGTATAACAAAACCTTAAAAAACAAAACTTGTCAATTTAAATGTTTTGCATTATTAAAATCTTGTAATATAATTTTTAAACGCTATTTTAGGATAACAATTTAATTTACTGGGATTGTTAAAAAATGATAAAAGTATCATTAAGTTCTTCATTCAATGTATCTACTCAATTCTTGTCGGGATGTTCCTTGCAGACGAGTAAAGAATTATAATATTTGAATTATGTCGCTGTTTTAAAAAATGAGTGATACGCGAGTATTTAATAAGAGATACATTCGGAATATGGTAATAAATAATTTTCTTATTGAAAAATAAAATGATTTTCGTCCTGTCACGATTTAATTGAATCCCATCTTATTTTGCGGTTTTCAGAGGTTGAATACCTTGGGTAGTTGTATTCTTTGTTTTTCTATATCTCAAATAAAAATAAAAGCGGAAAACACTAATTAATTAATTAAAAACGGTTCTATTTTTTTTTTAAATCTTTTCTATTTTTTTAAATCTTTTCTTTTATTAATTTTATTCGAAAAATGCAACTATTTGTTAAGAGATATCGCAGACTACGTGCTACGATTATTAAAAAATCATTGTTTATTTAATGTTAGAGAACATACATTAATTTTCAATCAGATAACTTTGTCTCCAACGCTATTTGTATATTATATTTTTTTTATACGCTACGTAAATTGCACTGTAGTTTTCATCACAGTTTACGGGAAAATATTTCATTTTAAAATTTCCCTAAAAAAAAATCGAATCAGCGAACAGCCGGTTCATTTATGGATCGCGAACTAATGTTAATTCACAGTTTAATTCGTATTCGGTAAATTACGAACGTGGGACTATAAAGTTTACCACGCGCGCATTTAACAATAGAAGTGTTAAGTGCGCGAGGACACGACGTGGCGGCGCGGATGAAAATGTAATTTTTACAGAAGACAAGACTTACGTGGACCACTTCCTGTTCTAATGTGAAAGGAGAAGACCGCAGGTTCCAGCAGTTAGCCCACCACAGGCATGAGAACCAGATGATGCGTCGATACTTCGATCGACTTGCACCTTGCTGTTATTTCATCGCGAAAAAGCGAAATTGGGATTGCCTGCGCAAATATGTGTTGCACGCACGGAACTGGAGATCGGAAAAGTGTACAAGAATCGTTGGCTGCGTAGACGCTGCTGTTCGTCGACTGCGACAGATAGGCGAAGAGCACAGTGGCCGGACCTCAGTGAGCTGTAATAACGCCGTCGCGTGCACGCACGTCGTCGGCAATGTGCCGCCCACGCGTCCAACAGCAGGGGCCCATTGCGAAAGGCGCGATCGAGCGGATGTGCATGATCGCAAAAAGACAGGGGTGCAAACAAAAGGGTAGAGGCGAGTGGCGATCTATTGGGCAAAATGGCATGTGGAGTTTTCATATGAAGTCAATTAAAAAATTAATATTAATTATGCAATAAATTAAGTGAAAGTGAAAGAGAGAGAGAGAGAGAGAGAGAGAGAGAGAGAGAGAGAGAGCGAATTAAAAATTATTTTTTATACAACATTAAATTAAATTTAATATTGTCTATTTAATAATATATTGTTTTTGTAGTAATTGAGAATTAATATTTATATAAATTAATATTTCTAATTTCTTAAAATAAAGATTTTAATGGGTAATTAGTTCTCATAGTAAATAAAGTTCCTTATGAAAAACATGAATTTTAATAATTTCAGTATCATTTTCTTTGAATTAAATTGAATTTTATTGTATATACAAATACATGTAACAAAAATGTATTTATATGTACAATAAAATTCAATTTAATTAAAAAGAAAATGATACTGAAAATATTTAGGGCTTCGAGATATATTAACTCATCTTATAAGAAGTTTTTAGTAACTTCCTTATTTACTGGACTTCGATTTTGATTATAAACATGTAGGAATTGATTGCTACGTTTATACAACATATTTTACTGTTCCTGCTATTTTTTTTCTATACAAAAAGTAGCGGAAATGAATGAAAATAACAGAGGAATAGATGACCTAGCTTAATCCCCCAGTCCTTCCTCTTTTACATCGCATATTTTAATCTATGCGTGCCCTTGCAAAAGAATGTCGTCGCGTGAACGGATGTGTTCCGCAATGAGCGATCTGTGTGCAGCTTTACATTTATTAACAATAGTTTTACTGTTACGAGATTAGATATCAAAACTGCCGTGATGATGGTTAATAAAGTATACGCACTGCACGAACCACGCATTTATGCTGCATATTAATTGTGAACACAAACATTAAGGTCCGGAATAACAGGAAGATACTCTTTGTTACTTTCGCGTTCGTAGTTGAAATTCAACCTGTTCGATTTCGCAATTTTAACAAAGAATCGCTTGCTCGCTTTTTCGCTTTCTTAGATTTGCCTTTTATATTTTATTATACTCTTATAATTCTCAATCAGCATACTATATGTAATGCAGTACTTTAGGCGAATTTCTATCGCTCTTTGATATACGTTAATTATAACATATTCTTCAATAACTTTATTCATTCTCTCAAATCTCGATGTTTAATCTCTCAAATCTCTTCCTCTCGGTCACTCGTACTCTTACATTCGTACTCTTTTAATATTCTTACATTATGTAATTCTTTCATTTGTAAATGCAATTTACAAAAATTAGACAAATTTAAGATCTAGAGTCTAGAGAAGAAAATCTAGTAAAGAGCCAAATTTGATGTTAAACATAAGATAGATAGATATTAAAATAACAAATAATTGTAATAATTATAAATTACGATTTTTCGTAATTTTCTCATAATTATAAATTAGATAGACTTTTAATATCGGCACATTTTGCTTTTAAAGAAGAAGATAAGCATAAAATGGAAAGATCACGTAAGTCGCGAAAATTACAAAAATTTTTCGTTTGATGTACGAAAATTGCTCCTAGAACTTGTCATTTATCTAAAACATACTGTCGAGGTTAAAATAAAATTGTATTTTAATGAATGCAGTTGAATCTCCGAAAATCCTTCGCTTTTCTCCCAATTTTACGAGCGAATGCTCTCTCTCTCTCTTCGATTATTCATAAAGCCGATACTGCGGACATGACTTCACCTTCGTATTTTCGTCTGAAGAGAAGAAGGTTCCTGGTAATGCCGCAAACTCCATGACCCACGTTGATCAGCCAATGATGGAAGCGCGTGATTGGAATAAATTTATTTGCCATAGGGTTTATTATTATGTTTATCGATGTCGCGTCTTTTGCCCAGACTTATCTCGTAAAACTGTCAAGCAGTTTTTATAAAATTGCTAATGCATTTTACTTCAAAATATAGAATATGGAAGCTTCTGCAACATTCTTACGAATCATACCGCGACCGCATGTCTTTATGACTCATGATTTTATCAGCTAAATTAAGTATTAATCGTTTGCTACTGGAAGGATGGGCCGAGAGTAAAATATAAGAAAGTACGAACTGAAAGTTATTGTAAAAATTTAAAGACTCTTTTATATGTATGTATGTGTGTATAAAATATATATTATCGGTAACGTGTAAAGTAGTGCGCCAGAGTAGTGCGAGAAATGTAGGTCGGTTCTTTCAAAGAGGAAATAAAGTACATATAATAGAATCTATTTTCACAGAAAGTTAAGCATTAAATTTTACAAAAGAGTTTATTAATGGAGAAACTTTTTCAGCACGAAAAATCCATAAAATGCATAAAGTTTACGAGAGATGGTGACTTATGAAAAAGTATTTTATCAAGTACCGTATTTCAGTAATGCTGCAATCAAAAGGCATAGTAATAATTAGGAATATGAATAATTTAAGAACGATCGAAAGGTTGCATCGTGTGCATCGAATAGTAATTCCTAGTTTATACTGAATATTTTATCCTAAGAAAATTGTATAGAAATATTGAAGAAGAACACCTGAATCCTGATTGTACGATAAAGTGTAGAAATAAAATTCACAAAAGTATATTGTATATGTATTGCATTAATTTTATTATATATTTGTATTGCATAAATCTTATTATGTACTAGTTGATTTAGTTAACACCGTTTAAATCAAGTCGACACAATCAGTAAATGCTTACAATTAGTGAAGTATGCAATCGATTATTATTTCTGCGAGATTCTTTTAATTATAATTCCTCACAATTACTTCGCGTATACAGGTTCGATATATCAATTATTTTCTCTAGGAAAATATTTCAAGCACGTATCCAATTTATTATCAGGCTAAAATTTTTTTTCAGGTTTTAAATTCAATAAACCGTAAAATAAATCATAAAAGTATCGATTGGTATTTAAAGACGTGTATTACGAGAAAAGCGTTTGACGTAACTGGCGATACAAAGCGAATGCCCTTTCTCTCGTTCTACTCCCCCGCGCATAAGTTCTTCAATTTACAGTAATTGGTGAATTTATTACCGGTCTAGGTTCTCTCGCTCCTACGTCAGTACAGTGCCGGGGAAGAGTTAAATGGCTTTAATTAACGGCGGCTTATCCTCTCTTAGAACTATCAAGCTGAACGAAGTAGTCTTCTGAACGAGATAAAATTTGTCAGATGTGCTAGAGTTGTAAAATAAGATAATAATGATTAAATAAATTGTATTGAAGAAATTGCAAGAGCAATGATTGAAGGTTTGAAAAATTAATGTTATTTACTGCATACAAATTTGATTAAATAAAATAAAATTTGGGAAGGACAGAAAATACAAGAAAACATTAAATACATAAATTTCTGTATATGATATTTCCTATGATAAAAAATAATATTTAGCTTCTTTATAATGAAATTATTTATGATTGTTGCAACATTAACTAAAAAAAGATTAGTCTTAAAATAATTTGAAAAGAAGGGCTTTTCCATATACACAAAATGGTTATTATAATTTAAAAATAGTTTACAGACATATATTATACGTCACTTAAAATTGGCAAATCGGATTTCTCTTAAACCATTTCGCTTATTGTACCCTCTTTATTATCATTACATATAATCCCGAAAAAATTTGCATTTTTATATCAAAAGCTGATGTAAACCAGTTTATTTAGTTTTCAACGTGGACATGAACACTATTATACGAGTTTGTCTTTTTGTCAATTGAACGAATCATCGTCGACTTTCGCAATCGTATACCTGATCCGCACAAGAAATCGATGTTCGCGGGAATTCATGTTCGTATGTATGCGATTCTCAAAGTGACCGTCCACGTCCGCGAAGTTGATCTAAATGTACACCATTATACTCGCCGTTCATGCCCCGTCGCGCGTACATCCCTTTTTTGTGGGAACGTGGACATTACGGATGCTCTTTGAACTCGTGGGAATAAGACCCACCGCGCTGCTCACCAAGCACATGCGCGGCGCTTTATTTATTTAGCTCATTTTTATCAGACTCCCAGACTCCACGTTGACGCGCGAAGCTAATAGACGCGGGGGGCTAATGATTCGCGCGTTTAAGCTCAAGTACTTCAACTAAAGGTAATACGTGTGACGCTATTTCTAATAGCTTTCATTACAGCATCCCCGTCCGCTTTCGCTCGCCATTCAACGTTCTATGGATTTCGAAAGCGTCACTTCAACAAAGAAGAATAACGCTCGCTTAACAGTTAGCGTGAAGTAAACCGATATATATACCTGCATCATTGCCGTACTTTATTAACTTAATTTTAAAGTGCATAATCTGTATTTGTAATTAATCAATAATTTATTTTTATCTGAAATCAAGGTCTAAAAAGTGTACTAGACAACTTGATAATTATGTTTTGTCGTTGGTTTTTTTGTATTAAAACAAAATATCGGGAAGAATAAGTTTATTAGTTAAATTCGGGAAAAATAAGTTTTATAAGTGCATACGAAAAACATAGACCTTTATTAATTTTATAAAAATATGTAGCTACGCTAGCTATCATTATACAATATTTGTCATATCTAGTACGTACTTTATAACAAGGTTGAGTGATTAATGTTAAAAAGTTAAAAATTAAATAATGAAGTTAAAATGTTGATAGCTTTTAACTTAACTCTTAAATAATTTTAGATAATTTTTAATTTCAACTTTATTATAAGTAAAAAATTTTACTATAAAGAAATTGTCTTAAAAAATAAATTTTTACATAAAATTTATTTAATTTATAGTTGTTCTAAGTAATTTAATTTTAAACAATTACTTTTTTTAAAATTTAATATAAATAACGTTTTTCAAAATTAACTTTTGTTTTAATTTAAGTTTACTTAATTTTAACTTTTAATTAAGTTAGTTTTTTCGTGTAAATTGTAACATAACTAAATTAATTTTATATAGGCACATACGTATTAGCTTTAACTGAATTTAATTACAACTATGACTTATCTTATCAATTTCGACTAATTTTTCATCACACAGGTCATTCGGTACCTATTATACTTTATCCTTATCCAAGAGCAAATTATGATAAGAAAAAAGGATTGCAGAACAGAGATAAAGAAATATCTTGATTTTGACCTTAAGAACAGCGAGTTTGCAGTATTGAGAATGTAATACATAAACTTATGAAATAGAAAATATTTATTAACGAATAAATATCTACTATGGATTAATATTATTAAAAATAGGTTTTTTTCTTTGTAATTTTTATGGTATAGTTTAGTTCATCTAAAATAAATTTGTAAATTATAGCGACACATTTTGAATAAAAAAATTTAGAAATATAAAATAAAATATTTAACTAAGATTAATAATGCAATAACTAAAACAAAGAAAAAGAAAGTATAAAATTAAATTACGTAGTTAAAACATAATAGCATAAAATTATAGGAAGATTGCATAAACCTAAATGTATTACATTTTATTAATACTGATAAAAACATAATCTTAATAATTGAAGAAATATATATTCATAATTTATACATTGTTAGCTTTTTTTTATATAAAATCTACTGAAAACAAAGATAATTTTTATATACAATTGCGCTACATGTTACATCTTGTAGAACCATATAAGATATTTGTATAATAGACAAAAAATGTTTTACATTGAAAGGAAAGGCTTCTAGAAATCCTCATATACATTAATTTGTAGATATTTATATTTTGTAATAATTAATGTTTTTATAACATAATGAAAAATAAACTGAAAATTGCTACATTTCAACACAAGTTATTTAACAAACTCGAGGAGCCCGCGAGTGCAGCGGGCTATACAGATGCATCAACACGTATTATAGGGAGTAACGGTTGAAGAGAGGGGGTGGTAGCGAACGGTGGTGGTGAACGCGCGCTCTTTACTCCGGCAGGGCCCACTTGTTCGCCACTACGACGGCGTCCTGTCACTCGCGAGCGCGTTGCCAATGCGGCAACATCGGAGTTGGGCGTCCACCTACGTAGCTCGACTGGCCGCGCACACGACCCCCGGATTTGTTCCACTCGAGAGAGTCGCCGGGAACCGCCACGAACCGTCACAGTCGCCAAGGCAGAACAGTCGGTTTTCTTTTTTTTAATTTACTCCGGGAGATTCAAGAGTGACAAAGAGTGGTGAAGAGAACGAATCTCCGATCAGTGATCTCGCAGTTCTCTCGCGGTTGCAAGGGGAAAGTGCACGTGACACTCGCGTCTCGCGGAGAGCATGTTCTGAGAAGTTATCCCTCGTTGCGCATTGTTCCGTTTTTTTTTTCTCTTCTTCACTTCGGTGACCGGCGAAACAAAGAGACCGAGAATGGCGAACGAGACGTTGACGCGCGAGATGGACGCGCACATCGTCACTATCTTGTCGAGGCTGTCAGCCCTCCGGGAGAACAATGCCGATGTGACGGACAGAAAGGCGCCCATAGCCGTCGAGGCCCGCAGTTTGGAGCTGTGGCGAGCGGTGGCCGTCGAATGTTTGGCTACTTTCCTCTTCAGCCTCGTAGTGGCCGGCGCGGCCGCCGCCTCCTCCGTATCCGGAAGCGGTCTCTCTGCGTTAGCGACCGCCGTAGCTTCCGGTTTCGCCATCGCCGCGATCTCCCTCATCTTTAGCCACATAAGCGGTAAGGGTTACTATCGTAATATTATTGCGGAAGATGATAAAAAAGGGGGCAATGTATACATCTGTCATACATCTGTCACTGAGTTTCCAGATATGCAACTTATTTGAAAAGATGTTTCCTCTATGGATGGAATAAAGAACGGAAATAAAGGACGTTCTTGTTTTGAAGATAATTATGTCAAAATATTGAAATGAGATTATATAGCATTAAAGAGACACTTGCTCACATGAAGCAATCGTACAGTTTCATCAAGAGGAAATATATTCTCATTATTCGATTTCATTTTCATGATTTAAAAAGAAAAAAATGTAACATAAAATATTTTTTAATCAAGAGAACTTTTTGAATACTATTATTGTTGAAACAAATATATATTATGCTTTTTGGATAATTTTTATTATATTAAAAATAATAAAAATATAATAGTTTGCTAAAATTATCAAATTTTTTAAAGAAGATCAAATTATACATAAATAAAAATATAACTTCTTATATACTTATGTATAAAATAATAATTATTAAATAGAACGTATTAGTTTCTTTATTACTTCGATACTAATATTTAATATTGTTTTTCTATTTAGTACATAAAGTTTTAATTTTAAGAAACATTTTAAATCTTAAAAGTTTGACAACCGGCATAGTAATTTTAATCAATTTAAAATTTAATTGACAATTTTTACAACGTTTTTTTAAGTTTGTTTATTTTTAAAAGCAATATATTCGTCTCTCTTATATGCATATAATACTTCTTTTATTTTATATATATTTTGTGTACATGTATATTTAGAAACATTTATTAATATACGTTTTTTCATACACATGTACATAAAATAAAAGAGGAAGAAATATTACAAAGCTTCCTGCTTTGTTTATTCGAATTTTTATTCCGTTATTACATTTTAATTAATAATTAATTTCTTTTTATTAAACGTGTTTATTATGTTCGTAATCAGATCACGTGCGTAAATAGATTTATGTATAAGTACTTGATTTTGATTTACACGCGTTTCGATTTATACGCGAAACTTTCATGCGCGTCTTCTACGGTTCTAAAGCGTTCAGAGGCTAATTACGCGAAAGGGTCGCGAACTGCTCAGTGCTCTCGACGATCTCGTTGGGCCAATGATTCTGTTCCTTCTTGTATCGTTCGACGGCCCTCGCGATTTTCCTCGATTGGCTCGTTAACCGATTACGCCGGCGCGGCCGACATTACCGCGTCGTGCGTGTCTGTTGGAGCGTATGTGGGCACTCTCGGAGTACGTTCCATCGGCACGCACAATACGCGACATACGATGCGTATAATAAACTCTCGGTCCTCGTACTACATACCGGAAACCTGATCCCGCGTTTGTTCGCTGACTCGCGCTATCGCGGCGGACGCATGCGTACTCAATCCCGCTGCGGCTCATCGAACAATCATTTGTAATTCAAAATGTCCGTAACTCAAGCAGAAACACGTCTTATACGCGTGAAATCAAAGCTGAATCTTAGTACCTAATAATATTTCCGCGTAAACTTGTTCACATTTTCTAGTTTTGCAGCAACCGCGCACTTCGATTGCTTTTGCTCTTGAAGCGCAGTCTAATTGTAAAACTACAACTAAAATGATAATATATATTGCAAATTAAAAATTAATAATCGATTTGCTAATTAAGCATGTTTAACTCTGCAAAGAATTTATTGAGAAAAATATCATGCCAATCAGAATTTAAAGCTGAATCAGTTCGATCATTGAGAATAAAAATATTTAATTTTATAAGCTAATCATAAAGCGGTGTAATTAGAAATTTTAAAAACGCTTGAGACGCGTTGATCCAACGACATTTTTATATTTTTCGCCTCGCTCGAACGAACGGAGCGCGTTATTCTTGTCCGGTTCACCCGAGCCGTCGTCCGTAATTGAGCTCGTCAATTTTATAACCCGTGCTCGCCGGGCAATTATATCTCCTTGGATTTATTAATATTACAATTTTTGCTTGCAAAATGTTAAACGGCGATGAAAGCCACTGGAGAGGAGCGTCGATCAAGCAACGGGGGTATAAGTCGCGAGAAGACTCGCGCAATCTCCCTTGTGTCTTCTTTGATTCTTCCCTCCCCTTTATAATATGGAAAACCTTTTGCACGCAGGTGGACACGTGAATCCGGCGGTCTCGGTATCGTTCGCTTTGTGCAGACGGATTTCCCCACTACGCGCGGTGCTATACGTTGCGGCACAATGCGGTGGCGGCATTGCTGGGGCGGCGATGCTCTATGGGTAAGTTTCGTCTTTGAAAACCAACATAAGAAATAGTTCAGTCGGTTGGTCACAAGTTTGCTCAAGAAACCGTCCGTCGATTTTTAAAACTTGTAGATATTCCCTCGCAAAACAAATGGCATTCCGCGCTCCCTTAAATTAAAATGAAATTAATGTAAACATTTATGATTTCTCGTAAATCTCATAACAAGAAACTGTCTTGTAGTTAAGCTATAATTTATGTATTTAATAAATATTTCTTAATACTGGAATTAACCAAAGCATCAATATATCAAACTTTTGATAAGAGAAGAATACAACAGATAATATAAAATGATATACTAATTTCTAAAATTCTTAGTACAGTCGACATAGGATTCATATTGATCCTCTAAATTTTTCTAATGTATGACAGTATGTAAACAGTATGACAATAATGAAGAATTATAACAAAATCTGCGTTATATTCGACGTGTAAAGTAGAGTGGATCCTTGGCGCTCGGCAGTGCTAAGATTTGAATGAGATACACTGCTTTGTGAGGACAGCTGCTAGATAGGAGAACCAGGAAGGCATGTGGCCCATCCAAAGGCCGGGCCGAGTTTTCTTCCAAGTGTTCGTACGGCGGCCGGTGGCCTGAGCGAGTTTCGGGGAGGAGCCTAAATAATATCCATGCACCATCGTGATTTCTGTTTTACCTCGATCGGGCGAGCGAGGCAAAACGTTTCTCTCTTCGATATAATTTTAAACGAAACTTTTAAGAAACATATACGTTAGGAACAACAAAACGAATTTTGTCATAAATTAGCTATAAAAAAGACGTAGCACTTCTTTGAAAGCCTGCAAGATGCCTTTCTTCATAAACACGCGACGAATTCGGTCGTAAAGTTGCAAGGACTATAGTCTGCAAGATTTCGCTCCTTGCGGACTGTAAAAATGTCACTTGCAACAACGGACGGAGATAAGGTTCCTCCAAACGCACATAGGAACACATTCTCGTATCGCATAACGTAAACAGCGCTTGTCGCCGAGGTATATAACGGTTTCATATGATAATGCATCTCTCACGCAAATTTGACGTGCCGACGCACGGCGTGAATACGACACGGACGAGTGCAGTAAAAATACGAACCATTACGACTTCGCGTGAATATCCCGGTTCGCTTCAGAAACGTTACGATGTACGAAAGCACGAAATACCTCCGAGCAATTCTCAAATAGCTCCCCCTCCCGCCCTTCGATATATGCAAGTCGGTGCACGTGCTTCGATCTCGCCTGTGGGCAGACGGCTTTCGTTCCGAGAGGGCGAGAAAAAAATAAAAGGGGGAAGGCGTGTGCGTGTGCGTGTGTAGGACCGCGCGCTGGACCAAGAAACGGCACACATCGTTCGGGGGAGTTGTGAGAGCAGATCGTCCTCTCGACGTGGCGGCAGCTGAGAAAGCCGAAAGAGCACGAGGAGCGTGAAGCGAAGCGAGGAGGCCGAGGAGCAACGAACAGCAAGATGAGAGAATGAAGGCGACGACAGAAGGGGAGAAAGAGAAGGGCAATGCGTGGAATGCTCGAAATAATACGTTTAATGCTCGTTTAATGCTCATTTAATTTGCAGAGAAACGTTTAAAAAGCAGGAAAGCGTGTGAAAAAGTCACTGTAATATACAGAGAGCGAAGTCTCGTTTAAAAAATCGACGAATAAATGTCTCTCTCTCTCCTGTGCTTAATGATTAACTGGGGAAGATGGAGGCGTATTAAGTCGCTCGAAGGAATGCAACAAGTTGGCGAGAGATGCGCGCAAAAAGGAAATTAAGACCCAAAGGCGGGAAGAGAAAGAGAGAGAGAAGAGGGAGTGGAGGAAATATCGTTATTCTGTAACGAACAATTGCCAGAGGTTGTAAAAAATAAAGCTTCATCGAAAAACATGGAGGACATGTTTATTTAATAACTTCTGAAGCTCGATAATTGAGAAGGATAGGTGGAGTGTGTTAAAACGCTCGAAGGAATGCAAGAAGTTGGCACGGGGCAACAGGATGAAGGTGGTCGAAGCCGCGAGAGAGGGACGAAAGGGGGAAGGGGGTGGTGAAGAGGATAAAAACGGGAGCGTGCAGGAGGGACGATAACGAGAGAAGCTGAGAGAAAAACCGGAGAAGGCAGAAAGAGAGGGACGGCCGTCTGTAAGGGCGGGGGATGGAGAAGCGGCGAAGGAGAGGAAGAGAGAGAGAGAGAGAGAGAGAGAGAGAGAGAGAGAGAGAGAGAGAGAGAGAGAGAGAGAGAGAGTAGTGGGAGAGGCAGAAAGAGGCACGCGTAATTGGCAGGCGAGGGAGAACCTCGGAAGGTGAGCACCTGCCTCGTACGAGAAGCGGAGTCCCGGCGGCGGTCCACCGCCTCGCAGCTGCCGCAGATGTTTCCCCGTGGACCAAAAAAGATCGCGCGGAAAAAGGAACGCGCGAGAGGCGGCGAGGAGCCGGTACCATCGCCGCGCGCCAGGCGAGGAGAGGCCGAGGATAATGAATACCTATGCGTGCGCGCTGCCTAGGTGGGACAAGTTTCACGGCATCAGGAGCATCGGGCAACAGAGATCGGCCCGATGGTGAAGGAGGACAGGCCGCACCACGGCGCGGCGCCGCCGCTGCCGAAGCAGATGTTCCCGCCGTTGCGGAGATCATTGTCCGTTCTTTTCTTCCTCGTCCCGCTCTCCTCGTGCTCCTCTCCTCACTGCTCCTCACCGCCGAGCGACTTGTACTTCGCCAAATTTGGCTTTACCTCCGCTCGTCGCGTGTCCGTGCTCGGCGCCTGCTTTCGGGATACTTGGACCACGGATGAAATATTATACCTGACTTCTTTATCTCGACAACTTTAAAGTTATAGTCGGAAATTCCGCCGCGTCGATGATATTGCGTTAGCCGTTTACAATTATTATATTAAATATTATATACATCATATATTTAATTCAATTGATCTATTTGCATCTTCTTTATTTTATTTTTCTTTAATTTATATTTTCATTAATTATCTTTTATGTGACAATTCGATGTCTTGATATGTATAGTAACATATCAGTGTCGATAAAAATCACACATTTTTAAATATATAATATATTTATGTATTTTTCACACACATGCCTGTTTTATTCTGCTTTTTTTTAAGATACTTTCTTATTGAATTGATACATATCGGATTTATTGGCTCAGTAGTATGCATCACCTGCTGGTGTCATTAATATTAATGAGTTATTTTTCTACAAGGTGATTTACCATCTTCTTTACATTTCTTTCCCGCAAAGAAGTTCATTATTTATTTCCTACTTGACAATTTACGTCATTTTGTGGCTTGTTAAAAATTACGATATCTTATTATCTGTATCTAAATGTAAATCAGAACGCAAATTAAATTCTTAATTCTCGTTACTATCTCTTTTCTTTTCCTACTTATCCACGCGAAGTGATGCTGCGCGCTTCTATATATCTCGTCACGTTTTCCATCTTGTGTGACACTCGTCCGGTCACCCTCCGACCACCATATGACCGCACAAAGAGGTAACAAGTGCGCGATATGTACCGAAATAATAATCGAACAATACTCTAGTTAACCGGACGGGGCCAACGGGCCCTATCCCGAGTTGTCTCGAGGGAATACCGACGAGCTTGGTACAGAAAAAAAAGTCGGGGCGTGAGATCGAGAGGGAGACAGAGAGAGAGAGAGAGAGAAAGAATATGAAGAGTGCACTTGCATCTGTTGCGACTTTGTCCCGCTAACGGCGGCGGGTGTAAAACACGCGTGGAGGCGATTTCCGGGAGGGGAATGGAAGGCTGAGAAAGGGATCCGAGGGGTGAAAGGGGAGAGGAAAGAAATTATGGGGAACCACCGAGAGATGGGTTTTGGCGCCCCCATCGTCCTCGTTCTCGTCCGGGATCGTTCTCGGCCGACCTCGAGCGTTCGCGCGCGAGGTAATAAATATAAAAACCATCCGATAAACCCCAAAGTGAGAGTATCCCGGTCGAAAAACGGGATGGTAGAAAAGGCAAGGGGGGAAAAAAATGGTCGCAGCGGCGAATTTAACTATCCGTGAAGAATTTACTGTCATTTCTTCATTACGCGCACTTACAGGATTCTTCCATTACTGCGTCGGCAGGGGAGTAATTTTTTTCTAACGAGAATAATAAAAAGGATAGTCCATTTTTATCACACAAAGATGAAATCCAGAATCTCTCGTTTACCTAGATAAATTGAATTGTACTTAGGATTTATACTTTCGAAGGCTTTGTATAATCAAGATGAGCACAAAATTATATTATTAATCAATATTAATAAAGATATTTTAATTGTGTACATATTTTAAAATTATACTATTTAGTTTATATTAAGTTCTTTCCTGTTTAGGTTGTGAAAATAAGTTGGATAATATTATGGTTTTTAAGTTTAAGTATTTGAAAGTAAAAGCTAGAGTACAAAATGTTTAATGGAAAACATATCTATAAATTTTATTTCTCCGATTACCAAAGATTAGACGTAGAGTTACATTAGCGCGCGTGCACCATGAAGAAAACCACCCTTTATTCCGCTCGCAAAATTGGATGCGTCGGAGGCGCATTATAGATTATTGAAATGTCGAGACACGTGCGCCAGGTAAGCGCACACGACGCATTGTATAAACGGGCGTCTTTTCAGACGAGGTTTTCCCTCGATATTCCCAATCGATAGCCTTCCAATCTGCCTGAAGGTAGACCTAGTTCCTCTTGGCGGCGCCGAAACTACCGGGCCGCCAATAAAGTTCGGCTTACGGCTTCGTAATCTATGCAAAGCGAATCCGCTCGAATAATTTCTGCCCGAATATTCCGAGGTCGCGGAAACCGTTCGAGAATATGACTCTGGTAGTCGCGATAAGACCGATGCAATCATGCGGAAAGATAAAAGGTTCTCGGACCCTGCGACCTGAAGGAATCATCGGCCTCGCGAGCGAAAGAACGCCGGGAATGTAGAAACTTAAGAAATTCCTAAACTTTTAATAAATTTTATGCAATGTAGAAAGTCGGCGTGTTGTTAACATTTTGTGCCACACAATTGTGAAAGAATAAAATTTATTTGTTTTTATAATGAAGCTTCTACGCGGAAATTACACAAACAAAATTAATTATCAAATTTATTGAAAACTTGTTATTAAAATTAAAATTGAATAAAGCTGCATTTATTATGCAATTATACTTTAAAAATGTGACGATTCTGGATATGGAAAGAAAACTTTTATTCCTTTCTCTCTTTTTCCTGTATAATCTCTTCAATCTTTTCTTTTCTTTTCTTTCGGTATTACAGTTTTCAGAGATTCCGCGGAAACTTTGAAAGAGAACTCACCAGCAATACATCACGCTGTAAAGTTTAAGCTATCGAGATATTTTTGCTGACTGTTGTGAAGGGTGAACAATACAAAGTTTGCAAAGCCAAATTTTATCTTATTTAAGTTGTTCGAATATTTTTAAAAAAAATCGAAGAAAGCCTCACAGGGAGTGGTTGGAGTTAAGCCTATTTGTCAAAAGGGTTTCCTTGCCATTACCACGAATCGAGGAAACAGCTGTGAGGTGGCAGGTGTGTTGTGACGTCAGGCAAGACACCCGCGGTGCGCGTGGCGAACCGGATGTCCAGGAATGAAAACAGCTTCACCACACGGCTTTCGTGCCCGTGGGTAGTGGCGCACTTCTAAGTGGTCGTCGAACCATTACTATCTATCTGAGATTAACAATTCTTCGAAGGACCTGACGACCGTCGGCCTTATTGCTTACTTCTTTATTCCTTATTCGGCAGGTGCAGATTTGGCGCTATAAAATTAAAACAAATAATTAATTGATTTGCAATAACATGATCTACATTGCGTTTAAACGTGGCAGAGTGCACTGGAATAGAATACTTTAAAATTTAAAATCTTATTTGTTATAAATAGAAAAAGATATGTTGTCATATAAAAAAACTTTAGTTTTTTTTAAACACAAATTTAAGGTTTTTTATTGAAACGTCGTTATTAATCCTTTCTTCCGTATAAAATATACGTTATTAAATTTACTTGCAATTTCTTAGAATTGATATAAAAATGGATTACACGGCTTACATGGTGCAGTTGCATTTTCTCATGATTCAATATTATAAAACGGCGATCTGTTATTCTTATGTGTGTTATATCGAGATGTTCTATCGCAAATCGATAAGTATTTGCATAAAGATGATAGAGGTTCATCTTTGCTTGCAGGATATTCTGCAATCAGGAAAGCGTGGTTTATATAGCAAGATTTGGCTATAACATGCAATATTCGCGTCTTCTTGAAGGATCTCAGATATTGAGTTCTTAATCCGCGCTCCTCAGAAAGCCTTTCATATCAACAAAATCGATTCTCGTAAAGTTTTTCTTTGATTTCATTTTGTTTTCTGATAAAGTCTACCTTTTACGTATATAATTCTAGTTTTTAAAAATTGAATTAATCTTTTTCAATTGGAGCTGATGTTTTTTGTTAAATAAATAAAATATTTTAAATTGAAATTATGGCTGTGTAATAATTATTGCTTATTTGATTCGTGTTTCAACAAAGCGAAGTAATCACGATACAAAATGAATTATAATAAAACGTTATCAGAAATAATATATTATAATTCGGAAAATATATTGTATATTTGCGAGGAATTAAATAAATACTGCAATGCACGCATAATTTTTCATAACGTTGTAATGGGTGGTTGTTTATTTCTTACGTGACGGATACAAGAGAAATCGGTATATCGGACCGAAAATACGTGAAAGCCAGGTGGGTCAGGTAGAATGGTCTTCCTCGGCACGTAGAAATGCTTTAATCGCCTGAAATGGTTTTTATCGAGAAGCGGCACAAAAGCACGCTCAAGGTCTTCCGTCCCTTTAGTACAGCTTTGAAAAACCGGTTGAACTTTCTCTTCCGTTCATCGATATATTAAATTATATTTTTTTATAACATGTGCATTTTTTGATAACATTTTGCTGCAGAGCTTACGGTACCTTTTATCTAATCCACTGAAAGTAATAAAAATTAATTATATAATTAATTATATAATTAATTTTTATTAACGTTTGGTACTCGTTCATTACACAATTGCAATCATCGAGCTTGAAGGCATTAAGTACAGTATGAGAAATATTTACTAAAAAAAAGTGAATGCTTAGTAATTAGAAAATTACGGAAGAAACTTGTTTCTTTTGTAAGGGCAAGAACCAATCATTAGAAAATGATTGGTTCTTGCCCTTACAAAAGAAACAAGTTTCTCCCGTAAATTAGAGGACATCTTTTCTAGAACACATATTTGCTTCATTTTAGATTATTAATATCACCTCGGTTAACAAAGGAAAAATTTGTTAAGATATAATCAAAAAAAGTTGTTAATATTATTAATAATTAATCAGATGTTTGGAATTTATCAATGTGTTCTAGGAAAGATATCCTCTTAAATTTACGGGAGAAACTTGTTTCTTTTGTATAAAAAGGCGAGCGTGAAGAGATATTTTATACTTTTGAGTATGTGTTACAGCTCTCAGACTAAACAAAAACGTGAGAGCTTTTGCCGAGCTTGAAGAAATAAGTCTAGCGTGTGAGAGCTACGCTGACGAAAGCTAGTACTGCTCTTTCGGCTAGGAACACTATTTCCCAACTTTTTATCACTTTTTATTAAACATAAATTTTTGTATTATCTGGATTTCAATCTAGATTAATGATTTTTTTTTATTTTAAATCTACAAATAACTGTAAGTATTAAAATATGTATTGTTAAATGCAGTCGCGTGCATTTTGATTCTCCAAATGTGTACGTATGTGTCAAATAACGTGATGCTCTCGGATCAGAAAACCGTAAGCTCTATTGTAAGATCCGCCAACATCGGCGTATCCCGTAAATAGAAAGAAAGCACTTCTACTATTAAGAGAGCCGGTTTGGGTTTGAGCGGAGTAGTAGGATGCCAACAGATGGTCGCGACCACGTGTTCGTTTTCAACAACCTCCTTCCCATTTCTTCCCTCTGGAGCGGTGGATTGGATGCACGCGTCGCGTTTTATACTTTGAAATTAGCTTTGTGACACGGCCGAAGTCTTATGCACTATTTTAAGATGTCACAGATGCCGGCAAGGACTTCTCGATGGCGCTAATCTCGTGTCGCCTCTCACGATTTTTCATAACTGAAGTAGTTGTACATACTGAAGACTCACTCGCACTGACTCGAGTGTATTTACGCTCGACAAAGTGCCTACATCAAAGCTTGTCTCTAATTTGAGATGTATAAACAATAAAGCAGAAATTAATTGCACCATAAGAAAGTATTTTATTAAACAACTTACGAGATGTGTCTATAAATATATTAAATAATGTATCTATAATATATTAAAATAAAACTAATTAAAAACATCTCAGCACTCCATATGTTCAAATCATTCTTCTTCAACATTTGAATGAATATGGAGGGGACAGCTGTAAACAATAGATGGTTCGAACAGATCAACTCGTTTACTTTAATTACGTGTGCCTCGCTCCGCATAGGATTCGAATTACGGGCTCTTGCCGAAATTGATATCGCGTGCGACACTACTCGCGGGACACTCGAGGAAGCCGTCGAACATTGCGCGGGTTCTGATCGTGAATTTCCGTTCCTTTTCTTCCTCTTCTTTTTTTTTCTTTCTTAATCCTACCGGTGTTATATATCCTTAAGCGTGTCCGGCACGGATAGACGTCTTCGGGGGCCCGGAGACGTAGAACATCTGCCGCGTCGTCGAACCCCTCGACTGTGTGCCCCCGACGAAGGAGAATCATTTATGGGGCCCTAAAGCTCCTTTGTGACGGCGACTTACGCTGCACGGCGCCCAAAAAGGACCACATAGGACTCCTTTTGTGCAACATGTGGCCGGCACGTGTATCCTCGTATGAAGGCGCGGCGATCTATACGGGATCTATACGAAGAAGGAGATGCGCGGCTCACTCTCGTTCTGGGGCAGCTGCTCCGTGGTCCTCCGCATACCTAAAAGGTCAATAGGATTCTTACGTCCCCGCATCTACATGCGGGCTCCGTGAATCCTTCCTAAATCAACTCTCGTAAATGTTCATCTGTCGAGCGCCTAAGACGCGAGGTTTAATTAAAATAGGTTTTTCAACGGAAATATAAATTTATATTTTTATATATTTTTATAAAATATTTCTTTTGCAACGCGATTAATTTCTACTTTATTGTTTGCCTAATATCTCCAATTATTGTTGAACAATGACAGTTTGTTTATTTTTCGATGAACAATGATACTGTAACGATTTGCTAAACAGCAATTTTCCTTTTAATACGTCTATCCGGGAGGATTGCAGTCGAATTTACCCAAGAGTTGTTTTGAAGGATTATTATTCAAGAGGCACAGCAAATGACCGCACTGCTCTCGCAGTCCGCTCCCTTACAGACGTCTTGAGGAGGGATACCGACAATTATCCCTTGACCCTGCCATTTCCGTAGGATTACTACCTTACCGTGCCGCTTTGTCTGAGGTTTCGTTTAATCCATGCAACTTCCTTTCCTTCGTTTCTTTCGCGCATTAAAAATTGCTTTCTCTTTGCAATTAGGCCTACAGTCGATGACTCGTTACGGCATTATTATGGTATTAAGATTCTAAAGGAGACCACTCGAATGGAGTGAAGACGTATATAGAAAAAGAAAGTACATTATTATTATTACCATGTTTCATTTTTGCCCAGAAATGTTTCTCTTTAATGTGACATGTCCAGAAACCAAGAAAGAGTTATGAATTGTGATAAAGATAATAATATAAGATACATAAATGCAACTGGTTGCAAGTCTCAATGACCGCCAAGGTAAATTACATGTCATCACAATTTGTTTGGACAGGAAAAAAGATGAATGGGCGCATTATGCGAATTCGCTGGTATTTTAATCGACGTAGGCGCGCTTCCTGTCTCTACTACCATTCAACCATAAACAATACGGGAGAACGGAATTGTAGGGCGACCTGTTTTCTCTCCGATGTGCTTCGTCCCCTTTCATAGGAATTCCTGTGCTTTGTTACGGGCGCACGGCGCACACACCTCGCGCAAGAGACCGCATCGAACGCGAAAGATGAAACCCGAAATCGGCCTGGTCCCGGCGGCGGCGACACGCCAGTTTCTCGAAAGTGAGAAAGGAGAACGTAAAAGTAGGCGGATGCATTGGATGCGCATAAGAAAACCCATAGCGTCTGAGGCGAGCTATTGTAATGACGGGACACGCAGAAGGCTCGGATGATGATAATGATGATGAACTTGGCGGGCGTACAGCGCGCCGGAGGGATTACAATAATAACCGCGCCGAGTAATAATTTCAGCACTTTGACGTTTATGTATTGCTCCCACGGTTATTCGATACGGGTCCGGTTCCCACTGAAGTATTTCCACGTTTCTTTCATCTTCGTAAAATGCATTCTTATCTCGAGAAGAAAGGTGTATCCTATATGTTAGAGATATTCTAGTTTGCAGTTTGCAACGTATTAGCTTAAAATGAAATCTATCTTACTTATATTAAAGGTACACTGACAATTATCGTGTTGCATTAATTACTTGATTGACAAATATTAATAATTGCAGACTGATATACAAATCTTCGATTTCGTAATGAAACCAAATCCATCATCGTCCCACCATCGCTTTTTCAATAACGACTTCATGGTTCATACTACGTTCTAATTTCATGGTTTGACCATGTTAACGTCAACATCTGAACTTTCCCAAGACTTTATAATGGTATCGAAGCGAACGCATCATCTCCGGGCCCTTTGAGCTTCCGTCGTTCATCGCGCTCGTCACATGTGCGATATTCCTCGTACAGGGGGATTCTGAAGCGGTTTGGAGTGTCCAGAATTCGGTGCAGTGGCGACCCGGGACAGAGGGGGTTGATCAGGTCTCGACAGGATCTGAGAAGGGGATTCGTGGTCCAGCACGCGGAAGGGGGTATCAATAGCTCGTTAATCGCAACCGAGGGTGTGTTCGGGGTGATACATATCCTTGCTCTCAGTCCACCCTTCCCCCTCCCCTTTGAATTGAAATTTATTTAAAATGGGCGCACACCGATGTACGTACCCTGGGGGTTTGCACGCCGAGGCGTCTCTTTCACCCCTCGTGTGAATCGCGAAAACGGTGCACAGGTTGCACTGGCTGCGGCTCTCGAGTCAAGTGCACGCAAGATTAAACCTTCCTCCATTATGTCTCGCCTGGGTGACCACGCGCTTTTCATCACGCACGACGAGCCCTGAGAACGCGCCCGCCTCCGGGCCGAAACCTCGTCAAATTTCTCTCATGAAGCTACTCCTCACGTGCATTCGACTCGCCTTTCATACGAGATCGCCGTTCCTCGTGAGAGCCAGTATCTAACGACAATAAGCGTGTTACGTATGCAAGATAATCCCGTAGAATAAAACATCTAAATATTATTCTGTGTCATCCAGTTCAAAGACACGAAAAAATGTTAAAATAATTTCAAAGAGAAAAGAGAATTATTTCGTAAGATTATATCTTCAACAACGTATGCATATAATTTCGATTGTGTTAAAACCTGAAAATTCCATTAATATATCTAGCTTACAACAACAAAATATTTACGAAAATTAAAATTGAATCTTATTTAGTTTGTGTGTAAAATGATATGTTTTAGAACATTCTCTGAAGCCAATACAGTTCGGAATCAGATTTGAGAAGGCACGAAAAAAATATATAGTTAATTAAATCATGAAGATGAGAAACAAATAGATGGGAAGAAGCTTCTTTTTTTTATGAAGTAACGAAAAGAAAAAATAAATAGAAAAAAGTCAATTTACATTTTTGTAAATAATGATATGAAGAATAAAGTCTCCAATTCAATTCATGCTATCGTTCTTTGAGAATAAAAAAGTCTAGAAAAGTCGTCTTTTATAAAAACAGTGACTAAATTGCTACATACAATATACATTATACACATTCACTTTGGGTCTATAGAACTTTTGGACAGAATTATATTTAACAAAGCATATAGAGAGAAAAATATATCGTTATCGTTCTCGTGCATCCGCACGACGATCATAGCGTAATGTATCCACGTGGGAAATGCGTAACTGCCTGACGAATTTTTCGCAGAAGAAGTAAAAATCCGCTTATCACTGCGAGGGCACGCGTGCAAATACAAAAATGCTACCGTTCCTTTCTCCCTTATCCGACTGGGGACTCTCGTCTGCTGTCGCAGTTGATCCCAATTGTGCGGTCATGATCTGCATTTCTGATTTCATCAATTCGCTCTCTTGTGACACGCTGGACGGAGAGAAAAAGAGAGAGAAAGAGAGAGAGAGAGAGGGGACGAAAAGGGGAGTGAACATTGTCATTTGCATCGCGACCGCGGCGACGAAACGGGGTGTTTCGTGAACGATGAAGAGGAAGAATGCGAAGGGCGGTGAATTGCAACTCGAGCCCAGTATTTAGCGGTGAGATTAATCGCGATCGTGCGATCAAACAGCCTACAGGGCTGAAGTTACGAGGGGCGAGAACCGGTGTATCTTTGCACAGGTGTATTTCTGTAGAAATTTCGTGAAACGAACATTACTGGACGAATTTATCTATTTAGCATCTCTGATGCAATTCGTTTGAAAAACATCGATTTTAATGTTAGATAAAAAGAAAAAATTTATTCTAAATTGACCATAGAAGCTTTTTTATTGAATAGATGAGAATCCAAAATGTGTTTGATGAAATTATAAAGAAGGAATATTTCGAGAATAAAAGAAAATTATGTTTGCTAATATAATATTAAACTAAATGTATAAAGCTTAGAGCAAGAAAGGAAAAGAGAAAAAGAGAGAAAACAAAACTACAATAGTCTATGCATGTTAGAAACTGTATAAATAAAATTTTATTATAAAGAGGTAGGATAAAGGAAACATTCGTCAAATAAATGAATCTAAAATATTGAAACAATAAGAAACTTTAGAAAAGCAATGAAAACAAGGAAATTAATAATTTTTTTAAATATTCCGCAACAATTTAATCTTTTCTTCTGAAAATCTAAGAAAGTTAATCTTAAATTAGAAATTAAGCTCGAATTAATTTTCTTGAGTTTTTGAGAAAAGCTATTGCAGCTTTTTTTTTATAAAAACATTATATTATACTGTAACGCGATTGCGTTTATATAATTTTTCATCATCGACGTTTTTTAACAAACTTGAATTAGAAAATAGATAAAACGCGACCATACGAGCATTCGTCTGTAATACGATTGTGTGGAGGTCACATCTCTGCGACCCCATATGATTATATGAACTGAGAAAATCAACGAGAATTTTATGCAAGGGAAACGTCACGAGAGGAAACATCGGGGTCACGTTTAAAGGCTCGAGGATGCACTAGCTAATATAAACATTACACCGTTGGGACCGACTTACCGCAGGGGGTTTTTATGCGGGGTGCATGTCTCACGGCTAGCTTCAATAGGAAAATCATCGTATATTATATCGCGGTTGCAATATAACTCCTACATACTGACGTTGCTGCCATACAGAAGACCATATGTGATCATTTGGCGAGCAATCGATAATTTTCTTTCGTCCTAAAAGAAATGGTTTTTATTTCCTTTTATAACAATTATCTTGAGAGTTGTAAAAAAACACAATAAAATATATAAGATTTTAAATATAATTTATTGAATATAATTTCTAATGATCCGTCATAATGCACAATATCACACTCAAATTAGATGGCATCTAGTTATTTATAATGTAATCATGGGTAGTTTTATATTCAAACAAGACAAATAAGAAAATTTATTTCAACTTAATATTTCAATTTTAAGATTAACTTCCCTAAATTTAAATAAAAGAATAAATTAAGCTGTTAAAGAGAACTTATAAAAATGTTAACAGTTCTCAGAATTATACTTAGAGAAAATTAATTAAATAAATCAATATTTATTAAATTTCTTTTTATTTCAGAGTAACCATACCTTCGAGTACGCAGACCCTGACAGCCCTCGGTCGGTTAGGCGGCCCAATCGAGAGGCTTTTGATCGAGATAACACTATCGGTGTTTATTGTGTTAGCCCATTTTGCTGTGGACTCACCAAGATCATTGCCTATGATTTCTTCAAAAGCTTCCGCAGTTTTAGCAGCAGCCTATACAGCGGCTACTCTTGTTTTTGTAAGTTTATTTTTTATAATCATTCAATTATATAATTTTAATTAAAAAAAAAAACCATTTAGAGATAGGTGAAATAGCAAGATGTAATAATCTTTTTATCATTAAATCAATTATTTAATCATAGAAAATAATTAGACAAATTAAAAATAATTAAATAAAATAAATGTTTACGCTACTTCAATTATTTTACATACACTCTTTCAATAATTATAATAAAATCCTTTTTAGTATAATATATGTAACTCACTATGATTTTAATTTATTATTTTTACTAATTAAAAAAAATCTTATATTTTATTATAAGACTATTATTGTAAAATTATTATTAACAAAAAATGCTTTGCTTATAAAAAAATTATTTTTTAATTTTCTATATTCTTATATCAAGTAATCGCATTTCGAAAGAAAGAAAAATATTCCCTTTTCTACAAACATACGCGTAATTAATGAAAGAACAGCGTTCTTTGCTTTTTTCTTCCGCTGTGCATGTCTTCTCTTGCAACCACTCTCTGCCCAAAAGCGTCTGTCGGGCTCTTTCCAATCAGGCCGACGTCCGCATCTTTAAAGAGCACCTGCCGTTGTATGAGGGAGAGGGGTGGGCTCGTGAAGAACGGCGAGCAGAGAGGTGAAAGAAAGAACTTGATCCTGGACCCACCTGCTCCGGAACGAGTGTACAATGCACCCCAAAACGAAAAATGTCGAAACCAACGTGTTCCACGCGTGTTGAATGTTGATCCCCTTGCAAAATCGAACAAGTTCACTGCTTTTAGTGTGAAATTTCTAAGCATCTCCGTCTGTGTTTCTTTGTTCGATTGTCGCGCAAATACGAACATATCGTATAATATAAGTAAAATACAGTTTTTATTAAAGATATTTTGCTAGTTGTACGTTAATTTTATAATTTCCCATGAAATTTTCAGCAAAATATCACATATTTAAGTATTCACAATTGCAGCGCTGAAAATACAAGTAGAATAATACAATTTAAGTAAGCGAGAGTAAAAATAAATATATAATTTGGAGATGCAAAATATATATTTGGTCCAAATTTCTTCAGAACTGGATTTGATCTATTTATATTTTCAACGCTTCAGTTATTCAACAAGAAAAAAAAATGTTTTAAAATTCTCGTTGCAATTATAAATTACATTAATAATTTCATTTCTTGTAAAATTTTCAGAGTCCTTTCTTGAATCCAGCGCGCGCGTTGGGTCCGGCCTTCGTGATGAACCGCTGGGACAATCACTGGGTGTACTGGGTGGGCCCGCTGTCGGGAGGTGCCGTGGCGGCTCTGCTGCATGAGTACGTCCTGAGTCCCAGACGCACGAAGGACTCGCGCGACATAGACGACGGCGACAACTCGTCCATGAGATCCGACGAGGACACGTACGACGATCTGGACAAGCCGAACGGGCCCAAGTTTCCCGGCGCGTACGCGACCTACCGTCCGGTCGCCGGCGCGTCCACGTCGCTCTACAGCGCACCGCCGTCCGCGTTGGAGCGCGTCGAGTCGATCTACGGTGGCACCAAGTCGCTCTACTGCAAGTCACCGCCATTGACGCGTGCCAATTTGAACCGTTCGCAGAGCGTCTACGCAAAGTCGACGTCGGGGCCGCGGGACGGTCTGATGATACCTAAACCGGGCCCGCTGGTGCCGGCGCAGAGTCTGTATCCCATCAGACTGGGTCAGAACGGCTGTCAGAACGGTACACGCGAGGTCCAGCCCGGAATCGGCGGTCCGCCGAGCCAATCGCAGAATCACAACAGCACTAATCAGAACATGCAGAACCAGCTGCAGCAGTGCACACAGAGCATCTACGGGATCCGCGGGATCTCCACGGGTCTCAGTACTCGGGAAAATGGTATTTACGGGGTGTCCACCGGGTCTACCATTTACGGTCGTGCACCGGCACCACCGCCGGGCAGCCAGAATTCGCAGCAATCCAGTCAGAGTGGTCAGTCCTCGATACAGAATCATCCGCCGCCGCCGGCACCACCCTCACAGCAGCAGCAGCAGCAGCAACAGCAGCAGCAACATCAGAACGGACCCTTATCGAGCAGCTCGGACAACGGGGCGAATCCCAGACGGCCCGAGAGCATGTACGGCCACGTGTCGAGACGCAGTGACGATTCCGCGTATGGAAGTTACCAGAGTTCCACGCGGGGAAATTATGGCAAGGTGCCTGGACCCCCGGGCCCGCCCAATGGACCCCCGCAGTACCGCGACCAGGGAAGACCGAGTCCAGCCGGACCTCTTCAACAAAGTCAAAGCGCGCAGAGTAACTTCCAAAGAAACTCGCCGAATCCTCAATATTGACTTTAGACTAACGATGGACCGAACAGACCACCGTGATCTGTGCGATCAGCGAATCCTTTCGTCTCCTCGTACATTAATGGAGTAGTCTCTCGGTGTATATTTTAGGAATCTCATGGTCCAATAAACATTTTCTTTATTCCAAATATAAATTAAGTTTGTCCTGACACGTCAAGAGATAATATTTACAAGAATATTGGAATTCTATGAAAATGTTTCAATTTTGTATTTGCGAATTCTATTTTATAGAACGTGGAAATAATTATGATTGGACCAAAATACTATTATTATTAATGTCGTATCAATAATTTTTAGAATTTTTGTAAATATGTATCACAATAACGCATATAATATTGTGTATTACTTCTGCACAATGCGAGTTAAGAGGAAAAGAGCCGTGCGATTTGATCGAGACTTTTCTATCGATGTTTTATAATTAAATTAAATTAAATTAAATTAAATTTATAATTGAATATAAAATTATTGTATTGTACAACAAAAGTAAATGAACATACAAGAAATCAAGAAATACGAAAAATATACAGAAGTATTAATTTACTAATAAATTTAGTATAACAATTCAAGAATTTTAGATTACGTCAAAAGTGAATCGATCTTTTAGTCGGCTCATGTACCGTTGGGCCTGTATGTAAATATTAATTTTTTAAAATTTAATTTACTTTTGTTAAGAATATTAATTCTACGGATTCAACTAATACCATTATGCCAAATTCCTACGAGGAAGCAATGCACTGACTTCTTCATGACGAAAGCTTCACTCGCAGGATTGTTTTAATTTTTTCTTACAATAATGGAACCAAATGGAAAACCCGGCAATTCTGCTCTATTATTATTATAAGATACTATTCTTTTTCATGTATAGAATTAAAAAGCATAACTTTATCTATATCGTATTCGCATTACGTAAATTAATATATTTGTACAAATTACTACAGTGGCACGTCGTAATGTATACACGTAATTATACTGTATGATTACTCCATAACGTAACATAGAATTTTGACAATTTTAGAGATAATCTAAATAATTAGAAAAATCTGTAAATAGAGCCTAGTTAAGTGAAGAATATATTATCTTCTATCTCTTTTTCGTTATTTGTATCGGCGATTTTTTATTTTGTCCAATATCTTATTTACGGTTTCTTATCATTTAGGAACGAATTAAAGACGTCGTTCGTGATCTAAATTTGAATTTGTTTATTTTTAACGGCGATCAAGTTTACGATTTATAGTTGTACATAGAATGTTATAGATTTAGAAATACAACTTGATATTTGTAACAAAATCGAGTGTCAAATGAATCCTTTGAGAAAAGAAATGAAAGCGAATTTCTATATTTCTTTTTACATAATAAGATCGTTTTAGGATATTTTATGGCATTCAATGTATTACCGAAAGATAATATTGATCTCGTGCTTCGTAATCGCAAGCTACTCTTTATGCAAATTAATGTATAATTTAGAGTGCATTTCACGTTTGATTTCTCTAATTCATACTTCAAATAAGAATAAACATTTGTGAACTACATAACAAACACTAATTGATAAGTAATTGCGAAATTTATGTATAATTAAGAATTCGATTAAGTTTTAAAAGATTCAGTTGACATTAAATATATATTTCAATAAATATTCCTCGACGAGCAAACACGTTAGTAGCTGTGAATTATAATACAAATTTTAGGAATTTTTTACGAAGACATAATATAAATCATTTATACTTATAAGTAGTGCATCATGTTTCTCACTCTCATTTACGCCAACCAATCAATGAATAATAGGAATTTTATATAAAAAAAAGTCAACATTAAATACAGAATGCTGTACCAAAGTAGATAAGCGAGAAAGATTATAAAGCCACATTCTTTGTAAACGCCATAAAAATCATCTTATAAGCATTTGTACATATTATACGTATTTATTGATCTATACCAACGTAGTAATGTAAGTTTGATAACTGTTAAATTCATGTGCGTGCGTATATATTTCTAATATATACATATTATATAGGTTGACATTAGCATGATATAATGTAGTATATATTAGAAAATACTGACAATAAATATATCCATGAAAATACATAAAGTCATTCGTCATTCTTAAAATTATCTATTCGAAAAATATCTTTCCTTATAAATGTTATTTGTAAAAACTTGAAACTTTTAAAAAAATTTTCTGCACAAGGATTGATGGTGGTTTTAGGGAGCACCACGCGGTAAATTTCAAACTTGCGGGGCGGAGTTAAGGGCGCAGGTGCCGCCACCTGTGTCACGGTGATGCGTCCGTTTCGTCCAATTGGTTTTACCGACCTCGCCGCGACTTGTGCCGCCATTGGTTGCCGCGCCACACGTCCGCGCGTGTTCCTATAAAGTTTGCCCATATAAAGAGCGGCCCTAAGGGCCGCTTCCGTTCACTCGCTGTTACTCCGCATACCAGTCGCCTGATCAGCTGATGACGCAATATACACGACGAACGTTCACGCGTGCGGGAACGAGAATTGCGTGCATCTGTTGTGCCCCGTTGTGCATCGGTGTCGGTGCGCGTCCGCGGTGTGGCCGCGAGCGGCGACGTAAGAGGCGTACGTAGGAGAGCTTCGAGCGAGGTGGTGACCCGTTCCCCGAGTCGGGCGACGTTCCCCGTTCTCCCTCGCGTGCGTGCGTGCGTGCGGTCCCCATCGTTACGCGTCGCACGCATCACCGTTTGCGTTGTCGACGCGCATGGGAAGGGCGTACGGCGTCGCGAGTAGCAGCAGCGCGCGGTTCGCCAATTCTGTCCTCGCTGAGCGGGGGTGAGCGCGGAAACCAAGAGACCAACGAGTGCGAGAAAGAAAGAGAGAGAGAGAGAGAGAGAGAGAGAGAGAGAGAGGGAGAAAGAAAGAGCGGAAGGGTGGGAGGGAGAGGTAGTGAGTGAGAAAGCGAGAAGGAGAAAGGAAGAGAGGAGAGAGAGACACGAAAGCACACAGAACGAGAGAACGGATCGGAGCGCGCCAGGATGAGCGTCGACGCGTACGGGCCTAGCAGCCAGACCCTCACGTTCCTCGACACCGAGGAGACCGATCTGATCGGCGCGGACACGCAGGGCAGCGAGTTCGACTTCACCGACTTCACCCTGCCGTCGCCGAGTCAAACCCAGGCATCGCAGCACGACGCGACCCAGACACAGTCCAGTCAACCCATTCAGGTTGGTTCTACCGTTGCGGAGCGTGGCAATGGGAAGCAGCGGCTTCCCGGAGTTCAACGGAGTTTGTCTCAGCCACGCGGCCTAACCTCCACAAGTCGCGCGTGCGGCGGTAAAGCGCAGAGCCGATCGCGCTCCCGCTGCCTGACCCCGGCGTCCTTTTTTTTCCCTCCCCCCCCCCCGTCCACCCCCCTTTCCTCTTCTCCTCAGCAGCGGAATCTTCCGTTTCTGGAATCGTCGGACAAGCTCGTTTCCGACGAACGCGCAACGCCGTCGGCGTGACCTTGATCGTCCGTGCTAGAGAAGCACGGGACGAATGGCACCACCCCCGGCATCTCCCTCGCCCTCGCCCTTGCCAGCTGTGAGCGATCGGCGAGGAGGTTAGGTGCGCTCGGTCTACAGCACAACGTTCGGCGAAGTTACGCAAGCCAACGCGGCTTCTTCCACGGCTCGCTCGAGATGTAGCGAGGATGACGGAATCCGCGCGGCCGGACGCCACTTGGCACGCTCGCGAGAGATAAGAGAAACGTGATGATGCATTTAACTCCGATAAACCAATTTCTCCGGCTTAAAAATAAATCGGGCGATAAAGGGAGCAACCTCTTGCCCGCCAGCGCGTAGCGATAAAGATGCTACGATTTATCTCTTACAGAAAGAATCTGGCTTTTCCCGATTTTATTCTCGTACAAAAGTTGTTCTTAATTCGTCAAGTCGTTTCTGATAACGTCTAATCTTTATAAACTCTTCACTTTTCATCGCCTGACTTTACTGCAGTTTTGATGTTTTATTTCAATATTTGTCTTAATGTTACGATAAACGCATTGTTCAGGTTAATGGGACGAACGGTAGCTCATCGTTGGAATTGAAGATTTCTGGAGCTGCTCAGAGCCTCGCCGAGTTACAGTTCGAGGAAGAGGAAGAAGAGGCGTATTACAATCGCGATTTACCTGATCATGCGTGTAAATACTGCGGTATCCATGAGGCGTCCTGCGTGGTCATGTGCAACGTCTGCCGGAAGTGGTTCTGCAACGGACGCGGCAATACGTCGGGATCGCATATTATCAATCATCTTGTCCGTGCTAAACACAAGGAAGTCACTTTACACAGGTGATTTATTATGTCGACATGGAGGAGAGACGTAATAAACTTGAGACATTTTTTATTTTTATTTTTAATTATGAATCTCTAATTAATCTAAAAAATTCATTACGTTAATTGTTACAGAGATGGTCCTCTTGGAGAAACTGTTTTGGAATGTTATTCCTGTGCTACAAGAAACGTTTTTGTATTGGGTTTTATTCCTGCTAAAGCTGATTCCGTAGTTGTACTGCTCTGCCGCCAACCATGTGCGGCACAGAGTTCTTTGAAGGATATGAATTGGTAAGAGAATATGAATTATCTTTATATATTATATATAAAGAAAAAAAATATCTAAAAATATTTGTTTTTGTGCGTATATTACATATTTAAGATGTATATTATAGGATATCATATATAATAGAGGTATATTTTATATATATATATATATATATATATATATATATATATAAAATATGTATATTGTATGTAAATATATTTTAATATTTTTCAAATTTATTCAGGGATCAAGAACAATGGAAGCCACTGATCGAAGATCGCAGTTTTTTGTCGTGGTTAGTGAAGTTTCCATCCGAACAAGAACAGTTGAGAGCCAGGCAGATCTCTGCGCAACAGATTAATAAATTAGAGGAGTTATGGCGGGACAATGTCGATGCCACTTTTCAAGATCTAGAAAAACCTGGAGTGGACGAGGAACCGCAGCAGGTTCTACTACGCTATGAGGATGGATATCAGTATCAAAATATCTTTGGTCCGCTCGTGAAATTGGAAGCCGATTATGATAAACGCCTGAAAGAATCTCAGACTCAAGAGAATATTGAGGTGCGATGGGACGTTGGATTGAATAAGAAGACTATTGCGTATTTTATGCTGGCCAAAACAGATGGAGATATGAAATTGATGCATGGAGATGAATTGAGGCTCCGTTATCTTGGAGAACTTCATAAGCCTTGGTCTGGAATTGGACACGTGATTAAGATTCCTGATAATTATGGAGAGGAAGTTGGAATTGAGCTGAAGAATAATTCTGGAGCACCAACGGAATGCATTAGCAATTTTGTCGTTGACTTTATTTGGAAGAGCACAAGTTTTGATCGGTAAGATATTGATGAAATTGTAACATATCGATATTTATATATTATTACTATATAGTTCTAATAAATGTTTTTGTAATTATAGAATGCAATCCGCATTACGTAAGTTTGCTGTGGACGACTCATCTGTGTCGGGTTACATATATCATAGACTATTGGGACATGAAGTAGAAGAGGTTCTGTTTCGTTGTCATCTCCCTAAACATTTTAGCGCACCGAATCTACCTGACTTGAACAGATCACAGGTGTACGCTGTGAAACACGCGATACAACGACCTTTATCTCTAATCCAAGGACCACCTGGAACAGGTAAAACCGTGACAAGCGCGACTATAGTTTATCAGCTGGTGAAACAGAACGGTGGTCCGGTTCTCGTATGCGCTCCTTCAAACACTGCTGTCGATCAATTGACCGAGAAGATACATAAATCAAATTTGAAAGTTGTACGATTGTGTGCCAAATCGCGAGAGGCCATCGATTCGCCGGTGAGTTTTCTTGCACTACATAATCAAATAAAGAATATGGAAACGAACACAGAGTTGCAGAAGTTGCAACAGCTGAAAGATGAAACAGGCGAATTGTCAAGCGTCGACGAGAAACGCTATAGACTCTTGAAAAAAGCCGCGGAAAAGGAGCTTCTCGAAGCAGCTGATGTAATTTGTTGCACTTGCGTCGGCGCCGGTGATCCGAGGCTGCACCGATTGAAGTTCCATTCTATACTTATCGACGAGAGCATGCAGGCTACTGAGCCAGAATGCATGGTACCGGTTGTTCTAGGAGCGAAGCAATTGATCCTCGTCGGAGATCACTGCCAATTAGGTCCGGTGGTGATGTGCAAGAAAGCCGCTAGAGCCGGCTTATCCCAATCTCTGTTCGAGAGACTGGTAGTGCTAGGAATTCGACCATTCCGTTTGGAAGTACAATATCGCATGCATCCTGATCTCTCACGATTTCCATCAAATTTCTTCTACGAAGGTTCTCTACAGAATGGCGTTTGCGCTGATGAGAGAAAATTATTGAAAATTGATTTTCCCTGGCCTGCACCCGACAAACCGATGTTTTTCTACGTTACGCAAGGTCAAGAGGAGATAGCTGGAAGTGGAACATCTTATTTGAATCGTACCGAGGCATCTAACGTGGAAAAGATAACTACTCGATTCTTACGCTGTGGCGTGAAACCGGAGCAGATTGGAGTGATAACCCCGTACGAAGGTCAACGAGCTTATCTTGTGCAGTATATGCAATACCAAGGTTCTCTTCACTCGAAATTGTATCAGGAAATCGAAGTGGCGAGCGTGGACGCTTTTCAGGGACGAGAGAAGGACATAATAATAATGTCCTGCGTACGATCTAATGAACATCAAGGCATTGGATTCTTGAATGATCCAAGGAGATTAAATGTGGCGTTGACTCGTGCAAAATATGGTATTATCATCGTAGGAAATCCTAAGGTGCTCTCGAAACAGCCGCTCTGGAACCACCTGCTTAGCTTTTACAAGGAGCAAAAGGTGTTAGTTGAAGGACCATTGAACAATCTGAAGGAGTCCATGATTCAATTCGCTAAGCCAAAGAAACTCGTGAACGCGGCCAACCCGGGCTCGCACTTTATGTCCACGTCGATGTACGATGCGCGCGAGGCCTTGATCCCCGGATCGGTGTATGATCGTTCTGGCGCGCAAGTAAACGGCACGCAGAATCATAATCCTTACTACCAAAGAAACGTACCGCTCGACATTTTCAGTCGTACCCACGACACCATCAGCTACATCAGTCCGGAGCGGGCGCAGGCGGCGATGAACAACATGCCCGTGCCGGTTGGCATGTTTATGAATATGGCGCACGTGCCGCCGCGTTTCTATAATCAGCATCAGCAAGCCCTACAGGCACGCCAAAATCAGAGAAATCGACGTGGCGCCACTGCTTCCGCGAGGAACAAGTCAGGCCCGCGTATGGGCAAGCTGAGTCAGACCGAGCAGAATACGCAGCCGTACAGTCAACCAGGTCTGCCATTGACGCAGGGTACAACCCAGGGGATGTCCCAGCCTGGTTTTAGTCTCTCGCAGCCTGGCCTCAGTCAGGCGGAACTCTCTCAGGACTCGTTTGCGGTCGGCGATTTCCAGTCGCAGATGGACGGCCTGTTATCACAGGACTCGACTTACCAGGGTGACCGAAGTGGTTTCTATCAGTCGGGCCAGTCGCAAGCCGGAGGACAGTTCTCGCAGCCCTACTGAGCCGAGACCTACCTACGGCTGAGCAACGTAATTGCCATGCCATGAAGGCTCGTTCGACCAATTCTTCTTCGACCAACAACCACAAATCACTAACTGCGCAAAACGGTACGACGGCTCGACGATCGAGTTACGATATTATGCAGCATACGCTCATGTTGTCGACGTGAGGTAAAGGGGAATGGAAAGGAGAACGAAGGTTCCATAAGCTAATACGCCGTTGGACGATTCCACCGTGGACGCGGAAACAAGGCTTATCTACTACCGATTGCAACTGAGGGTAGAGAGGGACATTAAGCAGGCTGGAGGACGACGAACGACTACTGTCAATCACCGTGACACGCGCTTACTCTGAATGGACTGTTTTATCGCGGGAAGCGAGTAACTAAACAAAACAAAAAAAAAAGAAATACAAAATAATATAAAAAAAGGGAACATAAAATGGAAACGTGGCTTCACGATTCGACCAAATTTGACGAGTGTGACCATTGCGATGATCATTGCGATGACTCTACACACATACACAGAGAGAGAGAGAGAAAGAGAGAGAAGGTGATAGATCTTTGAGTGATCTATAAGCTACGAAAAATCGGATTGCGATAGCACTAAGATGCCACATGTTTCTTTCATTCCGTTACGGATTCAACGTTGAATGGAAAAAGCACAGGAGAAAATTAAGGATGGGTATAAACCGTTCGAATTTCTTATCGTACTGTTATCTCGAGCGCTGAGAGGAAGATTTGTTACCTCAAATGCGTGGGCGCACGTCACATACATAAAGACACATTGAGAGTCGATATCGATTTCTCCGGCGGAATTTTGTCGAGTCGCCAATGTTGCATCATCGTCAGACAGTATGAAGCCAACACGTTTCAACATCATCACGGAGATGGGACATCCTTTCTCAGAGGACTGGCACTTTCGCCGGTCGTGAGAAATTCATCGGTGGTTCTGATCATGTTTATTAGTTTTTTTCCTTATTTTATATCTATTGCTTATTTTACCGCAGGGGTTAACGGAGTGCACGATTGGAAGAATTGCTTTCTTTCCGTATCCTTAGCGGATTGGGCTAGCGGTCAATGTATGACTGAGAAAACAGTATAGACGCACTGCTTACCAAAATATATTCGTTCTTTCTTTCGCGTATCGTGTTTAACATATCGTTCTTTAACCTTTTCGCAGCGACAAATGATAATATGTACGGTGAGACAAGATGCTACTCTATTTTAAGAGTACAGGTCTTCCAACATTTCAAAATTGACATAATTTCATTGCATCTGATATTCCAATATATTATATACAATTATATTGTATACTCATAAATCGACAAGTAAGAAATTACTGAAATTTGTTTATGGATTTGACGAGCCATTAAGCTGTCTTTATCTGCATGGAAAGAAGATTTCCAGTGAGTCGGGACGGTGGCTTCTCATAGCGAAAGGGTTAAAGCAAGAATGATAATTGATAAATTTAGGGAAAGGTCTTGATTTGTGGCACACGTGTCACCCCTGATGAATATTTTATTGAAAATCCCTCAACTGATCCAATTCATTGAAATTCATTAAATTTATTAAAGTCTATTAAAATTGATTAAAACTCATTTAATTCATTAAAATTCACTAAATTTATTTTATTGTTATTTAGCGGAAAAATAAATTTAATGAATTTTAATGAATCTTAAAGAACCTTAATAAATTTTAATGAATTTTAATGAAAAGAGTCAATTGAGAGATTTTCAGTAATATATTTCCATCGGGAATATTGCAAAAGTACCTACGTGACTACATTATTATGTGTTTCAGACATTATCATTATCCGTAATAGTACAAGTAACTCGTCAGTCGGAAAATATTTTATTTGCGTGTCTAGACGGGAAATATTCTATACAATTTTATTCGGATCATCTTTTTGTTGCTTCCGAAAATCCCTGATTCTAATTCTATATCTGTCTGTACTGGCTTCTGGCGGTAATAAAAATTTATTATATTGCAATAGATTAAGTAATAATTAATATAACCTGCATTATACAACACAAAATTGTTTTATTTCTTTTGTCCGACCAACAGCGCACCGCTAATAGCAGATTATAATATTGAAATTTATTGTGAAATCTTATGGAAAAAATAAATTTGGTTTGAAAATAATGTATTCTCGTCTTATTATTGTTTTGTTATTAACACGAAAATATAAAATGTTTGAAATTTCTTTTTTTACGAGAACGATGAAAATTTTAGTATATCATCTTTAAATTATTTATTCTTGCAATCTTTTTATTTGTTCTATCTCTAAGATATTTATTCTTTTTGTATGTTATTTAGTTTTAAAAACATTAATACTTTGAATTTTACAATATTTTTATATTTTAAAATAGAAATATTAATATCATCAATTATGTAATTATTAAATAATATACTGACATTAAATATACGCATTTATATCATCAATGACCTACAAAATATAACACTAAATAGGCTATAAAAGTACAATTTTATTTCTTTTGTAAAATATTATAAATTCGCGATTGTTTGCCTGTTACATATGGCAAATTTAGGGTTTTATTCCAGCAAGCGACACAGTGGTTGCGTTGAGCAGAATAAACAGCTTTGCAAAATTCTTTTATATGATTGGTTTATACATTTAGATCCGGCAGCAACTAAGAACAAGAATCAATCGTGTTAAAGAACTTTACAACAATTGCAAAACTCCTTTTTCTGCCGAACCAATCAAAAGGCTATGTTCTGATACACACTGCCAGTACTGAAAATCTATAGTATACGTGTCGTGAACTGGCAATGAATTTCGGAACACAACTAATGTCACAGTGAATCATTTTATCCTTGTTTGTTAAATTAAAGGATGAAATGATTCAGGGCCGATTGTTCCTATTGCTTGGTAAACTTATCTATTAGGTAAACATGTGTCTATTTTTTTTAAACCTGTCAGGTAAAGCTTTCGAATAAATCGAAACAATCAGTTCTCACTGTGTTACACCGGCTGCTGTTGTTTGACATTAAACAAAGATGAACGATGCATCATGCGTGAAACGGAACGCGTGTCGCTTGCTGGAACTGTTATTGCTTCGGGTTGACTTTTATCGCAGGAAATCTAACTTTTGATTGATTTGGTACTGTAAATGTTCATCCTTTGTGCCAAAGTTGCAGTTTTCAAACTTTCGTTACCATAACCGTGGCCGTAGAAGGGACGGAGAACTAAGGGCAAGAACCAATCATATTACATCATACTGAGCACTCGCTGATTCTTCAATATAATTGGTTATTTTATGGTTTTAATGGTTATTTTTAAATTCTTCATTCCCTTCTCCGAGCGCGGTATGTAGCAGAGGTCTCTGAAAATTGCAACATTGCTCCCGGTCCTTCCGTGACCAAATTCATTACACTCGTACGTTGTCGCGAGTGCCGCCTCGTGGTCGAGTCGTCAAGCACGCGAGACGAGGGGGAGACCGTCCATTGCTTCGAAGATTTGAAAATTCAAAACATCTAACGAGATTTGTTGGTGCGGTGATTTGCGTTGGTAGCAGGCACGAGCACGGTCGTACGAGACGGTGTATCAGCGGAGGCACTCATCGTCAACGGGACGTACGCTGTCTCGGGAGGATCGAGCTACCACAGTTGGAAGATCGAGCGACCGCAATCGCGATAAGCAGTCCTGCGATTGCGTCTCCGATCACGATCGAATGCACCGTGTACCGTGATTGGAAGTGCAGTTGTAGAGCGAATTGGAACGCAAGCTTTTTTTCTCGCAAATTTTCCGAGTTCGTCCAAGGGCGAGAGAGAGAGAGAGAGCGAGAGAGATTAGGACAACATGGCGACCACGACCAGGTATTCTCTTTGCTTTACATTTTCACGACGGTACGGCATAGTTCTTCCCTGTACCCGAAAGCTCTTTTGCTTTCTCGATCCTCGTGCCGCTCCCGCATGACTCCCCTCTCGCGCTGTGTTGTCGAAATCGAAGGATATTCCGTGTCAACCGCATGCTTCACTCTATCTCTTGTACACGGCACAGTTCCGTCGTGTACACGTGTTTACTCTGCTACCAGGTAGTTTCGAGTGAAATCCCGTGGAACATTCCCGACGAGAGTATTTAGGGGCGATTGTACGATTGCAGGCATTGTTTTGTTGGCGCGCAGTAACTTTCCATAAACAGATTTCTGCGGAAAGCAGATTCTTTGCAAATTCGTAAAAAAACTTTGCCAGGTCAATGTCCGCCGTGGGATTATCCCCTCTTCCGCCTCTTTCAAAACTTGCACGTTTCACATACTTCACGTATTTCGAGACGCAGTAATTGAATTTGCTCGAGAAAATTGTCCCCCTAAGTATTTTTTTTAATTATAAGTTTCTTAAAAGGTATATCTTAATGCGGAAATGTTATTATACTTATTTTATAAGAGTATTTTAATGAAAGTTATTCTTTTTAAAACGGTGAGAAGTAATTATACCAATTATTGCTTACAGAATATTTACTATCAAAAATTGAAGGAAACCTGGAATTTTCAGGAATTTTTTTTATCCTTTAAAATTATAGTTTTTCGTGAAATTTTATTGATATTTAGGGAAACTTCGAATTTTACTTTTGAATTTAAATTTTGTTTTTTTTTAATAAAACTTATTGATCACTTTTTCTTTATAATTCTGCTAGAAATGTCAATTAATCAATCGAGTAATAATAAATATAATATACATATACGTACATTCCTGTATATTTTCCATAGTTTACAAATTTTTTAAAAAATTAATGACACTAGAGAACAATACACCATGCAAAATTACTATTGTATGTGTTTAATAATGTTTTAATTTATTATAATTAAATTAAAAATTTGTAAAGTTAAAAATTTATCAATAAAGAAAATATGAACAATTTTTTTTGAGCAGGTTCCAATTTTTACACTTGGAAATACATAAAATATGTTAGTTTAAAAAATCAAGGAAAACTTATAGCAAACATTTACCAATATTTATATTTGTTGTTTATTACATGATGTTGCAGTCTTCTTAAACAATTTTAAAAACAATAATATACATAAAACCAAATATGTGACCAATTTTAAAAAGATATATATATATATATATATATATATATATATATATATATATACATATATTTGTGTTGTACAAATTAGTTATATTTGTGTAGTGTTTTTTTAGAAAAATTGTATGTTGTGTTGTGTTTTTTAGATAAATTGTACGTAGAATTAGAATTAGAATAAACTTGGTTAATTTTTATAATTATTTATATTTATATTTATTTTTATATTTATTTTTTATTTATTTTGTCTCTATATGTGTATTTTGGAACTCTTATATTTATCAAAAATCATTTTAAATGTTTATTATTAATGATTATTAATATATTATTATTAATATATTATGTTGATATGAGGCTGTAATAAGAGTTGTTTGTTCTGTGTGGCAAAGATCCAGATTTAAATCCACGTAAGAATATATTAAATTTTTAATTGATTACTTTTCGGAAAGTCATAAATCAAGAGTAGCTTTGGCAAGACATTATCATAAGGTATACAAATGGATACTAAGATCTTTATAAAAGATATCAGATATAAAAAATCGAAAGAAAAAAGAGATAGAGGGAGGTGAGAGGGATGAGAAAGAGAGAGAGAGAGAAAGGTACATAATTATTAGAATAAATTTTGAATACTAACTTTTACATTTATTTATGTGTCCTCTGGTTTGGTTTTTAATATTCCTTTAAATGTGAATTTGTATCTATAATATTTAGTTCTGTCTTTAACATTCTATAATGAATTATTATCTATTCTATATTTTAAAAAAATTATTACTAAAACGATATAAAATGTGAAAATTACTCATAAAAGTAAATTATATTTGAACAAATGCTAACATATATTAAAATAAGAAAATATCTTTCTTAAAACACTCAAAAATATGGTGTTTCAATGGACTTTTAAAGACACATTTTTTCCACATTTTAATAGCAAATAAATGTTCGAACATAATTTTACGTTTAAAAATCTAAGAAATTATGTGAATTTTATGTACTGGTGGAAGGAAAAATTGAAACTTTTTAATATACTCCTTAATAAGTTTTTATAGAATGTTATAAAATAGTTTGCAATATTATTTTTCTTTCAGGAGATAGAACAAACAAATCTTGTATCTTGTATGATTTAAAACTCTGAAAGAGAAAAAAGAAAGGGAGAGAGATAGAAAGATAAATGAAATAAAGGCAAATCAAATCTAAAATGACGAAAATATTTGGAAACTAAGCTTTAGAGAAGCGTACATCTTGCACAGGCAAAGTTATATATAAGTAACATTAATTTAAGTAACTCAATTTTGAGATTAAACAATCTGATAGCAATTAATTAAAAAACAGGCGTTATTTTTGTTTGCCTTATAAATATTTTTCTCTAACACAATGCGCGTTGTCATGCGTTACATTTGCTAAGTGCAGTTATTACATTACGATTTTTGCAGCTCTGTATATTTCACATCCATACATACATATATATTTATAAATTTTGTGACAAGAGATAGACAGAGTGAATTGTAGTGTTTCATTATTTCTGAATTTCTAATTTCATTGTCATATAATCTCGACTCCTTACGTTATAGTTGAATTATTATCTGTTGTTGAATTTTAGATTTACATAGTAAAATCTCAAAAAATACAACATATCTTGCAAAACTGCACTATAAAAAGATATGAAATATATATGTGTATAAAAATAAAAAAAGCAAGAAAAAATAAAACAAGCTTGAAGCTTTTTAAATGTACATCTAAACATGTGTACATTTCTTTGATGAAGTATTAATTATTGCAAGATACATTTAATAATAATAATAATACTGCGTGCCTTATTGATTGCCTTAATTGTTACAAATATCTATGAGTGCCTTTAAGAACGAATAACTATTAATCCAAAGAAGAGATCTTCTAATATCTTGTATACCTATCTTGACTATGTATCATACTGTATTTCCATCACAAATGATGGTACAAATAATGGGAGGACATCAATCAAATGGACAATGTCCACCAACACAGACTCACACTCTGCATATTAATGGTGTGAATGCATTACATCACTCTGATTTTCCACAATATGGTCCTAATATCTCTGGACATAATAGACATCGTACGATACAGGTACATGTTAAATAATCTTTCGGATTTAATTTAAATTTTATGGAAACATGTTTTAATGTATAATTATATTATACGATTAGTATCTTTCTTATTTGTTAATATGTTTTGCTTTTTTAAATATATGTGTATATAGCATAATAATAATAAAAGAGGGTCATTGATACAAATGCAGATAAGCCTAATTACAAGTTCTATCAAAATGTAATTATTTATGTTATTTAAAGATTAAATTTACCTATATAGCTCGGTAATATGTTCCAACTTTTTTAACAAATTCAAGTTTGAGTTTTATAATATAGAAATGCATTAACATATTAAATATTATGTAAATATATAAGATTTTTTCATTTGTATTCATTTTATTAGATAATTATTCTTATTACTCTTTGTTGGAATGTACAAATATTCTTGCAGACAGGATCTCCATTGGATTTACTACAATTAATAGGAGTCGATGTACCATCATCATTACGACGTATAGATTACATGCAATCAAGCAATAATTCATCTTCTTTAAATTGGGAAAGGCGCATAAATACTAACTCATCAATTATACCATTCTCAAACTATAATTTCAGGCCTACAAATGCTAATTCAACAAAGAAACCAAACTGGAATAACAGAAATAGCAGACGGAGCTCGTATAGGAATTTCTCAAAATATGAGGCATATAACAGTGATAGTGGATTTAGTTCTCGTTCATCAACACCAAATAAACATTACATTGACAATAGTTTAACAGAGTCTTCAGATGAACGAGATTCCACGACTTCAATGCGAGGACAGTGGCTAAAGTAATTGTTATATACTTCTAAAATTATTTGTTGTCTTATTGTATTTTTTTTTATAAATAAAATCTGTGTTAAATATTTACGTTATTAATAAGAGAGAATAAAAGGGAAGTGAAAAGAGTAAAAGTTTAGCAAATAGAATAAAAAAATAAGAAAAATTAATAACAAGATAAAAATGAAAAGGAGGATAAGAAAACGTAATATCTGTGTAATTTCAAGAAAAGCAAGCTAAATAAACGAGAAGACTATATAATATATTTGTGTGTGCATTTACATATACATTTAAATTAATAACATTTTTAGCAAGAAACATCATAAAGTACATCCAAATAATAGAGCATATAATAATACAGCAAACGGTTTAATTTCAAATGCCTCTGCACATCAGTTTTATCCATCTCAACGGTCTAATAGTAATTATGATACTACCAATTCTATTCAGAAATCACATGCGCAAAATTATCAGAACAGGAGAAGATACTTATCAGGCAAGCTTTTTTCTATCTAATAACTGTATTAATATATTAAAGTTGAAAAATACAATTGATAATAATTCGTTAAAATAATTAACTTCAAATTAATTAAAATTGTTTTTAGGCAAAAATGAGAATGCACCATCTTCACAAAGATTTCCACGAAATCGTAAATATTCTGCAGCAACAAATTACGATATGTTACCAGGAAGTATTGCAGCTCCTGATAGGTTTCTTGCCAGATCACATTTAGTAAATGTAACTTCTACACCAAACAATCTCGTTACTGGATCATCATGGGATAATCTGTCTGAACAAATTTGGCGTAAATTTATTACGCATCAACAAACCGAAGCTACTTATAAAAAGAAAATGATGCTATGGAAACATCTTAATACATATGTTAAGGTAAAAAATATAAAAAAGAAAGAAAAAACTTTAGCAAAATAATATATTACCAAGATATATATTTGAAAATAAAATTCGGAATAACATACTAATATAATATTTATTATTTTCTTATATTATGTATAAAAAAATAATGCTTTTAGACTTTACATCCCAACTATGGTGTATTTGTGGTCGGTTCGACAATGAATAGCTTTGGTTCAGATGATAGCGACGTCGATATATGTCTTTTAGTGAAACACACAGAAATGGATGTGAGAAGTATAGCTCTAGAGCACTTAATGGAAGTGTTCAAGCATCTTGAACGAAGTGGTATGTAAGATAAATATTGCATAACATTTCTTAAAAAACTTATTTCAATGTACTTGTATATATGATTTTTCATAAGTATTAAATAATAAATAATTTTAACTTTCCTTTTATATACAGATTTTGTTGAACAACTTGAAATTATACACGCAAAAGTACCCATTATAACATTCTTTGATGCAATTCGAAAATTTAAAGTCGATTTGAATTGTAATAATTCTGTTGGCATCAAAAACACACATTTGCTGTACTGTTATTCAAAACGTAAGTTCGATAAATAATGTGTTTATGTATTGAAAAAGATGCGTGCATGCGTGCGAGTGTGTGTATTACATGTATTAAAAATATTTTAATTATTATTTATATAAATATTTTTTACAGTTGATTGGAGAGTAAAACCATTAGTACTTGTCATTAAACTTTGGGCTCAATTACATGACATCAATAATCCAAAATGTAGGACACTATCCAGTTATTCTCTAGTTCTTATGGTTATACATTTCTTACAATGTATGTTGCAACATTTTAGTTTTTCTTTTACGAACCAATTTATTTCAAACTATTATAAGTGTTGTTTTTATATAGGTGGCACCAATCCTCCCGTTCTGCCATGTTTGCATTCAATGTTTGCAAATAAATTTAGATCGGACGCGGATATTTACAATATCGATATCCATGAAGATTTGAACATTCCTTCGTCCAATCGTTTACCTGAAAACAATCAGTCTCTTGGAGAATTATTATTTGAATTTTTCAAATATTACACTGAATTCGAGTAAGTAACTTGAAATATAAAACGTTACATACTTAATACAATATTTTATCAATTTTTTGACAAACGATATTTAATTTTTATTATTAAATTAGCTTCAGCCAATACGCGATATCTGTACGTTTAGCAAGCAAAATACCGAAAGAGGAGTGTCGTATGGTACAATCGGCTAAAAATGATCCTTATCAATGGAAATATTTGTGTATTGAAGGTAAATCAATATTTTTTATTTATAAATGACAAAGATATTTTTTCTTTTTTTTAAATAATGTACTATTTCCACATTACAGAGCCATTTGACTTGACTAATACAGCTAGATCAGTCTATGATCCGGACATGTTCTCTAAAATTATATTCATATTAAAGTTTACGTATACAAAACTAAAGCGAACATATAGTTTAAGCGATGTGTTTCAAGAATGGGATCTAGTAATGATTGGTGATACTGACTGGGGGCTAACAATAAGTGACAAAAAATGATAAGATCTTGTGCGACGTGTTTAGTACCTTGTGATATTAAGCTTTATTTTTAAATAATTTAATATTTGCAAGGTTCAACAAATACGTTCTCTGTTTAATATCCTATTTTTCCTTTTCGGAGGATTTTGAAATCACAAATGTACAATCAGGATGTTACATATACAGTTAATAATATGTAACATATTACTAACATATTACTAATTGTATATGTAACATCCTGAAAGAAATGTTGCTATGCATCTACTAGCGTGAAAAAAAAACTTCATTTTGACACAAGAAATCGGACATAACACTCTTGTCTGTACTTTAAAATTGCAATGTGTGCAATAAAGCTTGTGATTTACATTAAAAAGCTGCAATAAGTTAAGCTTGCTTAGATCTCTCTGTAAATCTTTAACGAGGTAGTTGCAAAGCATTAGATGAAAAAAAAAAAACATTATAATGTTGTAGAATGTTATTTTAATATTAGATACTTATTTTTGAATGACTAGCAATCCATAATTAGAAAAATTTTCCATTGTATTGATGATTTTTTTGCATGTGATAATCATTTTCTAACGTCATAGGTGAAATTTTAAACACGGGACTCTTGTTCTCAGGTCGGCGATAAAATATATGTACCCGCTAAAACACATTATTTTTTATTAGCCCTTTTAATTTCTTTATTTTTATGTGTTTAAAAAGTGATTGTTCACAAATATCACGCAAATATCATGTTAACTATTATGATAATTTATAAAGTGTCATTTTCGATTATATTAGACGAAAAGTTCATATATAAGCAAATGAGTAATATATTTTATATGGTGGAAGTCACAAATAATTTTGATACAACAATAGTGATTACTATTCTGCAATTGTGTAACTATTTAATTATTTAATCGCGATGCATTATCTAGTTAAAGATTTAGAGCGAAAGAGAGCGAGCCTAAGTGATCATAGCTTTAAAATAAGTTACAAGTGTTATTGCACATATTATAGTTAAAATTTGAGCAAGACTAATCGGTTGATCTACTCTTTTGTATCAAAATAAAATATTTTTTTATATTTTAGTCAATTTCTTCATACATAATTAAATAGTTGCACGATTAAAGCATAGTAATTGTTAATGACTGTGGTATCAAAATTATTCAATGTAATGTTTCCAATGTATATTATGCATCTTGCACAAGAATTTTTCGTTTAATACCGATGAATATAAAAATGTACGGCTTTATATGTGTGACTATCTTGGTTATTGTTAACATGAACTTGTATTGCAATATAATCATTTATTAAATACGTGAAACGGGAGAAATTTAAAAGCGAAAAGTAAAATACAATATTTCATCTGTGACGTTAAAAAATAATTATCAGATGCAAAAAAATTTCAGTTAAAAATATCTTAAATTATAAATTAATAGCCGTAAAAATAAGCATTCGATATTAAAATAACATTCTACGATATTAAATATATAAAAATAAAAAAGGAAATAGTACACTTATTTTCGTAGTTGCTATTTCTTAAAAAAAAAAAAAAAAAAAAAAAATACATGAGTGTAGAATTATGAAAAATATATAAACTTTTAGAGTATTTAAAGATTAAAAATTAAAAACCAAAAAAGTAAAGCTTACTAAAAATGAAAAAAAATTTACAAATTCGAAACAAATTAAGTATTTATGTTTATAATATTGTTTCGATAAAGTCAATTAATGACTAATATATCAGCAAGACTGTGTTTCTTTTAAAAGGATTTAAAAAATTTATGAATTCTGTCTTAAAATTAATAAAAATATGTCTTTATGTCAGCGGAATGATTTATATATAACTTAATCTTGAATCGAAATAAAATCGGTGATATATACATGGTTAAAATCTAGAGATATATTTAATTCATTAAAAATTGAAATCTACAAACAAGTTCCTCGATGTAAATGAATATATATATTTACTTCTCAGTAAAGTATTTCTTTATTTTCTGACAAATATTTATTTTCTTTTTCTTTGAATAATGGTTATACAACATTGATTTATAATTGCAATTGTTATACAATCACATATATTTTTGCTGAATTAGTAAAATTAAATTATCAATTTTTATTTAAAAAACATTTATAAATTAACTGTTTATACAAAAATTGTCTTAAAATAAGATTATTTCCTTATCAATGATATATTGGATATAAATAACATTAAATAAAAGCTGACAATTATATCAATTTTTCATCAACAATAATTATTTCTCATATAATAATCCTTATTAGGAGAAACACTTAAGCTTGATAATTTTCTTTATTTGGAAGATATACCATTTTCATTCTTTTATTACAATTTTCTACTAGTTATGGTGTTTCTTCAAAAAATGTGAAGCATTATGTAATGATCTTCAAAATAATATATAAAAAAATAAAATTGTGTCTGCAGTATAACAAGTAAATTATTATTGCAATTACTTCAACTTTTCAAGTCTATAAATCATGTATAAAAACAAATAACAGTTAACATTTATTGGTTTGCAAGATAAACGTGAGATATGAAGTATACATGTATTTTTTTTCTTATGTATGTATATGTGATTTGCAATATCCCTCTGGCTAATGAAAAAACTGGTGTCTTAAATTTGATATGATATTTGACTTTTTTTCCATATTATCGATTATTGTATTCATCTACGATATACTGTACTTGATACTGTAATTTTTCTAAGTGTCTAATTTAATTTTTTAATATTTTATTATGAAGGAGTAATAGCAAAGCCAGCTTGCAGAAATTAAATTTGTGTCACTTAGAAAAATTCGCAGTAGTATATTTCCATTGAAGTTATGCAGTCTAAATTTATAATGTAAAAACAATCTTTGTAATTCTGATAATTTCTTGTTAAATAAATGCAATGTTTACACGTAGTGTGTAATTATTTTATCTCTTTTCAATAGATATTCAATACACAAGTATCAATTATTGATACTTATCCGATATAAATATTTGATTTATATTCACTTTTGCAATTTGCAATTGTTCTATATAATGTTTCTAACAGAAAGATGAATTAATTCAAAATATTGGTATAATAAGAATGTTTGATTATTATTCGCAAACTCGTATGGTGAAAATTATCAAAAAAATTTTGTACATGTATGATATATTGAATGAAATTATATGTATTTTGTTGGTGAAAAGGTTGGTGAAATCGTATCTTGAAATTAATTTTGCTTCATTAATGCACTTATTTTATTTGGATTTATCAAGTAAAAAAAGGAACAATCATAGTCAAGACGCTTGGTAATGATTTGGCGAGAATTCAAATTGTTTTGATTTCAACTTTTAGTAAATTATCTATTGGGTAAATATGTGTATATCTTTATATTTCTTGTTTAAATAAATAAAGATAGATAGGTATCTATCAGATAAAGTTTTCCAATAAGTTGGAACAATCAGTTCTAAATGATTTTTACTTTTATTAAATAATTAAACAAATTGAAAAAATTTATCCGCTATTACTAAAGTAAGTGTATATATGCTCTATTAAGCTAGCTCGAATGAGCTTAATAATGATTTGTCTGGAATTTATATTATTCTAGCAAAAGAAAAATTAGGGCATACAGTTTCGATGACCTTTTGAGAGGCTACTAATAAACTTTCCTTTATCAATTAATTGGTGATCTCATATAGTTTTTGAAATATATACAAAATTTGAAAATATTTAAATTGATGGATATTTTTTATAACTTTGATCTTGATATATATGATCGACCAATTTTTTTCTATACATTGGTTGCGTTCAGAAAAGTGATCAGTGAGCCAGTGATTATTGATTTTTAGATCGAAGGTAAAATAAATAATATATAATAAGACTGTAGAGAATTAAAATCATTTAAAAATAAAATTTAGAAATACGTAATATAAATATATTCTAATAAATATATAAGAAGAAATATATATTATAAAATTATATAAGATGCCTATTAGGTAAGAAGTGATGTGCTGAATATAATAATTTTTTTATTCAATACTTTTTTATATTATATAATTTATATAAACTACGCGTCGACAATTTTGTTAATATACTGAAAGACAGTTAATAATTAAGTATCGATGCTTAAAAGTTTCTTTAAGATTTTTGCTTCTCGAAAAAATATTCAGCAAAAAAACTTGTTGCAAACCGCATAGGCAATCAACTTTATGTTTAAGACATTTATCGGTTGTTAAATAGTTGACTTAGTATTATTGAAAAATATATAAGATATTAAATTACTGGTAAAATTAAAACTTGGGTTTTTGTTTCATTATTCTCATTGTATTTTATATCTAAAGGGAAGTTAATTTTTAAACTTTTTAAACGCAGGTGCACGTTTCCATTTTAGGGGAAATTTTCTTAGGACCATGCCGTGGCAACAAATTTCAATGTTGGTCACTCTGCGCGTGCCACAGAGGCCGACAGGCGTCGCCTTCCGGTAGAAGTTTGCGTGTCTCTTCGTTTCCTTTCCGGTAAGGTAACAAAATGACTGGCTTCAGTGAGAAGGTTCGTATCCGAAGATTTATTATTTTGAACGATCGAAATGTTCTTTGTGCGGTATGTACATACATGATCACAATCACTCAGTATGCGGAGTAATATACGAAGTTCCTCAATGTTCCTCAAAAATTTATTGCCGGAAAAAATGTTCGGTTTGCTAGCGTACGTCACGCACGTGGCTCTATGGCAGCGTTCAGGGACCGATCGCATTTTCCACAAAGATCGGAACGCATTGAATCGTGTATATCGAACAGCACGAATTCCAGACGCTTTAATTCTCTTAATGTGACGTCCGTCTGTTTTCGTGGTCCGAAAGTTTCGCGCACTGCATATGTTGCGAGTCTTGTGATCATGTATAAGCAAGTACCAGCTTCTAAATTATAGCACTATAGAAGCAACTTGTGTGTCTTCTATAATGACAAATTTTCAATTCCTGAGAGCCGCTTTTATCAACTCCAATTAATCGATTAATTAAATCTAAAGAACAAACAGCAAAATTTAAAACTGGTAATTCTTAACCTAATTTTCGAAATATTTTTATTTAATAAATACTTGAGTATTAATTCAAAAATTTATCATTTTACATAAATAAATTATAATTTGCAGAAGAGATGGACAAGAAAAAATTAAATATTATGATTCGTTTTAAATTTTGTTAGCTATTCTTAGATTTAATTGGTTGATCAAGTTGGTCAATTGGAGATGGTGAGACCATTCTTGAGTATTTATGAAAGATACGGAAAAATTAAAGGAGCCCTAGTTGGATTCGAACTCGGGATTCCTTGTTCCACACGATAGCTCTCTTACCATTAGACCTCTTACCACACGACTCCAACTGCTCTGATTTATATTTTGTTTGCTTATAAACCCCAAGATTAGAACTACAGAATTCTCTATTTTATCGACACGAGTCCTTTCGACTCCAAATATCTTATATTTACATGATTATCTATACAACTTACCTACATTATTTGATAATGTTATGAAAATAACTTTTTTATGATACTAATATTATATACTGTTTTATGATGTAACTAAGGGAGATATTAAATAGAAGTTATTACTATTTCAGCCAATTTTAATAGATGGCCGTGGCCATCTACTTGGACGATTGGCTGCTATTGTTGCTAAGACCATCTTGCAAGGCAACAAAGTTATCGTCGTACGCAGTGAACAACTGAACATTAGCGGTAACTTCTTCAGGTTTGTGAAGTCCTTATTATTTAGCGATATCTTATTCTAAATGTTTAATTAAAACAAAATCTACAATAATTATAAAATAATTTGTTGAATTAAAATTTGTTTTTAATGTAATAAATTAAATGTAATATTTATTACACAATAATTAATGTCTATTATTAACACTTGTACTACTTTATTTTTCATCAGTATAAAATATTGCATGCACAATAGTACAATTGATATTATTTAGTAGAGAATAATGATGGTATGGTAATTTGCGTCTGAAGTTGGTCTATTGACTTTCTCGATGACAATCTTGAACTGAGTTATATAATATATGTGAAATAATCTTATAGCAATATCGAGATAATCTAGATATTAATGTACATTATTTGATTTTCAGAAACAAATTAAAGTTTATGTCCTTCTTGCGTAAGAGATGTAACGTAAATCCCGCACGAGGTCCGTTCCATTTTCGAGCACCGAGCAAGATCTTTTGGAAAACAGTTCGTGGTATGTAGTTGGGATATTGTAGCGTTACGTGAAATAAGAATATTGCAACAAATGATTACATTATTTACCTACATTATTTGATCATGTAATGAAAAGTCAATTTATATGATGCTGCGATTGCAGATATGCTATCTTATATGAGTACAAAGGGAGATATTAAAAAGATTCATTTACAGGCATGATCCCACACAAGACACAAAGAGGCAAGGACGCTCTCAGACGACTGAAGGTTTACGAAGGTTGTCCACCACCATACGATCGCAGAAAGCGTGTTGTTGTACCTGGTGCTATGAGAGTCATGTGTCTCAAACCAGGTAGAAAGGTAAGATACATATATTTAAATTTACTAAGCTGATCTTTATACTCGTATTTTATTTGTATTTATAAAAAAAAAAAAAAAAAAAAAACAATGATGGTATGGTAATTTGCGTCTGAAGTTAGTCTGTTTGATTTTTGTGACGACACCTTAAAAACTGAGTTATGAAATTTGATGCAAAACAAAATGTTATCGTAATATTGAAGCAATATCGGATATTAACATTTATTTTTTGATTTTTAGTACTGTCACGTGGGTAGATTGTCTCATGAAGTTGGATGGAAGTACAAGGACGTCGTTCGCACATTGGAGAACAAGAGGCGTGTTAGAGCCATTCTTGAAGTTCAAAAGAGAAACAAACTCAAGGTAATTAACTGACTGAAAAATGTTTGAGACTCAATTATCGCTTCATTCTTTTTTCTCTTATCTATATAGATATTAAAGGTCTTCTAATCGTCGCATTTCTTTTTTGTAGAAACTTACCAAGCAAGCCGCTGAGTTGCCATCAGTTGCCAAAGCAACAGCACCATACACAGCGATCATCAATAGATTTGGATACAATTAACATATGTTATAAAAACAATAAAGACTCTTAAGTATCTTAATTAAATGCGAGCATATTCTTTCACCTACAAATTTGGAAATAGACTTAAACAATTCAGAAATGTAATTTATAGGAATCCTAATAAAGATAATTTTATTAAAGCAAAAATAAATATTTTTAGAGCTAATAATTTTTTGTTTATGTGCACAGTATAATGTAAGTCTTCATTAGCTTTCTATAGAATCCACGGTAAATACAACTGTTCCACCTCTATCATTATCTTCGTCGTCGTGAACTTCATTATGTTCTTCATCTTCAGAGGAGGAAGATGAGGAAAGTGTATCGTTCGCATACTGTGAACGGCAATTACTGATATTTCGTGGTGTAGGATCAATACCGTATTGTCCTATTTGATCAGTTAGACGTTCCAATGCATGTTTTGCTCGAATTTCCTGTTAAACAAAGTTTTTTTATACATTATAAATACATTTAAAGTTAATTTAAAATGTATTTTTAATAGTACACTATCAGAGAGTACTTTTCCTAAAAAAAAATATGTCTTGAAGTGTATGAAATACTTGTAATTTTTCAGCTTGTCTCTTCTGCAATCTTAGAGATTCGTTTAAACTCATAACTTTGGCTGATTCGTGAACTATGAGAGGTGGTGTAGCTGCCGTGACCTCCCAATGTTTATGTAGCTTCCTCTGTTTCTCCTTCATTGGATCATGTACATTGCTCTTGGTTGTTTTGTACGGCTTAAATGGCTCCTTTTTACTCGTTTCCTGTGTCTCCACTTTATTGACAATATATTTCACATGTTCTACATCTAAAGGATTTGCCTTGAAAGTTTTAATCTCTGCTATGTCTTCTGGCTTGATAAGACTTTCTTCGCGCACCACATGTATAATCTTTTTATTGTGAACACCAGTCCCTGTAGGCTATTGAAACATAACAGATTTTATGTAAATTACTTGAATTGACTATTACCAATGTTTTATGTTAGATCTATCAACCTGTGCTAATATCTTCAATGGATCTTCATCGTCGTCGCTGTCCAGCTCGACAATCTTGATTGTATCATTGTCATCATCTTTATGACACTTTCCTGTCCATTCCAATTTGCTCATAGCAGCTTTGCCTTCAGACGCTATATTAAACCGCGATAGCAAATTGGCCACCTCTTCCATCTCATTTCTGTGCTCAAGTTCTTTCAGTATTTTATCATGGAAGTTTATTATTTTCTCTCCTTTATCAGGAAGCTGAGAGATAAATTTCCTGAAAAATGTTACAGTTTAGGTTTGTCAGAATGTTGGGATACAACAGTTTTACGTCCTACCTACTTATTAGCAAGAATTTTTTTCTGCCTTTTTAAAAGCTCCTCCAATTGAAACTTCTGCATCTTGCTTAAATCTTCGATGTAACCTTGACTTTCCTTCTTCAAAGGAGTTACGTCGCCAGGTATCTTTGATATTTTCGACATGTTTCTCGTTATAAAATTTCTAAAAGCGGGATATCGCTATGAATAAAATTTACCCAAAATTTAACTTAGCCAGAGAAGATTAATGCAAAATGCGTTATATTATAAAAACTGCGTCAAACAATCGTACATGTGTGCCTTGAATCTTTCGCAAAATTGAAGAAATTGGAGTTCAAATAAATTCACAGCACAACGCTGAAAATCTCTGCAATTACTAAAAAATATCTTTGTTGTATAAACACGGTAAACGGCATAACGCAATTAATGACAATTAACGTGTCTTGCTTCGAACGAGCAGCTGTCTGCTGTCACCGCTTTGCACTTTCTACACCTAAAATGAATGAATGCGTGGTGTGTGTATGTGTGTGTGTGAAAGAGAGAGAGAGAGAGAGAGAGAGAGAGAGAGAGAGAGAGAGAGAGAGAGAGAGAGAGAGAGAGAGAGAGAGAGGAGACAAAGAAAACGAAGAACGACGAAGTGCGGAGAGTGACGAGCATCGCAACGCGATATATCGAAATGCCCGTTTTTCCGTGAATCGATACAAAACGAGCAGCATCGCATCAGTGTGTGGAACGACACGACGACGTCGTGTTCGCGCGGTTTTGCACTCTCCACACTTTCTTATTGTCTCTCCTCTTTCTTCCACCGACGCGCGAGTGTACATTTTTTGCGCATCGAGTGCGGAAGGTGTAAGTCAGCGCGGCCATAGGGAACAGATCAAAGGACTCCCAACCTCAATGAAGCTCGGGAGAGTGCGAAGTGAAATGATGCTTGGCTCGTATGCCAGACTGCCACTGAGTCCGCGCCAGTAAAGAGCTCGTGGTCCGCACTCGCAGCGGATTCGGCGAAATCGCGGATCGCACGAGCGAACCTTCCCGAGGGAGGAAGGGTTCCTATGCGCGCCGGCGAGCGAGGAACGACGAGGAGTTATGATCGTGGGCCTGATCGGGAGCAGCGAGCAGCTCGCGAGGCACACCGCCAGTCCTCAGAAACGATGAACTGCAATGGGGGATCGTCCGTGGCTGGCGAGGCACGCGGCAAGGCGACGGCCGCCGTCACTTCCGTGGACAGCAGACCGATCGTCACCTGTGAGTTCCTTCGCGATCACGGTTTCTCCCCCGCCTCTTTCCCTCCGCCCCACGCCGCGCCGTTAGCACGGGTATCGTCGCCTTCGACGCCCTCCGTCTGTCAATCTTCTCCTGACGTTTCCTCCTACCAATCCAAGACAATCGGTGTCTGGATAAAATTTATAGCTTTAAATAATCATTGTCTCTCTGAGTGAATCAGAATATAATGATATAATGATTATATGATTATATGATACAGATGCCGGAGATGAAAATTTGTTTTCTACATTGGAGAAGAATCTACTTCAAGCTATACCTGCAGATACAGTGGAATGGCGCAGGTCATTCAGCAGGCCAATTAAACAAGTCAAACTTGGGACTATCTTTGTGCCATTTTCCAGAGATATTTTGCCCACTGACAAGGATTGGCATCTTATAAAACAACCAATCTTTCATATTTATTGGACGGAATGTACCGTAAGTCTTTAAGGATATATCACTCAAACTAGTTTCTTATATGACACATATATCTGTAGAATGTTATTCTTTTTATTTATACCAAATATTATATTAGACAAAGTTATATGAATAATATTATGGAATTAGAATGATCTATATATTTAATGTATTCATGTTTTTAATAAACAGCAATAATGAATTTTAATGTTTATATATTCTTGTAGGATGTTGATACCTATAAGACTAGTGTCAGAGATGATATTGATGCCTGGTTAAAAATATTGAATTTATATCACATTCAAGATTGGATGATTGTGTTAGTAGAAACATACGATATAAAGAAAGCCAATAAGCTGTTACCTAGGACTACAGTCTTAGATAAAATACGAAGTGACTTTGCTGCCAAGAATGGTGACAGGTAATTACAAGATATGATCTTTTACATTTAATCTTGTAACGTAATATATAAAGAATATTGTTAAATATCCACACAAATTACATTTTGACAGATGCTTTGCTGTAATTAATCCAATTAAATCTGAATCTCGTTCCGCGGAATCATGGAGAGGCTTGATAACTCGCATTCGTCATTTGATGTTGACTGCATATGACAGAACCTTATCACGTTTTGAAGATATTATACGTGAGCAGAGAGAAAGGCGGAACAATCCTAACTGGAATTTTTGCCATTATTTTCTTCTACAGGTAATGTTTGCTGTACACAAATTTTCATTTCTGAATTTTCTAATAAAGTACAAAGTCAAATGATAAATAAAATTAAGCTTCTGAAATGTATGGAGAATTATTATATATCTTATTCTGTTATTAGTAACATCTTGTAATATTTTTAATTTTCCAATTTTTTATGAATCTAGTGTATATGAGATAAGGATTAAATCTGAATCTATTGATTACTTTGTATGATGAGTGACATGTCACCTTCCAAATTTCCTAATATTAATCTTGGAAACTGTGACATTCTCTTTATTTTGACACTTGTACTCATCCATTATAAAATTAAATTGACATTTTAGGAAGAACTGGCATTTGCATTGGAAATGTTAGGTTTGTATGATGAGGCATTGGTGCAGTATGATGAACTAGACGCTCTCTTTACACAATTTGTGCTCAATTCTAATGTAGGAGGTATTGTAATCCTTTTCTAAAATCTATTTTGTATTATGAATGTACATTTCATATATATAATGAGAATGGATATTGAGATGCAAAGTAAAAACCTAAATGTAGATAAACTGTTCATAGATACTCCAGGATGGTTAAGTCTATTTCAAATACCTCTGAACAACTGGGGAGGTGTGAATTTAAATAACGGTACAAACCATCATCTTAGGCTTCTTTTGGCTGAATGTAGAGCATCTTTATTGGATCTTAGGAGTTATTTGTTTAGTAGACAATGTGCCATGCTACTTCTGTTTAATAAACCTTGGGAGGTTTGTTCAAATTATTAATAATTAATGGCTTTGTATAATTGTATAGTTTGTGATTTTATTTTGAAACTGTTACTGAATATTCTTGATAGGTTGCACAAAGGTGCTTATCATTTGTTCATAATACATTGAGCGAGCTAAGAATCTTAGAAGTACAGAAACCTGAGGGATCTGTAGAATGTTGGTCATTCCTTTGTGCGTTAGAGGTTTTGCAAGCGTGTCAATTATCCATCAACAATATCGATAACAATCAACAGTTGGATTTGTGCTCTTTACATACGGCTAGCTTGTGGGCACTTGCAAGAGATAAGGTAAGTAATTTGATTTATTATTTTAATATTTATTTATATATATTATTTATTATAGTATATAATAAAATAATTATAATAGATGTAATCCTTGAATTGTTATATATGTGTTTATATATTGCATCATGTATCTTTCTTCTTTTTAGTTAGGAAGCTTAGGGAAATTGTGCGGCCTAATGCCAGGAAGTGAACCGACTAGTGAACAGTTGCACACAGTTGTTTATCTTATAGCAGGTATAGGAGATTCGGAGCCGCAGATAGAGGGCAAGTTAACGCCTACGGACAAGTTAAAAGAGGCACTCTCATCCAAAGAAGCATTTAAGAAACAATACTTGGAGCATGCGGAATTAGCTATGGGCACGTACAAGCATGTCGGTCGCATTCGATCAGCCAGATTAATCGGCAAAGAATTGGCACGGTTCTACAGCGAACTCGGAGAGAATCAGAAAGCAGTTGCGTTTTTATCTGATGCTTTAAAAACTTATATGGACGAAGGATGGAATCACTTGGCTGTGCAGACACAGTTAGAGTTAGCCGAGTGTTACAAACGGATGGACGACGTTGAGAAATATACTAAAGTGTGCGCGGCAGTAGCTAGCGCGAGTCTTTTGCATATAACTGTACGCAATACATATTTGGAAGAAATGTTAGGCTACATGAAAATGATCTCTTCGCCTCAACCATTACTCGCAGAACTCGGGTGTGCTTTTACAATACTCAGTATGGAAGCTAAAGTTATGGATAAGATAGTAGAAGACTGTGTAGTTAACATCGAAATCACTGTACAGAGTTTATTTCCTCGGGAAGTAAGATGCACCAGCGCTGCTATATCTGTAGAGGAAATACAAAAACCATCTATGCCTAATAAGAAAAAAGGATTAAAATCATCTGTTGAGCCTCCAATACAATTGTAAGTATTAACGAATAAAATTATAAGTGCTTTTATTAACAAAAACCTGTGTACAATAGTGTACATTGTATTTTTTTACTTCTTATATGTTGAATTTTTGTTCAAGTTTGTTTTATTTCAGGTTATCAAAATGTACATTAGAAGATATGAAACTACTTGATCTCAGTTTATTACGTTTGCAAGTATATTCTTATTTGGATTACAAAGAAGACAGGAGTCTCGGTTCTGCTAGTGTGATTAATAAAAATATGAAGCCACTCGTGAGACGTTCAGATAGCGCAAAACATAGAAAACCTTCAAATAATACAAAAGGCGATTTTAGTAAAGCGCTCATTTGTGGTGAATTCGTTATGAAACCTGGTGAAAATACATTTGTCTTAACAAGGCGAGTGAATCAACCGGGTTTGTACAAAGTTAGCCAATTGTCATTGGTGATAGAAGAAAAATTAGAATTTTTATCGTCTATACTGAATCCACGATTATGCTACGAAGTAGCAAAGACGCAGCCAGCGATATCCGTAAATTGTGGCAGAGATTTACTGGCAGGTCTTACTCAAGATATTGAATTAGTTATTTCAAGCGGAAGTACAAAGATAACCGAAGAAATGAAGTTAAAATTACGCACATCACGCGGATTGACGGTGCAATCGCAAAGTGTTGAAAAAGTAATGGTGAAGGAGTTAGAGATACCACTGCCAACGTGCGAACCATTTCAAATCGTAAGAGTGCAGTTAAAGATTTTAGCCGAATTACCACCAAAGAAGGATGCTTCATCTATGGAACATAAGGTATTTATCACTTGTAATTTATATTATTCTCTTTCCCGATAAATATTACTCAACATTTCTTTTTTCAGTTGAATATACAATGTCCATGGGGTTCTGAAGAAAGCATACCTTTGCATTTTGGTCCACCATTGATGTCAAGTATGAAACTTCATACGGCAAAACAAAGAAAATTCATTCAAATAGTTGTAACTGGTTTGACAAGTCAACTTCTTCAATTAACTGAGCCTGAATTAATGACAATTTCATCGATAGACATTAACTTTAAAAGTTTAAATCCTGTCGCGGGTCAAAAGTTAGTGATAGGTAATGGAATGAATGTTTCTTTTATGTGGGAACTTGAGATTGGAAAAGATGAAAAATCCACGATACCAATAAAGACTGACTTTCGTGTAAAATATATATCAGTTAATGATACTGAAGAATTAAATAATACACATGTTGACGATGATCCACTACATATACATAATCTAGAGAGAATTGAGAAGGCATGTAGTGTTTACAGATGCAACTTTGATATTATAGATTATGTGGTAAGAACAACTACTCATTATTAATTGATATATTTAATATATGTACATATGTGTGTGTGTATAAATTTATTTAATGATAATTTATATTAATGTAGTATTTAGTGCTACTTGTACAAATTTACAGCACAGTACATTCTAGAATGTGTTCAGGAATTACGCCTAGATAATTCGAGGCAGTTTATAATGTATACTATAGATAGTATAGATGAAGTACACATCATAATATAGACATAATTCCTGAACGCGCCTCTGTATATATTAGTACAATATTAATTTGTTTTTGTAACAATGCTTTTCAGACTTTATTCACAGTATCCTCGAAAGTTGAAACGAGTGGTGGTGGAGGAGAATTTTGTCGTGCTGGTAGTATGTGCCACTTGTGTCTTACGGTGATGCGTATGCCTAATCTTAATCCGAATCCTCCACCACAATTAATGTATGAAGTTCTAGCTGACCAAACTATGTGGGCGGTGTGTGGTCGTACAGCGGGCATTGTATCATTAGAAATAGTAGAGAAACAAAGCGTTACTTTAGATGTGATGCCTCTGACAAGTGGTTATTTGCCTCTCCCTGTTGTTAGATTATCTCGATATATACCCGCAACAGAAACGAAAAATGGTAAGTTTAAGTATTTTATATTATATATGTCACTATATGTGACATGTTATTTATAATTAATATTTATAATTTGTGAAGAAACTTATCAAATTTTTATTGAAGATGTTTGCTATGATCTTGAAAGAAACAGATATTACGTTTATCTTTAAGTTGTATGAATTTCTGTAATTGTTTTGTTTGTTTCTATTTTAAGATATCGTCCGTAATAAAAATGATTTAGGATCTGGTCCTCGATTAGAGCCATTTAGTCCGGGACAAGTATATAATGCCAGTAAAGCACAACAGGTGCATGTTCTGCCAGCAGCTCCATCAGAATCGAATTAAAGATGTGTAAATTGTTGTTAAAGTTATGTATATATACGAATCTTTGATTTTATGTAACAAGTCATCAACATCTTTATTTAGGAAGAGTTTAAGAAAATAATCGCAAGTTTTTTTGTATCAAAGTGAATAGTTATGTAAATATTTTATTTTAATTTCATACAGTAGATAAAAATTATGTTATATAAATTAATATTTTCAAATAAGCAAATTGGCGTTGGATATACAATAGTCTAATATTTATTTATTTCTATAAGATTTACAAGATTAATTCAGTTTTCGATTACCAAAGCTATTCATCTTTCAAAAAATCTGAAGTTTTTTAATTAATTATATTAATAATGCCATAAAAAATTTTATTTAAAAATTATGAATTCTAAATCTTCTAGCTTCTTCCTAAGTATATATTTTGTATTGAAACATTATGTTTAATATATATAATTATTATATTTTATAGTAAAATTATATTAATCAGAAAGTAATCATGTTATTGCAATAATATGAAAGAATCTATATTATATTAAAAAAATATCGACAAAATATTCTATATTTCTCAATAATTCTCAATGACTCAGTTATTATAAATATTCAGAAAACTCGTTACCCGTATCCTAAATTATGTACTTATATATTTTTGTCATATTACATTACACATGATATTTTATTTCATTTTGTTTCTATTCCATTTTTATTTACAATTTATCACTATACGAATCCTATTTGCTATCTTTTTTTCGTTTGAAATATTCTAAATATTTTCTTAATCTTTAGAAGGATGGTAATATAAAAATTTTTCTCATATAAAATACAAATATATGTAAAATTTGTACAAATATTTGTTAGCGATATACTCATAAGCTTGTGAATAAATGTTACATTTTTACTATGTTAAATTGTATGACATATAGTAATCCTTATGAACATAAGTTTGATACGTAAACTACGAATTTATTTACTGCTATGTAAAAGTATAATAGTGTTCATTTAATAATATTTATACTTCAAATTTAAAAATTATCTGTAGAGAAAGAACATACATTATATTTGCGTTTATTTACGAAAATTGGAAATACTGTCAGAATGTCATGAATTTTTCTTGTGTTGCCATGTTTTCTAGAATATTATGATCTTTTATAATTTTTTATAAATCTTTTATAAACGTAAAATAATTACAAAATACTCTTGATTGTTCTTAAGTTACATGTTAGAACTGGTTTATACGAAATTGTTTATTTTAATTTTTTGATAGAAAATATTTCTATTAAGTATTATAATACATTTATATTATCTATTATATTTATTATATTTAACTTATCTATTTTTATTATATTTGTTGATCCTATGTATATGTACATTTAAACTGTTTTTTATGTAAGAATGATATAATAATTTTGGTGGTAATATGTTATACCAAATATTTATGTACAAGGTGATTTTTTAAGTATTCTAAAAGATTTTTCTTTAAGAAAAAAGGTTGATTTTTAAATATTTATTTAATTATTTTAAGGCAAAAATGTCATATAATTAATATGTTTGAAATAGCTTAATCTCAAAGATACAGAATATCAAAGTTGAAGAAAAAATTTTATTATTTTGTTTAAAGTTGATAAAGTTTTATATAACGTTTGAAGGACGTGAAAATAAATCGGATAATTTTCAAAATTTTTGGAAGAACTAACTTTTTTTAAATTTTAACATTTTATCTTTGAAACTAATGGCGAATTCGGTTGGATGCACCAGTGCGTACTGAGTGCGCCCTCGTTTGGTGTTTCGTATTCTGTTGGCTTGTATTCAGAATGGGAAAAACTAAACGGCACTTTGCCATAAGCCGTTTTGGGCATATAAAATTTTTGTCTCTTAAATTAATATAAAGAATCGTCCCTTAAAATTTTTTAGAATACTTAACGACCTGTATATAAAAATGGAAATGCATAGTTAATAAAATATATTTTAATCAAATATTTTATTGTGTTATATATTCTAATACAATAATATATAATATTTCTATTGTATAAGTAACTATATTCTTATGTTCTTAAAATATTACAAAATTTCAGTATAAGTTCAAGTTAATTGATACACTAAATACACACATGCACGCGCATACACACACACACACACACGTATACATTTATTATATTTATTAAATGATTTCATTTAATCAATCGGCCTAATGTTTCACGAGTTATAATTCAGGGTTATGTATTACTTTTTCTGTGCAAAAAAAAAAAACATTTTAACTTTACTGCAATATTCAAGTAATTATTACAATATCTTGATTCTATACTCAAAATTATGTGTAGTAATATTTTAAAAGTAAATATAAGCTATATGTATATGTGTGCGCACGCACACACACAAGCACATAATGCCTAGATATAAAATATACAATAAGTATTTTAGTCTCTTTTTGAAAAATAAGTTATATTCGTTTTATAAAATAAATGTGATAATGTGACTTTGGTACTTTAATAATCAACCTGTGATACAATCTTCAAAATTCTAAAAAAAAAAATTTTCCACATAAAATTTGTTCTTAAGCAGGATACAATCGTTTAATTTACGTTTTATTGTAGAATATATTCTATCAACTATGCATAATCATTAAAAATTACGTAACTACACGCTAGTCTAAATAATAATTAAATGCAGTTGATGAATAATTGTAATTGTGATAAAAAATACTATAAGTTTTAATATTCTTTAATGTCAAAAAATAAAGTCATATCAATATGTTAATAGTTAATGAAATTGTAAGATTGTCAAGTGAAACTCAATATTGGTTTTATATTTCGAATTTCTTATATAACGCACCATATATGTTATTTTAGTAAATTTCGGCTATTTACATAAAATTAATAAGATCATAAATTATAATCTTATTACAATTTTCTAAATATAATTGTATTATATTGCAAGTCAGAAGATATTGTATACAATTTTTATTTTTTATAACGTACAGAGATAATAAATTGTAAATGAAATTTGTACAGATAAATATGTGTCGGCATTGATACGTGAAAACGAAAATTAATACGTAAGAAATGTGTTATTTACTATTAACAGAACAAGACAATATATGAAATAATTAAATGATATTTAAGTATATTAATAAGTTTTATTAATAAGTTTTTGATAGAAATAATTTCTTGTTATCAGATTGCAATAATGATGTTAGATGCAGTTCCATGGTGTAAACTGTAATAATTTTATGTACAGATTTTTCCTGGTTATCACTAAAGGAAGTTGTGGGTGTAAAAGTTGAACCACCTCCTACCGATAAAAATATGAAGATTATTGTACTTAATGGTACCAGGTCACATCATAATATCATATACTTCCTTTCATTCATATCTTACATTTTTCAACAAATTTTATATTGAACATTAATATTTAGGTTGTGGTTGCTGCGTCAAAAGAAGACCAAATCTTCTCTTCATAGTAATTCTTTCTCTTGAATATTTGTCTTCTACAGAAAACCGTGCTGTAAAAACATTTGATGTTAATCCTTTCATAATTATTCTATGTAAAATATTTGTGCAAAATAAAAATGTATTAATGATTTACCTGGATGTGCAGACAAGGTAGGCTTTCCATTAGGATCTACTTTCTATAAAAATTAATCAATTATTAAAAGAAATAGAAAATCTAAGATTTTATCTTTAAGACTATCATAACAAAAAAATAATATAGTGAAGCTCATTGCGAGTTATAATAATCCATTTAAAAAGAGAAATTACAGAAATATGTAATAATATGAACTTTATTATGTTGTATCAATATAATTTAATATATGTTGCAATACATTGTGGCTCAATATATTGTGACTTACAGTATATTTTATTATATATTACAATACAGTATATATATATTACCTGTAAAGTGTACACCCGATTTCCTTTGTCATCCAAGTAATACATGAGATACATTTTATAATATTTTAACAAATATTTGTTCTCAATAAGATATACTGTATATGTACAGTGCAAATCTAACCTACACGTGGCGATACGTTTTTCTTTTTCTCCTTCTTTAAGTATCAATTCTCGAATTTAATTTAACCAGGAAAAAATCAGATATTTTTAAAATTAAAATCAAATATAATACTTCGAAAACAGAAAAGTTAGTCACTTGAAACAATTTAGGATATAAAACGCATCAAATCATGTTCATCACACGCTTCACGCTGTTCGTCGAGTCCCTTTTGAGTGTAGCTAGTGTAGGAACAGCCAGTTAAACACTTGTTAAACCGGTATCAGCGTTTGATTGGCTGAGATTCCTATACCAGAAAGAGACGATTAATAAACAGCATGTACTGTGAGAATAGTGCGATTCTTTTTGGAAATAAATTGGAGTGAAGATCGACTGTTGCACACAAATTTTCGTAATAAGCCATAGCCATAAAATGCTGCTAAACGTCGTATTGACGTTTTTGCATAGAACGGAATATCTATCTAGTGATGAGCCAATCATTCTGCTTTTTCCGAAAAACAAATTATTGGCGCCATACAACGCCAGTTCGAAATTTTTTCAGCTTTTATGAATTTTATAATGTCTTATTGATTGAAATTGTAATGATGCGTGGTTAGATTCCATGTAAAAAAGGTCAATAATCAATTAATCAACGAATTCCAGGTTCGATCTCAACTGTCACACTATAAATATATATTTTTCGAGGCCACGTCAAAATTAAGTCTGATGCAGCCCATGAAGATTAAGGGGCTAAGGGGATGCTGACGATATATTTGTCTTATAGTTTATTTCTACTTTAAATTATATTATACACATATATGGTCGTGTGTGTGTGTGTGTGTGTGTGTGTGTGTGTGTGTGTGCGCGCGCGTGCGTGTAAAATTAAATTTTCAAATTATCGATCGACTGACCTTTTTTTTCATGTCTAAAAACGAATATATACTATTTTTTGTGCTAAAAAAATCGTATGGAGAGACACAATAGATCGTACGCAGGAGTTCTTGCATATACACTTATTATCATGTTTATTATCGGGTCTTACGCCGCACGTATGACAGGTTGCGGTCGCGAACGTAGACGCAACGATGAAGTTCGCCGGCGATTGTATTAGTCGTGTCTCTCTCGCCAAGACGCACCGGCCGCGACGGGTGCTGAGCGTGTAGGCGCGCCGATTGACAATTCCTCGTCGTGTGTCGAGTAGTTGACATATACAGTGAGCACGCGCTCCGGACGCGACGCGGGAGCCAGTCCGGATGGCCAGTGGTCACTTCCGCTGACCAAATCGCCTGTCAGTGCTCGTCCGTCAGCTTATCGTCCGCGACGCCCGGCGAACGAAAAACGAGAAGCGAGAACTTTTTCCCCGATGTCACGCGGCCGTCTTCGAGGTGAACGATTGCTCGTACAAAAACTCCAGGTCGATCAGGCGCGAAAAATGACGCGCGTTCTCCACATCGCGATTTCGATTTCGTGGGATATCAGAAGAGGCGTGTGAATTATTGGGGAAGCTGGGCGCGCGCGGAAAACAATAGGGCCCGCTCGCGCCGTCATCCCGCGCAGGGCGTCGATGATGCTCTCAGCTTTGTTTCCATTGATGATTATACAATAGGAAGCATGTAATCACCCGCAATTTGTGCGAACGTGTACAGGTGGAGGTCATCTGTTTCGCGTAACAAATCGTAATTATACGAGACTAGCATGCTTGTTGTTTTGGCTCCGTTCAATGGATTTCATACTTAATCGAGCGCAAAAAGCTTTTGATTAATTGCAGAAATATTTCCCTCATCGCATACCTATATGCGTTATAAATTATATATCTTAAATTGCAAATAATTTAATAAAATATGTGTGTGGATAAAAAGACTTTGATGCGTGCTGAAGAAAATTTTATAAAAAATAATAAAATAATAATTCTCTAATAAAGCTATTTGATTCAATATACTTCGCGATTTAAATCTCGTGATTTTTAAAGTCATTAATAAATTTCTGTTTCAATCAGAGAAGGCGTGATTAATGTATTAATATAATTGTTATTCGTATTATACAATTATAATCTAGAATCTTCTTATTATAACTTTAAATACGTAACGGAAGGATAGTTCCAAAATTAAATTTTGCTTTTGAATTCAAATAATGTACTAATGAGTGTGATTGCACGAAAATAAGAATCAGCAGAAATCGTAAGTGTTTTCGTAATAATTCAAAGGTTTACGGATTACTACTACCGATAGAAATAATAGTTTTAATCGTTCGTATTATCGGCGAACCTCTGTAAAAAATTAATCGTCACTGATACCGTCTGTCGCGACGACTTTAAATCTGCCTTACATTACTAATCTCATTTAGTCTAGCGCCTAGAATCGGTTGCGAACCGTGCGACACTTTGCAGTTCATAAATACTGCTAGATTATCGACTGTTTACGCGGTCGGTCGCGTTTCAGATGCAGCGGAGGAAAATTCGTTGGATTATTCAAATACCAGAAGAACCGCAGCATGTCGAGACCGTCGAGAAGCAAATCTCAAGTACGAAAGGTAAGAGAATTCGGATAACACGTATTCTAATAAAAATCCAAGCACTATGTGTCTAGACGAAAATTCCAATCTTTTGAAGACCTTTTTGAATATCATTCTGGAAAATGTAAAAGTTTTAAATTTGAAAGTTTTATTATCTTGTTATATACATAGTTTAGAGTTGTCAAGAAGTTGAATTGTACAAAATTGTACAAATAATTTATGCAGTATAAATGTAATATATTCGATTTAATTTAAATGTTATTTAACACGTGGAATGAGATTTTTGAAATATGATCAATATTCTACTACGTGGGATAATATTTAGATGCATCTTTGATTTGTGTATTGTGTAATAATAACGTACTTTAATAAATTTAGCAACGGTTTTATCAAAAATGTATATTTGTAATAAACGGCGTGTAAAACTGAAGATAAGATCTTCTGTAAGAGATTGATGTAAACATACATAATTTATTACATATGTATATAAATAAACATTCTCCATGCTGAACCTTTACATCTGTTTTGTGAAGTTTTATTGAGCAAAACTTCTGAGTATAGATATCTTAAATCACATTCAGGCTGATAAGAGAAAGTTGCGACATTGAAAACATAATATATCAATCAGACTGATTTTCAATTTGGATCTTCTATTAAACTGTAAATAGTAGAATCTTGTGTATGTAAGATTGAAAAATTTAAAACAATCAAATTATTAGAGACCGATTTTACTTTGTACTTGTTTATGTACTTTGTACTTATTTTCTACTTGCGGTAGAAAAAAAACAAACGTGTCTTATACACTCAGGAGAAAATGTTACACAATTTCTGACATACTTTCGTTACATCGTTGTAGAATGTAACATATTTTGATAAACAATGTAACCATATAAAATGATATATAACATAACATTCTGTTAAAATGTATAACCATGTAAAATCATGTAATATTCTGGCAAACGGTGTTTGACGATACGTTTCGCATATTTGCTAACTTCCATTTTTTAAATCTATGTATTATACAGTATTTTAGAAGAACTTAATTTTAGATTTTATGTGCTTCTCAGTTATACGCGATAACAAATTCAAATTAGAAATTAAAATTCAAATATGATAAGAAAAAGAGAATGCTATAATTTTACATTAATATTATAATCTTAAGATAATTTATATAAATCTAAAAACATTTCCGATAGCGTTATGCGACTAAAACTTGTGAATATCCAAAGAAAAATGTAAAAGATTTGTTACAATCTATGTGTCTAGGATTCACGTCACGTTTAGACGTATGTAGTAATACTTTATTCTATTCACTGTGTAGAATCGTGACATATGTCGTTTACGTGATTATAAATAGAGATGATCAGCACAATCATGTTCTTCGCGTTGTGCTTTACATCGTTGTCTCCTTTCGGCGTGTCTTTTTATAGATAATCGCCACATTGTCTTTTACGGCCGTAGCTTCTTTGTTGATGGATTACTTTGTCCGCGCTCCTAATATTCGCCTGTCTTATTAAATTTACTTTGAAACACGTAAATACGTATACCGTGGAGCCGGAATGCCAATGTTGTGGATAACGTAAACGATATTGAGGCAATTTCGTTCTGTGTGCTCAACTGTCGGCAAATAAATCTAGCGACTGCACTCGGTAGCAGAGGCTCCCGGATTGTCCCAAGGCTCAATCGATGATGCGCGTACTGTACAAAAAAGATTATGTTATCATTCCTTTATTTTTTCAAATACGATATAAATTGTTATAATCTGCAATATTAATAATTATAGAATATTAAAGGCAGACCTGTCAGAAAGCGCACATTAATATGAGATCTGTTTAAATATTAATGATAGAGAAAGGTCGTCAATATTGATATAACCTTCCTAAAGCGGCACTATTTCTCGAAAATTAAACATTGATCTACTAGATAATTAAAGAAGTCAAAATCAATAGTGCATCCATTTATGTTTGTTTCTATATAAAATATACTAAAAACGAATTCGTCAAAAGTGAGAACAAAATTACCATTTTCTCTTATAAGTTGCATGTTTTAAATTTTGAACAATAGTGAGTTATATTATATATTATTGATGTATTAAATTATTTTATTAAATTATTTTAATTTCTCAGACGTTTATTTTTGATTATGTTGCGAAAACATTAATTATTACAAAATATGAAACAAGATTATAGAAACTGTTAACACCATTTTAGTTTACGTTTACGTTTTCAGCTATTTTTTTTAGCTTTTGTTTAAGAAATTTTATATAAAAAAACTAAGTGTATATGCCGATATAGTTGATTTACTTCTACCTTCCAATAAACACGTTTTGAGTATATTTTAACTTAACAAATCAGTTAAGTCGAATATCAAGAGGGTGTTTGATGCGTCGGCGCTAACATCTGCCGAGATCACCCGCAGGGTCGAAATCTGGGATGCCGCGCAGTGTCGCGACGGGCTGCGTCCCATGAGGTCGTTCCGAGTTATGGAAAGTCCAATGCGCTATTATTATAGAAGTTCCCTGACTCCGTAGCCGCGCTAGATTACCCGTGGACCGCTATTCGGAAACAACAATCGTTCTTGACGGAAGCGAGTGAAACTAACAATCATTTAGGGTGTGAAGTTTTCCCAAAGAGTACTTGCAAATATATGATCTGTATAGTAGGAAGAATTTGCTAGAACATAAACTCCGAGTGACTTTGCCTTTTGTTATTAAACGAGAAGAACTTATTATTTCTTTGTGCTGTAAAGTCAACGGTGTTTAATATATAATTATTTTATTATGTCAAATAGATTATTATAACTTTTAATTTTTTATATCTTTTTAATTGTAACTTGATTGTTTTACCCGTGAAAATTTTCGTCTTGAATCAATTCTATTAGAGGCATTTAAAGAAATATAATATATGTGTTTTAGTGTATAATATATGTCACGTAAAGAAAGTATTCGTATATATTACTAAATCAATAATGTAATATAAAGGCACTTTTTTTATTTTGATTAAATGAACGATTATATCTTTCATCGTTCGTTTCATCGTAATTAGCAGTCTGACCGTTTTAAATCACAATGCACGGATGTAATCAATGTGCAGTCAATTATAGCAAAATGATAAACACGTGTGTGCGTATTCATTTAATTAAATAGTTATAAAAAGAAGATTATCAAGTTTTCTATATGTTATAAATTATTTATTGTACTTATTTCAGAAAATCAAAAAGTTGAAAAATCAAGTTATTAAACAGCAGCTATTTTTAATAAAATTAATTGTCCAATATTTAAATGTAATTTAATACATTTTGTAGACATACTATATGGTATATACTATATGGTATAAAATTTATTTTATATTTAAATGTTTTATCTTTTTATTATTTAAATGTTTATGTTATTAAATTACATATTATTTTTCGCGCTCCAGAGAGATGCATGTTCAATTACTAACATCATCGATAGCGAATTATTATTTTATGATGATTTTTACATTAATAAATTGTGTTAACGATTTGTGCTGCATCAATATTTGAAATTGACATTCGTGCAAATAATTATGAAAAATGTATTGAAATAATAAAATTAAATAATAAAAAGTTTCTAGTGAAATATATTTATATCTCATCTCGAACTTTGTACATAACTATGTGGAGATAAATTAATACAGAATGGATGATATATGTGAGTATAATGTCTATCTCAATTAGTACATTTTTATGTATGTTTTATGCACGAGTTTTTATTGTGATTTTAAATATACTAATTTTGCTGTAGAAATACAATTTCTAGTATAATTTCTAATTATAATTATTTTTAAAATATTCACGCCAATGTTGTTCAAGATATAATAGAAAGAAATAACTTTATTTAAAAATTTCTGTTTCTTTTTCAATGTTATCAGTGTTGTCTAATTTAATATTTTATTTTTCATTATTGATAAACTATTATACATAAAAATAATATTAAAAAATTTTATTCGTTGACTGTCCAATTTAGAAATATATGTACAAAATTATTATAAGTTACGATGTGTATTTCACTTCTACGCTTTAAAGTCGCAAAGGATTAATAAATCTGATTTAACTCTTAACTTGTGCGACGTAATAATATTATCTTCCTTCTGCGGCAAGGAGAACTTAAGAAGCTAAAAAAGTAAAATAAAAATTACTTCTCTAACAAATATAAAATTTTAATAAAATAAATTAAAAAAAAAAAAAAAACGCTTTATTAAAGAGAGCGGGATAGCGGTAGAATTGCTTACAGCTTTCTTTATTTAGTCGTGTTAGTGCTGTAAATCGTAAATGCACGGCAATGTTACAACGAAAATGCTAGGAAAGATAACTGTAGCATTGTTTTCGTATTGAGAAACCATTGTTCTAAGTAGTCTAAATATTTCTTGGCCAATGGAATGTTTACTTTCTCTTGTCGAAAGTGACATGTTTCTGACGTAATAAAACTGTATAAATCCCTTGCGTGTTAGAAAAAATATACGCTTTTATATAAGAGTGCTTTTGATGAAGGCATTGTTGATTTTCCACGAAAATTGGCTCTTTTTCAATACTACCAAAATCTTGTTTATGTTACCGATTTAAAAACATATTTATGTGTTAATTCAGGTATGAATTGTATTTCGAAAGTTAAAAATTGTTTAAAACATATTATAATTATCTGTTTTTTTTTTTACTTAAGAGAGACATTACAGTAACTTTTTTATCTTATATCGTTTGTTTGTGCGATCATAGTGTAAGAGTTACGTGCGGTTTTCTAAAGTTCCAAGTTCAAATCTATTCAGAACAATAGTAGATTTTTAATTATCATCTCTTGACAAGCAATGGCAAATCTTCAGAATACTTTTATCAAGATATCATGAAGTATACATAAGCATGCAAATAGAGTACGTGCAGAATCTCCATGCAGAGAGAGAGAGAGAGAGAGAGAGAGAGAGAGAGAGAGAGAGAGAGAGAGAGAGAGAGAGAGAGAGAGAGAGAGAGTGCGTGTGGGTGTAACTGCAACTATTATGAAATAGCATTTTGTAATTAACTATGTACATCGAGCAAATCTAAAATAATTAGTTGCAATTGTATATTAAATCATAACAATACTAAACATTTTTCAAAAAATTTTCGTAAAAACATATATAAGATTTATAAATCAAGAGCCATAAAACGAGGACAGAGAAATATTGTTTGAACAGCCAATGGGGGATTTTGTTTTAAGTACTTCATAATATTAATTGGCATTACCGTAAACAGATTTTAGATACAAAATTAATTAGATTTATACTCGTAATGCGTGCGATCATGCATAGCTTTATTAGTGAGGCCAATATATAATGACATCAAGATGCTATCTTTAGGTTATTGACACAAGCATTTCTGTAGCACACACATCGCTATCGAGAATGCATTAGGGTTGATGCAAAACGTACTAGTTTCATTGCAGCAATGACGACGATCAGAAATTCCGGTCTCATACAGTGTTGGTAGCCTGATCTTGACAATTCTCGTTAGAGATCGTTCAGAATTGAAAACAGATATCTACAGATATCTCGGAAAAACTTTCAGGTCGCGATAAGACATGCGAATTCATGGCAGAATTGAGTATCTTGTAACTTGTACATAAAATTAATTTTAATTATAAATTCATAAACTGAAAACAGATATCTATCGGAAATATTCCGGGTCGTGGCAAACGTGAGGTCGTGGTAGAATTGGATCTTGTAATTTGTAAAATTTATCTGACAGTAAAATGAAGATATAAAGATATTACGTGAACGCTATTAATTATAAAGTGTCACAAATGTCCGCTTTAAATTTTTTTAAATCACAAGAGATGCGCTACAGAACCGACATCCATATGAAATCTTTTGTAGAGTTGTCATAAAAAATTGTTCATTAAAATAAACTTCCTGTTATACACTAACTTAAAAAAAAAAAGAATTTATTTTATGAGTTTTAGGTTAACATTGTTATATTATTGTACGTTGTTTAGATTTTTAGATTATAAATTCTCTACACGAGAACTGTCAGTGTAGTCTACGCACGTGCGTAGAATCATCGTGTTTTCAAATCATGCGACCGATTGTAGATTTAAGTTTCGTTTCGCGGGACCCAGGACGCACCTATACCTGCTCCATTGGTAGTATACTTCCTCTGATTTCTGAATCCCTGTTTACCTGTGATGCGCTGGGCCTTACGGCCAGCAGAATAGGGCCCGGACACTCGATTACACGATCGAAGGGTCCCCTCACCTTGAGATCGCTCCATTCTTTATTTGCGACGAACGGCATTACAGGTATTTCTGAAATGTGCCGCGGAAAACGTAATTATACATGGGAAAGAAATGATAATGAAGAACCTTATGTAGAGAATATGAACGCAATATATGTTAAAAATTATGATCGTTATATATATTCTCATTACGCGTAATAAAAATTTCTGAAAAGTAGGGTTCCTTTACGTTACAATTATTCCATCATATTCATTATAGTGTCCCGGTGCGTTTGATTCTGTAGATTCATATCTCAGGGGAAAAAATCTTCAAATAGATTAAATTACACTAGAACATATCTCATTAATATAATCCGGATTGATAAAATTAAATCCACGCTGATATAACTTGATCCTTGATATAAAAAATTTGTCCCCAGGATTCTAGATCTTCTGAAACCTATGGCCTTCAGAGTTGAAGCTCAGTTCTCAATTAAAAAAAAGTACACGGTGCACCGGAACGCGTTCGTCCCCGTAGTTGCGTCTCTTTCGCGTAGTCTCAACGCAAAGGGACGATTATAAAAATTTTTATTACTCTTTTATTTCCTTCGTACGATTATATCCGTGGGGGCCTACAGGCGAGGCGTGCCTGGAGAAAGGGGGAACTCTCGCGCGATTGGAGCGAGAAGGAACGCGATACGCGGCGCGGACGAGACGAGACCGAGGACGGAGTTACGCTGGAGCTCCGACGTGTGCTGCACCGTGGTGAGGGAAGTTGGGCCTTACGACGAGTTATCCGAGGTTGCCAGTTCGCTCGTGGCTTGGCCGGCGTGCGTGCGCGGCGACGTATCGTATAAGCCGCCTTTGGCAGTCGTCGATTGACGTTAGCTAGCGCGAGAGGGACGTCGATCGCGTTCCGCTGTCTCCTGCTTTTTTTTTCCCTTGCGCTCGTCAGCTTCGAAAAAACGGGACGGCAGTGCGGGGGGAACGTGAAATCGCGGGATGTCACGAGGTGTGTCGTCGCGCGGCCCCCGGCTACGACGGTCGTAAAGGTTCCGAACGAGAGTGTCGTCGTCTCGCTCCTAAGAGAGAAAGAGAGAAAGAGAGAGAGAAGGAGAAAGCTGAAGAGTTGATGCGTGCGAGCGCGCGTGCGACGACGGCGCGGCGGCGGCGGCGACGAGTGCGTCGGTGCGGTGTGCGTGAGTGCGTGTCCGGCGTGGCCGGTGTGCCTCTTTGACTTGTCAGAAGAATCAACAAGTGGCGTAGCATCCTCGTGTGGGCGCGTGCGCGCGCGCGATCGGCCGATTCTAACCTCGGCAAGCGGCGAGCGCCTCTCTTCCGCGCGCGCGCGTCTCTCTGTGGTGTCTGTGTGTGTGTGTGTGTGTATGTGCGTTGTGTGTGCGTGCCTGCCTCGCGCGTGCTGACTTGCGATTCGATCGACGGCGTCGCGACGCCTCGCCGGCGACTGATGCGGTCGCCCCGTGTCCCTGGATATTAACGTTGGCTGCGATCCGGTGGCTGCGTCCGAATATCTCAAGATGGAAGTCGTCTACATAGGTGCGTGCGTGTATGTTTACACACGTATGTACGTGAGTATGACGTATGTGGGCGTGCGCGGGCTAATACGCCGTGGGGTCCGAGGATTCTTTCTCTGTCCCGCACGTGGTCATCTCGCGCGCGCGTGTCACTTTGCACCTGGCGATTGCAGGCCCCCTATGCAGAATCCTTTCGGAGCACGGCCTTGATCCCGAGCGATTGTAATATCGCCGAAACCTGATTCTTCGAAACGTAAACGTTCGGGATAATTATTGGGGGGGGGGGGGGGGTTAGACGATGATATAACAGACAGTCGTTACCCGGTAATCTTTATCGAGCAAACGGTTAATCGCTTTTGAGAATTTCATCAGTGATTGTTAGACTCGGAGAAATATTATTTACCTGTGTATCACTGGAAAATTATTTTGACTGACCCTATTTGTTCATTAGCTGTATGTTGTTTTCTTGTATATTGAAAATTCTTTATGTATATTTAAGTCTTTTTAATTACACGAGCTTAATCGGTTCGAATTAATTCGCTTTCGCTTCGATTATGTGTTGCGTTTGCAACACACACATGTATATATAAGTTATAAATATGAAAAATCCAAGAGATGAGTCATGTGATAGTCTTATCTTTGAAGTCTTATGGCTTCATGTCGTCTTACTTTTCAAGTCTGCACTCGTGCTTCTACACTCAGCATTGAATATTTTCGCCTCGATTTTGTGATTTCTTCATCTCTCGTGTGAAGATGCGTTTTTGTACATCTGCATTTGAGAGTCAAATGCTTTGAAGGGCTATATTCTACGGAAAACGCGATACACGGATTTATATAAGAATTTCGTTCCTTCTTTCGTTTTTTTATCTCCATTATTTTAAAGAGTTTTTATTGCATAATGAATTTGACGTTGGATTATCGTTGAACGTTATTGGAAAAAAACTGTGCTCAACTGTTAGTTCGCGTGTGTCAAAGTGCTTTTTTACAGCTGTTCTAAATACATGTGTATACCGGCTACTTGAGTATACAGTTGCCTGGCACATTTTTCACGTTGTCACCCGCAGTAGGCAATGGAATTATCTACGCTTTCGAGCGTAATTTATCTTATCTCGAAATTATTTTGCACTCGGCGCGCGGAAACTCGGTAAAATGCATGCCCACGCCAGAATTGGGGATCGGTACACGTGCATGTTAAGAAAGATAACATGCTTACGAGCGCCGACACTTGATTTCAACACGTACGTGCTATACCATCTCTATATCTGCATACGTGCAGACGGACGTACGAAAATCCATCGGAAGTGTACGACGAGAATGATTGTTTAACCGCGAATGAAATACCATCTTAGCGTGAAATTAATATGGAGATAGATTAGAACTTCTGAAAGTCCTTGCGATACGTCACGTATGTTTTATTGAGTCAGTACATGCAGATATTCATAAAAGCACCTTTCCGTTAAAGAGACCGAAAATTTGAATATATTGATCAATACGCTACAATTAATGCACATATATTGGCAAATATAAATATTATATTAATTCAGATATACATATATTAATTCAGACATATATCTTATAGCAGTTAGCGATTGTTATACACACGTGAAAAACTTTAATAAATTTTAGAATGCAAATTGAGTAATAAACGACAGCTCGGTTAAAATTGTGTGAACAAGTTACTATATTAGCTTGTTTAAATTATTGCGGAGTATTTTTACAACTCACAAGATTTATTTTTAAAAATATAGTCAGGCATTGAAAATTAATAGATTAGTAATATATAATGTAATTTGTTATTGCTTGTTTATGCTAATGAATATTCATTATTATCAATAACGATTTTTTTTACGAAGAAGCTTACATTATTTTTGCGGACCCTTATTAACCCTTTCAGATTGAGATTGTTTTGGATAAAAAATTAATTTTCAAAAAAAGTTTTTATTCAGGAAATTCAGCTTAAAGTAGGCGCTATTAGTATTTAATTTCACAGAACTCGTTACGCGACGTCAAAGGGTTAAGCTCTAATAAAATTTACATTGTAAACATAACATAATTGTAGGTATATTTTGGTTTAGAAGAATATATATTTCGAGATTAACTTTTTTAACGGATTAGCAAATTTGTTACAAATTATTTTTTACTATTCAGTTGCATAATGCAATGCTACATGAAAGGTCTATGTTTAGATGGTGAAACTAGTATTTGCAAATTGTAACACGTGCTACGAACTTAGATATATGATCATAAATTTAAATGCTCTTCTGTAAAACCAGGGTAATTGATCGTTAATTTAAGTAGCGTACAATACTTTCTATTCGATTAAATTTTCCTCGTTGAGTCTGTACATTCCTGAACGTTGCTGTATTCGTTGTAGCCGGCCAATGAACCATTACTTAAATATATACGGTCAATATCTCTATATGCACAGTTTAGAAAGTCGTTCTACACAGTTTGGTAGTATTTTTATTATTTTTATAAGAACTAGGACATTACATTTCGCGCGCGTCATTTGTCCTTTTATTAATTTCATTTACTATTTTTTTTCATATACTAGCTATGCCCTGCCACGCGTTGCTGTGGCTCTCTATTCTTATGCTACATTTTTTTCAAATTTTCTTTGCTTTCGTTGTTTAACTTTCAAGAGCTTGCTTCACTGTTGCTTTTTTTATTTTATTTTTGAATAAGCATTTATCTATCTTTAATAAATCTAATATTCATTTATTCACGTACTTCTAACTTTTTTTTCTAAAAGCTGCCATGGATTTAGAAATCCATTCAAAAGACTTTTAAATAAGTTCCTTTTTTTCAATAAATAAAATAAAAGCCATCTTTATTTTTCTTATTACCTTAATTTAAACACAATAGAAACATTCTTCGCCTCTCTCGGTCTCTCCCGTCTCTCCTGGTCTCTCTCGGTCTCTCCCCGTCTCTCCCGGTCTCTACCCGTCTCTCCCAATCTCTACCCGTCTCTTTCCGTCTCTCCCCGTCTCTCCCGGTCTCTACTCGTCTCTCCCGGTCTCTCCCCGTTTCTCTCCGTCTCTCCTGATCTCTCCCGGTTTCTCCCGGTCTCTTCCGGTCTCTCCCCGTCTCTCCCGGTCAATATAATTATTTCGAAATTAGTGTTCGATTTTACCTTTTTTACCTTAACTACTGATAAATTTTTCGAAGTGTAAATTGACTGAGGTATAAGTTGATCGAACAAACAGCTGCATCGATTAATCAATGCTCTGCCTCATTTCAATAAAAAATGTACGTATTACATTACAATATTAACGATGTTGATTTCATCCTATGCAGTAGTCTAATCGATTACTTACTCATTTGATTATTCTACTTGAAATAAGATGATTATGTTGAAGAGAGAGATTCCATCTCGATTAATTTCTATGAGAGATTAACATACCATTTTTAGAATTTCGATGTAATTGATAAAGTTTTATGAAGTTTCTTCTGTCTTCAGAATGTCTAATATTTACATTTTAAGAAGAGTTTTGATTGAAATATAAATAAGAATCTAAAGTTCGAAGCGTTATTTCGCGTTATTATGCGAAAATAGATCCTGTCATTTTTACTTTAATCGAAATATTAATTAGATTTTAAAATCAGACTTTTTTAATTGTATGAAATTTTTAAAACAGTCTTATCTAAAACTCTTAATTAGATTTTCGAAGAAAAAAATACAAAGTCTCATAATAATTTATCGTCAGAAAATTTCGAGATTTGACTGTGCCAGTGCTACTTCAATTTAATGTCCAATTATCGTCATGTGAGAAACACAGAGCGCTCATCCAGTATCCGGACCGTTTACGTTCCCATGCAGATCGTTGATAATTTCGTTTAGCTACCGAGCTCATTGTCATAGTTGAACACTCTCGTGAAGGCACGCACTGGCATTATTCGATCCCATCAGAACGTTTGACCCGCGAAACCTTTCATATATAGCGTGGTTAGGGCCAACGACACGCGTGCTCCAGGCACATTCACAGAGAAGAAGTGAGCCGCACTTGCACAACTGGCAGTGGTCTGCATTGTCAGCTCGTTTAAACAATTGTTCGCTACGCGTTTGGCTTATTTGCATAGTACATAAACATGCTGCTCCCAGCATACGCGCCCAGCTTGGCGCCATCGAGCCGAAGAGATTCAGCCGGTGGCACACATTTAAGTTTTTGTTATCTAATTACTCTAACGTATACGACATTTTCATTTGTATGGATTTAGACTATCGCACAGGGTTTTGTAGAAAATTAAAAATAAAAATCTTACTGAAAAATTACAGCAATTCACTCTCATATTGTAATTGAATATTAATTAGAGTACGAAATTGATGGGGAAAAAAAAACTATTCTTTCTATGTAATGTACGTCTAATTCTTTATTCTCTCACTTGTATCTTATATTAAATAATATCGCAAGAGACTTTGAAATAATTTATATAATAATAGAATTGTCTTACAAGAACACTATTTCTTCAAGTTCAATAAACGATTCATCGAAAATTTGTTGATTAATTAATGCTTTAAGTTTGCGGATTAACACATTTCCACAGGTTTTTGCTGCAATTTTTAATGCTAAACGTGATTTTACGTCTTCACTTAATATGAATCATGTTCTGTATGTAGAGACGACCACTTTTAATGATAATTTTAAGTATGTGTGCAAGAATATTGTACGAAGCATCGTAATCTCTACTTGGCTCATATACTAGCGTTAGACGTGGTCATCTTATTCTGGATTTTATTCGTCATATACGAAGACTACGTTCATTGCTAGTGGGGTGAGAAGAAGCCAGCTGCAACTAAACGAGAGTGCGGGCTGAATTGCCCATGGCATTAGCCGGCGATGGGCGAGTTGCAGCGTTCGTTCGATTAGACCGATTGGTTTTTCGCGTGTAAATTCGTACTCTTCGCAGCAACCAGCCGCAAATTATCCCTCGACGAAAGCAATATAAAATGTGCAATCGGCTTTATCGTCGAATAAGCGATAGGCGCATGCCGAGCTTATTTTTCTATAGCGTTTCGCTTCTCTCTGCTCTTGTCTGGTCTTTCCCACTCTTAACGAAGGGATGAAAAGAAGTGCTTTCGACAATCTCTTTTAAAAGGCGTTCTCACAAAAAGACTTAAAGAATTAAACGCTCGTGGAACTGACGCCTCCCGGTCATTTTCATTTTCGCGCGAAATTCCAGTGGCGAAATGAATTCTCTTTTCGATTCAAAGGGAATAGACATTAGAAACGGCAAATCTAATTGGTCTAAGTTCTAAGTAGTTAAGAATGGCATTAACTTGCGTCAGAAGATATTATCTCGATCGATACGTTGTAAAAAATTATGTAACCTTGGCAACCTGATCTTACTGCGACAACGATATTACAAAACAAACCCAGAACGTCGCAAATTGCGTAATCATCTTCGACGTGAACATCTTTAATAGTGCAAAACATGAAATTATCATCCCAATATCGCCGCATTTTTCAGAGCATTGCGAAGTATAAAAATTATTATGTGATTTATAGTTCACATAAATGATCGTTAGGATTATAAAGTTAAATATTTGATGGATTATTATTAAAAGAATGCTATCGCTAAAGTTATTAAAAAAGTTTTAATTGAAGATTTTGCATTTTTTGCAAAATTGTTATTGTATCAGTTATTAACAAAGTTACGTAAGAGTGCTAGAAATTTGTATACTTCCAAGTAAATAAAATGTTATTGGTGTTTTCTAAGAATTTTGTTTTTAAGTTTTTATTTTTTCGTGTTAAATTCTTTTTAATTGTTTTTGACATAATATATTGATAAAAGCGAGTTTTCTTTATGATTGGATTATGTTATGCAGTGTGTATTACTAGTAAAATTAGAATTTTCCAAATTAATTATAAATTTATATCTAAAATAAATGCACTCTAATTAAAACTAAATTATATTAAGCATAAAATGTATAAAACTTATATGTATATTAATCGTATTAACAACAAAAATAAAATCTTATATTATAAATATTATAAATATAAAAACGCATTAATGTATTTTTTATTAGATTTTACAAATTTGAAAATAAGTTTATTTGACGAAATGCCATTTATTGTATCATCAGTTTTGTCTTATCTATATCTCATGTATCCAATTATGTGTAATTGTGATTATTTTAATTTAAAAAAAGTTTATGTTAATAAAAAGATACAAAAAGTACTAAAACGAGAATGTATCTATCAAATAGATCTATCAAATAGATCTATCAATTAAAGTAATTAGACGTGTCTATGTTATCTTAATATCAAACATATGTAATTAAATTGATATCGCAACTTCAAAGTGTATAGTTTTTAATGAAAAATATCATTAATGCAAGATAATTAACCAGGATGCGAAAATAATTTATTTTTAAAAAAATTTAATTTATCAATAATTATCTACATCTACAAAATCAATAAGTGCTTTTCTGGAAAGAGGAAATAATGCGTCGATGAGCATTTAGCTAAGTTTAGCGTTAATTTCATGTGGCTGGCACTATTTTCCCAACAAAGTGTTATCGATGTGTTAACTTGTGGTTTGTTCAACTCTCACGATCTCGGTTGTGCGAACGCAGCTTTCAGTCGATTAACGATTCGATGCAATGAGCGGTTATCGCATCAAATGTGCGATGCATACTTATCTGGATTTAATTGGATAATATTTTCTGATAAAGTTGTATATTTTTACTTCGATGATAGAGATTATTCTATAGAGTTTTTTTGTAAACTCGATAGAATAGGTCAATGTGATCGTTTAGAAAAAATATTCAAGTTCTGTGATACTTTTAAAATGTCACAACAGGATTCCTTAATTTAGGTATATTAAGCTGGCTGAGCCATATCACCAGAATACATTAATTTCTACATTGAAATTATTTGCTAATTATTTGCTATCTTTCGATGACAAAAAAATTTTTTTTATCACCAAAGGCTAGCAAATAATTAGCAAATAATTCCTATATTAATGATTTTTTAATTTGGTTAATGTATATGGTTTTTTTCTATTGGCTAGCCACTGGTATTTTTTTGGCTGGAGCAAAAAAATTTTGCAGCAAAAAATAGCAAATAATTAGTAAATAATTCCAATGTAGAAATTGATGTGTTCTAATGATATTCCAGATAGCATAGAGAGTTTAAAAAGAACTCAATTGTATGTCACCAATTATGAATTCTGAGATGAATTTTGAGATGCAAAAAGAATTAATTTGATCAAAATTTTATAAAAATAATTCTTTTTGCATCTCAAAAAGAATTCATAATTGGTGATACACAATTGAGATCTTTTTGAACTCTCTGTGCTAGTAATCAGTAATAATATAATTTAAATAAAAATATTAAGCGTATAAAACGTTAAAAATTTTAATATTATCTTATCGGGATTTTAATTATATATATATATGTATAGTATATCTTATCAGTGTGATATGATAGAATAGTTAAAAATGATAGTTATGAGAAATGCACCAAATGTACTCCATATATAATCTAAACAAATAATTTATAAAGATTAAAAAATGTGTATTTAATTGATAGAATCCAGTCACCTATAAACGTGAAATATATAAATACATACTTTTTGATCATGTATCAATGTTAGTTAATTATGTTTAACTAAATGTTTTTAATTTTTACAGTTTTTTACAGATGGACAAGAAATAATAATAATAAATTATTTGATAATAAATTACTTTTATTATAATTTTTTCAAAATCAAGAAATTTAAAAATATTTAAAAAACACTAACAGACGCTAAATTTTTTAATATTATTCTTTTACATTCTTTATATGTAATTAATAGTTATCAATAATATATAAAGGTAGATAATTAATAACGTTAATTAATAATATAAATTAATTATTAATGTCAATATAGAAATGAGAAGAGAATAATATGACGACAAATATAGTTTCGAAATTTACTAGTGTAGAAATTATACATAAAAATTTTAAAAATCGATGGAAAATTGGAGTTATAAAGCATGTTAACATCAAAGCATGTTAACAATTAAAAAATCATTTTTTAAGAATAAGGTGCACATTGTAAGCTGCACATGTGCTAATTTATAGTAAGGCGAAGTATTTACAGACACACAAGTCCTCTGTTTGCTTAATGGCGGTTTGTTACTGTTTATACTATGTGCTTTGAAAGAAAACGGGCGGATGTGCATACATAAACAGAGACGTTCTTAGACCAAGTCGAGTTTTAACAAATATTTTCTGAGTAGCTTGAAATAAAATATATAAATATATTTCGTTATAAAATTATAATCGCAATGGTTTGAATTCTAATCTGCTTCTCTAAAAGAAGAAAAATATATATTTCAAAGTTGGATTTATGAATAAATAATGATTAGACATTTTTCTTTGACCTCTTTTGAAACACAAGGAAATCTTTGACATGCTTCGATACAATATCAGTTTTATATCTTGATGAAAAACTTGAATTTTTAACATTTGCGTCGATCTATATAATTTTACTTATATCACACAATTTTGGTAATTAAGTAAAATATAAAATAGTCAATGTTATTGGACTAATATATTATTAATACTAATATATAGTATTGATATAGCTTACCATAAAATTTGGCTGTCCTGTATTCATTAATATATTATACCTTTCAAAATCAATTACATCTTAATCGCCGTTAATGATAATTTAAAATTTTCTTGAGATAATTATCTACATTAAATGTTGATACATGCGTCAGCACCGTTTTTTCGCGTCCCTGATATAATAAGAAATCGTTATATGCGCACGATTCAGACCTCGGTACGACGCGATAAGATCCTTTGACAGAAGATGTACGGCGTTTGGAGAAAGAAACCGCCGGATCGTACGCAAGAACTCGATGCACCATATTCGGAAGCGCCGTATTTTCGCAGGACTGGACGAAGATATCTTACCGCCCCGACAGAATCGCAATTTTTGTGCTTTTAATTCTAACATAATTTTTAATGGAAGTTTTAAGATCAAATAAAACAATGATAGGTTACACTCGATTTCTTTTCTTGATAATTTCGACAATTTTCTACTACTATATGCAAAGACATATTAGAGAATTACACAGTAGCTTTTGCTAATTAGCCAAAACAATTGTTTTGGAGTCAATTAATTATAACAATGTAACGCGTGTTAACGAAGAGTCCAATTTCTTTTTGTCTGATTAATTTAGAATAATTCATATTTGAATATAATATTATTCGAAATATAATATTATGTTCGCGTGTCATATCATGTAATCAAAAAAATTACTTATTTAAAATTATTCCCTTTCTGTCTTTTCAATCGATAAGTCCATTTTAATGATCTTTAATGATTCTAATGAGCTTTTATGTGAGGTAAGCTCGAGGGCGACCGACTTCCGCACGAGACAGGCTGTCTTGCGTGCGTTGATCTCATGGCTTACTTTACTTTAAGTACATGATCACTATTTGCGATTTCTTTCCGTTTGCATGTTACTCACATAAACTAGTAGTACGTTTCCTGCAAGATAAACACGTCCATTCATTCATTCAGTCATTCATTCATCGGTAACATCTGTTAGTTAGTGCGCTTTCTTTAAGGTTCGTTAAAGTGCGCTATCGACTATGGATGACTTCCAGATTCCAAAGGAGGACTCGATCTTCTGGAACGCTAAGCGCACTGAATGGTGCATTGCGAAAAGAAAATTATCTCCTTGTTTGGAAATTGACGTAAAATTTTTTTCTTAAAAATGTCTGGCCATGTTTTTTCTAAACATAACTGTATATCGTTCGGAAAATTATGACACAATATATATTACACATCAGGACCTTTTTTTTTTTGAACATTCGTGAAATAATAAATGGATAGGATTATAATGTGAGAATTATAATCCTGATAAGATCCGTGTTTACGTTGCGAGACAGTACTTGGGACTTTTCTGCGCTAATTTAATACGCAGCGATACGAGAGTCGCGTGTCGCTCGTCTAAATATAATTCTCCAGACATGTAAGTACCACTGAAGGGATAAATTTCGCGAACCGTGCGAGAATAACACGCGATACCGCATCAGTAAACATTCTAAAACGCGTGAAAGCTGACATCACTTATCTTTCTATTTTTATCGGGATGCCGACGCTCGTAGTTTCCTTCTAAATCGATTACATCACGACGCATGAAATCAGCATGCGATCAATTCGCCATCGTGCAAATGATGATGACGAATCGGGCGACAGCATACCGTCTCGCGTACTTAGCAATCTGATCCAGTGAACAGGTACTTACAGTATTTGCGACTTCACGCGGTTGGTTGACCTAAATTTCGAGTTTACTGCTTCAGTCACCGAGGTCAACTAGTGTCAACGCGATAGATGATGATGAACTGCCGTTGTTGCGTCGGCGATAATTTTACGAGCGAGTAAAATCGCCAGCGGACCAACCATGCTCCACTTAAATGTATTATAAATTACGAAAGTATTCTACGAAAGTATTTTGTCATAGACCACGTGAGACGAATAGTTAAGGATCTTCGAGATCAAATTACATTCGCGCAAAGTCTTTTCTTCGCTGAAATAGATTTTGCTCGAAATACAGATAAACCATCGTAGAATAAAATGTTTACTTTAGTTATCAAAGAAGCTATAAATATTTCAGTTATAAGCGAAATTATAAACGAAATAAAAGATGTAGGCCGACGTGTCATCTTCACATTGGCACGATATAAATTACATGCGCGGAATAATTAATATCTAACATTGCATACGCGATTATTCATTATTCACATGTATGTATGTGTAATGTCAGATTGTAAATGCACATGTTGATATAAAGCACACATTATTAATTATTTTCAAATTATCAATTTAACTTGATTGTCGCAATCGGATTGTTTAATATATTCTATTCATCAAAATCTAAAAAAAATGATTTATTTATTTATTATATTAAACAGAATTAACAACTCCTTTAGTTTACAAACGAGGATATATTATAGTACATCACATTAATAAAAGTATAATACAAAAAATTAAATGAGATCAAATCTTCAATTTCTACTAATTATAATATGTTAAACTTATTGAGTTATTAAAAGAAGAGTTTTGAGAAAATTAGTTAAACACAACAACACGCTCGAATTTATCAGATTGTAATATTATCAGGTATCCAAAAAAGTTTTTTCGTTTTTGGTGAATTGTGAATTTGAATGAGTTTTATGTATTAATATTATTAAAAAGCACGTGACAAAATACTTTTCAATTACATACCAATGATTGATACATATAATAAATGAACAAATTAGTATCTAGAGACCTAATAATAGCCACCACAAAGATCATTCGTGTCTGTCTGATGTTGTACGAATATTCTGTATTAAAATGGCAAAGGCTGCTCGAGAAATATTTGCAAGGCATTTGGAGAGAACACAGATAGTGATCGCACGGCACAAAACAGGTCCAAAAAATTTTCTTCTGGTATTAAAATACTAGACAACGATATGGAAGGACGGTCTCTCATTAATGAAGAATTGGATGTGCTAATTAATTCTAACTCACGTCAAACTTATCAACGGCTTGCAAGAAGACTTAATGTCAACGAAGAAATTGCTAAGTTGCACCTGCATGCTATTGGAAAAGTTCGAAGGCTCAGCAAGTGGGTCTCACATGATGTCATTGCGAACAACAAACTGCAACGACTTATAATCTACCCGTGACTGATTTACGCCATAATATTGAATCCTTGGATCGAGTTTTAATTTGTGATGAAAAATGGGTTATGCACATAGCAATACTAAACAATCATTAACGTCTGTTAGTCTGTGAGCCTATAACACATATACCGAAGCCTGATTTTCAGCAGAATATTTTACTTTGTGTCTGGTGGGCAAACAGCTGACATGTTATTCAAGCTTCTCAATTATAACTAAACGGTTTCCGCTGACATTTACTGGGGGCAACTTCAATGGGTTCAAGATGAGCTTCTCAGAAAATAACAATTTCTCGTCAATCAGAAAGGTGTTGTGTTCCTTCAAGACAACGCACATCCGCATATAATGAAAGTAGAATCGAGATAAATTGAACAATCTTGGTTGGGAGAGTCTGTTACATCTTCTTTACTCTTCACTGACATTTCACTGTCTTGACTATCTTTTGCTATCGCTGGACAGGAGAAATAATCATATGCGAAGTCGACAATTCAGAATGCGAGAGGAATTACAAAAGAGTTGAATAATTTCTTTTCTAAACAACGATTTTTTCGCATTTATAAATTTGTCTTTTGCTTAGAGAAGATTATAAATTATGATGGAAATTATTTCAACGAATAAATCTTTTTAACATTTTTGTGTATGTTTGAAAATAACGCTCAAAAAAACGAAAAGGCTTTTATGGAGACTTCATATATTACATGAGATATATTTGACTTTGTTATGTTAAAAACATAAAATATATTAAAATTGAGAGAGAGCCAAATGGTCATAGCAGGATCTTAATGCTCTATAATTTTTCTCATGTAATTTTATTATACCTTTTCTAATTTTTTAAACTGCACGCTGTTATTTCCAGTTTTCTTGAAACGTAGTTCTTAATTAGAATAGTCTTATCACAACATTAAACGATTATTTTATATTAATATTGAATATTGTAGAATGAAGTATTCTTTTATAAAAGATTCTTTATCTTTTAAAAAAGTTTTCTCAGATTTTAATGAAAAAAGTATTAATTACAATGATTAACAATAATGTTGCAGATGAGCGAGAAGATGTGCAAAAGAAGACGTTCGCCAAATGGATAAATTCGCAGCTTCTCAAGGTAAAGGATCTTGTTCAGTCCAATTACTGTACGCCTGTTATTACACACTCCATTTATTCGCGGGGCTGTACCGCAATGCACGGTATGCGAGGAGTTTCGCTCTTAAATCTCTCCATGCGTGGAACGTAATAAATGTCTACTTGTTTCGCGTGTTCGTATTTCTGCGTTCGTTATCTCATAACGCGATATAATAGCTTGGTGAGGGATGCTTCCAGCAAGGAAAAAGCACGAGACGGATGTTTAAACTGTTTTACTTTCCGTAGAATCATCACGACCCGATCAGCGATCTGTTCATCGACTTACGAGATGGAAATCGCTTGCTGTCACTCCTGGAAGTGCTCACTTCTAAGACTTATGTAAGTATGCCGCGTGTGCCTGTCGGTACACCGCGGGTAATCGCTTAGCGCGGCTTAGCCGCGCGATCCGTGATTCCGCGCTTCGCCGCGGCTTAGCCGCGGCTTAGCCGCGCGATCCGAGTTTTTTTTTTGCGCGTCGAGACGATGTCGGACTGTCGAAAGCGCAGTTAGATCGCGCGAAGGTGATAGTTAGAACATCTCTTGTGGCTGACGGCGCTTCCTAATAAAATTATTCCTTATGCATTCCACGTCGCCAACACACTCGCGTTCACCGTAGCGAATTGCGAGCAGGTGCACGTGCATCGGGTTTGTACGTACATTTGCATAAGAGTGCACGATTACGAATGCGCGGTAGGCGTAAGAATGTACCATTCCTGAGATATAATATCGCGTCATGACATTTGCATTGCACGCAGATGTTCGCTTTCATCGTTGAAATTTATTTTGCACGATGGCCCGTATAGAATGGGAACGCTTTATTTAACGTAAAACAAATCGAGCGAAGGCTGTATAATAATTATGCGTGTTTTTTTAAATGAAAATAATGTAAGATATTTATTTTACAGAAAAGAGAACGCGGTCGGATGCGAGTACACCATTTAAATAATGTTAATAAAGCATTGCAGATTCTTGAACAAAATAATGTAAGTATACCTGCAATATATTTATACCATATTATGGTAGGAATATTTAACTAGTACGTACTACTTAATGGAATCACGAAATTAATCGCGAAAACAGATTTAATTTTATTTTTTATATTATATATTGTTTGTATAAGTAAATTAATTTTTTTAATACAAATAGATTACATAAATTTCAGTACTATATACTGTTATACTGTCATATGATTTTAGGTGAAACTTGTCAATATTAGTAGCAATGACATTGTTGATGGTAATCCTAAATTGACACTTGGCTTGGTCTGGAGTATTATTCTACATTGGCAAGTAAGTTCTCGATGACAGTCTTTTTAATATAAATATTATAAATATTATAAACTATTATATAAAGTACAATAGATGTTTTAATTTCAATTTTTAATAACTTACTCATTTACTTATTCGTTATTTATAATTTTTGAAAGTAATATCTTTTTAATTTAGCGTTAGTCATTAATATCAGTAATTAGCAAAATCTATGTAAATTAAAATCTGATCATAACATGCTTTTGTTATATTAAGTAATTGATCGTGTATGTCATAAAGTTTTAATTCATGTAAGTATAGTAATTTACATTATTTTCTATTTTCTATTTTCAAATTCAAAGAATATTGGAAATTCTGTAAAATAGATTTACAAAGTAAAACCTAATTTACACGAAACTATTTTCAAATTTCAAACTTAAAGGCTATTGGAGATTCCTTGAAATAGATTTATCGAATGAGTATGATAAAAATAATTTTAATAATTTTTCAATAATTAATTTTATAAATGATGGAAATAGAAAAAACAAAAGCATTTTTAGCAACTTGTATTCTTGTTTTTACTAGCATGTTGATAATTTGTATTTGCCATTAATTTAACAAGTTTTTATTATTATTAACTTTTTTATTATATTAACAGGTACATTATCATTTGAAAGATTTAATGACAGAATTACAACAGACTAATTTAGAAAAAACACTTCTTGCTTGGTGTCGTCAAAACTCGCAGGTAATATGTAAAAATATTATACAAAATATTGTATTAAATATCGTTAAAAATATCGTTACAAGAATAAGAATAATTTATTGATTTTGTTTAGAATTATCCTGGTGTTGACATTAAAAATTTTACAACATCTTGGTCAGACGGTTTAGCATTTAATGCAATTTTACATAAATGGAAACCTCATTTGTTTGACTTTAATAATATTGCGCGTAAACATCCAAATGCTAGATTGGATCATGCTTTTCGGTTTGCACAAGAACATCTTAATATCGAACGTCTTTTGGATCCCGAAGGTAATTTAGTTTAAGATACTAAAATTTTTAAAAATTATATCATTTATAGTTTGGTTAAGAGTATATAAAAAGATTAAAATTTATCAGATTATGGAGCAAATTAATATTACATTTTATAATACATTTTTTATTTCAGATGTCAATACTTCAGTACCAGATAAAAAATCTATAATGATGTACGTTACGTGTCTATTTCAATCGTTACCTCATTCTGGAGATGACATTGGTGAATTAGATCTTTCAATCGCAAGTGACAGTACTCCAGTTAGTCCTGTTACAACACCAGGAATAGAGGTATGTGAATCATGATTCAAATCATCAAGTGGACAGGAAAATTACATTGTATCAGCGTATAACATATAAACAAATTAAACTTACAGACTTCTTTAACGTTCGCTAATTTTGGAATGCCAGCATCCCGCCCGATGAGTTTAGCTACAAATGTTTCCGTTGAGCTTGGCGGTTATCAGGTTGCACTTGAAGATGTTTTAACATGGCTTTTGGAGGCAGAGGATAAATTGAATCATGCCGCCGACCCGGGTTCGACTTTAGACATACTGAAACAACAGTTTCACGAGCACGAAACCTTCTTATTGGAACTATCCGGTCATCAAGATGGAATAGGAACTGTTTTGGAGGAAGGTGCAAGATTATTAGCTGAAGGCGGATTACATAAAGATGAAGAGCATGAGGTTCGCGTACAGATGTCTTTATTAAATTCCCGATGGGAAGGTCTTCGAATGCGTGCCATGGAAAGGCAAACAAGAATTCATGAAGTACGTATCTATTTTGTTGGTGAAAATATATTGCAGAAATATTTTTAATACAGATATTTAATTATTTCTTACAATAAAAATCTATGACTATTTTTAGGTTCTGATGCAATTGCAACAGGCTCAGCTAGATGCGCTACGACAATGGTTGACAAAAACGGAAGATCGAATTTCGTTGATGGCAGCAATTGAATTAAATCCATCGTCTTTTGAGGAACAACTGAAACATCTCAACGAATTAGAACAAGATATTCATGCGCAACAAGACGTGGTCGATAGTATGAGGAACATGATAGTGGTCGTTGACGAAGAAAATTCTGAGGCGGTTTATGCTCAAATGGAAGATCAATTGTCTGCTCTCGGTGAGCGCTGGAGTCACATCTGTCAGTGGAAAGAGGAGCGACGTCAGCGACTGGAATCTTTATCTACGCTTTGGCAGAACATTACTGATGATTACAAAAGGCTGGTAACATGGTTAAACGAAACGGAAATTACATTAAAGCAAATGGAAGCCAACCCGGCGTCCGAAATTGGCGAAGTATTAGATAGAATAAAGAAATTGCAAGTCCTTAAAGCGGAAATGGATATGAATCAGAAGAAATTAACATCTCTACAAGAATCAATTCAGGATTTGGATGGGAATAGCTCATCTTCAGAATACGCAAATATTTTGGAAAAGATCGAAAATTTGCAAGATCAATGGGAAGCTATTGGACAAATCATGGAAGTGCAATCTCAAAGGGTAATTTAAGGATGTTATATTTTATAAAAAAATTGTTTTGTTTTTTAATTATAATTTTTATTATATCGTGTATTAGATAACAAATTCTGGATTTGAGTTTGATTTGAAGTCCGAAGACAATACAACATCTATTAAGGGAAACGAATGGATGTCCGAAACGGTAACGAGTATAGCATATAAAGAAGAGATTACTGCAACAGTACATATACATATTTTTTAATTTTTTTACATATTTCTTATATCTCATTTTCTCGTGATTTATATAATACTTTTCTTTTCAGTCAACGCCACATAGCGATTCAAAGAAACGGCGTGTTGATAATACTACTAAACATGAGTTTGAATCGGCATTACTTCGTCTATATAAATGGTTAGATTATGTCGATTTGGAAATTGGCCGTTCGGAAGGGGTATTTGACGAATTAAGCGTAGAAGAGAAGAAAGTCGTTTATGAAGATACTCTTGTAGACATGGATTCGCATAAAAATGAGTACGATAAAGTTCTTGAAATTGGTAAACAGTATATTGACGAGTTGAAAAAAGCAAACGAAAGTACCGAAGAAGAGGAATCTAAAATTAAGGATATACAAAATTGTTGGATAGCGACAAATAATCGTCTTCAGGAAATAAAGAAACGCATAGATTATCTGGAGAAAGTAAAGAAATTTCGAACTGAACTAGCTAGTCTAAATTTGATGTTGGAAAGTTACACCAAGTGGTTCGATACAAATAAGGAAAACAATCAGATAGAACCATTTAGAGTAAGCTAAAATATTACCTTGATTTAACATAACATATACATGCAACGTTTTATCTTAATCGTAAAACATTTTATTCAGGTTAAAATGAAATCAATGAAATCTCATGACGAGCGCATAAGAAAAATACTTGAAAAGGCAAAAGAATTATCAGAAAATCAAGTTGCTGTTACAGAAACTGATAATGTGGACGCAGATATAAAAGCTTTTTGTACTAATTGGGAGAATTTGTATACAATGTAGGTATTATTTTGTAAATCTATACACATTATAAATTTTTTATGTTGCTTAATAAAACACATTATATTTAGGTTAACCGAACGATTGACTGAAATAACTAATGCTATCGATCGAACACCGCCTAAGAAATATATTGATGCAATTGCCAATTTGATGTCGTTTATTAACAATGTAGAAGGTGCTCTGTTGTCAGAACATATAATTATGTCAGATGAGGAACTTATGAAAGAGCAATTACAAAGATTTAAAAATATACAAAGTTCATTGAAAGAACAGGCAGAAATTTTCAGATATGTTAACTCTACTGGGCAGGATTTAATAGCGAAGATAAATGATAATTCTTCGGAACAGCGGCTCAAAGATGAATTGCAGGATTTGAATACTAAATGGAGCGATATTCCTATCATTTTGGAAGAGAAACAACAGAATCTTACCAAAAGTAAACGAAAAATAAATACTTCTTTTTCATTTATTGTTACGATCATACTATAGATGCATAATTAATATACAAAATGTATGTTTCAGATATTACAATTTTACAAACATTTAATATCGAACTTTCTACCCTTGAATCTTGGTTGGATAAATCATCATTGTATCTAGAAAATTTATCTAAAGACAATACTACGGATAATATTGAAACAACAGAATATAAATTACAACAAATTCGTTCGTTTTCTAAAGAGATTGATAAAACAACATCGCAGATAGAAGCAATTCGACTATCGGCAAATGAAATACTCCAAAAATGTGAACCTAATTTTGAAAATTTGTTAAAAAGCAAATTGGAAACTGTAACATGCAAATGGAATACAATTGTTAATGAGGCTAAAAGTTTGAACAACAAATATGAAAATACTTTAAGGAAAAATGATAACGTAAGTATAAAATGATAATATAAATACAATGTTTATAAATAAAAATGTAAGTGTAAATTTTTTATTGCATATTCTTTTCTGTTAGATTATTAATGGGATAGAAGATTTTACAAAGTGGCTGTCAAGTTTAGAGAAAGAGATACCAATAGAATCAAGAATAACATCTTCAGTTGAACTTTTTCAAGTTCGCGGTCGATATCAAGCACTAAAAGATAACATTGACAAACGAGTCGAAGAATTTAGAAACTTGAACGAAATGGGAAATGATAAACTGTTAAGTTCAGAAGGATCATCCGTGCAAGAACTTGGTAGGCGCTTCACTTTCTTAAATGCACGATGGACGGACGTTACAGATCGTATATACGAACGCTACAGACATTTACAAAATGCTAGTCACGAGTATGGAGAATTTCGTGCTTTAGTTGCACAGGAAAGTGATTGGTTGGATAAGCTAGATAAGCGATTAAAAAAATCACCTAAAACTGCTGCAGATGCAGAAGAAATTTCAGAGGAGTTGGATGTAAGTTGTTTAATTTTATATAAATATTTAGAAATAATTAGAAAATCTAAAAATTTACAATTAGCTAAAAGAAATCAATTAAAATTTATAAGGTTGATTTAATAAGTATTTTTCAAGAAAAAAATTAAATCTTTTTTTGTAAAATTTTAATTGTAAAGTCCTATAATTTTATTTGATACTTTGTGCGTAAATACAACATACACACTCTGAGTTTATACATATTATTTTTAGGATTTAGAAAATTACATACGAAATCATCCGGAATCTAGGCTTGAGAAAATTCAAGAAATTGGTAAACAACTTATTGATAGTAATATCATGATTCAATCTATTGAAACAGATGTGGAAGGATTAACAAATCGATGGGAAAACTTAAACAAACAGGTATGTATACACTTGTTACATATCTATGTTTGTCACTAATAATAATAATATATATAAAATGTAAATATGAAGTATATGATTCATATCAATATTTTTAAAGGCTTATATTTTCGAATTGTGTGTATTAAGCATAAGCATGAAATTTTGAGACTTTAACAGCTTGTAATCGCATGTAGCATTATTACAAATTGCTCAGAATAATTCTATTCGGTCGAAAATTAATTTATACGAATGATACATTATAAATAAATAAATGTAATTAAACATTAAAGAAAATCTTTAAATATAATATTGTTATATATTAAATTGTGTATTATATTTTTGTTTGCCTGAGAGAAATTTCAACGATCAATCATTGCAATCATACTTGTTTTATAAAGTTAGTTAGAAAGATAGAGTATGTTTTGAGTAGGCAGGGCAACGCGCCAAGCTGTTGGAAGGATCAGTGAAGCAAGCCCAACAATCGGAAGGGCGTATCCTTGCCCTTCAGCATTCTTTAACACAAATTGACTCCGTACTAACTGCACGTCTTGATTGCGACCTCACTGCTGATGATTTGCCTCACGATTACCAGGTCTGTTTACGAAAAAAATGATACATACATTATAGGGTCACTACCTTAGTCGCTGAACAATCAGTAATGACTGTTTAAGACAATTATAAAAATAATAAGACTTGAAAATAATACATTGCAAGTTAATTGATATTCTTTAGATCTATTTTTTATACAAATTTGATTAAAATATTATTTTAAAATATATACTTGAAAATATAATTGTGTGTGTGTATGTGTGTATGTGTGTGTGTGTGTATGGAAGTTGTCTTTATTTGTTCATTGATGATGCAGTGACTCTGTCGTATTAAAGGAATTATACGTAATTTAGAAATTGGGATTGTAATGTAGTGATTTTGTTATTTATAAGTAAGTACTATTTAAAAGTTGTTTAATTTTACACAAACATTACAATTATGAAATAATCCCAGACAACACAATGTCCAAAATCGGGACATAAGATGTCTTTAAAATGTCTTTAAGACGTCTTATATCTAAATTTTAGACGTTGTGTTGTCTTGGGTACTTTTTGATGTATCTTTGTTATGTTATTATTTACGACGATTTATAAGAAATATTAACAAGTATAAAAGTTCTTGCGGAATGTCAACGTATATATTATAAATAACATAATCGAAAGAACGTGGTTATTAAAATTTGTATTTTTCATAAATTTTGCTAACAAATTACATACAAGGATGTAAAATTTTACTAATACATATGGCATATCACGAGTATAATATATATAGAGTAGAATATATAGTAATAGACATTATTTATTTTATGCACAATTATATATTGTGGTCACAGAAATTAATGGAAGAGTTGGAACAACAACGTGCTACGCTCGAGGAAATGGGATCACAAATTGAATCGTACAAAGCTTCTGGTAAACAAGAAGCGGCACTTCGACTTCAAGAACAAATGTCTTTGATTGAACAGAAATATGCCAAAGTACAAAAAAAGTTTCAACGGTTTCGTTGTCCGACCAACATAGAACCTAGATTATCGAGAGCTTTGCGAGAACTCAGGGGAATAGAAGAAGCAACTTGTTTGCTAGAATTATCGTCTGAAGATCCCGAAGTCATTGAGGGTCAATTAAAACATTGTCTGGTAGTATTTATTATAGGTTTATATTCATATATTGCATAATTTAAAAAATAAATACATACGTTAATAATTTATTCGTTGTCTTACAGCGCTTTTATCAAACTTTAAGTGAGATTAAAAGTGAAATTGAATGTATAATCGTAACTGGAAGGAAATTAGTTGAAGATAATTCTGTTCCCGAGCCCGATAAATTTTCAAAACGTATCGACATGTTAAAGGAATTATATAATAAGGTATCTACGTCTATTAATTAGCAAAAATATATCAAAAGAGCAATTTAAATATTTTAAATTGTTATAGCTTGGTCTTCATATAACGGAATTTAAATCCATATTAGAATCGGCATTAGATTTGTCACGTGACATGCATAAAAATATGACGTATATTAATATGTCCGTCGAGAGCATAAATAAGGAACTGGATACACAAAAAAGCATGCCTGATTTGCCGGTGAATGCGATATATGTACGAGTAAGTATATAAATTTTTATTTCAAGCTATATATTTTATATTTCGTAATATAAACGTAAACAGTACCTATTATATATTGATTGCGTTTTTACTGCTGAATTACAAATGTATTTTTACATCAATTATAAATTTATAATTGTGTTATTTACAGGAGACCTTGACTGAAGTAATTCCGCGTCTTAATGTTATTAGAGACAAATTATTTGTATCACAAAACCAATTCTCAAAATTATGCGATCCTTCGTATCTTGAACAACTGAAGGAAAAAATGTCTGACGTAACTTTAAGATTAGCTAACACAGAAAAGAGATTGCGACTCTGTCAAGGCTCAGAAGTAGATATCTTTTATATACCTAAGTATTATATGTATAAGTAAATGTATGGATATATATATATATATATATACACTTTTTATTTTTTTGCAACAGGATGAACCTAATGTTGATGAAATAAACGCATGGCTTTTACAAGTTGAAGAGAAGTTAAATAAATTGGATGCGGTTCCAATTGATCAACTTACAGAACATCACTTTGAACAATGCAAGGTATTGAAATATTCGTATGTGATATTAAGTATATAAGAATGTATGTGCAGAAGAAATTGTGTATTTATTTTAAATGTTTTTGATATTGTCTCATCATTAGGCTGTGCAAAGTGAAATGATAGAAGCAAAACCAAAAGTCAATCAACTTCAACGTTATGGGTTTTATCCCCAAGTAGCCAAAGTATGTGAAAAATGGGAAGACATCTCTAACAGAATACAAGTATGTATTTAATTCTCTGTTTTTTAAATTATGAAGTTTGTTCATCTATTATCTTTTTTTCTAAAATCAATTTTATCATTCATTGCTTTTTTGCTCATGGCTTATTCTTTGCTTTATTCTTTAACAATTGGTATATGTAATGCTTGTGCTTGTTAGTACCATTACGTATATCTCTATCACATAAAACAGTAATACTTAAGAATTAAAATTTTTGTATTTCAAAACATGCAGAAATATTACTGATTTATTTTGAGTTTCAACTTTACGATTAAATATTAATATTTACAACATGAACATTTCTAATATCAAAAATGTCACATCCCATTCTTTTTTTGCAGCAGGATTTAAATGGAGCTATATATACATATATATTTTAATAAGTATTACTTTTAGATTGTATATTTTAATTAGTATTAATAATATATTTTTTATTTTTGAGAAACTTTTAATTTTATTAACATGGAATATGATATGGAATATCTTAATTCTGTCCAAGAGGTGGCTCTATCTCTGTAAATAGTGTAATTACTGGAACAAAAATAAGTAATATGTTTTAGTAAATGGAAGGATTTGTATTCTATTGTTTTATGGCATTGTCTCTCCCCTTGTATAAAATCAACTTTTCGTGGAGAATTTAGAAAACAGATTTCAAAGCTAGAAGAATATAAATTGAGTGCAGAGATTTTTGCATTGGTGATGGATATACACGAAAGATTCAGCTTTATATGCACAATGAACTGCATTGTCACTTTCATTAGATCATGCTTAATATCGTTCCACTATTAACATGCTCTTTCCTTAACTGTCGATTGTCCATTGAAGTATCTGTCACCTATCATATTTTCACAGGAATGGATCCACAAAATCACAGACAATTTGTTAATAAAAAGTAAAGCAGAAGCTTCTAAGGGGAGAGACAATTATGGACGCAATAAATTATCTAAACAGCTGGAACAAACTTCAACACATTCTGCCAAAAAAGAAAAAAAATTAATAGATGAGAATCAGGCGATTTACGGCATAGGATATTTCAATCCTGCATTTGATGATAATCAGTGTGCTGTTGTTAATACACCTGAAAGTTCGCCCACTGACGTGCCTCATCGAAGCAGGAAGTCTTCCGCTAAGTCGGAAAAAGGGAAAACTAGAGTTGTGGATGTTAGTAGAACTGTTAGACGAAAATTAGACATGAGTTCCGTGCCCGATGTTGTTCAAACTTCTCAACCGCAAGTTATTCAGGTTGATGATGACTTGTCTTCACCTTGTTCCGACACAGATGTGCATATGGCTGATGAGGAGGAATTCTTTCTGGCTAAAAATAGTAAATTATTCTCTCAGGTATCTAGCAATACCTTAACGGCAACAGATACGAACACTTTTGGCGCAGCCTGTGCACAACAAAATCCATTTCGAATTGTAGAAGTGAAAGAAATGGAAATTGTAAAATCAATAGCTTCTCCCGAAGATCATGTGATTTTACCAAGTGCTAATGTCAGTGTTGGATTGATGCCGCAAGTAGTCGAAAGGGTGGAGATTGTTGAAGATACCGAGACAGAAGCCGAATCTGTTGATACTGACACAGAAGACAAGGAAGTTAAAGGAAAAATATCTTCTACTATTGGTACTGTAGAACAGGTTGTCAAGAAAAGAGAACTTGTACCAATCTTAAAGAAGAAAGCTCCGATTGAACCTGCACGAAATGTTAAAAGACTCATACTAAAGTTAGATTTAGATACCAATCAGGAAAATGTTACAGAAAACAAAAACACAACTATTTCTAACAATACATTAAGAAAAGACGAGGTTGATGCAGCGGGACTTCTACATGCTGAATGTAGTAAAATAGATCAATTACAAGAAAGATCAAATAAATCGCCTAGGATAACATCCTCGTGGAAAGATACGGAAAGTGTGGCAGAGTATCTTATATTAGATGATAACGAAGAAATCGAAAAATCTGATACACAAACCAGCAATCAAGCAGAATATAATGCTGCACAAATGTCAATAGCGATGCAAGAAGACAGAAATAATCAAAAGAAAGTGACATCTGTAAAAAGCACTGCACATTTTATACGTGAAAATATTGCTATTGCGGGTCGTAGCGAAGAAGAAAATTTATATAAAAAGTCACCATTGATGAAACATATGAAAAGTCTGTCAAAAGATGAAACGTTGGAAGATTGCGAAAGCTTTTACGGTAGTGATAAAGAAACGGATGATGTATTAATATTTTCGGATGATACAGAAATTGATGTTGGTAGTTCCAGTTCAGATGGAGAGGATACTAATTTAGGAGAGCACGTTGAGCACCTCTTGGACAAGGTAACATGTGTGTCGCATAAATGTGGCATTCATGTCCACCAGTCTATTATTTATTCTAAGTCTTTATTGTAGAAATTTGACTATAAGAATTCTTCTCTATGTTATATCTTACACGATATATATATATATATATTTTTTTTTTCAGATGAAAGTTGAAAAATCTCGGCCAGCCATGCAGCACAAAGTGGAAACAAAAGCTGTCCATGAGAAAGGATTGTTTAAAAGTCCGACAAGTATGTCTCGAACAGCATTAGAGAAAAATATACTGGAATTTGAACAGTTAGCACAAATGATGCTATGCAGGATGGACGTTATGTTGATGAGTATCAGTGGTATCTCTAACGAAAAAGATCCTACTAAACGTCTCGAGGTTTATATAATTTATCTAAATTTATTATTATTGTTTTTTGTTTATGAACAAAATCATCATTTACTGACTGTAATTTATTTTTTCATATATTACAGATATTGAAAAGTGAGATTAGTACCCTTGCTCCAGATGCAGCAGCTTTAATCAGTAAGGGAGACGGTTTAGTTATGACGATACATATGAACGATCCTGCACGGGCAGAGAAAATAAAAAATGAACATCAAGATAAGCTGAGAAGTAAGTGGCATCAAGTCATGGCAGAAATCGAAACACGCAGAAAACAAGCGCAAAAGGCAGAAGAAATTCTACGACAATACAATAATATAGTAGTGGAATTTGAAGACTGGTTTAGAGATGTGCCGCTGAAACTCGAACAGGCTAATAATTATGAAGGCCAATTAGAATCATTTACTGAAGAATTTGATGCGAAGCAAGTACAAATACAAAAGTTGAATGAGCTAGCAGTAGAGTTGAAAAAATTAAATGTGGGCTATTCGGAATTAGTACGCTATAACATTAATAGTAACTGGCAAAAAGTTAGTTCACAGTTCAAGAGATTCAGTGGTAGCAAAGACAAGGACAAACATGTAACTGACAAGAAAGTAGAACTGGTATGTTTCAATATATTGAGATATGTAATAAATGAATTACGATTGTAACATTTCAAATTTATTAAAATATTTATTATTTATATCGATAAATTTTATTTTTTCAGGACACTATTAGTGTTAATCCGCAAGAGTTTATCACGCGCATCAGTAAATTGAGAGAAGCAATAGCGACTGTATCGCGATCTTTGAATTCTTTGCCATTGAATGGTAAAGACTACGAATTATTTACAAGTCAAGAAGAATGCCTGAAGAAAATTAACAACGCTTTAAGCATTTTAAAACCCAGCATTGATGAAGTAAATTACGTTTGCGAAAGTGTCATGCGACAAGCCAAAAGAGAGCAATTTGATCAAATAAAACATTTAAGTGAGAAGTTACAAGACGAATGGGGAAGCATTAGTCAAAGTTATATGGAAAGACATAATCGGTGGATTAAATGTTATGAAAAATGGAAAGAACTTCATAACACATGTCGGACATTTTTAGAGTGGTTAGATAAGATGGAAGACGCTTTAAAGAAATGTAACGTTTTCAGCCATTCTAAAGCAAGTAAAACGAAAACATTCGAATTGGAACAAGAAGTTTCTAGAATGCAAAGAACGTTAAATAATATCAATGCAGCGAGTACAGACATATCTAGCCGGGCATCTGCTGAAGATGTAATGGAATTGCAGAGTATGATTGAAAATATTAAACATCGTTGGCACAGTTTAGTAGCCGAAATAAACGCGCGAAAAGAAAAGTAAGATACATTATTTTCAGTATTTTAGAATATAAAATCAAAATTGTTTATGGGCATTTACACATCCGTTTTTTCATTACTTAAATATTTTAAACAAATATACGATATCGATGTTTTATAATTACAAGTGATAGAATGACTTATGACGTAGTATTATGAATTATGAATTATATTGCTAATGTAGACAAGCATGTAGTATTGCGAGGAAAGCTCGACCCAGCATTGAGCTATTTCAGTTGTGATTTGCCTGTGCTGCAGAGGTGAAGTCAGTCAACTCAGAATAACCTCAGAATAAACGAACATCTTCGGGTTTCTCTTGTAAATTACAATTTTGTCAGAATAAAATAATAATAGAAATACTTTTGATTGTAATAATTTCAGTAATTTGTCGTTAAATATTACTAATAGATTTTAAAATATGCTTTGCTTATATGTCATATTTTGAATAAATTTGCATCAATGTGTTATTTAAGGAATTTTGCCATGGAGAGAAAAGTGAATAACGACGGCAGGATTTTGGAAACGGCTTATAATATTATAGAACAAGTGAATACTCTGTTAGTATCTGCAGCAAATCCCTCGGACGAAACCTCATTATCAATTCGACTATCATTAATTAAGGTAAGTTAAAACGTAGCAATTTTACATTTTTATTTTAAGTTTATTTTCCTTATTATTTTAATAGAATTTATCCATATTTATTAGCATATTTATTGGCACAATAAAACATTTTAGTCTTTATATTCATGTTCTTCACAGAACTTTTCAATTTTTAAATAAATAGTAATATCGTTATAGTAACTCAATTTCCATATGTAACACATTAACTATTTCCGTGAAACTCACTGTTACACAAAATTAGTTATAGTTTCAAAACACTATATAAATGTATAACGTATATAACGTATATAACGCAATGTATACGTATATAAATGTATAACATTAAAGAAATATATATTATTGAATATATATACACACACACACACACATACTCTTTAGAGCGCTCTGTTTAAGATGCGACTTGGATAAGTAACGAAATTATTCTCTCCGAGATATTCAGTTCCCATGGGCTACAGTCCGATGCAGCATAATCAAATAAACTGAAACTTGTCCTAATAATATCTTCACATTTCATGTCTGCACATGCCGAATCGTGCCAGGATATAAATAGCATTGAACTCTCACTTTCAAATAACTTCCTAGTATAAAGTTTGACTATATATTCATTCTTTATCTCATAGTATAGACAATGAATTAACATTAGAAGTACCCATTATATAAATTATAATTCTCTTGTTACGCCTTTTATAGCATGTATACAAAAATTTTTTAAGATAAGTAATAAGTCGCGTTATTTAATTGAGATGTAATAAAATATTTATAATTCGTTCATAGGCGAGAGAAGAAGAACTTCTATCCCGGAAAAGAAATTTGCAAACTTTAGTAAGCGAACATAACGTTTCCAGAGAAGAAGAAGAAAACAACAAACTTCTCGCGGATATGGATCAGGTATTGATTTTATTTGTAAAAAGTTCAATATCAATTTAATATAAAAAATTTTTATAACTCGATATATAATATTATAACTATCTTTGTGTTTAATATTTGTTTAGGTTAATACAAATCTTTCGAACCATCGCGATTATGTAGAATGCAAGCTTGCATCGCTTAGAAAATACATCTTCACCCTGGATGCCGTTATGGCATGGGTTATGGAAACACGAACACGATTGAGTATTTCTCAAGATCTGCCGCAGCGTGAGCGTAATGAAGTGATTAAAAATATTATGGTAAGTTATAATATGATTTACTTAATTAATTAGAAAAGATATCAAGTAGCATCTTTTAATTTTTGATCGACTATATTTTTCAGTCTAAAGTCGAAGATCGTGAAATGGAAGTAAAAGATGTGTTAGAAAACTACACTAATCTTGAAAAAGAGTGTGAATCAGCAAAACAACCGGTTTCTATTGAATTGCAGGTATATAGCACAAAGATATATTCAATATACTCAGTTTTTAAGATATTATTATTATTATTAATTATTAATCAAATATATTGTTAGAGCTTTATACTTAAATCCAACGTATTATTATTTATTACGCCGTGTGTTTTTTATATACTTTATTTTTAATATTTTTAATATTTATTTTTGTATATGTAAAAAAAATTTCACGTTTGTGTTTATAAGTATATTTATAAGCCTATTCCGTAACTCTTAACGACAGTTCAGTATCGTTATATTGTCGTTGCGCAGCTTTTTTCTCATATATAATATATGTGTAACAATATAACGGTATCAACACTGTCGTTAAGAGTTACAGAATAGGTCTATTAGTCACATGTGTATTTTTTCTTTCAATTGTTTCTCGTGAGCGTTGCACAATACGTATAAAATTATAAATAAAATACTATCTTAAGTTCTAACGTTTCTAGATAGTGATTTTTATTTAATATTATATGCACATGTAATAGGAGAAGCTGAAAAAACTAAGAGAAGACTGGCAGTTTGTGAAGTGTTATGGAGAAACTGAAGGGATAACTTCTGCTGGGACTACATTAAAAGGTAAGATAAGTTATGTGCATTCATATCGCTTAAAAATAAGTTTTCTTTATGACTGATTGTCATATTTTCTAATTTTTAAGTGGCATTTTTATAAATTATTGCTTTAGAACCCATATATCCTCTCTTATTATTCACCAATATACACCATATAAAGCAGTAAGAAGTATAATTAACGCGCACGAAGCTAGTAAGATTTGTTAGTTTATACCTCTCATACAAAAAATAGGATCCTTTCTTTTTAGATTACATAAAATAAAAAAGATAACAAGTTTAGTCAGTCATAGAGACAGTAATGAGAAATTAATATGAATTAATTTAATACATCTGACAGTATAAGGTATCTGAGCTGAATAAATCCCAGCAGTAATAAGGCCCTTTTTTGAATTTATTATTAAAAAATGCGCTTTACGCCTATATGGTTAAAATATGTATCATAGGAAATAGAGAGATAAAGAAAGTTTGGGAAATTGTACCCAATAATAATGCGTCTAATATTTATAAGCATATAATAAGGCCCAATGTCAAAGTTAAACTTTTTATCTATTCATATATGTTCTATATAAAAGACATAAATTTTATATTTGTGAATGATTAAAATAAAAATTTTATTCTCACTTAGATTATTTCAATATCCCTATAAATAGAGTTCTTCAAAAGTAAAATTAATTAAGTAGGTTTTATTTGGCTCAGGTGCCTCAATTTTTTAATGCTCTCCATGGGCGTTAACATATTATCAAGTTTATAAGGGCATTAGGATTGTCTGTCGCGTTGAGTATTTAATATGAATGGAATCAATTCTGGCTGTTAGTTGGTAAATATGTGTCCTTACGGACGACGCAGAATCTCCTAAGGAAACCGGCAACCGGACAATAAATAGTACGTTTAGCCGGTCCGGTAAGCGCGGCCACATTTCACTTCCACCCCATCCTGCAGAACGATATATATCCACCGCGTTAAGTGCAGCCTTTTCAACGACTGGCTCGGTTCTTTCTCCTTTGTCGCCATCGTTATTCGATTGGTTGGTGCACTCGGACACTGCCTTGCCACATGGTATTTTAGAAATTGTTGAATCGACAGTATCATTCAAACTGAACTTCAATAGACACAAATATAACTTATCCACGCTATATTTCTTTCGTTATCATACATCTATAAATTGTAACTTTTGTGTGATAAGAAATTATTTAACTGAATTGATTGATAATAAAATTATTTAAAATATTACTCGCTTAAAATCCAATAAATCTCACTTCAGAATTTTAATCCAAGTTTCAATTACAGAAATTTTAATCTCAGTTTAATTTACTTTTCATTTTTTTCAGTTTTTTAAAAATTAGAAAAAGATAGATATATAGAATTAATCTACAATGATAGAATGGACATAAGTAATGCAGCAGCAATTTAAAGATCTGTCTAGTCTAAATGATGGACTCAACTGTTCTGTTGCAAATTTGTTGTTTGAAAGTAAAACGATTTAAAAGTTGCAATTATTATTTAGTATACGATTACTATTTTACATTTAATTATATTCATTGTTAAATTATAATTAGCGTGTTAGTCAGATTTTTTAAGTACATTAATCAAACGATAAGAATGCAATAATTTAACGTAAAATAACAGTGGCAAAACTCTGTCCTATTTCGTAATATATGAATAAGAATAAAAATGAATTAAATACGGTAAATAATTTCGGTATCTAAATCAAAGAGTGAGACGGCATAAGGAAACGAAACAAAATAGGTACTATAGCATTATCAAATCACGTGATTATTAAATCATCCTGAAGGAGACAATTAAATCCAAATATAGAAAAAGGAACTTACCGACCGACGCATCGCCGACGTCGTTCTCACCTTCCTTCCCGGGGACCGCTCCATTGTTGCGAACGTCCGTGTCCCCAGATCTGCCTGGAAAACCGCTAATTACGATGCCGCGCACTAATTAACGCGGGTGCGAATCAGCAGCACGCCCCCGCCACTCTCGGGGACGATGCTTGTACGATGCACAACACACTCCGGACAGAGCAACGCGAAACGATACATACACGGCGCACGTTCGCCGTAATCGACATTCGTGACGTTGGTTAGAGACGCCGCCGCGCATAGGAAAAATTCTATCGTTCGCGGTAACTTCACGGCGACGCGCGGGCGACACGCTAATCCCAAAGTCGAGCGCCTCGGGGAGAGTCGAGAGACGATGACGTAAATGCCATATTGAATGCCTCCTTCGAAAGCCCCCCCTCTCCTCCTCCACACTCGATGTTTCTCCCTCGCTCGACTCCGGTAACGCGAACGATAAATGTCTTGATAAATGGAGCGTCTTGACGTGTAGCGTCACGATTCATCAACGGGAAGGAGGATACCTCCAGCGAAACGCGATTAACGCGGCCATCACCCGCTAATTAATGAACTAATTAGTGATTAATTCTCTCGCTTGCGCGGGAGATTTTCCTAACGCTCGGGAAGTGCACGGAAGTGTACGTACGCGACTATTTGCGCGCGAAAGTGAACGAAGGTAGGCACAAGTTCACTACGTTGATCAAAACAACAAAGGCGAATGCTGCGTCGAGAAAAGTCGTAAATACGCGATAAAATGGTGATGTAAACCTATCACTTTTTTTACGATTCTTAAAAGGATTCCAAAGCAAATTATCGATAGTTTTTTTTTTATTAGAAACTATCTTTGAATTTCAAAGAATTATAGAATTACAATTTTTTTTACGCAATTAAAATATGCATAAAAATAAAGAGAGCAAAGTGGGATTTCATACTAATAAATGAATAACGCTAAAAATTTTTAATTAAGAAATTTTTTCGTTATTTACTTTCGTGCGTATTTTATAATTGTGTAAAAAAACTGTGCAATTCTGTAAAATTAATTTAAAGATATTTTCCAGGGTTGGATGTTTATGCGTAAAATATGAATGAATATAATCTATATTACGTGGTATACAAATGTAAACTATGTAATCTATTTATATATCAAACAATAATCACTAGACTAGAAGATTCAAACTTTATTCGAAATAGTGGAAATTTTATTCTATTTTTAATATTATATATTTTTATTTTATTGATACTAAAGCTGTTTATATTAACAATTTATATTAACAACTTATTACTTTTTCTATATTGAGTTATTATTCAATTTAATAATAATTTACATTGCTCTTATTGTCTGTATAAAAAAGATTCGTGTAAATATAACGTAAGCTATACGTAAATAAATAATACAGACGCAATATTGAAATTTACGACATAGCTCTGATATTTTCTAAGGCCGGATCTACAATAGGTGTAGTAAGCTTTATGTCATAAGAAATTGACCAATTATAATCGAATATGAGAAGAATAATCGAATATAATTGGTTAATTCCTTATGGCATAAGGCTTACTACACTATTGTAGATCCGGGCTAATAAATGTCGGTAATGTGCTTTAGGTGATGTACACTCTAATCGTGATGTACAATTTTGTTAATCGCACATTTCTATATAACGTGAAAAAGCAGGCGCGGACGGAACGTACTTCCCCCACCCCCCCACTCTCTCACCGCTACGAGTGGTTGTGCTACTAGACGCACTCATTGTAAACATCGGTCGCGACCGCGACGCAACGGTCGCGTGGGTCAAGTCGGACGGAGCTCAGTCTATCATTACCGGGCACATGTACGGGTCTGAATCACGAATCGTCTTCCGTGTTTTATTACGATTGATAATTTGGTGATCGCTGTTTTTCATATTTTTCACTTGTACCTTGTTCAATACGTTTCGTAAACTCGGTCGAGCGTTACGTCGATTTCGAGCAAGCAGGTTAGCTGCGTGATCTCTGCTTATAATTGATTACTTTTCGTTTTCTCAATTCTTGGAGCTAAGAAAAGGCAAAGTGAAAATTAAATCGAGACCGGAATTAATTCCACAACGGTGGAAATGGATATATATTAATTGCGTTAAAGACAGTGGCGTGATGTTTCATGCAAACGACGAAAATTCCTGCCAGGATTGTCGTCGCAAACGACGCAGATTGAATTCAGAATGAAACGAGAACACGAATTAGTGGAGATCCGTTACCGGATTATTTCCCGATTTATCGAGATACGCAAATTTGCCAAATTAACATGCTTTTCACCGCCCCACTTGACTCACGCAGTCTCACGGTACGTTCAGTTGGCTTTGAAGTACACGGCGTTTCGTGTCGGTTCGGCGTTTCGTCACGGGGGTACTCCGTTCGTGTCCCGCGTCTTCTTCTCTGTAATCACGAGTGCCGGGGTAATCGTGCACCCTCGAACGTCCGGAGCGACCGGATCGAGTGGCGATCCGTGCGGGAGTCGAGGATACCGATCAATCTCGTCGCGTAAATCGTGATGCGCGATGATAATCGACAGTTTTCTCGCTGCCGGTCGGGCTGCGAAACGATGGCGCGGCGACTTTTCTGGAATCGGCGTGAAGCTGCCGCTTCACCTTCGCGCGGGTGTGTCGCGGACGAGACGTGGACGAGGAAAGCGCGGCCGTGTTTCCTCGTGTTTATCGGACAGGCGCAATAAGTGTCGGGAACCGATGATCGCGTCGCGTTGATTAATCCGCGGGATTCGCGGTGATTGGCGTTCCTCCGGCGTTTGCGTGTGTGCGTGTGTGTATGTGAGCGAGCAGCCCGCCACAGGAACGACGAGACGAGAATGGCAGAGTCGGTGGTGCTGCGTCCGGTGAGTAGATTTACTCATTTTGCATTTTTCGTGACCGCCGCAATTTTGTGGACCCGTTGATCCGCGAAGCCTACGTACGGCGAGGGTTAATACTTATGTGTGACGTAGTTTTAATCTAGCTTCGCGCGATTTTTGGTATTTTTACGTTGTAAGCGCCATCTCTCGTTTTTCGACATCACGATATTGTCGACGACCGGCGACAGGACGATAAACCTGTCGTTCGTAAAGTGTAGCCGATTCTATATTTAAAGCTGAATAAAGAAACGGTGCAAAATGATTCGCTATTAATTAATTATCCGGCGGTAATTATCGTGCGATTTATGAAACGACCTGTTTTAGCTACTTTAGGAAGCACTTAGGATATCTAAAGATATCCTGTCAAGGATATTTGCAGAATATATCTGGAGGTTATCTCTGAAAGATGTCTAAAAAGTTTTGGTTGGAGATAATTTTGTAGAAAGCACAGAGTTAATTTCTATTATATTATCGGGAGAAATCGGGAAAACTTGGAGTTTGCTGATGGGAATTTATTTTTTATTCTTGAAAATTGAGGATTATTATGGGATTTTTTTGGTACTCAGGAAAAGTGGTTAAATTGAATTATATTTTTAAATTTAGTTTTATTTCTCTTCTTTTCTGACAAAATTGTTTTTTAGGTTTTTTTTTCTTGGTAAGTCGATTAGCAATAAATATAGCATACACATCGACGTACATTCTCTTGTGAGTTTTTATTAATAAATTAATGATAATACATTGTTCTAAAATATAATGATAAAACATTTTCGGTTTAATCACTTTTCGAATTCTCTCATTTGTGGTGAGCTAAATTTATATTACGGATTTATGTTAAATGTAGTTTATATTATTTTTTGGGGGGTATTTTTTCAAATTTAATTCAAAATTTAAGTGGCTTTTCCTTGCAATTGTATGATTATGGAACATGAAGAAGTATAATAAAATAAATTTATTTTAAAGCTGTGAATTGAAAAATACAGAAAAAATTAGTATTAATTTAACAATTATTATCTCGTATATGAAATCTTTAAAGAATTTAATAATCTTAAATTTTAACAAAATATTACATTTTTATTTCAATATTATAGAAAATCTAAAAAACATGATAACCAAATATGATTTTTGATGATAATAGATTGGTACAAAAAAAAGATTAATATTAAAAGGTTCTAATTATTTGTTTGAAGATATTGCTACTTTTTGTTTAATATTTTTTTCCCAACTCAATGAAAATTATTATTGAATAATGAGAATATATTTTCCTTACTAAAGATATACGAAATTTTTTATATAAGCGAATTATATTCGTACAAGATTAATAAATTGTTTAAAGATGTTATGTTTTCTTGCTTATATAGAAGAGTAGATTTGAAATTAATTTTTTTCTGTGTAATTTTATTTGGAATTTTGAAAATTTTGAGGAAATTCGGGAATTCTTAGGAAATTTTTGTTTTACAAAATTTTAGTAAACATTGTAGAAATTTCTAAAAAATAATTATATATATATATATATCTCTTTCTCTCTCTGAAAGGTGTTTAAAAATATTCTCAATATATTTATCGAATATAACGTGTTTTAGATTTTTATTCTCAAGACATCTTTAAATATTTGAATAATGTTTTAAATTGTTGCGTAAGACATTTAAGGACTCTTGCAAAATTAGCTAAAATTTTATAGTACATGTTTAAGTTGCTGACAGAGTAGAATTGAAAAAAATACTTTGTTGCAAAAACACTTATAAATATTGAAAAAAGAAGATAAAATTAAAACGGAAAACATCTCTTGTTGAATATTGCAACGAAATCCCGTTGTTGAAATGTTCAAATCGGAATAAATAATAGAGCATTCTTTTTTTAAAAATTGTCATTGTCAACCAGCGGCTCTTTCTTTCTCGCGAGTATCGATAATAATTTCAATATCTTAATGAATCACGGCACCTGAATTCCCTGTCTCGCAACTTGTTCGACCACACTTGACATCACCGCGAAGTCTCTCGGCAGGTAAGAACGACACCTCTTGATCCCTGACGGAAGGGGAAGGAGGTGATGCGAAGGGGCTGTGATCGTCTGTCCTTATAATGAGCGGATAAGCCGGCTAATGTAGTGGTGGAGCCAGACGGAAGATAGCTCAAGCGTTACCGTCGCCCATTTCTCTTGTTCACCATTTCCACTGTTCATCCTCCACCCGCGTGTCGCCGCTTACTTTCACCCTCTCTCCTCTCCTCCCTCTTCACCTCGGTAACGTTAACGTACCGAGATAGAATCGGACTTTGTCCGGGACACAAGTTTGCACCCGCCTCTCGTCGTCGTCGTAACCGGGACGAATTCACACACACGTATGCGGGAATGGGGATGTAAGCGCACCGAGTGGGTTTATCGTCTTTGCGTGGTGGTGCATGCGTGTGCCTCACGACATACACGTACATTAACACCGCGTGATTATCCCTTAATTGACGCAGCCCCTCCAAGGTATAATCCGTCCATTCTGATTCCGGGCTTTGCCGGCGGTGTAAAAAATTACTTCACGCAGGTTCGAGCGAATTCTTGTGTAAGCGGAAATCCCAACGTGGCGCTTCGCGTGACTCGGTCACGTATTAAAACGTAATCACGGGCAAACGGACAAGTACTAAAACGCACGTGAGAAAGGAAATTAGCCTTATCGTGTAATATTCTTAAGATCGAGATAATGCCTGCCCTTTGCCCTTACATAACAGTAAAATGTTACACGAAAAACACGCAGAAAAAAAACCGTTATAGATACATTTTTATTACGAATCGCACGATTTATAACGATAATGGTCGTAAAACATATAGTGAAAATTTGTAAATTGGGATACTTTTTTAAATATTTGTTGTTTCTATAATTTTATATATTTTGTTTATTTTTTATAGAGTATGATGTACTTTCTTTTTTATTTATATTTTTTATTTATTGTTATATTGGTATTTATATTTATATTTATATTGTAACGTGTTATTTAATAATGTGTTTACATAATAACTCAACGTGTGATTAAATTTTACGGGACATCACTTTAATTACGTTTTTGTATCTTTAAGATTTCGCTTTCTGTGTAAGACAGTTGCTAAAGTGATTTTAGAACTACAATCTACAGGACATTGCGTGTAATTAATAGTTAATTACCGCGCACTACGGCGTCTGCTTATTCGTACCTTAGGTAATCGGAAGACTTCCAATTATGAAACAATTAACAGGGGGATTTGCCGGTAGTTGGTTTGCAGCAGAACGGGCTAAGCTCTATAGATTTTAATTGACGTTCTTTTATGATAGACAGATAAAAAAAAAATTAAATCTGCACCAATATAAAAATACTAATAGTTTGCATGATAAAACCAATTATGCGCAATTAAAGATGGCGCATTGCGTATGTATTTAACGATATAATTATGTAAAACTTTTGCAATTGCATTGATAAATGACTGGCCAGAAACCAATCTTTCTTCGAACGTGAATTTGGCATAGTTCGCTACTTTTCTTCGCATTAATTAATTCTTCGCAAACGGAAATTTCACGCAGAATTTCGTCGAGGTTTCTTAAGTAATTAGAGAAAATATGTGTGTTTCGATTATATTGTATTATTAATAAATATATATATCTTCGTCGCGTTACATATCGTTACGAGTATGTGAAAAGTTCGTGGACGCAAAATCCCGGAAGTTTTAGTTTCGAGCCGCGAAGCGATTCCCCCTTGCAAATAATCGATCAGCGAGGAAAATCTAGATGGGTAGCTGGTTTTTCATGGCTCCCCGAAGAGCTCAGGGAGTGAATGGGCCGTCAGTTCGCGGCACCCTTCTCATATCTTTGCGGAGCCACGCTTATAGATCCATTCTTCGTCGGTATTACCGCAAACGCGTAACATCCGACTGAATCCGCGCATTTTGCTCGATGCCCCGAACTTTCTCTCGCACTCTTCCTTTCTCTCTCTTTCTCTCTCTCTCTCTTTCTCTTTTTGTTTTTCACTTTGATCGGGAATAATAGAATTTGCCCGTTTCAATCGCAAAAGGATATTGAAAGCATCTCAATGCCTATACTTCGTACGGTTTGTTCGACCGAGTATTTATAAAAATAAAATAAGATTATGAAAATAATATTCTGATAAGGAAGACGAAGATTGTGAATTATTTACGAACTGAGAATAATTTCAAGATATATTTTTAAAATATGTAAACATATGCCGAATTTCAATGACCATTGTAATTTGTATTGCGAATTTCGCTTCTACAGCGAAATATTATTTAACCGTAAAACAACTGAAGGAAATTGCTATTTTTATATTATCTTTAATAAGAAATTTACACGTTAAAAATATTGAATACTACTTATATTTAAGATAAAGTTTGCCTTGTTTGTCGTGCATTAAATAACTATTACAATGTTGAGAGTGAAACTTGTGCAAAATCGAAGGGATGTACACACGTTTCTTCTACGATGGACCGTAAACGTTACGTGGACAGCGAACAGATATCGATGCACAGGTGAGCGATAGGTATGGAGTGCGACACGTATTTCATTTGGGTGTAGATCGCGTATTCACGTGATGTAAAGCGGATTAGAACTGAGCTTTCGTGGGACCGGACATGATATTTCGTCGTATTGAGCGAAAGCGGATTAGCCGCGTTCATGGTGATGCCGATTAGTCGCATTCATGCTGATTAGCTGAATCCATTGTAAACCATGACGATGACAACAATGAAAATTACATTAAGTCAGAAACAATTGTTTTTAAACAATATATTTGGTGACAATTGCGTGTAAATGCGCATTTACACTGAGAAAAAAGTTATTAATTTGACTAAATTTAAAAAAATATCTATAATATATAAATTATAATCAATCTAATTAGCATTGATGATACTAGCTTGTATATATGTAAATATAATTGGAATAGCGCGATAAATCAAAGATTACCGATGTTTTTTTATATAAACGTTCCAAGATTATCCGTAAACGCATGTTAGAGACGAGTGTGATGAGCGAGTATCATCTTCTATTTCCACATGTTTATTTTTGTATTTCTACGGGTCGCTATCTGTTTAGTCGCAAAATCGATATGCACATCCGAGATCGCGTCACGTTTACCGTACGTCGTGTAAAATGGATAAAAATTTTCCGGCATGCGACTCTCAGGATTCGGAGACAAATGAGAAATGTTGGTGGCTGTTGTGGGGTGGTCGCGCGCTGACGCCGGGATTGTACTGTATGACGCCGTGCTAATTGCACGACGACGTTGTATGGGGGAGAGGTAGCTTTTTATGCCGCGACTGCTGATGACATCCCCGCTGCGCGCAGCTGACCCTCTATTATTTCTCGTCGTCGGTTTCCTATCGGCCGGGCGAAATCCTCTCTTGCCGAATCGCACGTTCAGCACGCCATGAATTCTTGAGTACGAGAAACTCACTCCACCTTCGGTCACTTGAACGAGAATATTAATTCCATTTATCTAGCGCGTTTATTAATAAAGGCGGGCACTCGAATATTTGTGCGACATCTTAAATATCTCTCATTATTATGCGGATTATTGTGTCCGAAATTCTTTGTTCTTTAAAAAAAAAAATTGTTTTCCTTTTTTTCCTATTCGCATTTGTATCGGTTTTCTTTCAGATTTTAATTATATGAAGAGATATTTTCTTTTTGGAGCTTTTTTTACGTTCGTATCTGCTGTCAGATTTTTTGTTGATATGAAATAAAAATGTTAAATAAAAATAATATTTCACAGCATACATTCTAGTTTGGTAAGGGTTGTAACAGCATATTGAAATGTAGAAGCATGAAATTAGGTGTAATGTGTTATACTTGCTTTGTGATCAGATCATGATCACAAAGATAAAAAGAAAACGAATATATATACATATAATATGTATGTAGAAATGTATATATGATTCTTACTATCACAGTGCAATGCATACATGTGGAATACGTGAGTGGTGAATACTATTATATTACATTCCGTTCACGTACACGATAAAATAGAAAGGTAGCGCGAACTGATAAGATAGAAGTTAACCGTGAAGTTTTATTGCATCGTCAAAAGTCGCGTGGCTTTACGGGTTGGTTTGGTCGCTTCGTTTCCTGTCGATTCTCGTATTGATTTTGTGTGCAAATGATATATGATGCGGCACACTTTGATTATGAAGCGAGTGAAAGTAATTTTGTTAGACTTTAATATAATTTCCGGCAGATGTACATTTCTCGTACAATGTAAGAATTTTATTAAAACGTAAAACAAATTTGTGCAGATGCAAAATAAATATTTAGAATATATAAATATATATTAAATGAATATCCCGCAGCAATCTAAATATTTGAATGGTTAGCTACAATATACGTTTATTTTAAAGTAATTAATTAGTATATAGTATCGTGAGAATTAAATGCATATTGCATATATGTATAGTTGCCGAATGATATACGGCGTGACATTTTTTTTATTGGCTCAGCTGGCTATACGGCTGCATCTCACGTAAAAGCTGAATATATCCCATCTCCATTCCATTCTCGATCGCATTCTGCACTCTCGAAGGAGGGATGATTCAATTCGACACAGAAATAAGGTTTCTCGTCTAGGTAGAGATGAGGGGGAGAGTATAGATTTTTGCAACATCAACTGCGCATTTGGACTGTTAGTCTAGCGAGCCTCTTAGTCCCTTTTTTCATACGTTATATTCTCTGTCGTACTATTTCGTTCTCTCTTTCTTTCTTTTTCAGTATGTCCGACTTTTTTACATAGTCACTAGTACTTTGTTTCTGATTTTTTAATATAATTAAGTTTCTATTAATAATGTGAATAATTAAGTTATATCACAATATAACAATAAATTTTCTTTTTAAAAACACTCGTATAGATTAATAGAGGGGAAAAAACGCTTTAAAGCTTACCAACTTTGCAAAGATTGAGTAAGATTCGTGTAAATTTTTTTAAAGTTTGTTCTTCATTTTGACGATTACGATATTTATTTGATGTTATTGTTAATCAAGTCAACATGCTTGATGTAATCGATAACATTTGAGATGCAAATGAGTTTCCTTTTTAGTTAAATTTAAAGTTTTCTCTGACGATTTAATTTCTTGTGGTAAATTTATTTATCGTAGATTTTGTATATTATGCTAAATGAGATGTGTAACCGTGCTGCACTATATTTCAATGAAGCGTCAAAAGGAACTTTATGAATAATTCGCGGTACCCTTGTATATGTACATTGTGCAAATCGGATACGACCTGAAAAACGTAGCTGAGAGAACATAGTTCGCGAAGTTTCTAGCACTGGCATTGACACAACAGTTTTATTTATACTGTTTATTTTTATACTGAGATATTCTATAAAATCCTATAAAAAAGTTCTTGGTCAATGAAATTAACAGAAGAGAAGTGGTAATTCTCCTAGTTACACCTTATACAATAACTTTGTCAATAATCAATATTTTTAATAGAAAATTTAATTTCTATTAGATTATACAATTATAAAATATCTAATACTTGGATGTTATTTATAAAAATGTGACGATACTGGATAATGGATCGAAGAGAAACAGAGATAGTGAGTTTTTCACAAAATAAATTAAAAAAATTGGTTTTGTGTTTGAAAACACAAAAAATTACATATTTAATCAAAATCAAGAGAAAATGTTGCAGAATATATGCAAATATATGTACGTAAAACGTAAAACAAATTTGTGCAGAGACACATGAGAGCTTTTCAATATGTAGACTACAGTTATTTAAAAATCCGTAATATATGTTATAATATAAACTATGGATCAGCAGCAGAACAATTAACTTATCGAATAATTATCTTGATATGAAAACTTCGAAGAAAAAGCTATGATAGATTGAAATATTTGTGGTCTTGCATTAGTAAAATCTTTTATTGTTTAACTTTGTATAATTTTAATATGTATAGTCGAATAAAATGTTAAATAACAAAGAAACCTTTTAAATGTACATACATTTGTGTAATATATAATATTCCCAAGTTTAAAAAGTATAAGGAAGTATGTGCAATTCACTGCTAAAATATACCACAAAAGTTTTAAAATGTTTAAAAGTAAAAATGCTTTTTAACAAATGCCGATTGTTATGTATTTGCATGTAGTGTCACTATATAACTGTCGGGCTATACTAAAAGTATACAAATTTCCATAATTACAAATGTTTCCGTAATTATTAAAATTCTTTATTGAAAAACAAAGATATTACGAATGAATATCTACAAGTGCCATAACATCACTTTCTCCTGTGTGCAATTAATAAAGACGTAATCGAGTGGTATATTAGCAAATAATTTATTTAAACAACAGGAAGTACTTCGATCATCGTGATATAAGTATCACAAAGTCACATTTTGACAAAAATAATAACTTCAAAGTTTGCAACTATTTATCACATAGTCGTGCGGATAATCCATTGACGAATTCCAAAAGGGGAGAGGGAAAATTTACTCGTCCATAAAAAATAGTCGAGTATCAGAACGAAGAAGTACAGTAGCCCGTAAATCACGTACAGACGCATTACGAAATCAACCGATGGCGATTCTTGGCTTTCCCAGAGGTCCTTCATTTTATTGGACATAAGGAATCCTTGCGGAACAAAATCGCTTCGCAATTCACTCGCTTATAACTTTCGTGTAACGACGCATTCAGTTTTTGACCGCTTTTGAGACCATCGCGAGGTGCGACGTTTTTTTTCTCCTCTTTCTTTTTCTTTCTTTCTTTCCTTCTTTATCTGATTGCTTTATTCTTGATTGTTCGCTCGAGACAGACTCTCTCGATCATCTGATCCGTGAGAGATCGCGACTGAGAAGCGATTGGGTGCTGGTACGACGAGTCATTCGAGTTTTATCAGGATTGCCACGGTTAGGTCATTTCCGTGATGACTACCAATTTCCCACGATCCAGGTTCCTGGCTAACGAGATCAGTCGTTTCGCGTCAAGATCGACGACGTTTTTCTCAAGGATCAGCACCTATGACTCGCTCGTAAATTTATTGCAAATGGCCTCTCTCCAAACGTACTTTTGTTGCTGCCGATCGAGTAGATGCTTGATGCGACAGCGATAAAAGCAACGATCGATCAAGAGGTCAAGAAAACCTATATCTTATACCTTATGAACTTCAAAATATGCATGTTTCTAATATTTGCATCAACTATCTTGAATAGGTTAACCGACACGTTAAAAATTGTGAAAATGTAGTCCAAAAATTTTTGCTATTTATACGAAAGCCCTATAATGAAATTGTTCTTAATTTGATAAAGAAAGTTTTGTAGAAATTTTTATTATTAGTTTCTTATAAAATAATAATATATGGTTTTAATAAATTTAGAAGGATCTCAAAACGATTTAAAATCTTAAAAAATAAATGCATTTTTCAGAAATATTTAACACTTTGCGCAGATAGTAAAATTAAAAAATTTTGCATTAGATGTATATTTTTGTTGAATTGTAATAAATTTGACGGTGAAAAACTACTTACATATATATAAATTTTTAAAATTATTTGTGTGAATTTCTTAATAATTTTTTCATTTATCTAAAAATAGCTGTCACACATATTTAATATTTTACAATTGATACTACTCATAAATTTTTATGAAATTTAATCTAAATCAGTAGTTATTGAATTTGTGACATTAAGTAGAAAAACCAAGATCACTTGTAGAAAGACTATGCAATTTTACATACGGAGGAATACGTACGGAAAAACCTGTTCGTTAGTTTTTGTGTCCGATTCGATAACGAGGCAGCCGCTCTTTTGCAAAAAGTCTTTGCGTTGAAGAGATTTGTGCCGTCGACTCTTCGATACAGGATATTCTCCGATAAAACGTGAGTTGCGTAAGGATTCAGATACCGTCTGAAGAATGCTTGACAAACAGCAATCTAGAAATAGAATGGTATCGTCGTTTCCATGCTCTATTTTTGGTGCATTTGTTAAAGTGCGTTATACATATGAGGTTATTGAGAAAATTACAGTTGCATTAGAGAAAATATTTTGCCTTTAACATCGTATAAATGTGTGTACGAAATGATTGTTGAAATATGGCTTTGAATAAAGTATATTAATCATTTTTAGTTTATAATTTAAATTATTTATTATTATTTATTTTAATTATTATTTATTAATAACACAATATGGCAATAATTACTTATTTAATGTTTTTTTTTAAATAATTAACAATTATTTGAATTTTTATTGTTATTGAGAAGTTCTATTTACGATCCAGAGATAGATTTATTCACATGTACTTATTCGATAAATGACATCCGTTTTATTTTTCATCTTTCGTACTTCTTTTGCCGGATACCCATTAAAGGATCGTTATGTGCTTGATAAATAATACTTCTCATTAACCTAACGTCAATGATGGTAATGGTTCCGCAATTTTATTCTTCTTCCTAGCTGGTTCATCGCGAACAATAGCGATAGCTTTGCAGCCTGGAATATGGAGCGGCTTCGTATTCACTCCTAACAATATATGCGTGAATTTATTCATGACTATCACTTTTTATTGAATGATTTATATTATAATGATAATATCAATTGCTAACCGCTTGCCAATGAAAAATCGACGAAGCAATTTATTTCATATTAACGAGAGAGGAAGAGGATATCGATTATACGAGAGAGTAATGCAATTGAATAATTATTTTCTTACCCGCTGTCAAAATGAACATTAGTGCGTTGAACTGTTCTTTCTTTATGGTTGCAAGCTTGTATTATTGTTTGTAATTATACACATATCAAATTATAAACCGTACTATTTTTCGAAGAGACTTTTTTTGAAGAGCGTGACAATTTAAATTTGATATGTAAAAACGTCACAGTAGGAGATAACCTCTGGTTTTTTTATAATTATATTTTTGTTTCTCGAATTTTGTTTGGTATTTCGAATAAAGTTTACGTCGAAGTTGAAAGATAGACAACATTGCAATAATATAATTTTTTTCTAATCTCGGATGATTTACATGTTGAAGAATTAAATTTTTCTCACTTTTCTCTAGAAGTACACGAAATTATAGTTTTTAGAAGAAACAAAGTTTATACGATAGTGGTTGAAGTGTCGTGATATCGATAATCGATTTTTGCAAATTATTACGTCAATATGAACTAAATTGCAACATGCTTTCGTGCCTTTTTGAAGGAAAGTCAGAGCTAAGGACAAAATATCGACAGCGTTAAAAAAGGCGACTGAAATACTGCTTGACATTATCTATTTTCAACATATATATACATCGATTCGAGTCCATACGCGTCGTTCGATGTCAGCGTCTGCGCCGACGATTCTCCTTTGTTCTTGTTTAAATAGAGGGTGGCGGCCAAAAATGGTTCGGCGACTCTGCTTTTATCGTACCTCATTTCACAAGCGACGACGCGTTTACTTCGTTTTTTTTTTTCATAAATCCTGATATAATATCGTATGGCGAGGCATCGTTCGCCTCTTAAACATTTTTCTCGCTCACTGACATTAGCTTCGCGAAATTGTATTATCTCTTTTTTTCTGTTACATTATTTGCATAATGATTTTTATATTACGCGCAACCCGGTATATAATGCTTTTTTAATGCTAAAAACGTTTAAAGCTTTTATATCTGGAAAATTGTTAATGTTTTACGTCCGTATAAAAATTATATAAATACATTTTTACTGTGATTTAGAAATGATACAGAAATATGCAATGATAAATAAATAATATTAAGTTTTTTAAATTATATTACCTTTCTTGACATTAATATTTTCTGGTACCATATATGTGGTAATATTTGATCTATCTTCAGTTTAGTAATGGAATTATTACATTCTCTCTCTCTCTCTCTCTCTCTCTCGTTTTGTTATGTTACATGTCAAGTCTCGAGTCAACTGAGAGTTGAAGTTAAAGTAATAATGCATTTCTGTCGTCAGTGTGATAACAATATGTCGTCGAATCTCGTGATTGCGCGAACATCGTAACGTTGGTAGAGGCAGTACCTTGAGAATACAAGTTCTGACTTTGTCGCCGCAGCTTAAGCCGCATTCATTATGGGTACCAGCCATCAAGCTGCTTCTTGGTCCCAGGTAGTATGTTAGGAGAGAGTGCCAGTCTAAGCAAGTGTAGTGACGGCGGTCAAGCTTGTAATCTGACGGCGGTGGGTCGTCTGGTCGGTCGGCCGGGGTAAACGGTCCATTAAGACGACGGGGTAACAGTTAGTGGCCGTGCTGCAGGAAGCAGGCAGTTTACTAATGCGGGAGGAAGGAAACACGGGAGGGAAGAGCTCCGCAAGAGCCGTTACCGAAGCGAACTCTAACAGTGGCTTTACTACCGAGCAAACTTGGAGCTTCGTTCTAACTTTTGTTATATTTTTATACAAAATTTTTTTATAAAAAAATATATATTGCTTTAAACATATATTTGGATTATTAAATTCGTGGTGCCTAATTAGTACATCTTCAATAAATATCTTTGCATTCTTTATTATTTTTAACTCGATTCGACTTGGTTGCGTACGTTACATCGAATTAACACGGTTGGTAGTTTCACATGAAGGTAACACGTGGTAGCGGTGGGCATGTGGGAAATGTAACCAGAGATTGCTGATGCAGAGGGTAGCCTCTTAAGCGTACGCGTCGGGGTTGCTCGACCTGTACGAACCGAAGTTTGATTACTGTTTTCACAGCGAGGCCACGATGTGGGCACATACGTACCAAACTAACAAACTGGCGTGTATCCGTATTACCGTTTTGCGTACAGTTGAGATTGAGTGTTTCCCAAGGTGGTTCCTTTGTACAGCCTTCACCTGTTGTTGTCGCTTGCACCGTAGCGTAACGTGTATTTAATATTGACACTGCAATCCATCTAATGCATTTAATAATACGCGAATAACAATGGAAAAATGAGTAGATATTTATTTGTGAATATTTAAAGAAATTTAGAAATAATTTTACCTCTGTAATAATAACATTTGATGCTAATTTTCTTACGTTTTAATTTTTGTATATTTAAAATCTGAATATTTGCGCGAAAGTAATTCGGTAATCTTTGTTTGGAATTAAGAGACTGAAGATTTGAAGATTTCTTGTGTCTATGTATATTATTGAAGAAATTTGCGAAATTTAAATTTTTATCTTAACTTATTTACCTATATACAATTTACATTTATTCTACATAACGATTTCACAAAATAAAACATTATGCAAATTTTATCTATATAATTTTGTAGTGTTTTGGTGCTTACTGCTTTTCTATTTCTGTTTGAATATTTCCTTTGGGACAATTCAGGAAATGAAGCCCGTAGAGGACCAAGATTCAGTCAACTTTGGTGCTGTGTTTGTATTATTGTTGTCTACTACACAACATACACACGTTTGTTGCTAAAACAGAGGCTTTGTAGAAATTTCAAATAAACCCGAGTCAGTGCAGCACGCTGAATAAGATTGTCTTTTTATAGTTTTTTCTTTCACGTTGGAAATTGAATATTTAAAGTTAAATTTGTTCTCATTTTACGCATGATCTTCATTTTATTCATGAGGCTTTTAGTTCAATCGACATGCACGGAATCTATTCTCATAAAGAAGTTTAACAAAACGTGGCACAGGTCTTCGTTCTTCCTGATGATTATTCCAATTTTTAAAGTGCATATAATGGTGTAATATTACTATTAGATAATTGTCACTCATTAAGAACTGTACTTTTCATAATTTTGATAATACACGTTCTACATTAATGTCGCTATTATGCGGCGGTGGTATAATTTTAATGGTGGACGGTCTCTTTTATCGATTAGACGAAATTCATTACGCTACGCGAGTATTCCAATTCCTTCGTCGTTGTAATTATGTCATGCTCAACTTTTATATTTGATCCTATCACGTAATTATCGAATTTCGCACAAACTTATTCCGATCTTCGCTTCCCCTCCTTTCATCTCTTCGCCTCACCTCCTCATTGTAGCTGCGCTTTCGTGCTCATTTCTCCTTTCGTTTTGACCGGCGTAATGAATTCGAGACGATCATGTCCGCAGGGAAAACTTCTCTAGTTTTCGGGATGAAAAAGAATACTTCCCGAAGAGGAATAACGAGATTTGAGCTCAATAAACTTTGATTTTGCCCGCACGCGATTACTTCCGCACGAAATCTTGTGGGTTACGACTTAATTGTTCGCGTATGTATTGTTAGTAAATGTTTTGCTTCGATAGCACAGAATATCTATTATGGCACTGTTTGAAATGGATTCTAATTATTCCGTTTTCCTTCGGAAAACAATGTGAATCTAGAGAGAATAATTAATAATTCGATCCAATCAAAATATATTTTGAACGGTTTCTTAGCACTTGTTTTTATAGAAAAAAGTATGGGAGAAGATAAACAAATGAGATAGAATGAAAAATCGAATTTTTTACTAAAATGCAAATTTTATTAATTTTTTTCTCAAGAAAAAAATATGAACGTTTAGAAAATGTGTAGCATATAAAATTTAAAACTTATGTACAATCTGTTAACGTTTAGAAACATACATATTACATGATTTTTTTTATTAAAGGAGAATATAAGTAATGAATATATTTCACTTTCTTTCTCGCTTTATTTTTACCTCAGTGTTTCTTGGTTTTTATGCTGTTGGCAAGAATATATATTACGATCGTATTCTTTCTTTTTTTTCTTTTTTACCTTAAGAACTTTATATTGAGTTCTATGTGTATTTTACGGTTTGGTTATGCACATTGCATTTACAGTACATTTGATTACGAAATACCACGCGTACGTGCATGTAATGGTGCATTGCAAGTGGCAAACGTAAAAGCGCAAGTGCTCCGCGCGATATCGGAGTTTCCTCTCTCGTATTCTCATTCTCTTCTGGCGCCTCGGTGCGATCATCTTCTGCGAAACTTCAGAACGAGAAACTGCGCGAGGCGAGGAGGTCAAAGGAGAAGTGAGAGGCACGGGGGAATAATATGCGACGGCTCTAGAATCCGTAGTTTCGCACGGGAAGGGAACAATGGACAAGATTAATGGCAAATGGGGCGAGTGCAGGGCAACGCGGAGGATGCGACAGGGGCACGCGGAGGAGTGGCTTTGCATAATTTGTCTTGCAGTAATACCTGAAACTCAGTGATGTTAGATTGATCCGCGAAATTTGGACATTGGAAACAGCCAGCGAGAGAACTTTAGAGTACTCTATTCTATGAAAACTGTAAGGCTATATTTAAATGTAATTATAAATATTTTATATCGGTAGGATAATATTTGTATCTTATGTGTCTGATTAGATTATTGTTGGAGCATTCTATTTCTTTATTCTATCTTTGTTTTTACCTCTATGAAGCTGGCTTTTGTTTTTATAAGTATTTCATATGGAAAATGGCATAATCAATTTTCTGATGGCATAATTAATTTTATGACATAAATATTTAGACTCAGTCTTAATTGAATAATTTAATTAATGGACATGTCTAAATAGAAAGTTGAATATCAGAAAAAAATTTTAAATACTAAAGTTTTTATTATTTAAATTTATATTTTACATTTTAAATAGAAACTTAAAATATATTGGGTGTGTGAAGTTGGCACCCCTATGGTACAAAATCGTAGTTCTGTTAAGAGTTCTGAATTATTCAGAACTAAAGGAAGAGTTCCTGATAGGTTTAAAAAAGAGTTCCGTTCGTTATAACATGGAACTCACACTTTGAAAAATGGGGGTGCCAACTTCACACCTAAAATCAGCACCGAATAGTTCTAAATAATTCATTTGATTTCTTTTGACGAGTACTAGAGTTCCTGATATAAAAATTTTTTTTTCCATTTTTCAAAAAAATTACAAAAAATAAAAAAAAATTAATATTAAGCAGGAATAGTTCTGAATAGTGTATTTGATTCCTTTCGACGAGTTCTAGAGTTCCTGATAAATAAAAAACATCAAATCTTTATAATTGTTTAAAAAATCACCATCGAAAGTTATAACATCATTAGCAGTGGCAAACCTTCGAGTTCGAATAATTCCTTAATTACTGTTTGGATCGTCTCCACCCATAATAATTTCTTGTAGAACTCTTAGAATATCGTCCAGAACTGCCGTCAGAACTACTGGAACTTAAAAAAAATTTTTATCTGCACTTAGTCGATTTTCGCGCGAGTCGCACCTTCGAGATCGAATAATTCTTTAATTAGTGTTCTAATTGTCTCCGCCCATAATAATTTCTTGTAGTATTCTTAGAATACTGTCTAGAACTGCCGTCAGAACTACTGGAACTATTAAAAAAAAATTCGTCGGCACTTAGTCGATTTTCGCGCGAGTCGCACCTTCGAGGTCGAATAACTCCTTAATTAATGTTCGGATCGTCTCCGCCCATAATAATTTCTTGTAAAACTCTTAGAATACTATCTAGAACTGCCGTCAGAACTACTGGAACTATTAAAAAAAAATTCGTCGGCACTTAGTCGATTTTCGCGCGAGTCGTATTTTTGAAGTCGAATAATTTCTTAATTAATGTTCGGATCGTCTCCGCCCATAATAATTTTTTGTAGAACTCTTAGAATACTGTCTAGAACTGCCGTCAGAACTACTGGAACTCTTAAAAAAAAATTCGTCGGCACTTAGTCAATTTTCGCGCGAGTCGCACCTTCGAGGTCGAATAACTTCTTAATTAATATTCGGATCGTCTCCGCCCATAATAATTTCTTGTATAACTCTTAGAATACTGTCTAGAACTGCCGTCAGAACTACTGGAACTCTTAAAAAAAAATTCGTCGGCACTTAGTCAATTTTCGCGCGAGTCGCACCTTCGAGATCGAATAATTCTTTAATTAGTGTTCTAATTGTCTCCGCCCATAATAATTTCTTGTAGTATTCTTAGAATACTGTCTAGAACTGCCGTCAGAACTACTGGAACTATTAAAAAAAAATTCGTCGGCACTTAGTCGATTTTCGCGCGAGTCGCACCTTCGAGGTCGAATAACTCCTTAATTAATGTTCGGATCGTCTCCGCCCATAATAATTTCTTGTAAAACTCTTAGAATACTATCTAGAACTGCCGTCAGAACTACTGGAACTATTAAAAAAAAATTCGTCGGCACTTAGTCGATTTTCGCGCGAGTCGCACGTTCGAGGTCGAATAACTTCTTAATTAATATTCGGATCGTCTCCGCCCATAATAATTTATTGTAGAACTCTTAGAATACTGTCTAGAACTGCCGTCAGAACTACTGGAACTCTTAAAAAAAAAATTCGTCGGCACTTAGTCGATTTTCGCGCGAGTCGTATTTTTGAAGTCGAATAATTTCTTAATTAATGTTCGGATCGTCTCCGCCCATAATAATTTTTTGTAGAACTCTTAGAATACTGTCTAGAACTGCCGTCAGAACTACTGGAACTCTTAAAAAAAAATTCGTCGGCAGTTCTAGACAGTATCGACTAAGTGCCGACGAATTTTTTTTTAAGAGTTCCAGTAGTTCTGACGGCAGTTCTAGACAGTATTCTAAGAGTTATACAAGAAATTATTATGGGCGGAGACGATCCGAATATTAATTAAGAAGTTATTCGACCTCGAAGGTGCGACTCGCGCGAAAATTGACTAAGTGCCGACGAATTTTTTTTTAAGAGTTCCAGTAGTTCTGACGGCAGTTCTAGACAGTATTCTAAGAGTTCTACAAAAAATTATTATGGGCGGAGACGATCCGAACATTAATTAAGAAATTATTCGACTTCAAAAATACGACTCGCGCGAAAATCGACTAAGTGCCGACGAATTTTTTTTTTAAGAGTTCCAGTAGTTCTGACGGCAGTTCTAGACAGTATTCTAAGAGTTCTACAATAAATTATTATGGGCGGAGACGATCCGAATATTAATTAAGAAGTTATTCGACCTCGAACGTGCGACTCGCGCGAAAATCGACTAAGTGCCGACGAATTTTTTTTTAATAGTTCCAGTAGTTCTGACGGCAGTTCTAGACAGTATTCTAAGAATACTACAAGAAATTATTATGGGCGGAGACAATTAGAACACTAATTAAAGAATTATTCGATCTCGAAGGTGCGACTCGCGCGAAAATCGACTAAGTGCAGATAAAAATTTTTTTTAAGTTCCAGTAGTTCTGACGGCAGTTCTGGACGATATTCTAAGAGTTCTACAAGAAATTATTATGGGTGGAGACGATCCAAACAGTAATTAAGGAATTATTCGAACTCGAAGGTTTGCCACTGCTAATGATGTTATAACTTTCGATGGTGATTTTTTAAACAATTATAAAGATTTGATGTTTTTTATTTATCAGGAACTCTAGAACTCGTCGAAAGGAATCAAATACACTATTCAGAACTATTCCTGCTTAATATTAATTTTTTTTTATTTTTTGTAATTTTTTTGAAAAATGGAAAAAAAAATTTTTATATCAGGAACTCTAGTACTCGTCAAAAGAAATCAAATGAATTATTTAGAACTATTCGGTGCTGATTTTAGGTGTGAAGTTGGCACCCCCATTTTTCAAAGTGTGAGTTCCATGTTATAACGAACGGAACTCTTTTTTAAACCTATCAGGAACTCTTCCTTTAGTTCTGAATAATCCAGAACTCTTAACAGAACTACGATTTTGTACCATAGGGGTGCCAACTTCACACACCCAAATATATTTAAATAATAATAATATATTTTCCAAAGATTTTGGATCAAATCATAATATTATATAAAAATGATAGATATGATTTCCTTTGTTACATTGCTTTTAATAATCTTTGATGATTTATTTTTTTTTAATGTAGGCACATTCCAAATAACATGCAATGTCTAAAATACATCAAAAAGATGTCTTATAAACATGCGTGCTGTTTATTTTTAGAATAATTTTTATTATCGATATTATTTATTTACGCAAATGCATTGCTTTTGATGACTCTATGCATAGTGACTGAAGTTCTGAATAATTTTCCTTTGATATTCGTTTGGTTGTAATTACGTTACGAATATTTTTCAATTTGTTTATTTTCAAGTAAGCGTGCTTTAAGAAACGCAAACATAAGATAGTAAACGCGGTTTAACGAAGAGAATTCAATGTGTCTTCGCGGTTATTGGTTAGGCAATTTGTTTCTCGTTGGCCATCTTGCTGCTGTGGAAATGGGATATCGAAAAAATTCCGACCGCCCATTTGCTTCGCCGCTTGCCAGAGCCTTGGGTATAGATCGCGTGAGATTGACAGTCGTTTTATTCGCGTGGATGAAAACCATTTGCCGGCATCGGCGATTCACGTTAAAAGCAATCTGCAGCCGAAACGAAGCGGAGATTTTAATAGTGAGGAATTATTTTTTTATTGATCGGAGACACTTTTATTTTAGACTATAGAAAGAAGAGTATCGAGCAACCGTGTTGCTTAAAGAAGCATCGGGAAGTAGAAGTTGATAGCGCGAGTTCGTTCACTTGGTATACGTGTATGTATGTGTCATCTTTTTCGTTTGCAATTCGTTTGGTTTGCACACGCGATTTTCAGGAAGGAGGCGACGATGATGCACTCCGACGGTATCGCACGCTCCTCTTATGGCGTGAAGAATAGGATATTGAAAAATCCCTGCCTTTCATTGACATCCTACCTCTCACCCTGCATCACCCCTCGCTTGCTAATGGCGCCCTTTCTCGTTCGCCACCGCTACTGAGGATGAATGCGTGAGGGTGCCACGAATGGTAGCAGGTGTGCCGTGTAAATTTATCGCGGCGGAAAGCTCGACTTATGAGTGCTGGTTGAGATTTGAATCAAGTGAAAAGAAAGAAACTCTGTCCTTCGGTCAATGATTAATTTTCTCAACACTTACAAATTCACGTATCGTCAAAAGTTTCTTTTTTTTTTTTTTCAAAACTTGTTACATTTTTCGAGTTTTCTTTGTCTCATCGATTCTAATGTCATCTCTAAGAAGTAATTGTGCAATTTTATTGCTCGGTTTGTACGATTTTTACAATCTTTTACATTATTTTATAGGTTTTTTTCTTTCTTCTGCATAAAGCATAGTTGGTTTATAACAATTTTTTTATTCTATTATTTTAAGAATTTTGGAAAGTATTGTTTCGCATGTATTCTGCGGTTGGATAATGATAAGCATTTTCGTTAAGTCAAAACAGTTCTTTAAAAAGTTATAAGAACTAATGTTTTAATGAATCGACTTTAAATTAACTCTGCATTTGAACACGGATTACTAAAATTGATTTCTTTACGATAGTTATAAGTAAGTGTAGCGGTTTCATTAGAAATGATTTCGCCCAAATTTATTAGGTATAAATAATTAATATTTCATATTTTAATGTATATATTGATTTGTAATTAATATATTTGTTTTGTTCGCTACTTCTAGTCAGTGATCGAAAGTTAGTGATCAAAATGGACTGACTTTTATACGCGCAAACAGATGTTAGACGATTGAACGAGAAAAGTATCATTTCCATTAGAGCTCGTTCACCTAGAGAATTCTTGCGAAACCCGCCATTTGTCCCATCGCGATATCGACGCGATCGATTTCGCTCGAGTTTATTTTCGATAGAGCCGACCGACTGCATCTGTGGCATTCCATATATCCATAGCAAGCCACCGCGGGTTAACATCGGCTTCCAAACACTCGTACCCGCAAGCCGCACTATCCTTGCGGCGAAAAGTGTTCCCGTACGATATCGGCATGACCACGGTAGGCGGAGATAGAGGTAGGAGAATCGGTGAGAAACATTTGAAATCAGTGTGTTCCTCGGGGACACATCGTAAATCGTGCGTTCCGTTGTTGGCGTCTTTCCACATGCTACCATCATATCCTCCCTCTTGCTTCTTCCTGCTGTGTCTTTCTTCCGTTGGCGCGCGCGAAGATCCGAAGAAATCCAAGAAAAATCGCATTATCGCTAACCCATGAAACAAAAGTCCCGGAGAGAGAAAAAAAGGATCAGAAACGCTCGCGGCGAAACCTTGGTACACAAGCAAATTGTTATCTTTTGTTGTCTGATTGGAGTATTGACATTTTGAGAGATTTGTGTTTTATATTTTTATATAATATGTTTATTCTACGATTGGCGAACCAAGATAGGCAATTTTATTTAATTATAGCAATTATTTTGCACTTTTAAAATTCATAACACAAAGAGAATGCAAATTCACAAAATTATAATTAAATTTTAAAATTATATAAAACGTGTAATGAATTTACATGTTTTTTTTGTTAAATGCAACGAATACGTTGATGATAAAAACTGATATTTTGGCTTTATATACATATTTGAATTATCAACATATAATTATTATTAAAATATAATTTATTTCTTTCATATTTTTATTTATAAAATCATTTTAGACATAACTTAGTTATAAGTTTCATCACTTGAAATATTGCAAGTTTCAGATATAGTGTGTGCATTTGATTTATCTATGTATCAATTAACACTTGTTTCAATTAAATTTTCAATCAAAACTGACGAAGAAAAAAATACGTCTATATTTTTGTCATACGTTCTGATATGTAATTTCATTTAGAGCAACCAATCATTCATTCTATTAACTTTTTGATTGTGTAAAACATACTGAAAAAAACAATTTTTTTTGTATCTTATATTTTTATAAGAATATCTATTGAACTCTATATATTTTACATTCTGATCAAGTAATGATAAAGTTATATATTATTTTATATATGTGTATATCATAAAAATTTAGCACTTTTTAAATATTTTATTATTATAATCAGTACTAAATATTAGAAAGAATTAATATTGTTATATTTGTGTAACTTTGCTTTCATCTTTTAATTTATTAATATAAAAGAAAAAAATAATAACAATCATATCGTTTAATGTTTTGTTATTTAATGCAAAAATAAATAATCGTCGGCGTGTTTTATTAACCGTGGAAGTATCGTCCTATCACAATACTGTGATTAATTTTAAAACAAGTATCCGTGTGAAACATTTGGAAGAAGCACAGTGATTGAAAAAATATATGCTTTCCGTGTATACGCTCTTGTATACGACTGTCCAGTTTCATTCGCTATTCCAGCAATATATTTGTACGAGCCTTCGCAATATTCCCCATTTTGCTTTGCAAATGCAGCTGCCAACAAACCGAGTATTTTCTTTTGCTTACTGAAAGTACAATTTTACCTACGCAGGATATAATGATAAATATCCTCTATTACATTTTCAAATAATGGCGTATTATTTGTACGGTAATATAAACACGGTCATAATTGCAATAGTATTTTAGCTGTAAGTTTTGCAGTTCCATAGTGTTAATGCCTCGTCAATAATACTCACGTCAGAATGTGTTCTGTTACACGTGAGATCCCTATAGCGTACGGAAACCCCAGAGATACCGTTGCCGAAATCTCGTGTTACGTTAGTATTCATGAGCGGGAGTGGTTTACCGTACGCGCGTCTGAGCAGCTATTTGGACGCCGCTTTGACATAGACCAGCACTTGTTTTACGGTAGAAAATAGAATCTTGACTATGAGAATAAATGTTACTGACACTATCAAAGTTACGGCGCGCACGCTTGCTTTCTCGTCGAAGCATAATGCTATATTGGAGTTGATTTGAGGAACGTATTAAGAATGCAGAGAGAAGTACCGATAGGCATATCGCATTGCACTTTAGCATAAGTGCATTAATATTCAGGAGATTCCTCCAAAGTTAAAGCGAATGAGGAATGTCAGTGCTGTTAATCGACTGTAAGCACTGGGATCGCTTCCGGGGAAACATTTGCAAATTGAATCCACGCTGGTCTGCCGAATAAATGCTTAATGGTTTGACGAGGAAACGGAATTAATTATCGCTATCATCAAATATGTGATATCAAATGATTTAATAGCTCGAGATTAATTGCTTGTCCATTCGCGACTACATTAGTTTCACGAATTTCTCCTCTTGATAGAGAAACAGGTAATGTTTTGATTCTATCTCGTCTGTTTTGCTCGTTACATTATATTCACGTCATGGTTATTTCTATAGAATGTGTATATCTATTGTGTCTGTTCCTGCAGCAAAGTTTGGAATACATCTCTCGTGAATTGCAACAAATATCAGTTTTTTTCATTAGTTCTTTTGTTGGCTATATATTTGTCATCCGCTCAAATTTCATTTTGGAATCTTATTGAAGATTTTTTATTGCTGCGTTTTAAGATTTACGGTAACAGAGAAAGTGAAAAATCACAATAATATAATTAGAAAATTTGTCACATTACTTACATACATTTTTGTTTACGGGGATATCGAAGGGTTGAATATGCTTTTCGTGCACGAATATCTCTTCGGCGTGTGTCTTATGAATTGCACGTAGTAGGTCCCCAAAAAGGGGTCGGTGCGGGCCATCGAAGTGGCTATATCTTGGTGTCAGGAACCGGAGTCAGGGATGTTGGCTGACATTGACCGCGGGAGCAACCCCCGCTCGGGGGTTCTCGCTGGCGCGTGGAAACGGCGCTTGCGCTTCGTAGGGAGACTCCGCGCGGCCGGGTTGTCGAAAGAAGGGGCGACGGGGTAAAACACAGTACGACCCCGGACGATCAAGGGGTAGCGGCGTTTATAGTCCACAAGGGCTTCCGTCTTCTTTTCTATTTGCTGGGCAGTAGATTTTGCGGTAGTAGTGGGTCAATCCCTAGCGAAGGAAGACGGGCTCGGTCTCGAAAATATACATATCTCGCGTGTGTGCCTGTGTGTGTTCGTGATTTTCATCACGGGTAAGATATTCTCCGTCGTGCGATTTGGCGGATTCAACGTTTCGCGTTTTTCGATTGCTGTTGTTACCGGTTACCACGTACCTCGCCGATAAAACGTCACGCAGTTGTTACGTCGGATTTGTGATTGTTTTTCCCTCTCTCGGAGTGTTACAAGTGTGTCGAAACAGGCATAGGAGCCTTTATAGTGGAGGATTATGACTTTATTATGAAATATCTGACGTAAGTATCGACAGAGATATAGAAAGCTAATATCAGTATCAGGGTATATAGCTTTTCGTGGAACTTAGCGAGATGGGGAGGAGCCGGGAAGTTGATCTCGTATAACGCTGAAAGCCGGTACCTCGTGGTCCGGACGACGAGAGGATACCGGGCTGGAATGCTTCAGGGAAGAAATATGAGTTGTTCTTGGGCGCTTGTCGGGAATTGTTGAGAGTCCTGAACAACGACGGGTTTAGTCGCGGGTAAACTTAGTTTGATGATGTCTCGTGCGCACGCGATACTTTTCTTTTCCTCCGTGGATAAACTCGCTGGTATACTCTCGCGACCGCTTTCCTTGTTGAGAATTTGTGAATTAGTAAGTTTTCAGTATCAATTTCACTATAGGTACTTTTTATTAAAATGTCATGGGCATTAAAATGTCATTGAATTTGTTATTTGATTGGAAATTATTATTTTTCGATTATACGAATACATATTTGCATATATGTTTTATTTTTTGATGTTATTGTTTTATTAAATTCTTCTTAAATAGTTGAAATTTTTTTCAAGTTTTGAATCGTTTCTGTGTTATATATTTTCTGCGAAATATATTTATAACAGCGTCTCTCTTTAAAAAAAGAAGATGAACATTATGCATATTTCGTTATTTTTAGTTTATGCGTGAGTAAGACGTTTTCCGTGTTCCGTCCGCGCTTTTTATCCGCTTTTCCACGGCTTTCTGTGCACGAAACTGCATATCGGGATAGCAGAATAGACGAGAGAAACTCATATTCGACGATTCGTATGCGCAGCCAGCTATCGAACGTTCGATTAGTCTGCATCCAAGAGACAATAGTTAATCTTTATAGGCGATTTCGGTATGTCGTTGCGTCAAAGTGTCCGCCACTATGGTACCATTTGGTACTGCCTTGCTCAATTCCCGCCACGCAAAAGCCATTGCTACTCACAGCAAGTACTCTGATGAAATGTGCGGCATACAGCGTAAAGCTTTTCACATGCTTGGCTTCGTTAGTGAAAGCGGTCAATTTTTTATAAAATATATACGTCGAATTAAAGAATATATACGTATATATCGTTTTGTTTATTATTTTAATAATTTATCTTAAACTTTGTTTTAATAACTACGCGCACCTAATTTAATTTCCTTACCAGCTTTATTATTATTTAATAACTTTTGTTATTAACAATGCAATTTATTATAAATATAATTCATAATGACGTATCAGTTTTTGACTATACATTTTTTAATAATGTTATTTATCAAATGCGTTGTATATTATATTTTATGAAAAGCTGCTGTGGTTCAGATATCTAAAAGCGAGTAGGCATGATTATGGGGCAAATGCATGATCACAGATCACTCATTTAATTTTCGGCGCTAACACCAGAGATTATTAACTGCGACTATAAAGCGATAATGCGTGCCGCGCTCTCGCAGTAATGCGAAATTAATTTATTCGATGATTACGTAGCTGACCATCGTATTAATCCCCGCTCCGATAAAATCACTAGAATGGAAATTAGGATGTCAACATTAATATCGCGCACCGTCGCGATCCCGCTTTCCCTCTTATCGTGCATGCCGGTATTCCCTGTTGCCGGTACCGAACCCTGCCCACCGGCTCTCGTTACACGACGTTTGATACGTGCGTCGAGCGAAACTCGAGCACTAGCGGTGCGTAGATCGCTCGGTGTGTACACGAGCACGCATTACGTACGGTCAGATTAACAGATGTGCTTTGCACATACAGCGTGCAAAGCGAATCGCGGCCTAATTCGCCTGTGCCGGGGCCCGTATCGCGCAGCTCGCGGTAAATCGTATGCGCTAAGTATGCGGTCGCATTATAGTTTGTCGCGCAAAGAAAGTTGCGTGTGCGCCGCGCGTGTCGCAGATAAATTCAGGTGTTTTGCGCGCGTGCCCCCGGGATCCCCCGTGTGTTACGCGATCCGCGCGGTGCAGCGGCGAGCGCGCAGGATGCATATTTATGACCTACGATGTGTGTGCCCGTGCATGTGGCAGAACTTTGTCTCGTGCCATACGTTACAAAAGGGAAGTCCATTATAATTGCTACGCCAACTGATACCCGCATTTCAGAGGCGGGGGTAACAGCCGGGATTGCGGGAGACGGCAGTTTAACCGTTTAATCCCTCATATGTTTTCCGTGCGTTCGTATTAAAACGCGTCGCGCATTTATCTGGCGTGACATATTAGACTGCGTCAACTCCAGTTACCGTGAAATAGATGGTTCAAACGATTAAGGTAGTTGATCGCGCGAAATTGTCGTCGCTGTGAAAGTTGGCCAGCTTTTAAAACAATTTGATTGAATCGAATTTAATTTCTTTAGTGGAGATTGCGCTACAGATGGTTTTGTCTCGAATCTTTTTTAGTCTGTTGTCTTTTTGGATACGTATTGAAAAGAGCAGGGCTTCTCAGAGCAAATTTACGAAAACGTTTAATGTGTAAAATACGGAATATACAGATCTTTCTTTCATGTGTATTCTTTTTTTTATAACATTTGCGGTTAGTATCTGATTGGTAATAGCGCAATTGTTAATAAGTTAATAGTTTTTTTTTTTTTTTAAGAAAGATCTAAGTGGTTTTACACACACATTTATTAATCGCACATTATGGCTATTTCTGGACATATTTCTAACTCTTTTTCTTAAATATTCTCTTGAGATAAAATGATGATGTTATGTTAAAATATTAGTTTTTGGACTCAAATCACCACACGTGATTTTATATCTCAGAGGTATATGAATATCCTTCTTTAATATTAATATTTGTTTTCTTTAGTACTTTTTTATATCATTCTTTTAATTAAATGTCATATATTATATGAAGGTAGAGTACATAAAATGTCGTTTGGACGCAAGTTTTAGTACGTTGTCGAGCTTTTGCAAATTGCATTCTGCCGCGTTGCTTGTCTTTCCAAGCTCACACTATACACTGTATCGTTACACTCGTGTGCGTGAATTGCATAACACGTGTGCAGGTGATGGTTTACATGGCGTGAAAAGGATGAACAGTACGCGAAGTTTCTTGAGTTAAAACGCAGGGCGTGATGATGATGATGATATTAACTTGTCAAGCTTTAAACTAAAATGACGCTGATGGAATAATCGTTGGATCTCAAAGTAATTTTAAATAGAGCTTTGAGAAAGAAGATGGAAATGCTTGCACGTATAGTGATCGCGCGCTGCGTTTCCTCACGGACATTATTTCGCTGTCTATAATCGAACGCACGACTAGAATTTCGATCTGTGAGCCTCTCTACTCTATCTGGATCCCATGGAGAATCGTTTTCTTCGACGAATGCCAAACGATACAAGGAATAGGAAACCTCGAGTTCACGTCTCAAAGGATGGAGCAGTAGCACGGCAGTTTTCGTCGATCCTCGGACAAATTTGTCAGTGAAGTTAAATTGGATGTTGCGCTTTGTGACTACAGAGTAAACGTGAGACGCAGATGAAAGAAAGCGCGAGATGCAGCACGTGGATTACGTTGCTCCTTACTTGCGATTACTATAATACGTCGAGGAAAAGAAATTCTAGCGAATCTTTAGTTCAGCTTATGTATTTAAATTGAATAGAATTTTAACAAAATATTACATGAATTTTAACAAAACTAAGAACACTACAGGCGCGTGCTGCGCGCGCGCTATTTGCCTTTTTACTTTATAAAAATAATAATAATTGCAATTTGTTTTTCTCTAGCTTTCGCTTTAATCAATCTTACGTCTTTTGCAATTTTGAATATATATATGTACACATATTGACATATATATCTTTTCTTTTAAGGAGGGATATTACACGAAACATTACATATTTTGTAATTTTATATTTTAGAAGTAAACATTGGAATGAAAAGATGTTTTCCACGGCACGCGGCAATCGCTTTTTTGTACAAATGCATGACATTTTTGAATGTATGCCCTTATTACTATTATTATCGAATGTAGGTAAAAAAAAAAAAAATTATTAATTTAGATCAGAAGTGAAGAGTTTTCAGAATGAGGACGGTCGATTAATTCACAGAAATGGCACATTTATCCACGTTTTCTCGTAACCTAAATTCGCAATATAGACACTGGATGTATTTATACTCCAATCAGTTGCTTATATTTACGGAATGTGTCAGCTCTCGATGGGTTATTTCCAGCCTTTCATACAATTCTCTACTTTTTTATAGTATAGAAAAAATATTTTATATGTGAAAAAACGTGTGAAAAGTTAAATTGAGTCTCTACATTTATTATATGTTACAGTCTCTTATCTTTTTGGTTGAAATTTTGCTTTAATTTATTACCGTACATTCAATTTCCATTTAATGGAAACAATATATTTAGATAAATAATTTATATTTATTTTAATAATATTAAGATAGATTTTTGCATTAAAAATTTTATTTAAGGTAAATTATTTTTACAAAACTGAAAATAAAACGATATCTTGTTTAAATATGGAAAAAAATTAATATATCTCTATTACATAAATTTTACAGAGAAATTTCAAAATATTTTACATGTAACAATAGTTCTAGTTAATTTACGTGGCACATTCATTCATTTCAATGAATTATTTTCGATCGTTACACGCGATGAAACTGCTCTTTCCATGTAAGTGATGAAAATCTTGATAAATAGAAAAAGCTCGTTTCGTAAAAAATTTTAGATATTGAATTCGTAGCAAATGCACACACGCTCGCAATTTAATTTGCAGTTGGCGATAATCGGCTTGCGCGCGAATGTAAAACGAGAATTTTATGGTGGCGTTTCCCCATTAGTTGTGTCATCAATTGGAACTCCTGCAATTCTCGTCGTTCGCGTTTCCTATCGCGTTTCTCTATCGCGAGAATCCGCCTAACAGGCGGGAGCGCGCGTTCAGATCATTAAGTTGCTCGTCGTGTCGAATTAAAGAACATCGAATCAATTCACAGATCCGATTAACTCGGGAGTTTCCTTTTGAGTCGAGCGTCCAGTCGTCGGACTTCACGCGTCGACCTCCTTGTTATATGTTAACGTAATTCGGAGGACACGTCGTTGAAGTAACTCGATTTCCGATCGAACCATGTGGATAACTCAATGCGCGCAATCGAATAACTCGCGGTTCTGTTAGCGACGAGATGGATGTGCTGAATGACCGCAGAGTATACTCATCCGCTCGAGAAAACCGCAGGGAGACGAATGGGGGACGCCCGTCGCGTCGCGCAGAAAGAGAAAATGTAACACCGAGATCGATTCAATAGAATTATACGTTCGTTAATTTGAACATCTTCGTCGAATTCCGCGCTTTCTATACCTTATCTCATATGTCGATTTCTTCGACTGCAGACAGCAATTACTACTACAGACAGCAGATAGCGATTACTACTACGGCGAATTTTTTGTTAGCGATCTTTAAGAAGAAATGAATATGAAATTAATTTTTTATGCTGAAGTTGATAAAAATTTAAAGTTGATCTGTCAAAAGTTTATGTTTGACAGGATTTTAAAGTTATTGTGTTTGACATTAAAACTACTACCTCGGCGAAGAATTACAATAGCGATGTGTTTATTATGAAATCGTTTGTCTTGTATAAAATAATACGCCAGTATTACTTTTTTTCTACCTACACTCGTTTCTACCGTTTAGTAAAGATAAATTTTTACCGCATTCTTAACGTCGCGTGTGCTTGAAACAAATTGCTCACCCGAATAAATTCAACGGCGTGCTTAGCTTTTAGTTAAAGTTGACGAATACTTTTCAGTGTTGGAATAGTGTGGTTTTGAATATATACACGAAAGGGTGCACGAAGAATGCTCGGGAGTCGTGCACTTCGGAGAATTTCAAGCAGCAGGAATGTATAAAATTGCAGTTGTTACATCGAGATTGAGTGGAACGTTCTCTTATGCTGAATAGCAAGATCGCACACGCTAACCGCACGCCAACCGTTTGTCGTTATTGGCCGTAATTTCCGATCGATCATCGCGGCATTTCGACGTGAGGCTCGCGCGTGCGGATCGAGGGGCGGCAAGCGACCGGCTAATGGAACTACTAAGTAGTTTAGGCTGAAAACAGGCACGACAGTTGACTAGTTTACCGGTAGTTCAGAGACAATGCCCGACAAATCCCTTTTGCGCGAGTCTCGCCACCTTTGGCTAAAACAATGCCCGATTCTTCCGTGAAATCGCCCACCCGAGACACAGTACATATACAATGGATCCAACATCGGAGAGGCGTGCTTCCGGAAAATCAATGAGGTTTAGCGGTGGCAGGATAAAGGTACATACATTCTTTTATCGTATGGGCTTATTGTTATTAGAAGAGCGCATTCATAAATGTCCATTTATTTGTTCCTTCATTCGACAATAGAAATGTCATTCTTGAAAGCTTTTACTAAATGATTTATATACGCGATAATTTAAAAAACAAAGTTTATGATAAATTCCATGAATTTATATTCCATAGATTTTCAAGAATGCGATTAAAATTACGAGAGAAGTATTGTGTGTGCGATGAGGACGTTCTGTAATATATCTAATATTTAATGATGTATGTTTTCTCGATTTTTTACATCGCTTTTCATTTCTGCTTTGTTAAATCAAATAATTTTATTGCTTATAAAGCATCTCTAACAATTAATAATTACTATAATTATTTTATTAGTAATGATATTGAATAATTGTTAACGTATTATCGCGAAGAGGCGTTACGATAAATGTGAAAATCTGCTTATATCAGTTGCTCATAATATAATTTATATATTTGAATATCTATAAATATATATAAATCGTAAATCTATATTTATCTACACATATTTATAATTGACCACATATATAATTTAAAATGCGAATATAATACAAGTTAATTTATAAATTTACTTACTTTACAAAGTGTTGCATTTGTCTCGAAAGACCTCTCTGTCGACAACGAAAGCTCGTGTGTAGGAAAATCCCTCGGATCTACGTAAAAGCCTCCTTTCCAATTACGGTAATCAAGAGACGTTTCGTTACACTTGTTCGACCCTTCGAACGAGGGTTTACATGGTTAATTACCGAACGTGGCTGGCGGATCGTCTGCAAGCCGTGCAGAAGAGGTCCCGGCCGGTCTGTATATCCGTTTTTAGGGGAGGATTTGTCCAGTGGCACGCGGATTAATCGAGCGAGGGCCAATCCGGTAACGAAGGCGTTATCAGTGCGGCCCAGTAGATAATGCGTGCTAGGATGCAGCTACAGATAGAGGACGAAAACGAGAAAGAGAGAGAGAGAAAGAGAGAAAGCTATAGTTTTCCCCCACAGTGCGTAAACGCGTGAATGTGTGCGTGCCTATCCGACCTCGACGTCGTCGTGCGAAATAGCTGAACGTGTTTGCTCCTCGTAAACCACTCCGTCGCGCGCGTATTCTCCGATCCCCCTCTTGCATACCTGCGTTATCGCGCGAGACGGCGTCGTATCGCGTTACGCGTTGACGCACCCTCTCGCATAAACGCGCGCGCGTGTGCACACGCACCCCGTATATCCCGTATACGCGTTTCAAGGACATTGGGTGACCAGCCGGCCGCACAATTAAATCGAATTTGATCGAATTCCAGGCGTGTGTGCGGCCGGTTATCCGCAGCCGGGTCAGCCGACATCAGCGTTGCGGAATATTTCGGCCATATTGCTGATGAACCGGCAGTGTACCGGCCTACCGGGTTTGGTATCGCGACGAATTATTCACCAATGCCCAGAGCGTGCGACATGGGATTTATTAATATTAGGCAATGTTTGCGCTATATAATTGATTGCTCCGTCGACATTTCGCGCACATGGTACTGGCCAGTTGGCACATTTTTACGTTGCCTCTCTGATTTGTTGAAGGCAAATCGAATGTATTGATACGTGTGTAAGAAAACATGTTTTGGACACATGCAATACATTGTAATTGTTCACAAAGATAATTTAAAAACTTATTGTTCCTGGACGTTTATTTTATACTACAATGAATTGTTGATGCTTGATAATTTTAGAAGACTATATATAAAATATAATTTTCCTTTTTCGGGATAAACTTTGTTTGATAGAGATTATATGTCGCGACATTAAAAATAATAATTATTTGATTCCCATCTCGTATCTCGTTGTCGATATATTAATTAAATGAAACATATTGCGAGAATTCGGAGTACACTTAAATTTCTCAGCTTCGGACAAGAATCCAAAACGGCCAAGGTATATTGCTTGCATCCTCAGAAATTAATAGGTCCTCAAAACTTTTTTCATTCCGCGAAGTTAGTGAGCTCTGGAACGATTGCTCTGTGGTACAATCTTGTTCAATTTACGATGTTACGTATATAGCGAAGTTACATATACGTAACAGCGGCATTATGAGTGGAAGTTCCGTTCAATGCTTGCGACAAAAAAATGGAACTTTTTTATTAATTTGATCGAATGGATTTAACGTTGATATTTTTGTGACGGAGCACAATATTTTTACGTGGACAGATCGGCATGTACGCCGTTTAAGCATACCGAATATAATCTCAGAATAGCACCATTGCTTCTATATTCCCAGGCGGATGTCGTGGAAAATATGGCGATTTTACGCTGTTTTGATGTGATATAATGATTTCTCTGGAGGATTCTCTTTCTGGAGTTCGATCTATGTGTATGGGCCGTTCACATCGATATAAAGTGCCCCGAGGAATTTCTAAACTCGTATCTGTATTCGAATGCCATATTTTACAGTTTTACGTGGGTAGTTTCCCTATTTGCGAACTTGCACATGCAATTACCTTGAAACATTATCTAGATAAATTATTTATTTTACAAGTTTTTGTTTTGTGACTTATTATCTTACTAATACTTGTTGAATAATTCCATCAGTTCTTATACAAATTAATGTAACGTTTTTATCGTGTTATGTATTAATAACTCAAAACTTTTAGACATAAAATCAGTATTGGTTTCTAATCAAATTACTGGTAAGCTTAGTCTGTATGGAGATAGGTTTTAATTCTCGGCTAATTTTTTGTCATTTTAGTGATTTGTAGTCTATTTTTATTCTTGTTTAGATCTCGAAAGTTATATATATATGTATGCATAAACAAATTTACCTAAAAATATTACCTAAAAAGTATTAACACAAGAAAAATTAAAATTTTTTTTGAATTATGTGTTAAATTTGAATTTTGTATAATGTATTTTTCGTATTAAATTTACTTTTCATATATAATTATTTTAAATAAGTTTTGTATAAGTTGCAAGGAACTAAACTTCGCGCAATCTTTTCCTACTTGGAATAATATATGTGGAAGGTTCGTTTGCAACTCGAAAATCTACTCGTATCTCGTGGGGAAGGAAATCGTGGAAAAAAGGAGGCGGGAAAGAGAGTAGATTTGAAGTAGGCTCGAGGTTATCTTGATTGGGATATGGTAATGCTTGGCGGTAGTTAAGGACCAATTTCTATGGATGTGCGAATGCGTACGCGGTGATGGAGGACGAAGGGAGAAGAGCAGGAGTAAAAGGAGCGAATGAGAAAATAAAGGATGGCACTGGTGTAAAGAGGGGAAAAGGTGGGATGGGGCGAGGTCGAAGGATCGAAAGAGAGTGTGGGAGGATGGTGAAGAGGACGCGATGAGGAGGAGGGAAGGAACACGAACTAGGCGGGCGGCGCGGCATGCTAATATCGGATTTTCCGTTCGTACGTTCGGTCCATCTGCTCGGGAAGCGTTTATTTGGCGCTTTATTTCCGCCATACGGATGGATGGCGATGGATGGGGAAAGAGATAGTTCTCTATGAAAAAGCCGAGCGCATGCCGCGAACAACTTTCTCCGCCGCGAAGTTTTACAAGGACCGACCAAGCGACCGACCGACCAACCAACCGACCGACCGACCGACCGACCGACCGACCGACCTACGATGAACGAACGATGTGGAAACTCGGGTGAATGTATTGCCGATAGCATATCGCGGGAAACCTCGGAAGTCGAGTTTTGCGCGAGGTTTCGCGAAGTTATGCGTTTGTTGTCGCGGACACGTGTCTATTTTTATCGGTCATAAAAATGACGGTAGAAATCTCGCGGAGGGCTAACATTTTCAAGATCATGGATAGATGCGCGTAACTTTTTTATGGTCTTATTTATGAAGTGTAACTTCGTATAAATTAAAAGTAATCATTTACTCTTATCATTTTTATCATGTTTCTAATATATCTTGTACTGGTATATTAAAAAATTTATATTTTTTACAAATATATTATTCTTATAAAATTATTTGACTCAAAATAGCATCCAACAGCTCATTATCGTAGTATATTTTAATGTATTAATTTTGTAATTTACTAATTGGCACATATGGATAAGTATTCTGCGGGCGTCATTTTATTTGCCTCTCTTTGATCCGCCAGGTGGCCATTACATACATCGGTTTCACGTGGCGCTCTTGATATTTGTATGGGACACAGCGCTTTGATTGATATCGCCCTATATTTCGCGTCAAACGTGACATACTCATGAATGATTCAATCGCGCTTGTTCCTGACGTATCATCCATAACGCGGGCGCCCGGGTGTTTCGATATAATAAAAATTATACACAGCCGCGTCGTTATCGTGACTATATCCCGTATAAACGGTGACAACCGAAACAAATTTTGAACATTTTCCTGGGTCGTGTACCAGAAAAAGGAACAAAGCAGCATATGAAAAAGAGCATGGAGGATATATATTGCGCCGTCGCCGATGTATACAGCCCACGGCTTGATTTTCATGTCGTCGCCCTCCTTCATTCGGTCGGCATTTCTCATGGCAAAAGCTGCGGGATTACGAAGCAACGATAGTTTCCTTGGCTCATTTTTTGTATGTAGGCCAGTGGACTCCCTGTTGCTTTTAGTTGATGAACCATCTTTGTCTTCAGTTATTATTTACTGCTCGAGATGGCTACATTGTCTCTCGCGTTCGCTTTTACTTCCGGTCAAAGCGCTCAGCATTTTCAATATCTCACCGACTTACTAGCACACTTCATTTCTGTCTTCTTAGAAATACAGAACGACTGTTTTTTGTCGTGTTTTTATTTGTTACGTTATTAGCAGTCCACTTTTTTATAAGAAAGAACAAATGTTATATTGTTATTTTTATTTTTGTTATGTAGAATAGGTAATTACGTGTTTATATATACGTAATTTATATATACGTAATTATGTATTATGAACATAACGTTTCTTGTTTCTATTGGTGGAGTTTAACATTATGAAAGAATTTATAATGAAACAGTTCGCGCACGGATTTCGCATTAAATTATTAAATCATTACTTGTATAAGTATTTTCAATATTTGATGTACAAAACTTATAATTCTGTTTGTCAAAAAACCATATTAGAAGAATAGCTCACAAATTATATAATGATGGAATTAAGCTCCTACAGTGCAAATTAAATTTCCATTAATATATTCTAGCATAAACCAAAAGCTTCTACTAGCTCGAGCGAGATTTTATCCGGACTTATGGCTCTCTGACGTTGTAAAATTTGCTAGCGCGCATTTTCTGACCATTCCGTTTAGCCACACAAAGCTGCTATATCTCCCAGATTATATTTAATGAAGGTCCGCAATGCCAGATCGCTAGAATGTATGCTTATGCCGGTAAATGCTCCGTACGCGATATGCGAAAAGGTGCTAATGCACGCAAATAAAAGTCATTTATTTTGCGTTAGAATGCGGCATAATAATATGGAATACAATAACGCTGCTCGATTAGAATTTTTTATCTTACATTGCATTTGCGTTTATTAAATTTTCTCCTTTGTATGTTGCTTTTACATAAGAGATACGCATCACATGAGATACGATTAATAAATGGTAGAAAGTACGTGTTATATTTTGTTAGGTTTTACAATTAAATTGAAGAACAAAACGACTTGATTGTTTATTTCATTGTATTTAAGACGGAGAACGGACGTATCTAAAAGTTGTTCAAAAAGAAGTGACTTTGTCACATATCGTGCAATTTTCTAGTCTTATATTTATCTTGAGAATTATAAGTCCATTACGTTGCATTCATAGGATGTTTAAGTGCAAAAGCAAATAATGGCTTATTCATGACTTTGTCTGCTTTCTCTGTTTCAGGTAAGTTTCACGTCGTAATGCCCTTAACATTTTGCGAAGTTGGTGCCGTTACTGTAAGTAATGTCTTTCATTATCACTGTTGCTCTACTTGAATAGAGCGCATCGAAAAGCGCTGGTCGAGAATTGACGATCGGTCGGTGAAACTTTATAAGCAGCTTTGTATGCGTTCGGCGGCTGCTTAGTAAAATGCACCGGCGCAAAGTTGGAGCGCCGTTATAAAGTTGGCCCTGTAATCAGGCCATACAAAGAGAGGTCCTAAATATTATAGTAAAATATCCTTTACTTTTCTTCAATGCGCGGTTCTTTAATCATGTTAATTGAAAAGTATAATGCATGTATTCACATCTAAAGTTATTAAAAGATAGTAAGATATTAATATGACCAAAGTTTAACAATTTTTAGAAAATGAAATATATCTGAAATTGATTATACATAATATAAAAATGTTTTTATAAATTGTAATTATATTTGCTTTATATTATTTCTTAATATAACTTTTAAAGAGAAAAATAGAGAATGTACATTACATGTTTTATTATATTTTCTATTATTTTATACACACATTATTTATTTATTTATTGAAAAGAATTAACAGTCTTTTACATTTCTCTGAATACACTGCTTATGTATTCTGTGACAGACGAAGTTCGGCAATATTGAAGTTTCGTACGCATATCACCGTTATTGTCGCACTGTTTGACGATAATAATAGTCGCTCGATAGATCGTTACTATTCCATAAACTCAACCAAGAGATGCTAATATCAAGTACATTTGCATAACAACCTCGGATATACCGTCTCGATCTAGCATTAGGCTTGTTCCAATATTCCTATATATTTGCGTTTCTTTATCAACGCGTTTATACATATATACGTTTTGTTAAATATTTTCTTTTCATTATTAATAGCAGGAAATTAAATATTGTTTCTAAAACAAGCATATTATCGGTGAATTCTAGGTATAACAATTGCAAGAATAAAATATAAATTGTAGGATATATATATATTAAAGGAAAATATTTATCGAAACGTTTTTTACAATAGTTATAATATTGTATTTATGCTTTTACAATTTTACGGTGAAAAATGAGTTATTCCCTCCCTCTCCTCCAAATTATGAGCTGTTCTTTTACCACTGTAATTTAAATCCGTTTGATTGTACAAAGTTTAGAAAAATTTCCAAGGCTATTTATGCGTTTGTCTCAATTCGTTTCAATACAAGCAATAAATCGAATTGGCCGGCGATTTATCGGATCATCGCCGATTGTGCTCCATGCTACAACATTGGCTGGGATTTCGGATATTTGACTTGATAAATCGCGTTACACCGCGAATCCATTTCACCGCTTGCCTATACATTGACCATAATTATTTTAGGAAGCGTCAGTATCAGATGACGTTATAATTGATCACAAGACAAAGGGCAGATTTATCAGGCTTTTATTGAGACCATATTACTAACCGTATTAGTGAAGTATTTTTTTAATACAAATTTTTACATTGAAATATTGCAAAATTAAATTAATAATGTAAAATTAAATCGCGAATGTAAGAAATAATGTTTTGTCTTTTTCAAGACTTGTGATTATGATTTATTTTATTATATTTTGAAATTTTTTTTACAAATATTATAATTTCGGTAATTTGATAGTATTTGACATGAAGATAAATAAATTATTTTACAAACAATATGTCAAATTAATATTAAATTAATTATTTGATGTATTATTAGGAATTTGCTTTACGTTTTTGTTTTTAATTATGGTAAATGAATAACAAAGAAAGTGTCCAAAAAGATTATGTACATTTACTTACACATATACACACAGATAGATAGAAATACGATAGTATTTTTAAAATAAAAATTGAAATTTGTGTTGTAATCCGTATGTGTCTCACAGTTAATTTCACGCACGTTATCATCTGCATTCGATATTAACTACAATTTCAGGTACTTTTAGTTTTATAAAAAAATAATATCTTTTAATTAATGTAATCACTGGGATGAGAGTGCTGATATTTTCTTGTGCTTTTCACGTTTCGTTGCATGTCATCATTATACAACCGTCGCGAGTCAGAATGAGTTAATTCCTTTTGTACTCATCTCTTCACCTTCGCGCATACTAAAGCGAGATTCGGGGATAGCGGCTTAATTAACTAAAGAAAAGCTATTAGAGTAATTTATCGGTATGCGGAATCGCGAATGGAGAAACCGAGGTAGGCTATTTAGCGTGCTAAGGCTGTAACGGAGCATTTTACAATATGGCGGATTCGGTAAATCCCCAACGATAATTGGGAAAGGAAGAGAACTGTACATAAAACGATAATAGACTGAGAAAATAAGAAAAGAGATTATAAAGGGTGGATTGTGTATTCGAATAACTAGAAATATTTAGGAATGTCTAGGAATAACGTAATTTATTGTTTAATAACAGCACACACATAATTAACGAAAAATTGAAGAGCTTATATTTTATTAAAAATTTATGTAGACATGCAACGTAATTGAAGATATATCATTGTCCATAACGTTATGTGTTGCATCGTTACTTGTACAATGCAAATTTTTTGATGAGTTTCCTGTTATGAAAATCAATACGAGATATTGCCTCCGACATTCATTATCGTTATTTTTGTTTTATTAAAAACATCGCTGGGGCGAAAACTAAAGAGTAAACGTGGATGTTCTCATTTTTATGAATTGGAAGACAGTTTAAAACGAAGTGCATAATGGAAGCGAAATTAAAAGTAGATATTTAAACGGAGAAAAGTGGTTACAGACACGCAACATTTTAATAAAATTATTAATTTACATATATTTAAGAATATATGGATAGTGCAAATTAAAATGCTAATCTTCAAGTATTATAATAAATCCAAAAGTTAATTTATAAATATTTTTTTTTTAATTAAACGAAATGCGGTTTATTTGTAATTTAGCATTTTTACAATGTAAACAGTATTGTTTCTGTAGTATGATACATGTTTTATTGTGTACTTTCTCTTTTAATATAAAGAGAATAATGGTCATTGCATCAGTTATATTGCTTATATTATCAATATTATAACTGATATGAATGACCATTATACATAGTATTCAAATTTGATCCTGAATGACCATCATATTACTTGTATTCATGCCTAATATAAGCAACACATTCGTTATGATTATTCATTTAGCATGAAATTTGAATACTATGGACAGTAATATAAAATTTAGCTGCAGTGCGGCTTTAATGTAATTTTCTAAAATTCTGTTATACCTGTTCCTGTTATGATTTTTATGACACGTGTGTTATTATTTTAAACGAAAGCTGTCGCTACGAGAGCAAATTTCATATCTTCTCATACTCTAACGAGATGACCCATTATGAGAATAAATTACAACTTTTTGCGGCAAGTTGCTCGTTCACTATTCTGCTAACTACGTGACCCGGTAAATCACTTTACATACATTTCTCCTTTCATTGCAGACGATGTATGCACGTGCTGTAATCTGCATGTACATTGTTTATTGCACATCTCTACTTTTCTCGACATTATTTATAACCGAAACTTCGCTGTCACTGTTTTTCAATGAGGATGGCGTTCGTGGGTTTGCTTGGTTGTTGCGAGAACCGCGGTGTATCCGTTTTATGTTGCATGAATATTACATAACTTTGTCAGCTTTAACTTATTTGTGCTTCAGATGAACACTGAAGAATTATGCAAAGAGTCGTGAAACAAATTTCAATTGTATTGTTTTTTGAAAAATACTGTAGAATCTACAGTGTAGATGAAGCTAGAAGGCGGGAAAAGCAAACGATTAATGCTCAAATATTGAAATTAAATATTGAAGTATTAATAATAATCATATGAGCTTACTATTAATATGCACTCTAAATTTTTTTTTTTTTTTCAAATCTTTGATTGTGGAATCTTAATACGTAAAACCAAGGAAATAAGAGCGCGTTGTCGATAAATATACTTTGCCGCGCGATAAACCTACTTTAATTGTAAGCTACTGCACTTCCAACGTCTGGATGCGCGTTTCTAGTGGAGTAACCTTAGATTGTAGTTACAAGACTTTTCCCCTCGAAAACGACGGCAGAGACAAACAGTGCTACATGTACTGCTCTTTTATTCGGTCGTTCTTACTTCGATTTAGTATCTGCAGCAAAGTGCTGTTTTCTTAAATCAATGATCTACAGCGACGTTTGTATAATATTAGCTGAAATTGCAATAATCTTCCCTTATCACAGATTAATTAACTTAAAAGAAATAATTTTTATTTCTATTTCACATGTTTGTAAATATCATATGTATACATAGAATTGCAACAGATATTTCTTAAAATAAAAGACAAGTCGATTATTTTGATAAAAAGCCTTAAATTAAAGAAAAAAATTATGTGACTGAAATTAAAGTACAATAGGCAAAAATTGATTCATCTTTGTCCGTAGAATTTTTGTAATAATATGAATTGTGGTATATGTTTTTTGTATTAAAAAAACGAATGTATGTAACTCTAGGAAAGTTACCGATATTCTGATACCGTGCGAATATCAAATTTGATATTTCCCGATACGATAACGAGGCCTCGAGGGATTTGCGTTTATGTTCTACATAAAACCTTATTGAAATTTTCAAAATCGATACTGAAGCTTAATTATAAACTATTGATTTTAATATCATTCATGAAATTTACATTTATTGTCAGCTTAAGATATATTTTACATAATCCATAATAATTAATGTGTGCTTGTGGATATTCTTTTATTTTTTAACGTTAATTACCTAATTTATAAATGCTGATTTATTTGGACAAAAACAATTTATGAAAATATAAAAAAATATTTAAGATTTGTGTATATAATAAAAAATGAAATACATATACATTTATAAGTGTACAATGCATAGTATTTATGGAACGACTGAATTATTAAGTGACTATTATCCGCGTAAAATCAGACAATTCATGTTTCACTAAAAACAAAATACATTTACAAATATTGTATATATCTATTAATGTTAAAGTATGGTTATACGTGAAAAAATACGTTTATAGTTTAAAACATGTGAAATAAATTAATGCATTTTAATATATCTAAAATGTATTTTAAAATTTATTTTGTTTTGTTTATCGTGTTATAAAGTTAGGAATGATAATTGAATTGAAAAATTATATCAAATTTTAGTATGGAGGTGGTTTTAAACATTGTATGTAAAATAATTATAATCTCTGTGTCTTTCGACAAAGTTCGACAACTTTACGAGTTTGGAATTAGGTTTTTTAAAAATTATTGTTTATATGTGTTACTAAGGACTATTTTGTAAATAATAAATTGCAAATTATAAAGAAACTGTTCTTTGTACATATGAGATAAATTTTTATATTTTGTTTTATGTATATATCCAATAGTGAATATTTAATATCAAAATATGTATTGCTTGTCTTATTAATGATAGAAGAGAAATTACTTTCAAATTGATTAGAAAATTTTAGAATATAGAGTGCAAAAGTTGAGAGTTTTATTTATTTTAATAGTATCTTCGTTATTTAAAACGTAATTGCACAAAAGAGCTTAGCATGTTAAATTAAATTATTGTGCGGTAGAAATTCTGACTTGCATTATATTATTATGTTTGTTAACACTAAGTAGGAATTTTTTTTACTTAAATTTTATACATTATTAGGATAATTGTTTAAGTTAGGGCGTGATTCACATGCTGAATTTTTCATATGTTCTTTCAAATTCGTAAATTTTGTTGGGCAGTGTTAGAGAACTGTCTGTGAAGTTCGGACATCTCCAACCTTCGAAGCTTTGCAGGTAGACATCTATAAATAAGACGCTATTCCCATGCGTACGTTCCGGTTCGTTCTTTCCGTCTCGTCTCACGGATTTCTTGAAATATGCATTTCCTGCTTTTGTGCTTCTTCGTCAGTTGCTTTTACGTCATAAAAAACATCTTTCGTTTATAGACACTATCTAATGGCAATTTTTCGCGATGTGTTACTCTTCTGATGAAGGAAGATATAGAAAAGCGGAGTGATGGTGCAATAAAACTTCGCGCACAAATTTATTTTTCTACTGCGGGCGTATAATATTTTTATTACTATTTCAAGAAATTTATTTTTTTCCATCTTAGAGTATTGCTTTTATTTTTGTTTGCGAGCAAATATTTTGTTTGCATGGTTAAAAATTCGTTTATATTGCTTACTTGCTGCTATTGTTTTTTTATTTACGCAGAAAATATGTGAACAAGAATGAGCAATTTTTAATATTTAATATAAAGACGAGAGAGGGAGAGACAAAAAGAGGAAAAAACTTTCAACAGAATTTACAAATTATAATGATAATATATTTGATATATTATATATTTTCAATTCTTTGTCGAGAACATACCGAAATTTTGTTATGGTTCAGAAACTATTAAAAAATTTTGATGTAATACACAAAAGCTGCAAACCAGCGAGGTCTTGCTGTCATTTTCATTTCAAGATTTCTGCCATGCACAATTATAAGAGAAATATGCTCTTTCTCTCTTTATTATTCTGCAACATATATATATATATATATATTTTACGAAGAATTTATTCTTCTCTATTTCTTGCTCTTTCTGCTAATTATAAATTCAGCATTTTAATACAGCCGCGTATATGTGAAATATTTAATATTACAATAGATACAATAAAGTATTACGAGTAAGAATAGCTTTAACATGGCGTTTAATCGCGTTGATTGTAAGCGACGTTGACGCGCCAGAATACAAAACCGAAAAACCGTACAACTACCGAATCGAATTTTTACGTGTGTTCACGCCCGATCGATCATCTGTAAACAAAGCGTGACGAACCGAGTTCACGATCTGTTTGATATCCACGACTAAATGGATTACCGGCTTTTCAATTCAGCGGTCCATTTTGCGATCTAACAATGTTCTAATTCTGTTGCGGAAACGTGTTATCGCTTAGGCTCATGCTTGGATTAGCCCGCCGGAGTTTGCGATTATTCATCATATCTCACTAATCGATATTAGAGTATTGTGTGTGTCTAGATGAATTTTGAATTATTTTCTTGATTCATCTCGAAAAGGCAGTGCTGTGAAAATATTTATATTTTATTCACGTAAGTTTCGGTAAGTGTAGGTAGCTTACACGTTTCATATGGGGGTGATGTTACCCAAGAGACTGTTTATGATTCTAACATTATACATGTACGGCTATGGATAAACATCGCCGCGATTTGAAGTAGAGTCTGAAATCATTTCCAGGCAGAAGGAATACGCAGGGCACACGTACGGGGCGCACGGCGCGAGGCAAACAGATATGCCTTCGGAATCAATATTTGCTCGATACACGATGGTACACTGCTCCGAATGCATCCCTCGTCACACTCATACACGCACATAAACAAACACGTATTCGCCGTTAGTATCCCCTATTCCATTCTTCTCTCTCTCTCTCTCTCTCTTTCTTTCTCTTCGGATTTCCGCCGCTCTTATATGACACGGCAGCGGCCTTCACGTCCCACTGTGACTTGCCAGCGGATGCTGAGCGCAGGCTGTGAATCCCGAACATCGAATCGATGCAACGATCGGCCGTGATATTTATTCATGACAAAGTGATAGATTTTGCGACTGCTTTTATTGCAGTATAGAACAAGGCGATATGCGGTAATATGAAATTTGTCGCATAAGTACATCCTCAGTGATATTTGAGAAAATATATGTATATCAAGGAATGTTATTTTTTGTAACTTCGTGAAATTATACAAATTATATAGAAAGGGATAAAGACGTTAAATGCATAGTACATGTCAATTTATGAATCAAATTAGCGTATTGATTTGTTAATATATATTTTTACATCACTATTTAAAAAAACTGCCAAATCTTCTTATTTGTTTTCGCTAATTAATAGTTTGCAGAGAGAAGCGTTTTTTAATAATTTTTTTTGCGATAGGAATTTTAAGTGTGCCAAATACCTTTAGAATCGTCGTCAAGTGAAGTCACCGCGTTGAAATTATGCTCGTACTTCGAGTCGACTTGGCAACGCTTGTTCTCGTAGTTACCAATTCCGTGGTGGGATAGAAGTTTGTTAAAAGTTCTTCTCGACTTAAATTGGGCTTGAATTGACAATGGCGCTCACCTGGGATACTTTTGCGGAATGACGTTATTCTACGTTTCACAGTGATAACATTGTAGAAATGAACCGACGAGTTGTATCGATCTTTCTAGAATATTATTCTTTATTGAAATACAAAAGTCGCGATCTTAATGTAATTTTAAAACTGTTTTTTATGAACATATCTGTATTTAACTTAAAATCATTTAATTACATTTAACTTAAAATCTAAGTTTGTGATTTGCAGGTGTCCTCTTACTCTTATAAAAAAGCAATATGAAACTAGTAATGAAAAATTTGAATCTTGTATATCTTGTATGTTTGATTTTATAGGGAAAGAATAAAATTAGCTTTATAATTTGGTTATATTGTATTTAAGCACTTTAAAATTATAAAATATTGTACAATTTTTATCGCATTGAAATCTTTTGTTACAGGTATCTTAATTATTACTTATAGATTAATAATTATTAATCTTATTTTATAAATTAGAGACATGGGAAAATTTTAAGACATATCATTTATTTAAAAACCATGTTTATAAATACGATTATTTTTAGAATTTTAATACGATACTTATATAAAAATACGTATATAAAAAAAAAACGTTCGAGAACTTTTATATTACGATCTTGAAACCTGGTTATTTACTGTGAATTCTTCGTCTGGAAACAATCAAATGATAGTCTTCGGCTTTAGCCGTGTAATTTCGACGCTGTTAACTCTCTTGTTAGCTGCACACATATTAAGGACGCGTGATTCGATTTATCTGTACGCTTGGAGCCTCCAAGGTGTGAGTGACGTAAACACACTACTACTTACACGTGTCGGAAATTATTGTTAGCAGCTGAGAATGCCTAAATGTCGATAATCACTTAAATGACAATAGATAGAGAGAGAGAGAGTAAATGGTGAGTGCGCGCGCGCGCGCGCGCGTGTGTGTGTGTGTGTGTGTGAGAGAGAGAGAGAGAGACGCCCTGTACCAAACCATTTCCATTTCATGCAATGGGCTAATAATTACGCACGTATGTATAGTTATAAACGCTTTGTCTTTGGAGTATTATTAAATCGTGTCGTTTAGCATTGTGAGATTTCTCATGAAGTATTGTGACGTAATTTTGCTCCATCTATTTCATTTTTACTTTAATGCGATATGCGAAACATGCAACCTGAATGTTCTGTAATATGTTTATTTTGCTTTGATACGTCGAAATTTATAATAACTTAGAAATGATGTTTTTTTCTATAATTTATAACAATCGCAACATTATATATTTCAAATATTATTTAAATATTATATGAAGCAAGTCTTTTTTATTATTTGTATAAATAACATAATTTTGAAATTAAACCGGGCACACATTTTTATATAAATGCATGAAGTCAATCGGTGCATGCATACTGATAAGTTTATTGAAAATGTATGGCTGGCTTTATGTCTATTAGGATATTTCAAAGCAAATTAAACACGTAACTTCTATATATATATTTTTTGTAATTTAATAATTTCAATATTTTTTACTATAAAATGTAGAAGCTAAAAGTTTTAATTGCGTATTTTATGTAATTTATGCTTCTTTTCGTGTCAGCAATCTAATAAAGAAATCATAAGTGCATATACCGTTGCGAGTTAAAGGGCAATGTATACGATGTATGAAAATCTGAAAAAATTAATCTGCATCTCCCGTGTTTCATTTTAATCTGGTTTGTTCCCGGCAATGCTACTCGATTTTTTGCGGTGACAACGGGATTTGCGGAATTTTGTTAACCTCGTATCGTGCACTGCGGGGTGCACACTGATATGAACGACCACGGTTTAATATCTATACACGACGAGGAGGGCATACCTGGCCTTTATTACAGCCGCGTGCAATCTCGGGTGTACCGCGCGTTGCTACGTGTTTGAAATCACACGGGAATGCGAAACGTGCGAACGGTTTTATTGTAGCTATCTGGCCGATATTTAGCCCCGGTTCACTCAAACAGAACGCACGTAAACGGAGGACAGGGTAGTTAATGTTTCAGGTCGCAGGGGCGACGATGCATTATTGCGGGTGAAGCTAAATCATCGGTGTTGAGTCAAAATGAATAGTACAGTTGAATGGATAAATTTCCAGTTTTATACGTTTCAGAACGTCAAATTAGTTCCTAAAATCGATAGGCACAGTTAATTGTAATAATTAAATTAATGACATTATTATATTAATTACAGGGACAATTAAAACAAATAGTCAAATGAACTAATTATGTTAATTTTTAAAGCATATACTGTGTATTGTAGATTATAAATGCAATATACAGTATATAAATATACTATACAAAAATATTTCTCTTTAAATGAGTAATATATTTAGTTTAGGAAAGATTACCGTTCGCACAATGAAAGAAAGTTCTTTCTCGATGTTATTAAATATTCGCAAGTGCTTAATAGATTTTTTTATGTCTTGCCGAAAGGCGGAGAATAGCTGCTTCGAAACAGCAATTTATTTTCACTCCGTAACTGGATGCATTAACCAACTGCAATTTTCGAAGTTTCTTATGCGGACCTCTTCCTAATGGTTCTTGTAATGAGTTTGCGATGATCATCGCTAATATAACTAATCGCGTTCAGATTACCGACTTAAAATTGATTGAAATATTTTTACTGTGAATCTCATGGTGTCTGTAAAGTTCCACGATTCTTGCATCTATATAGAGAAACTGCAGATTAAAGAAGTTTTTCATTCTCGTTCGTTCAATTCAAATGATATATCTACATGTTTTATTATTCGTTTTTTTAGTCGTGCTAACAATTTGGTTGGTTCTCGTGCAAAAAGTTTTTTTATTTCTACTGATAAAAAGCTAAAATGCACGCTCGCAAATTAGCTAATGCTTTTTCCATACTAACTTTTCTGTACCTCTATTCGTTCTCATCCTTTGTGTACTCGATGAAACTTCCAGGTAAACGCAACGGCAAACTAACGCGCCGTGTAGCACATAAAGATTATCGAGATTTATATTACGGAGAAAAGAAATTTTACAATGCTTATCCTTTTCTTTTAATTTCCTTTATATTTTTCCCGCTTTATTTCTTTCCGTCTTCGTTTCTTTCTCGAAGACATGCAAGAGGCAAGAAAAAAAAACTTTTCTTTGCGTTTCTTTACTGCCATTGCTCTTTACAACGCGTCTAAATGCTTACTGCGTGAGACGTAGGGACGTATGAAAAGAGAAAAATTTGATCTAAAGTCCAAGCACGCTCGTGGATATCGTGACGTAGCGGCGGGGAAGGCCGAAAAAAAGTATATGGGGGATAAGGGGCGGCGGAGAATGACGGAGTACGAAGGAAGGCATCGTACGTCAGGATTTATCGAAGCTACCGCACGCGGATCACCGGCGGGAAATATATCGTTATAGCGAGAACGTTATCGATCTCGACATACACGATAAAGTAGTAACGAGACTCGTAAACTAAAAGCACCGGCCGTCCAACCTCACCGCGACATGCCGTAACATGCCGAATTCTTTGCTATCAAATATAGCAACGGTCTTATTTCAGGCATTTGTATGCCCTGCACCTGATATTGAACTCAGATAATGTCGGCCCGAATGCGGCTTTTATCTCTTTGATATGCTCTGGATTTAAATTATAGCTGTTATATATTCCGATATATCTGGAGATTATTGGAGAAACATATGCATTTAGTGTCTCCAAGTCTCCGCGACTGCATATTTATGGTAATTTGTTTGTCGAGATAAGAACGTTAATTCTAAAAATATATTATTAGTAAATTAATTTTCAATTAATGAGAATTGTGTCTCGATATATATTTAAATAATATTACACTACTGTGTGTGTGTGTTTGTTGTTCTTAAATTAATATTGTATTTATTTATTTCGCTGTCACTTTATAGATTTTTATCGTTATTATCAATGAAAACATCTAGTCAGCCGGAAACATTGCCAAGATCTGTAAAAGACTTCTTTATTAGTTTACAAAACCTCCATATGTCATTTGAAGATACGTATCGGTATATCCTTCGACGTACATGCAAAGTGAGTAGCGTGCTTTTGCTCGCATCTTCTCTTTTGATCTATCTCTGTTTTGTCAGCCACGAACGAATGCGGACCGATAAATTGTAAGATTATCAGTTTAATTAAGGTTGAAGAGAAAATAACGAGATTGATGAGTGTGATATGCTCGAAATTTTTACGATACGAGAGACGTTACGATAAAAGAAGAACTTAACTGTACCGATAACAATTTTCAATCTTGGCATGACGCGAAGTCTTTTAAATGTACTATCAATAAATACACGAGGCAGCATGTATTTGGTGCGAGTCACTATCATCTCTTGTTAATATTTAATCGTTAATATTTAAATTAATTGCTTGCATGTGTACGTCAATTAGCATTGCTTTATTATTCTTGGATAAATAATTAATAGATTATTTTACCATACAGAAAATTTATAGTTATAAAAATTAATTTTATCGATAAGAATTAATTTTTACAGTTAAAATTGGGCTCTGTCTATTGGTTTTTCCGTGTTATTTAAATGTCTAAATAATTTGATATGTATATATATTTATGCTTTATACTCTTTTAGAATTTAAAGACCGACATATGATGAATCAAATAAATTTAGCAATTATAGCACATCGATCGTGAAGATTATCTTTATGATGTCTCTGTTAATTAAATTTACATTGATATTTATTACGTTATTAATTATTTGAGCAGTACACACGATTTTATTATCACATTTATGTAGACGTTTTTATTAACATTGATAATGTTGTATTTTATTATTTATAGGGATATTTTAAATTTGAATGACTCTAGAATGAAATCCAGACTATGTAATTAAACGCGAATAAACAATTTGTTTTAATGATGATGAACAGTTGCAAATATTTCTTTATTTGTGTTCGTTTGCACGTAGTTGTTTGGTTTACATCCGACTTAATACATTTAAAACATCATTACTGTTGTAAAAAAAATTAATTAAAACTAAATTAAATAAATTATTAATTGTAAAGTGGTAAATTAATGTTGACAAAACGTCCGCATTGTACATTTTTTTAACTTTTTATATATTGTGTTTTAATCAGCACGTAAAAGCAGTGTGTTAAACATACGTATTAGATTTGATGATTATTTTCTACATTAACGACTGGTTTTGTGTAGTCAATTAAATAACCAAGTAACTCTGATACGTGGATTCTTTGTTGTACACCGGTCTTTAATCCGTCTTTGAAGGAGCTAATGGAAGTGCTGTTGCGGTACGACAACTTCGTCCGCGAATAAACGCCGGTGTCGTAAACTTCGTAATTCGCGTGCTTGTTGGGAGCCAAGGCTTTTACCAGAGGAATCCCGTTCAGGCAGGGGGGGAGGGGGTTTCGATGATCTCGTTCGTGTCTGAAGTTTACGACTACGTCGCGACGACGCCGGTATCGACGGATGTGGCAAAGATGCAGTACGTTCAGGATAAGACGATTGCTCTGAAGTAAGATCATCCGATCGAAATAAGGATGAAAGAAGTGAACGAAAGAGCAGGACTATATACGACTAAATATTTCGAGAGTAAATTGAACGTATCTTTTAATTTAGTCACGTGGAAAAATTTAAGTACGTAGAAAAGAAATAAAAATATTACTGAAACGATAAAACATATATTTTTATGATTAAATTATTTTTTATACATAATTATTATTGCTTGCTATTTATATCTAAAAAGTATCTTATTTGTATGTGATATTAGCAATTTGTTAATTATATAATATTTTTATTGTTAATTATATATAACTGATTATATTTATATTATTATTTTGCTTTTTTTAGACAATTACTGTATTGCTTGTAATGTTCTAATTTCCGTTTGAACATGTTATCACAGTATATTATGTTATGACTATACAGATGCGGCAAAGTCGGAATAATGCGATTGTTATTGATGCAAATAGCACTTCGATGAGCCGTTTGTCAATTGCGACATGCCAGATTTTGTCATATAGTGTCGAGGAAACGCATACGATGCATTCTTGCCAATTGGCCACGACAAGGAAATCAATGGAATGCATTAGAACGGATGTGTCTCTCTCTCTCTCTTTCTCCCCCATCTCTCTCTCTCTCTCTCTCTCTCTCTCTCTCTCTCTCTCTCTCTCTCTCTCTCTCTTTCTCTCCCGCTCTCCCTCTTTCTCTCTTTCTCTCTTTCACTGAATGACAAATATGCGACACAGCATCTCTGTGAAACATATACATAACTATCATTGTATCAACGACATACGCATTCCTGAATTATGCAAATGACATCAAGAGAGTCTCATGCCAGTTCAACAAAGTACTCATACACGTAGTTTAAGATGATTGTTTGTACATGAGAGATGTACGCAATAAGAAAACTTGGCATTGCAGTAATAATATACCAAACGTAAACGTTCTTGAAACGTAATCGAGATTATGAATAAAGATTATTTGTGAGGCGCAAAATATTGCATATTTTTATTATCTATTACATTAAATATAATGGAGAGAAAGAAAGAGAGCGAGAGAGCGAGAGAGAGAGAGAGAGAGATATTTAAATGTGATCACTGTTTTTACGTAAAAAAACTTTATAGAATCGCATCCGTGCGCGTGCTTATTTTGTCGGCTTATGACAATATTTATACGTAGACTTTGTATCCTTATTTCTTTAAAAGCCTCGGTGATAGGACACTGAATTTTTATAGGATGAAATAAAGAAAAAACTCTGTTGTGCTAGCGACATATTTAAGTAACAGGCGTCAAAGAGAATCTTTGATAAATATCTTATGAATATGTTAATTTGGATCGTCGCGACGAAAAATGAGGAAAGTCCTTGGCGGCATAATCTTCTTTACAAGAGAATCTTCGTGACTGCAGACTACTTCTTCAAGCACATGATTTATATTTTTTTTTTTTTGACAAAGAAAAAGAAAATATTTTTGAACAAACGGTGGATTATTTGAAGCTAATAGACTTCTTGATTAATTTTTCTACGAATTTTGTAAAACGTTAAAGGTTATTTAAGGATAAATGGAAAATGTTTTGCAAAAATTTCAAATTGAATTTGCAAATTAGACATGTTTCGATTTAACTTATAATTATATGATAATTCGTTCTTGCTCTATCAACTTATATATAACTTGAATATTCTAATGAAGTTTAGCCAATTTTGAGGATAATGTTCAATCATAGCTTCGTAATTTGTGTCAAGGAAAGTACCTAGGTTGCCGGTGCCGCCGGCGTAAGCGAAGCGTCCAGCTGTCGATAAACTTTCGTTTACATGGCGTCTAATATTTAAGCGTGGTCCGCATTTTGCAATCTTCGTTCTAGTATTGCCGTCACGTTTCGCCACGAAAGTAATTTTTCCCCCATCTCTGTCCTCCTTGCCACTCTCTCCTTCTTTCTCTTTCTCCCTCCAGCTTTCTCGCGCTCCTTTTTTCTTTTCGTCATCATCTTCGATCTTTTCTGCGAGAGGAGAATATATATAGTTGGAAGAATAAGGAAGGAGTGTCTTGAGCTGATAAACAGAAATCCTTGTTCAAGGAGACTGTAATAAGAGCAATCCTATTATCCTAATATGATAAGGTTTAATAGAATTTGGATGTTACTCTCTTCTTTATCCCGGCATTATTTCGCATTTGTACAATCCCTTTGTTAGATACAAGTTTATTATTGTTTGTTAAATATTTTTTGGCGAATTATATAATAACAGTCAAGATTTAACCATACATATTATAATATATTGTACATTTTTCTAATAAATTGTTCACAGCGAGGCGTATATATTTTTTTACAAAATTAATATATTATTAGAATAAAAATTAGAACAATTAACATTTTGTTAAATAGATAAAAGGTAAAATTTTGTTTTACTACTGCATTTACACATATAAAGAAGCATGTATTTACATTTATTAATTATATTTTTTTTTCGTAAAAAGAAGGAGAGAGAGAGAGATCATGTACACTCTGTAATAACAATTAACCATGTTTGGATCCTGATGGTATAGGTATATACATATGACAAAATCAATATATGAATTATTCATACAGAAAGTATCATTATCTTGATATATTTGATAACATGCAAATGGGAACGATGTTTACAACTTGTTTAATTAGTATTTTGATAGAAATCAATTTATGCAATTTTTCAAATAACATTACATTGATTTTTTATTCAAACAGTAAGAATCGCGGTTTATTTTGTGAAATGCATTTCGATCATAAAATACTGACCTTAATTGTTCGACAAACACCACAAATGATGAATTCATCTTTAATCGGCACCAACACGAGAAAACTCGTGTTCGTGCTCGGTTCAGAGCCGAATTATAGACCTCTCTATTACTTTTGTTTTTTTTTCACCGATCATGGAATCGTTCCCGCGGAAAGGAAGATTAATTTCTCGCGGTAAGAGAGCAGCTCTAGATTGTCGGGTAGAGGGGTGTGGTACAATTGCCTTGGCAAAGACGAGAGATTCAATTACATCGAAAACGTGGGGCAGAAAAGGTCCCTCTACGTGAAGCCAGATTAATTCGTCCTTTGCCGTGATGGTTTCACAGAGACGGGGCACAGTACTTTCCTTTTTCTACCATCGCCCTTCTCCTTCCCTGGAATACTTAACGACCTTTATTGAAGCCGGAAACAGGCCTCACCCAAATACTTGATTAAATTAGTTATTATATAATATCTGTTATATCCCGCGAGAGATTCATGAGATTTTCGCAAATTTATTGTAATCCTTGATAATCAGCATAGTTTAATATCAAGCTCAGTTATATGGCTTTAAGTATAATTGGTCGATCGTAAACAGAATTACGTTTGTGTAGAAAATAATTTATCAGAAATTGCAATGTTATAGCAATTTGATCAAGCTCATTATAATTAATACAATCAAGAGAAAAACATGCTAATTCTCGGTTAAAACGGATTTTGATTCTTAATAAAATTTTAATATTAATTATTAGATATAATTTTTAGTTTTATATGATTGTACCGATACGAGTTGAAACATAAACGTGGGCTGAAGCTCTAGAAGTAATATTTTAAATTCAATTAATCGTCAATTTAAGATTACGATGCTTTAAGCATCTTAAAAAATTGTACTTATAATTAATCATCCAAATCTATTGAAAGCTATGTATAGGAAATTTTTATGTTGAAGTTATATATTTTTTACTGTATCGAGTTTTTGCGCATAAGATTTAATAAAAATAATTTTAATTTTCGTCGTTACTCTTGCGCTTTGTTGTGGAAAAAAGAAGTCTCAGTTTTATCTCTGTCCGTTCAAATCTTTTAATTCCAATCTTAATGCATCATTCGTACAGGTTTTATCAATTTAGCCGCATTTGTACCGCTGTCACGGTAATCCGCGGTGTCCATTAATGTGCACATGTGTTTCGATCTTGTCGACGAATTTTTACATGGGTGTTGGATAATAATTTTTTAATCAGAAGTTCATAGCCGTTTTAATTATTCAACGGGCGCACAATATTCTCTTCGTAATACTAATAGAGATAAACGAGTAAGTCATAATTTATGCATTTTGTAATAACGTAATAAAGTTTATAAGTATTCAGGAGCTTTGTTTGGTTTATTTTTGTTGTGCTCGTATAATTTTAAGTTAAATCGTCGGTGCAGCTGTATTGTGAGCTCACTTTTTTTTATTTCTTTGATTACACTCGATGGTATTAATAACCTATTTATACACTTAGAAATTTATCATTTTGTCTTGTATGTTTGCAAATCGATTTAATATGTCTCTTCAAGGAGCTTTTATGAAAATTTTTGTGTTATTTTTAAATAAAAAATGTTACTTAAAATTTTGTGTTAGTATAAAATATATTTTTTTGTATATTTAAATATATTTAAAAATATATATTGATACAAAATTTTTAATAATATATGAATTAGAACAAGTATATTTTGAACAATTTTTTATATTTGATATTCTGTGTATTTTAACTTTCAATAAATCTAAAATATAAAAACAAAAATACGAGAAAACATAGGTATATATATTTAAAATACTATACATGGCTGACACTTATGCGTATAGACATTATTCGCTAAAACGTAAATATTGTTTCAATGACTATCGAAATATTCTTAGTTATTCTTTAGTTATTCTATCCTATCTTTTGCTGTCTTTTACGTTTAATTGTGTCTCGAGTCGCTACAAGCTAATTGGCAAGACGACGTACAATTCAACAATGTTTGTAGCAGAATCTTTTTATTTTTCCTTTGTTCTTTTTAGTTTTTTCTTCCGCTTTTCTCTAAGCTCGCCATTTATTTTTACCGGTTAAGAGTACGGCCAAGTATTAACAGTCCCACGGTACTTCTGACCCTTGTGCAAGCAGCGAATATTTATTTCTGTTCCTATTTCTTGGTTATGTTTTAAGATAAGCGCTTTTTCTTTCACTGGGGAAATTTGCTTGTCGATACCGTAAGTTTGAATTACTGCGACATAAATTTTACTACATTTATTCACATTGGAAATTATTTCACATTTATAACTCTGTATTACAACTCTTGTATTTATTATAAGAAAGTCGCCAATTCTAGCATAGGCCTTTTAAACCGTTTTTCTCTTATTTTTTAAAAACTAAACATATATTATATTAATACTGATAAAACATGATTTGCTTAAAAAATTGAAATTATACAAAATTCTTTTTATAACATGATTTAATTTGAAATAGTTAATTTTTATTTTTTAGTTTTTAAATCGCTTTTATTTTTAAATTTTAGTTTTTTATTTTATATAAACTTTATTATTTAATAGATAAAAATATAATTAATTACAAATTTTATTAATTTATTTTATTGTTAATTTCTTAATTCCATTCCGTGTCTGAATTCCGTCATTATTGCTTACTATACCAGCTTTGGTACCTAGTTTTTTGATTATTTTTGATTATTTGTTGCAAAACATTAATTATTACAAAATGTGAGATAGTGTTATAAAAACTGCTACATTTTGATAAACGATAATTTTCTGTAGTTCACATTTGCATTTGTTTTTACATTAAAGTTTTATTTTTAATTGATCTTTTTTGTTTTTTACCTATTATATGATAGTAAAGACAAATAATCTAAAATTTCTAAAAGGTAGAGAATAATAATAGAAAGAGACGACGCGAATCGTAAGCCCAGATTTATGTAAATCGCACATTGTCAGTAGTACCCGGTCGAAGATTCTTCAATAGGACAGACACGGATTCGCGTTGCTGTTCAGATCGGATCGTCGTTCAGCCGACCGGAAATGTAGACGGCACAAGTTGTGGGTTCCGGTTTCCGCAGTACAATAGGCGACCTGCCCTTTGGTGGAAGAGTGTCAGTGGATGGCGGCGTGCAATCCATCACTCTCATTCACGACCCATCTTCGCTTCTTCCCCGTGTTGCTGCTATATATACGACCACCCTCCCGCCATTCCGCTTTTCCCTTCGCATCTCCGTTGTACTGTCACATCACTTATCCCTGGCAGACAGGCGGACAGACGGACGCTTAAGCCGTGTTCGCAACGCGCCTTCCCTATTTTTCACCTCCGGAGTACCGGGAGGTGAGATTCAAGTATCCGTGCGTTTTCTTCCTTCCTTCCTCCGCGGCCTTGTCGGAATAAAACTGCTGCCACGAAGAGAATTGATGCTCCCCCCTGTAAATTCGTCCTATTTTTCACGACGGGTCATCCCGCGGCCATGTTCGCCTCGCCTCGCCTCGTTGTAGCCTGCTAACAAGGGATTTCTAACTTCAACGACGGTCTGAGCTGGATCGCCTCTCCTTCACTTTATACTATATAAATCGTATACTTTCGAGCGGCGCGAGATTTTATATCGCCGTGAAAGTGTTGGCGTGACGCTGTTACGCTTTCGTTTTATCGTTTCATCATAAATATGTAGAGCATGTTCCTGTCACATAATTCGCGATTCGTTGCAGATTTATATATCTTTAAAAATCTTTACGTGTCGCGGCTATGAGAGTTTGGCAGACAAAATTAGACTAGATAACAAAAGTGTATCTTGTGCATTTTGAACTACGTATTTTTTGTAAGATTAATGTTCGTATTTGTTACAAGTTTTACTTGTAAACTTTGTATTGTTTTAAATGGATAAATAGGATTACGTGAAAGACACGGGGTATGTGGGAAAGACTGGGATTAAGATTAAAAAGATTATACCACAGAGGCCAGTGATTAGGGATAAGAATAACTCTGGTCTGGCAACTAAAAGATTTATTAGAATAAGTTGAAACGAATGGAAGTAGAGTCAATGGACGAGCCTTTAATCTAGAATCCGATTACTTCTCTAACCCCGTTCTGAAAAAGTAATGAAAGAACTCTATAAATCTCGTTAAGCTATTCAGATCTGGCTTAACCACATTGACCAGGGCGAGATTGCACTTTCATTCTGTTGAAGGTTGAACAAATCTGCTCCAAGACTTGTTTCGATCGATATGTGTTGCAAGTTAACTTCATAATCAAGAAAAAACATTTTTTCATCTTGTTGGATCGTGTATAAAGGTTTTTTTTTTTGTAAGACACGACTGTCGCACCAAAGATTTATCGTTTGATTTGCGCGCTCGTACACTCGTCGTTTATTATCCCGTACACTTCATTAAATGTATTTAATGAGCTTTTGGTCCCTTATTCATTTTGAGTACACATACTCTATATACTTATTTTTAATTACAACGTATACTGTTTTTGAATGAAAAATGTTTTTATTTTTTTAAATATCTGATAACTTTATTATGCTTGAATTACTAACTGCATTGATTAATTGGCAAAAGTGTTTTCTTACTTTTGAGACACGTTGCGAGTTGGATAATCGGTAACCGTGTGATTCATACTCGTCGTGCGGCATCGGAAACGGTTCACCCCCGTTGCCATTGTTACGGGAGTAATAACTCGCTCCTAGCAGCTGTTGCAGCGACAAGTGTTACGAATGTCCTCTTCAAGGACCATTTTCCTTCAGACTGTGCAGCATAAGGAGGCATCATTTGCGTTACGCTCTCTAAATTAATAAGAGAATAAACGCGATCCGTCTTTTAGATTTCGAAAATACTTTCTTAGAAAAATCTTGTGTTTTAATCAATCAAGTTTTTCGATTGCAGATTAGGATGAAGCACTTGAGATTTTTTCCAGGAATAAGTTATTATTTTTTCACTCTGTAAATCGGAATCCGTATATTATTCAGTGAAAGACAGGAATTGATAATCACAATTAGTAAGTGTAACATTGCAAATTAGTAAGATCCTACTAATTCAGATTTGAAGAGCAAGAATGAACTCTTATTTTCTAAACCTCGTAGAGTAAAAAATTATATAAAAATTGCTTAAGCTCAATTTTACTCTACAGAAGTGAATTTTGATTTTTATTAGCGTGCCAAATTACTCGGAAAGACAAGTTCAATTTTTATTCTAGAGATTTGGAGTATATGAGAATATATAAAAAAATAAAGATGTTTATAATTTATTCTTTTATGAAATTGTATTTTTAATGATATTGTGATCTTTAATTTATCATTTTGATAACTTATACAAAAAGATTAAATTATATTCTATTTTTACGCCGAAAATTATTCAACGTACAACTATACGCAAGGAATGTCTATGAATAAGTTAGGATTGTTAAATATGTAAAAGCAATGTTTGAGTAAAATTTATTTATTATATTTTGCACCTAACGCGCGATGATTATCTAATATGTAAAAGTCCAAAGGAAGGGAAAAAGTATATGCGCATTTTGTGCAGAATCAGCATGTATCCTAGTTTGTATCTATCGATAGCACCTTACGAAGAAGTTTGAATAAAGTTCGCGTAGATCAATTCTCTTGACTAGCCGGATTTCGCTCCTACTTACCATAATCTGATAGGACAGAAGCAAGCGAGACTGGGTATGCACCGTCATGCTTATTATGTATTTAGCGTGTATCGTAACTCATCCGACCGCCACGGAGACTGTGTAACTCCAGTATGTATAGGGCTTAGAAGTTGCGACTTATGACAGAAGTTTGTGAACGTTCTGTGGTTTATGCACCGAGGCTTGTGTGTCTTATCTGTATTAAGATCCTCCTCTTCTCTCGCGAAATGCAGGCTTACATACGCGCACTCATACATTTACCATATGGCATACGATTATTTAGTATGCTAATACGACATGTACAGTGAGTTTCCCACGTTTGATATATTATTCTGCCTTACAATACTATTTATTCAAACTTTTATTTAAGCTTTTTATTTTTTTTGTGTGATGGCAGTAGCAACCTAAAGGTTATACAAGAATAGTTTTCTAACAAGTAAAAAACATGTAAGGATACTAATTTTTAAAAGCTATCAACTTTGTAGCAATATAACAAAGTTTTTACTTCCTATTTAAGCTATTTTATCTATACAAGTAACATCTGACAATTTTAATATGATTCTATTTTTCAATCTGTCTTTATTTTATATTTATTTAATAACATGAACATTTTATTTTTCTTTTGTGTTTAAGTAATACGATTATAGTTCAATTTATGGGATGCAAAATTACATAAGCAAGCAGTCTTTAAATTGAGGTAGCTATCTTCATCTGGAAGTTAGACTGTTTCGACGGAGATTTGTACGGTTCTCAACTTTGCAAATTGTGTGTACACAATTTGCGCGAGTGGACGAGATGGAACGTGCAGAAATTTGAGTTTCTAAAGGCGGTATCCTTGAGATTTCATGGCGAATGTTTCGGAGTACGTTTACATAAACTACTTCCCCTTTGAATTAACAGGGCCATTCGCCTAGCGATTTCTCATGACCCCGACGAAAGTGCTCGACGTAAGCATACAGATCGTTTTCAAAGTTTTTAACGAACGCGTTGAGAAATATTGTTAGAACCGAACAAATATTTCTTTAACGCAGGCGCAAGTTTCGTGATTTGTAAGTAATTATGCGAGTAAACTGCCGTCTTGTCTCAAATGCCGTTTGCTTGTCATTTTATCTTATGCTTCTCTCGGCTTTCCCTTGATTTTTTCCACTGTTTTCATATACTTTTCCCATTTCGTCTCATGGCCGATTTTATATAGTGCAGTGAGATTCAGCAATAAAACGAGGGTAGGACTGGTTATTAAGATAACACTCGTCGATATTAACCAGGGTGAAAAAATCCGGGAGTATAAATATAATATTTTCTGTAGAACTGAACCAAGACGGTTTCGTGCATAAATTGTGATCCCTGGAGGCAATCTTCGAGTTACGGCACGTTTACGATTTATTTAAAAAAATACGTTGTTCACATAATAATGCCGATGGGTAAAAATATTTCGTATTCCTTGTGCGGCTTACCGAAGTTAACGTTTATGACATTTTTGGTGATTTTATTGTGCGATATGTTTACTATTCGATTTTTATTTTAAATTATAGCAGCCATAGAGAGAATAATGTATAATTTTTACAATGCTGGTCAAATCAGATTTGTCTCACACGTGACAATGGTTGCAATCGTAAAATTGTTAAAGATTTCCATTTTATTAAATAATGAATACATATGTCATATAACTATATTGTATAATAGGGGCGTATTATATGACTGATTACTGATTAATCAAAACATATTTGATACATTTTACAATCCCACTTTACCAATCACAAATGTAGTTATTACGATAAATCTTATTTATTTTAAAATATATTGCGAGTATAAAATACGTTTTCAATTTTAACATCGTAATTCAAGATAATTGTAGAAATTTTAATGAACGCAATTAATATTAATAATTGCAAATTGATATAGTCATCTTTGATTATGCTTGCATTGTTGCAAGAGATCCAATAATTGATATGAATTATTATTACGAGTAATCGTATTATTTATTTAAATTTAGCAATTTACTTTTTACTGAATTAGTAAATATATATATATATATATATATATATATATATATCTACGCGGAATATATTTAATTATTGCAACATTTACGCGGTATATGTTTGATAGTACGATATTTGATAGACTAAAAAGAACCAGTTTATTGTATTATACGGCACAATACGTTTTTAAATAGCGTTTAAATGCTAGTAAAAGAGGATTACAAATCGAGGGGTAGGAAAAAGCGTTTGCGAAAGTTTTCAATTACATTAGAGACGGGCATTAAGCTCGTCTTCGACGAACCCTGCGTAGGGTTCACCTGGGATCCTCCATGATCTCGCTCCGACTCGATCTGGGAGTATGTGAAGCGGGTAAACTTATAAACTATGAAACTTACTTCCCTATTCAATGAATTGACCGTGTATCCTTCGGTACGTGCCTCGAAACCATTTCGCCTCGGTGCATTCTTTCTATCTTTCTTCTCTCTTTGAGCGAGTTTTCCTTTCCCGTTTTATTGTGTCATTACACGTGAGAAAGAATGCAGCGACAGCGGATCGACTGAAAAATTATCAATTTTCACGAGAAATTGTACGGTACATTGTATGCAAAAATAAGTCTTTCCGTTAATAGTTATGATTATAGTAATTTATATAACAAAGTGAGATAAATGCAATTGAAAAGAATGTATGAAAAATTCTGAATAACTTTACGTATGAATGTTATGTATCAACAGAAAGAATTTAATATACATTGTATTATACACACTTATATGTGGGGAGATTCAATATATTCACAAAATGTATTTTCTCTCCTAAAGTAGACATCAGTTAGAAATGATAAATAACTGTAATTTTGACAAAGAATAATATCAGGATATTCTTTATCTAAAAAGTACTAAACACTAGTATTTTTATTAACCATATACATTGCAGATACAATTGTAAAACTCGACACTCAGATCTCTGATCTGTCGATAGCCATGTAGCCTTTCATTCGTGCGTGACTTGTGACAATCGTTATCGCCGATAAACTTGAATGATCGATAATTCGATGTATGGGATGGCACGGAAGCGCCGCTGAAAACGGATGTCTGAATATTCGCTTTGCTTCCTGATGCGCCGAGAGCGCATCAATTTTCGTCACGTCGGCAGGCGGCCGCAGGAGATACGGCTTGCCGACTTTTACGACACGACGCCACGCTCTAATGGAGATATGGTTTTGTTTTCCTGTTACAGAAGTGGAAAGGAGTGTAGGCACCGCAGCACCGGGGGCGACGGGTGCAGCTGCAGGGGGCTCTCGGGGGCTGTCACCCTCTCCCGCCCCCTCGTCACCGTCGACCCCCGTAGCGACTAGCAGCCCCTCTACCTCTGTCTCCTCGGCTTCGTCTTCACCTTCACCCTCTACTTCAGCTTCCACCCTCGTCGCGGGACTCGATAAATCAGTGCTTCAGGTAAGCTTGCTTACTATACGCGTGCGTGAAGCTGCCAGGACAATAATAGCCGAAAAAATACGCCAAGAAAGGAAATACATTTGACATTTGTCCCAGTCTGTATAGTCTATAATGTCTATATGGTTTATTCATTTGTTATTTGTTACTTTTATTGGTTTAGAATTTTTACATTCTTTGTTAGAAGTAGAGATTTAAAATAATAATCATTGTGCAGTAATTAATATTGATGGTTGTACAATGTGATCTGAAGATATTTGTTATAATGAAAAGTTAAGGCAATTTTTATATACTTTTTAATTAATATTTGCTTTTAAATATTTTTTATAGCAAATTTGTTTGAGTCATAGAGCGCATTAATCACTTCCTTGATATTGACGTACTTTTGCATTAAAAAAAGACGGGTTAGAAATGGTGTTGACGCAACAGTGTGCTGCTAATTGTTTCTCGCTGCTAATGAAGTAGTTAAAGCCGCCTTACACAAAACAATCTAGATATGTAATATGTTATTTTTATATTTAGATTAAATTAGTGTATAGCGGCTTTAATTGTACCAGTGCGTATTAGTGCAATCAAATTCGCTATTAGATAAAATTTGTTGAAAGTATATTAATACGATATTACTTACATGATTATTACAATATTAGTGTAACATCGCTTTTTAATTTGAGATTTTATTATTCCCAAAACGAATTGACGTTGCAAATAAAAAAGCCGTAAATAATAAAAATGTGTTATTTTTTGTTTGTATATTCATGAAATGTGTATTTACGTGACATCGAAAGAGTTAGCAATTTGATAAACTGATACCGGTATTATGCCCCTAGGGAGGAAGCTCAAGTAACAAATAATAATTAACAGTCGGTTATCTCCGGAATCCGATTGGAAGATATTGATTTGATTACTCCAGCTTTGCTTTTTTTCTCTTTTTACAAGGGGATGGAAATATTCCCAATGAAAGGTTCTCGAACACTTTTCGCAATTATTCGTGCTCAAGTTTTATTTATTTTGATTCTTTTATCTTGCAATCTAAATACGTTGCACTAGAGATGCGCCCGTTTTATAAGATATCTTTGAACAAAACGTAAGACTCCAATGCGAATTTCCGTCATTTTCTCGCGTCGCCGAAAATAGCGGAGTTACGATAACGGCAGGAGCTTGCCTGTCCTCAGGCATCTCGGCTAATTAAAGCGCATAAATTACGCGAACACGGAGAGAAACTGACGGGAATATGGCAACGTAACGTGGATTCCGACGTGTAAGGTAGCATGTCTCCACGAGTGAATGTCAACGAAAAATATGCTAAACGGTCCTGCGTACGGGAGATTGCATGTTTTTGGGGAGATTCGTCTAGCTAGCAGGCAAAAAAAAAGGAAATTCAATCTATTTTTCATGCGTATATCGAAATGCGGACTGGTTTTGATTCACATAATATCACGGAAACTGCTTTGATTAAACGTAAAGGTATGAAATTATGAATATAATGTTAAGTATTGTTAAGTCTGTGTGTGTGTGTGTGTGTAGCTACATATTATACTCGTACGTTTAATTATATTACGTTCCTTTTGAACTTTAACGAACACGATATTAGATCTTTTTCTCTTTACCTATTCTTTTTTAAAACCTCTGTATATTTAAATTCAGGAAAACAGATACACGCTCATGCTTTGTAGAAAGAACGAAAGAGAAGCAATGTAGCTAAAAAGAATATACCTGTTCTCTGATGGAAAAGCGTTTCCTTTGTAAACGTAAATTAAAACGCTGTTGTAGATTGTGTTACGCTCACGAACATATTGCGATATCCTATTCCGTGTGCATGTCAGTATTGCGGTATGTCCCTCATGGGCGAGGAGTCTTAACTTGGTTATCAAGGTGTCGGCTAAATTGGATCCGCTTTCCACAATTAGTATTCAGAGTAGAGTGACGTCTAGTCGATATCTCATAATATATCGCGTACGTATTCCCTCTTAGTATTGATATGCCATATCAATGCTATGATCAGCAAAATTACATGGGTCTGAAGGATGTTAAATTGCGGACGAATAAACAACTTGAAGTAGCAGAAAACATCATACAAAAGTTTCTATACGAATTAATACTGAAATAAAAGTTAAATGTATTCACGCTCTTATTGCGTTTTCGTTTATGCATCGCGGCTTTTACAAAGCGGTAACAAACTTGGTTACCACAGTTCTCTTTTCTCTGGAACACTCTGGTTCGCCGTAAATTACATATAAATCCGTGGTGAAGTAGCGAGAATACGGAAATAGGGGACATACTTTTTTTTTTAGACGAATGTCAAACTGTCACACAGTGTAATCAGACGGTGCTTCGCGCATGATATTTCAACTTGGTGAATGATGAAAGTTTCTGTGGCTATTAACATAATTTATTAAATTTACTTGTTCGTAACATCTGCTTAAAAAAATTATTGTTCTTAACTATTTCTTATTATGCTATTATTCATTATTTATATCATTTTTATTAATTCACGTCTCGCAAATTTTTCGCATAATCTTTTGTCGGCAATATTTCCGATCGTAAAATTCCAATAAACTTTTTACGTGAGCGGTAAGCGAAAGATGTGCAGGATGCACAGTAATAGCTTCGAGATCGAAGAGAGTCATCGCCGCAATTGCAGATGGAGCCTTATCTATTGTTGATGCTGGCTCAGCAATAATTTCCTGTCGTGTAAGCATGCTTTATAGGATCTCGACTTCGACTTCTAGTTCGCATTCCCTCTTTCGATCGCGATCTGATTACGACGACAAATTTCGAAAGAAACTTAATTTCGACAGAATATTCTGCAATTGATGACGCGAGTTTGATTATCAGGGATAAGAATTAGATTTGTGTGTGAGAGACGACGGTGGACAGTGCAAGGAAGAAAAGGGTCGATGTTCATGCAGGCGTATAACTCGGTCAATTTTATCGAATTACTTCGCCGGTTTCTCTCCCTTCACGCCGTACTGATCCTCATTCAGTCTCCGTACTTGTGCTTTCCGTTCTTTTGCCACGGACATAGTCTTGTCGCTTGGGTGTACAATCTAGGAAATATGATAAAATAAATTAAGTCAAATCTCACTTTTGTATCCGGGTGCTTTCTTCACGATTCAACAGAGTAGAAATTTATAGTATGGAAATTTAAATGAAGGGCGCACTTAGCCGTTAGATTATTTCGATTTTTAATAAGCGCGGCAACCACGTTGATCTACGTGATCAGCGTTTTACGCATGAATGTTAATATCCCGGGATTTACCGAAGAATTTCTTTTTTATCGATTCGTATTACGTCTCTTTCTTATATACGAGTTTTTTAAATTACTGTCAGAATATATCTTTCAGAGTATACAATACGATATTACTTAACGAAGCGTATCTACTCTTTCTATTCATTGTTATGATCCTACTTTTTATTATTTTAAATAATCAACTTGTTAAAATTATTGACTTTGTTAAAACTATTCTTTTTGATAAAGTATTTTTTGATAAAGTTTTATGATAAAGTACTTATTATGGCGGGATATAAACGTGTATAATCGTGCAGGTTGTCATAAAATTTTACTGAGTTTATAGTGCTTTTCCAACTGTTTTGAAGAACTCATTCTTTTTAAACTTTTATGACCCAACCGTCACATTTATATTTCGCAAAATGTTTTTGCCTTTTTGCGCATGTCAGAGTGACATTACAATTTTTTTTGAAAATATGACATTTTATGTGCTCTTCGTAAAGGTGAAATAGTTTTAATCTCGCACAACTTGTTTCTTGTTAGAAGAAATCGAGAGGTATAGGATCTATACGTATATCACACAATTATGCGAAATTACATATTTATAATTTTATATTTAATTTTTTTTGTGATATCGAAAGAAAAAGAAAGAGAGAGAGGGAGAGAAAGAGAAGGCGCGTCAACAATTAATCGGTTAATGGTTAATTATGATATTTGATACAAACATTTTCCAGTAACATGTAATATCTCTCCGCCTATTGTCCAGACAACTTTTATCAATGTTTCAACAAACATTGCATAGACTCTAGTATGCTTTTCCTATTTGCCGAGTCAACAGTCAGACTCCAGCCAGTCCATTGCCATAATAGCTATCTACTGGCTTCTATTTCCGGATACGCTGTTGCAGTGACACGTATTGTGCTGTTTGCATAAAGTGACGAGAGGCCTCGAGGTAACGAGACTTGAGCAGGAATCAGGTTGCCAATAAAATTCTATTTTGGCTCGCGATACACTACTTTTTATATGACATATGCTGCTTGTCGTATTGTTTGAGACATGCTATAGAAAATAATGAAAAACGATTTACTACAATATAAATAAATAATAAAGTGTTAAAAATGATTAATTTTATGGTAATTGTTACGAATTTTTTTATTATTTTCTGTAGCAGCGCTAAGTTCTTTTTTAATAAAACATTTACCTTTGTTATATTTTTTTCTTATCTAATGTTAATATATTAATCGAAACACTTAAAATTCTTCACTATATACAGAAGCATATTATTGAATATAACATTTTAATATTAAAAAATAATAAGTAAACTTTTTAGTATAAAAATCTATTCTTAGTTGGCGCATTTTTTAATATTATTACTTTTGTAAAGAAGATAAATTTCTTATTTTCTTTAAATAGAGGTGAAGAACTATTGATCCATTATTGACTTATATTAATTTTAATTATCGGAAATTATTGATAGTATTTTTATTTTTTAATAAAAAATATGTTTTTACATATTAAACTCAAGCTATTGATTGAACCTATTCAGGACTTGATCAATTTAGCCATTACTGAGACCTAATTTAAGGTCTCTCGAAACGATGTTTCGTGTGATAAATGCCTAGTCGGTCTCGTCGCGAGTTTACATGTACACTACCGTGCCTCTTGATAAGATACATTGAAACATTTGTATTTAATATTAATATATAATATATTACGTGCAAATAATGTTGTATTTTCTCGATTATCTTTGTTTTCTGATAATAATGAATTAATTTATATTTTTTAATTTTATTTTTGATAATAATAAATTAATTTATATTATTTTATTTTATATTTTATTTTTTTGTTTGGTTCCTAAGGTAGTATATTTTTTGAATAATGGGACTAAAAGTTAATGTGAACAAGAAAAGGTCGTACATAATGTGCAAATTTTCGTCGTATATAGAACAGATTTCATATATTGCGTGTAAATTATCTAGGCTATTCAACGTTGATTTAGAGACATCTGTTTTGGATAGTTATATGGATTTGGTATTATTCACTGTCGTAATGTAATCGTGTAATTTAGGAGCTTGAGTGTTTGAGAACAAATAGGACAGTGAAAAATTGTCGTATTATAGTAAAGTATTATATTTTGTTAATTCTCTCTCTCTCTCTCTCTCTCTCTCTCTCTCTCAACACATAACTGTAACATTAATTTAAGATTACATTTTAAATGGAAATTTTTAAAAAATAGCAAGTTGATTCTCCGACCGATAAATGTTTTAAACATATAGATAAAGTTAAGTTTATTTGGTCTACAGCGGACCTTGGTATTGAATATAATTTTTATATTATATTAATTTACATAAACTGATGCGCGTTGACAATTTCGTCAGTTTTGAAACATAGTTATTAAACTAAATATTGATGCTTAGCATCTTTAAAATCTTCCTTTTACCCGAAAAAACTGTAAATAATTTATTGCGAAAAATAATACGTTATGTTAACTTTATTTATGTGTTGAAAATATTTATTAATGCTAACATAATATAGTATTTTTTTGATTATCTTCCTTTTTTTGATTTTAATATTAATGAATTAATTGATGTTATTTTATTTTATATTTTATTTTCTTGTTTAGTTGCTGAAGCATTATATTTTTAAAATAATGAGTCTGAAAGTTAATATGAGCAAGAGAGGCTTGTACATAGTATGTGAATTTTTCGTCCTATGTAGAACGAATTTCATATTTGAAACTTCTCTGAATGCGATGTTAGTTTGTGCTCTCCCATCGAATTCCCACGTTTCCACGGCACTCCAATAATTTGGAACTGAGTCTCTTTGCGGTATTCAGCTTATTGGATTCTTGATCGCCATATTTTGTCTTAAAATATGTGAATCGAGTTAAAGCTTACATACATTTTGCATAATAATAAAATAGCAGACATTATTTTCTCTACCACATTTTACGAGTGATTAATAATGTAAAAGTACTTTTACATTTTCACGTTTAAATTAATTTTAGATTAATTGAGTTAACTGTATATTTAAGCATATATAATACAAACAATTAAGATTTTGACATTATTGTACATATAATTCCTTGGTCACGACGTGTTCAACTTGGTTGCGTGGTTCTGTGTGACAGACTTGTAAGTGACAGTTGTGAGTTTGATCTCACATATCCCGTATATTCGGATTTTTAAATTTGTAATTTTTAACAAAAGTCACAGAGGAATTTTTTAGGTGGCGTATAAAGTTTCACTTGTTATTATTACTATTACTAGATGTGAATTCCAGTATATGAAACAAAAATAATAATATTATAACAGTTTTAAAAATGTTTTTTAACCTTTTTATTAAAATTTTATAATATTATTATAATAATGTTATTGAAGATATATTATTTTAAATTTTTATAAACAATGATCAATAGTAATAAAGAGGAGTTTCGGTCGAAAGGGACGTAAATGAAGGATGAAATAACTTGTCCAATGAACTGTTTGATAAAAATCGTGAGACGCTATCGAGAAACTTTGTGCAAAGTGCACTTACGCTAACTTTTCCGTGTTTATTGTCGTTTGGAAACTACACCATCGGGAATCGCTTCTTGTGGAGCCTTTTGCTGTTTTGTATATGTATACATACATATTTAAATACAATGTATACACATTTAAAAACCGCTTCTCTATTTCTCTCTCTCTCTCTTTCTTTCTATATGTATAATAAGCATTTTTAAGTTGATATTTTATGATTAAAGCTCATGATGTTCGTTATAATAAAAATATACCATCGCACGGTTCGATCGTTGTCACGTGTTGTTCTCGACATAGTTGATTTTTAAAGGGAGTATACGCTCTATCGCGTCTTTTTTATTGCTCAGGTTCTAAAACCGATCGTTTAATTTATAGAAAGAAAATCCCCATCTCATGATTTTCGATGAGTATAACATTTTACATATTGGATATAGATTATGACGAAATATAAATAAGGGAAATTATGTAATGGACATACATGGAATTAATTTTTGAAATCTCATTTTGAGAGAGAAAACTGTATTTAATTTAAAATCTAGAAATCAAGAACTAAAAGGATTATCCAGAAATTAAGCTTTTAATTAAGATATTTTCTAACAAAATCTTTCAAAAAACTAATAAAGGACACGCATTTTACATATACTACTTTTTTCGTTAATAGAAAAAAAATTTTTTGATTTTATTTATGTGTTTTATGTATTAATTTTCTATTTTTAATTATCTTTTTGATTGAGTTATTTATTTTAAGAATAATATAAATATTATTTTTGATTATTATTAATTTCGTTAAAACTTTGACACAGAAATCGCTAAAATATTGATTTTAAGGAGAAGATTAATAATTACTACCTTATTGCTTATTGCTTATGTATTTATTTATACTAGTTACATTTAAGAGAAACGGTTCAACCATAAATTATGTGAAAACGTATGCAATGTGGTTCTTCACTGTCCATTTTGAGGCGGAAAACACGAGGGATATGATCATTCTTCGACAACAGGCACTTAATCAAGGCCGCTTTGAGTTGGACAAGGGTGGGTGAAAGGCAGAACGAGCCCAGGAGCTTAGTCTAGGTGGCAGACTCCGGGGGTTGCCGGACCGAGCGAGACCTTAATTTCCTGTAGCACTACGGTTTATCTCTTCCGCGATTTATCGACTCCCTCGAAAGTTCCACGTTTGTGATCCCGGGAAACCCTCGTCGAGTGCCAGTTTGGATTTCTTGCGTGCTTGTTGTTGCATCGCCGAACGATCGATCAATCGGTGTTATGCCGTGAATTTCAGGATAGTTTTTTTTTTTTTTTTTTTTTAATACATTATTTGCCATAAACGTTTATTTGGCTTTCACGATTTTTTGAAGTATTTTGCCTAGGACTCGATACACAACGGACCAGTACGCTAAAATTGCCAGCGGAGATATTTCCGGTGTCTAGCGAAGCGTTACGCGCGCGTGCGCGCGGACGGGCTTTTAAATGTATTATTGGCTTTACAACTCGTACTTGCAATGGAAATGCGATTACGCAACTTGCCTTGATATTTAATTAAACGCACCAATAGAGCCATTTACAAGGAAAAACTGTTCACCGTAATGACTGTTGGATGTTGGAAAATATAAATTCGTGATACAATTGAACGCTCACTCATGTTGTACAATAGCAGCTCAATTTATTTATAGTAATTATGTTGTGTATTTTATTTTTAGTTATTATGTTGCGAATTATTCTCATTGAAAATTATTTTGCATCCGATTATTTATTTTATTATCAATATGTTGGTTCTTGTGAACGTAAAATTTTTCTATTCAAGAATTTAAGCTTTAAATTTATCAGGAAGTACATTCCCGAAATTTGATGCAAGTTCGGGAAATACCTCGCACATTTGACATTTGTCCTATTCTTGACTCTTAGCGAATATCGAGGTAAATCGAAGTCGGCCACTTACGAACGGACACTCCCTACTAATTTCCGGCAACAAATATCCCAATCGGTTCTGCATCCTCTTCTTTTTTTGTTAGCTCTTTTCCATCTAGTTCGAACCACTTTCGGATGGTGGAGATATTTCCCATCGACACATGTTTGCAATGGAATATGAGTTAATTGCTATGGCTAATTCAGATTAAATCATCAAGATGGGTTATTGATTTATGAGCTGATCAACAGTTGGAGATATGTTAATTAATTTAGTGCCATTCTTGTCCCGAAACGAAATTATATTTGCTTGGAATTGTTTCTGTCAGTAATTATTTTTTACGTTATTTTTATACACTGAGAAAAAATGTTGTTAATTAGACTCAATTTTCCAACTAAATTAAGTTTTATCTATTCAAATATTATATATTTTAATTAACTATATAAATACTTGAATTGAAATTTATGCATTTAACTTTAATGCATAAATTCTTAAACCGACAAAATTTTAATTTAGTTGGAAAATTTTGTCAAATTAACAATATTTTTTTCTCAGTGTATTATTTTTAATCGCATTTTATATATTGCAGTAGAAAAAAATTGTTAATACAATCAATAACAAAATATTAATTAAAGATTTTCTATATAAAATAAATATAAAGTATCTCAGACTATCCATGCATTTTTTTTTAAATAAAGGCCAGTGTTTTTTAATTAAAAATTTTGCTAAATAAATCGGGAATGCTCTATCGAAATGTATTTTTAAACAGATATATTTTTATTTTTCGATTCTGATCAGAAATGGACTCTTCAGACCAGATTGAATTTTTTAAATGTAACATATATATTTTTTTATTGGAAATTGGATTACACGCAAAAAAATAAGAAACTTTTTCTTCATAAATCTTTATTAATTTTAAAATAAAATGTAATGGAAAATAAATAAATAAATAAATAAATAAATAAGTTAAATAAATAAAGAGTTTGTGAAAGTATTTAAAACATGTCCGAAACAAAAGATTTTTTACATATAATTTGAATCTGCAATATAAAGTACAATATATGTTCTCTTTATTTTAAAAAAAGTGTACAGATGATCTGATATACTTTAATTCGAGCAGTAAGAAAAACACTTTACATAAAAGAACTCCAACAATGTGTAATAAATTTATAATTACGTAACTACTGAATTAGTTATGTGTTGTTTTTTTAATTTTAATTTTTTGTCACAATATTATTTATTTTATGCTTATTGCTTACTTTATTATATTGCAGATACGTGACTGGCTTACGGTCGAAGAAGAGATGTTACGACAACAATCTGTAGTCGTCGGTGATGTCGACGAAATCATGCATCTTCTGGACAAACAGAAGGTAAGTCAATTATCAAAAATAATTTGTTATAACGAATTTTTTCTGAAAGATCAATTATATTATTAGGCTTTTGAGTATTTTTTTTTAAGTACTATTGGACATATGTCTATATTTTAGAGTAGAAAAAATTTTATAACTTGTAAATATGTTCAAATGAATAATTAATTTGTATATTATAAATGTTGGACACAATTAGTGAATTAATAATAAGTTTAACACAAATTGTTTAAATAAAAAATATTTGGCGGATTACTTGTATGAATATATTCAAATGCTACAATATACGAATAACTTATTTCGTACTTATTACATATATTATATTACATATCACAAAAATGTGATGTTACTGATAACTTTATTAGTTGCACATGCGTTTTGCAATGTTAGAACCGTATTAGATATAAAGATTTTGATCGGCTAGATTGTTAAAATATTTTTAAAGTTTATTGCAATTTGTCGAGGTAAGGTTATAAAGGTGACCATCAATGCTTTCAAGCTATTCTTAACTCGTGCTTGTTTGATATTATTAAAAGCTTGTTTTCTGCCTGTTCTTTTTTCCTGTCTTTTTATCTTTACATTAATAACTAGGGTCATATTGTCTAAGTGGTTGCGAAATTAAAATATTCTTACATTGTCTTACAATTGAATACGCTGTTTTGTTCTTTTTACTTTTTTAAGTGGCTTAAACTTTGTTTTAGAACTTTTATTTTACCATTAATTATTAGTTGCGATCTTTTCAAACAAATATTGCAAAATTTATTACTGCTTATTTTTGTCGTCGTTTCGTATGAACGAACGAACGGTAAAAGTAGCAGAGAAAGCTAAAAGCTCTAACGTCGGTAACCTCGCGATCTGTCATAGCAGTGCAGTCGATATTTCAACCACCAAGGTTCAACTCAAGTACCTGCTGCAGGGGTAAATTGTTCCCTTATCCTTTTTCACGCGGTTCAATTCAACATAATACCGTGAGTGGAAAAGTTATCGCCGGACGATTATAAGAAAAGCGAGGCTATTTGATCATGAGAAAGAGCGAAGTCATTTTATACGATGAGTGCGTAGAACTTCCGAGATGCGAAGGTAGGGATGTTTAGGTGATTGACCGAGAAAACCCTGACATTGGCATTGGCATTAAGGGTCCGACGAACACTGCCACGCCTTCCTTTGTGCGTCGACGTCGCGCTGCGCGTTATTCCGCCATGGTTGTTAATTGCATTGGGCTTGATGGATCGATATCCAGAATCGTCGCGAGCAACACGAAATCGCTGTTTAGATAGCGGAGAATATTAGTCACAGGAAAAGTTATCATGTTAATATCGCATGTGATGTACTTCTTAAAATTTTTCCATGATGAAATTTTTATTGATTTTATTGTATAATAATTTTTTACGCAGTATTTTACGTTGTATTTTGTATGATAACTTTGCATAAGTGTATATATATTAAATGAAAATATTAAATCAATCAATTTTTTATAAAAATAGTTAGACGTAATTGGATTTTATCCACATCATAGATCTTCATGCTACGTTTAGTTAAATGTGCATAAGAAAGTATCATGTATTAAATATTGACACGTTATTGTGTTTTTATGTTATTTATTTTATTTATTCTGCATTCTATATTTAGATACAGAATATTATATATTTAATACTTTTATATTTTAATTGAGTATGATGAATATTTTGAGGTTTTATATTACAAAGTAATTGTGCTCGTGATAATGAATTTCATGTAATTTCGTCATTTTGTCGTATTTTTGCTTTGATAATTATAGAAGACTTTAAATTTATTGTTAATGCGCTCAAATCAATTGTATAAGCTATAATATTGTAGGTTTCTGCTGTAATTTAAGCAGTAAACATCGAGATATTTTTACGTTTCTACTTCGCGAATATCTGTTCTCTTCTCTCCGTTCTCTCTCGTCCCCTCGCGGCAGTGTTAGTTCCATGAAAAAATTCTACCATGAAAATAACACGAACGTTTACTATAAATTTTCTCGAGCCGAGGCAGAGTACATTATTGTATGCTCTTTCGTTTCCATTACCTTTCTACATTATGCCTTGGAAACTTACAATGTCAGCTTCGAGGAGCCAGTATTTTCCGAGTCACATTCTTTCGCGCAACAGTCCCATTACACATTTTTTCTTATACTGATATGATTTTCTAATACTGATATTTCGTCACTTTTAATTTGCGTTAAATTATTTAATTAAATTTACTTTAATATTTTCGTTTATTTATCTCGAGACGTAATCGTGATCTTTGTTGATGATAATTGTTCCTCTTTTTTTTTTTCTTATAATTTTAAATGTATGATCTGCTATAACATAATATATGTAGGTTTAAGGCTGTATGGAGTACACGATAAGGAAATGACATATAAATTATTGGTTTCAATACGGTAGCATTTCTTATTGAAGAAAAATAATTTCGCATGCGTGGACGATTTGTTCGTTAATGCGAAAGCTTCGGAAAAAATTGGCGCGATAAGGTTTCCTTTTGGAATAGGAATTGTTCTCTGTTCGAAGGGAAGCGAGGCCATTTTTTTCCTCGCGGCGCGCGCCAGGCGGTTGTGAATGGGACAAATGGCGCACTTGATTGATCAGTGATATTGTCCTCCGACAAATGACAAATCATACGGTCTTCTTTCCGCTTATATACTTCAAAGCGGAGATTTGGAATTTTCGTATGCGTTTTGAGGGGATGACTGAAAACAATAGGTTTGTTACGGTGGCGTTGCCTATTGATTTCCGATTGTGAGAAAGTCGAAGAGGAGATATTTTGATGTACACAGATGGAATAGATAGCGAAGACAGAGATTTTACCGAAAATATATATTGGATTTTCCATTTACGTTGATAGAGAATTAAGATCACATCGTTCTCTTAACGAAAATCATTCTGTACTAATTGTAAGTAAATCCAGAGACTAATTATACATCCTTGCAGGTTCCACAGTTTCACACGCGGCTGGGATATTTAACGTCTCGTACTCCAAATCTCATTACAATTATACTCGACGTAATTGTCAGTGGATTCCATTCTCTCTCTGTCTCTCCTCTCTCTCTCTCTCTCTCTCTCTTTCTTTATCTTCTCTTGCTGTCTTTATCTTTCCCTTACTCTCATGAGCTTACTTAAGCTTGCTCCACTGTTAACATTACACAAGTCATTGTCGTCACCTGCTACGTAGCAGGATTCGTTCAACAAAGTTCAATTATGAGGTCCAGGATGCATGTAGCATGAAATGTGCTGTTAGTCGCTCAAGAAATATTACTTTAAGCGATAAATGTTTTTATTAATTAGAATAATTAATAAGGATATGGGATAAAAGCTTGTGACACATATATGCTGATCGATACATTGTTATTAATGTGTAATTACTCTCATTCGATCAGAAACTTTCAATAATAACATTTATCTTACGAAATACTATAACATTTTTTTAGTTTAGGTTTTAAATTTACGAAACAAATATTTTCAAGTAGTAGTAAAATATGAGTCAAATATTTTATTCATTATAAACCCCGATTAATTATTTGCAAAATGAAAATTTTCTTTGTCCTATAAATTTCCTTTATGTACATAATTTTGTTTTAATATACAATATTTTGTGTAACTTTACGTTAATGTAAAGGAGTAAGGAACATTTAATAATATCCCAAAATAATATATATTATTTATGCTTGTGATATTATTTTGTTATATCCTCTCACCGCGATAAAATTTCCAGAGTAGCGCTATTTCAAGAATGTGTCCCAGATAGAAATTACGGGTGCAATATCTGCAAAGGAAAACTTATGGATAATTTTGTTTAACATATGTATTGCATTTAAAGCATATGCTATAGATGTATTATTTTTTGGAGTCTAATAATTGTTATTGAGCTTTTATTATGTTTTGATTATTAAAATAATTAGATTAACTTATTGTTTCGTTTACTTGTGTTCTTTGAAAGCAATTTTATGAGTTATTTATATAAAGAAAACAACCTTGTAACCACTACCGTAACAACGATATCTACATTACTTGTGAACATTATTCTTTTGCCGATAATCTAACGGCGTGTTGTATGTTCCCATCGTACGCGTTATCGTTCAAGCTAGGAGTCTCTTCATCTTTCGGACGACGTCCTTCACACCGGGTGCAATAAACGTCTCCCCATTATTTCCTCCGTTTCCTCCGTTCGGCTTTGTTGTTGGTGTCTGATAACTCCGACGCACTATCTTATAGCGACTCCTCCCAGGCCCGAAGGATTTCAGGGTTGTACTCCTTATACCGTGTCGTAGAGGACTTGCCGAGTAATAATGCCAAGGAGTCGCGCGCGCCTGTAGTTATGAAGAACCTTCCACGATCTCGCAATTTCCCGGTTATGCCGGTATCCGGTGAATAGCCGTCCTCATTCCATAACGCGTGTGCAAGTTCACAGCTTGGGTGTACAGAAATACATGTCGCTCTGACGTGCGGTGTGTCGCAGATTTTCTGCGCGAAAATTGAAATTCGCCGTCTTCTCATCGTTTCTGTTAGTATGTACTGGCTTCGGGCAAAATCGCGATCCATCTAGCAGTTTGGTCAGGTATCGTCAGCGATATTATTGGATTCAGTCGAGAAGCGGTAAAATCGACAAAATATTGTTAAAATTACTTTTTTTCTGCTAATATTTTGCAAATCTTTTAGCTTATTTGTAGAATAATTTAGTTTTTACGAAAATAATGGTAATAAGTTTGTAATTTCAAAGTTAGAGTACCTATATTAATTTATGAATTATGGGATAGCAATATAATTCATATCTTTTAAGAATAATACAATATATATTTAGTTTAATAAGTTTAATGTAGATAATTAAAGAATGCTTTATATTTTTTATTTATATGTGTATTTGAAAGAGAATTTTTTATTTTATTGTTCATATAACTTTTATTTGATTTTGAGAAATTCTATACTTTAATTAGACTTCAAGCTAGTGTAAGAAGTACAATATTTAATTATACCGAGTTTTGATGAAGTTTGTTTCCGTGCCACTAGACACTGTAATTATTTCCGTAATTTAAATCGTCAGATTGATAATTTAAGTAGAATTTAATTTTACACTTTAAACAAAATCGAACTATGATCTAATAAATTTGTTATATGTTTATTATTCTGTATACATTGCATTGAACTTTAGCTTAAGGAATGCAATTTTTCTGAAGATTTATATCTTTTTATATTTATATTTATATTATGATAAAATTATAATTAAAACATTTTGATATTTTTTTTCGAAGAAAATTAAAAATTTACGTTTGTAATATCTCTTGAAAAATGTGTAATATATTGTATGTATTATGTAAACAAAAAATTGAATTCAGCATCGTAATTTATCCGAAAAAAAGAATATTGTAGATATTAAAAAAAAATGTTTAAACTTTTAAAAAATATTTAATTTAGAAAATATTTATTATTAAGAACAACTTTATATTACTTTTGATTTTTGTTTTGCAGAAAACGATAGAAATTATAAGGTTTTTTCTTTAAAATATGCATGATATTAGGATCTGTGAAGCTGGCACGACATTCTATTAATAAAAAAAACAATAATAATTACAATTTTAGTAGTATTTTCTATAATTCTCGAGTTTTTTTATAAAAATTAAAACAAGTTCTGTAATCTTTATATTAAAAAAAAATGAAAAATTGTCGTACTAACTTTGTAAAATTAGCACATTTTTTATTTTTATTTTTTAAATATAAGGATTGCAAAACTTTTTTTAAAACTATAGAAAGTGCTACTAGAACTGTAATTATTTTTTGATATTAATAGAATATTATACCAGCTTCACAGATACGTTATATATATTTATTTATCTGGTATATTTAATTATTGTTTCTTCTGCGGAAATTTTTTAAAATTAGTGCCACGGAATTTTAGACTTTTTATATCAGATGCTTTGAGCAACGGAAGGTTTATAGTGCACGATATGAACATAGCAGTTATGTAAAATAAATAAAGTTTGTTAAAAGTATTATCACAAGAAATTGATGAAAATATCTTGTTTATAAAATCATATATTATGTTAGTTGTGCTTACAGCTGTGGTAATTTAATGTTTTATTTTTTGTGTGTTTTGAATATTTAATGCATGACCAAAATTTTGTAATTTTTTCACGTATAATATATCAGAAAAAAATAGTATTAAATCTGTGATATATATCTACATCACAATATTCTCCAGTTATAAAGTAATTATAATTATTGAAATAAATTACAATTAAGAAATAATTATGTTTATAATTATTTAATAATTTATAGTTATTAATTTTGTAATTATTTTCAATAATATAGTATATATTTAATATATTTAATGTATTTATTTATTATATTTATTACTGTCATTTTAATTATTTTTATTACAAAATTTTACAAAAGTAATTTTGCTTTAAATAATTTTTTATCTCAAAAATTTTTTGGAATCTATTGAACTTTCATGATATTTATACCATTTCTTCGTAAAACAATTAGATATTTTGTATATTTTAAATTTTATTTATAGATACATTATGTTTATACTTTTGTCTCAGAGAGTAACGTTTGTAAAGTAAGTTTTTCCATTCTTCTTTTACTTTAAGCTTCTTCAAATGATTTTCACTTTTTTCATAGTCTCGTCACGATGCGATTCGGTCTTTTATATCTTAGAGAGGAAGAAAGGTTCGCAGTTGCTTTTATACTATTCGTGCAGTCAGTCGTCGTGTACTTCAGTTAATGGCAAATGCGTTTGTGACGTACATCGTACATCTTTATACACGTCGGGGCTACTTCCGTGTTACACTCACATCGCGGACTACCATGAGTATATATCTTTACTAAAAAAAAGCAATATGTAGAATAGTAGTTTGTATGGTTTGATACTTTCTGTTTTGCTTTCGCTAGTTATCATAAATATTAGCCGTATAGAAGATTATTTTATTAAAAAAAATCTTATTTGAAATTTATGGTTTGCATTTAGAACGCTTTTAAAGATGTTAGGGCAATTTTTTGTCATTTTATCTTTGTTTTACGTGTCAATGAACGATTGAGATAAAATATTTAAAAAAGCCAACATCTGTAAAAGCACGTTTTAAATATGGGTTTTTATATATATTACATTTCTGATGAAATTTATATAATTATATAAAATAAAATGTATATGTACATATGTAAGTAAAAAGTATTCTGCTAGGCAGTTATGTTACCAAAATGATTAATTAAAATAATTTAACAAATATAATTAATATAGTGAAAAAGAAACACATAAAAAAATTAGTTATAAAATTAGTAGTTATAAAATCATTAATTTATTTCATGATTGAAGAGTATTATAATGAATACGCGCATGCATGCGTGTGTATACATATATTGTGTGTATACACACACACACATATATATCTATATATATATATTGCTAATAAAAATAATTAGAATTTTGGATTATATTAATATTTTACCTCACATATGGTCCATTATTTTATTGATGGTATTATTAATATATTGGAAATTTTATTGAGTATTGATTATAAAATTTTCATACTTTGCTGCTGTCTTTGCGTATATTTACTATTTTTTTCATTTCATCATTTTTTGTATTTTTTATTGGCATATCCGCAGGGAGGTGACGAAAAATGCAATCTGAAACTTGATGACGCAATGTAGCGTTGGGAAATATGTTCGCAGTTGATAAGTATGTCTGTGCGAGTTGCTGAGCTTTTCTCGTGAGAGTTTCAATACTTTCAAACAAATCTATATGTATGAGAGCGCTTGATCGTTATTTGAAGGTTACAGGCCTTTGTAAAGGAATATTTCCTATATTTTGTTTAAAATTTTGATTTTAATTTTTTACAAGTACTGCAAGATTACCTACAAAAATGTCCTAAAAGTAATTTTTGAAATTAAAAAAAAAGTAATTGTGTGTGTGTGAATGAGAGGGGTGGACGCAACTAACATGTTTAATTTGAAAATATCACTACAATACAAGGTATTTTCAATTTTTAACAGCGCAAAATATGCATATATTAATAATAAAATAACTACTATTATATGTATACAATGAGTTATAATTAAATTTGTCATAGCATCTATAAATTGATATGTATTTTACATAGTAATGTGTTTTCAATTTCCAAAGTGGTCAAGGGGTCGTTTTACTTTTGCGTTTATAATGGTGGGGTGTATTTTGCGTGTGCGCAATACGCATCTTCTTTGTCGATCCTGTTCCATCGGATTAGGTGTAATGGCAGCGACGGATTGGAACACACGTTCTACATTAAAGGTTTAATCACAAAATTACGCGATTTGTGTACTACAATTTTACTTAAGAATGTTGCAATTGTCATAATTTTATTTAAAGTGTACAAATTGAAAACCTTACCAATCGATTCATCTCATCAATCAAGTTGATATATTTAGTTTATACACACACACATATATATAAATATACGTACTAATTTTATTTTTAGATATACAGTCTGGATATTTTTTAACTAATTGATCAAATTATTGTATGTGTGTTTGGAATAGTATATTTGGTCTTCTGTTTTTGATCCCTTATATTTTTTTTTTAGTTATTATAATTAGTAGAAAATATTTTAACTTGGATATTTCTTACGTAAAAGGATAATTTTCTTTATTATCTTTCATATATTTAGTAACGATGAGAGAATTGGTATGATATGGATCCTTTATATATCGGAACAGATGAATACCCATTTGCTTTAAATTTTGTACGGTTCGCAGCATTCACTAAGCGGCACCCTCCACCACACGAATTTTGCACCCTATGGGCTCCGTATCCCGTAGGATAGAGGATAGATATATACCGTTCCCTAGGCTACCAAGGGTACCCATGAAGCAGCATCAGATGTTGAATTCAGTTCGACCACGCGCTCTCGTTGAAGTACAACGCGCGTTCGAAAATCAAGCAGCGGCGGTGTCGTGATTGTTTATTAATCATTGCCGACGCGATCTACTGATTGCACGTAAACGTATTTTTTTTTTGCTAAGCTGCCGGTTGCACTTTTACATTCGCCGTCGGGCGTGGTAAACGGTTTTCAGTGTCAACGCAACTCTCGACGCACGATGTGTTTGCGCACATGGTTATTTAGTCAGTGTACAGAGGATGATAAATATTTGCCTTGTTAACGAATGGAAAGCTGATTATTCGAAAATCTGAAATTCCGTATTTGTAGATTCTCGCGAGGTATCGTTGATACTCTCCGCCGGGATTATGCATTATGATTGCTCTCGTTGAATTTAAGTGATGTCGAACGATAATTTTCTATGATCGATTATTGATTCGCAATTATCAACAGAATTAGACAGCGAGTCTGTTTTTTGATGTATTAAAAAAATATATTTTTGCATGTTTAAATGCTAAATATTGACTTAAAATCTTTGAAAAATGTATTTACTTTTATGTGTTTTACATTTACTTGCAGTGGATTTATTTACGAATTTTATCACGTTTGCTCTCACACGTAACTTGCGGTTTTGGATGTAAATCTCATGAATAATCATTTATGCTACGATTTAAAATCTAACCCTTTACTGTTTCGCTCACAGGACCCTATTGTATTTAATTGAATGCGCTTGTTGTCGATATTAAAGACCTGTTATCGCGCATGGAATCGATAATGCAATTTTGACGGAAGGGTCCCAATGAAAATTAGGGATGCAGCCGGTGAAATACTGAACGAAACGAAAATCGATACAGCATATCCACAGCTTCCTCGCTGTCTCTGTCTCTGGTTCCTTTCTCTCTTCTTGTCGCGGCGAAAATCCGGCATCACCGGACGAATATCGAATTGTAAAACGAGGAACCGTACCGGTTTGAAGTTGTTCGCTCAAACTGTGTGGTTGGTCTAAACTAAAGCATTTTACTAGAACGTTGTGCGAGAGATGTTTCAACAAAACTTTTAAAATTTTTAACGATCGAGGTTTAATTTGATAAAAAGATTAAAATATAGAGCACATTTTTATAAATTATTCTTTTGAATATTACACATTGTTTCTGTATAGGAAATTGTACAAGTCCAAAATGTTTTCTTATTTATTATTTCTCTTCTTTTTATAAAAGTTTTATATTTTATCATATTAAACGTTTACATATATATATTTTTTACATACAAAATATCAGAGCATCAGAGTTTGCATTAAATAACATTTTTTAAATAGGTGTTGAATAATATACATATAGGTGAAATGGTGAAAAAGATATTTTAATAGAGTATGATTTAAAAAATAAAATATGTTTATATATAATTAATAGTTTTTTTGCACGAAAAAAATGTTTTTGCCAGAGAAAAATATCTAAATTTAGCTATAGATATGAAAAATAATTTTGTCGAATTTTAAAATAATTATAATAATACAAATAAATATAATAATTATAATATAGGACGCTCAAGTATGTTGAGCAATTCTGTAAAAAGTTTTGACATTCTATATCAAAATTCTTTAAAATATTTGATTTAACAAAATTATTTTTAGATTTGTATTTATAGTTAATTTGCGTGGTTTATATGTATTATTATTTGATTGTTCAACCAAATTATTTTTAGATCTGTATTTTTAGCAAAATTTTTAGATACTTTAAAACAACCGTGTACTTATTATCACGTTCTTGACATATCTGACATAAGTTCTATATATATTTTCTTTGCAACTAGAAATTTTTCTATCGATTAAATGTCAGAGAAAATACGTTGCAATGTCAAATATACCGAAAAAGTTCCAGCAACTTGTTTCGAAGCAGCGATCGTCTCGAAAGAGCTAGCTAGATGAAAATTACATATTTATGATGTCTCGTGTGTAAACGAATCAAATTTGTGTTGGTATACGCTCAGCCAGTTTTCACATTTTTTTCTCGGTGATGTGCAATTTCAAGATCTAATCTTACATTCGTTTGCGAAAACGTTTTCAATGTAATGAAATTAAATCTTTTATGCGCTTTAATGGTGTCCCGGACATTTCGGAGTTTTGACATTGTGGGTGGCCGCTTGTATTCGCATTATGTGTCACATCAACGATTTTGGCCATGCAGGCCGATACGAGCCGACAGTCTGACAGGCGATGGTTTGGCATTTTGTCTCTCCTGATATCCTCCTGTTTAGTCAGAAGGATTGTATTTTCCGTGGAAAGATATCGTTATTATTTGAAAGCTCCATCGGTTTTCATTTATTATGTATTATAAGAAAGTGCTGAAAAATATATGTTATTGATATTATTAAGTAACTGTATGAGAGATATATATATCAACTAAAATTAGATTCACATATTTTATACGCGATAATACGCGATCTACAAAGGCTTCTCTTCGAGAATGTAATTTGTAAGCATCGGCTTTTAACGTTATTAAAAACTGATGCTTCGTATCGATCGACAAACCTCATAGGAGTTGCACGCAAGATGACGAACGTGCAGTTTTGTTTCGTCTTTTTTTACGTTGCACGATACGTATATGATTACGGCAACAATATTGATGGATTATGCAGGAAATTTTGCGGTATGAAAATTATAATATCTGTATATCCTAGTGAAAATACCGATGGAAGTTTGTATAATGTAAATGAAACAATGAGTCCGATTACTGAAAAAAAATTTTTACGCTAGATTATTTAAGTTGCTCTTAAAAATACCGTATTGTTTGTTATGAAATCCGGCAGATGAAAGCAATATTTTTAACATCGACGGGTTGCGATGGGAATTGTACAATTTTAAAAACGTTTGTATTTAATCGTTATTGTTGCCGTTTAGCCCGATGCATCGTATAGCAAAACTACACGGAAATAAACGTCCGATCGTTTGGTCAACGAGCCCAGAGCAACCGAAAAATTTTATGTTGCGTAAATAATAGGCATTTCATTAATTTGGACGCGAGCTTTCTGCACCGGAGTTGCTTTGTTTAATTGGTGACAACATTAGCTAAACCGTGAGTTTCTCGGAAGAGGGATCAACAGAACTGTCGTTGAGGTGCTTTGTTCGATCTAGTTAGACACACGGACATAAAGTGGCCGTGTCCGACAAAAGACTAAAAAAAAGAAGCTATCAAAAGCTCGTACGCGACGCAAAGTGTGAGAAAACCTGTGCGATGGATCGAAAGGAGTCTCAACCTGGTACGTCGGCTGCGTCGTCTATGCCGTACACCGGTACCCTGCAGCTTCGCTTTAATGTAAGTGAACAAAAAGGAGCAAAGCAGGTAGCTCTTTGAGACTAGCGAGAAGTTCTACGTGGATAACATTGGCAGGGAACATACTTTCAATACCTGAAATTGACCACATTTTGGCTGCGATGCGGAGTTTTCGTTCGTTTTAGATACTTCTTTGAGATATTTAGATCTCTCTTTCACGTTGAGGTCTGCGAGAAAAAGTATAAAAACTCTGCATTGAAAAAAGAGTTTGGTAATGATAGCTTAGGTAATAGTTTGATAAAATAATTTTAATTAAATATTTTTGTTTAATATACTTAAATATTGAATAATATTTATTATTGTAGTCACCGTTTAGTAACCGATTGAAGATTGAAAATTTTGAGTAGACGTTTTGAAAACATGCGATATATGTTAAATTGAATATAAATTTTTTAACTATGTACTTTTACTTTCTTGATTTATCTGTTGATTAAATATTCGAGGGTTTATTTTTTGTGTAATATTTTATAATTCTGATTATTTACTACAGTTATTATTTTTTATAGTTTATATAGTTTTTGTATTACTTTAAAATTGTACAGATTTCTGTATAAAATCGTATCCACACATAACTGCAAGTATATTGCATCAGTTCCGGTTGGTAACCATATCCCGATTGTCACTTTTAGGCAAAGAAACGTTGCGCAAAAGATATCGTTTCGGTCGAATAAAAGCTGAGGGAAAAGAATACGTTGCTTTTGCCATCGATACGTTCTTTCAAGAAATATTTGAAACGTTCGTGTTGTTTAATAATTTTATATCTTTTTGCCTCTCTCTCTCTCTCTCTCTCTCTCTTTTCTCTGTCCCTTTTTTTCTCTCTCTTTGTTCACGACGATATCGTAATCGTTTGAGGCACGCTCGAATTTTCCTTATCACCATAAGAGACAAGGCGCTTGCGCTTTGAACGAGAGAACAATTTACGATCTTCACAGAAATATTTTATACTAAAACCGCCGACGACGAGGTAACGTCACGGATAAACATACGAAGGAAATGAAGGTACAGTGAAATTTTTCGTTGGTCGTCCGTAAGTCAGCTCGACAAGATACCCTCTGTTGTACAATCATTTCTCTTTACTCGGCTTTTCCATCTTCTTTTTCCGTTAGCGTACTTTTATTTTCTTCAGGAAAGTAACGGTTTCTGCTACGGCGCCGTCCGATATCTTGCCCTTCCTTGTTCGTGTTACATAAAGCTATCCGACTTTTTTTTACATTTACTTGTGTTTTTTTGCAAACGCGATTTTTCAGTTTCCTGAAATGTACAGGTTTTACTTACTTTTTCTTTTATAATTACGCTGTCCTGGAAACCAACAGAAAAATATGATTGAAGATTATGTCGCGATTGTTTCGTGCTGAAAAGAGATACGGATTTAATATTCGATAAGAAGAAAATGTAAAAAAATTTGAACAATGTTAGTCGTATTTTCTGTGCTTTTGTCGACGTTGCATTAAATAATGTATGAATTGATCGAGTAAACTTCGCATCTTACTGTGGTCGCTATGTGGTTGCACTCTGGATAATGAACGACATTACCGAGTAAGATGCATCACGTCGCTTATGAGGAAATATTTCATAGTTGGAGAAGTTATGCTTCCAACTACGGTCGACGACTCTAAGAGAACTGAGATTTCTCGTAAATTATATGATTGTTTTTGTATTATTTTATCAAGTTTTACAAAGTTTTTTTAGATGTTTTAATCAGTTAACATTTAAATGGCATCACGCGATTACGAATTTGTATACAGAGATAATTTTTTATTATATTTTATTGCAAAGTTTGCTATAAATTTTCCCATGTGTGTTGATAAGCTTGGGACAATTTAGCTATCTATGAAATATTTATAAATGACGAATATTTAATATTATAAGTAGAAAATTATATAGAATACTTTGAAATATAATGTTATCTTACGACTATTTTCAGGATAAATATGAGAAAATTCTCTCTGTGTAACGTGGGAAAAGAGATTATAGTTTTCCATTAAGACTTCTTGTAAAGTTTGTGTTCTTTTGGGTGCAATATCGACGTCACATTGAGTAAAAAATGTTGTTAATTTGACTAAATTTTTCAACTGAATTAAATTTGATAACTATTCAAGTATTTATATATTTTAATTAACTATATAAATACTTGAATTGAAATTTGTGCATTTAAGTTAAATGCATAAATTCTTGAACTCTCTGACGTCACTGACAAAATTTTAATTTAGTTCGAAAATTTTGTTAAATCAACAATATTTTTTCTTAGTGTATATTTTATATAAATTTCATTATGAACTTTTCGTTGATAGCCACATGATTCTTTCGCACAATACGAATAATAAATATAATTTTCTTGAAATGTCTGTAGTCTATATTACAAGTGATTTGGTTTACAAACATTGTTGGGACATTGGGGGACGTCAATTTTTGAGTTGAATTTTTTACTTATTTTCCAGTAAATTGTTTCTCCGCAGAAACGTTTCGACGGATTGCGTTAAATGGGACGTCAAAAGTTTTGTTAAATGTCCAATTTTCTTTGACAACGTTTACTTGTGGTTGGTGTCGTGAATGGTGCTCACTCTCTCGCGCGGAATACTTTTTTTTTTCTGTGTACATGAAGTTTATATTTATGCAAGGCATTTTATGCGCTATTATTTTTTCAAGCTCCGAGATTAATTTAGCCACTGATTTTTTAGGACATTTTATAATTTGTATCACAAAAGCAATAATGAAAACGAATATATTTTCCATAAGGCCATAAAGCATAGTAAAAAAGAAATATGCTAATATATTGTAAGATACGTTATTTTTCTGTTGTTTGTAACATAAAACGCATGATATTAATATTATTGAACAAATGGAATATGTAATATATTAACAAATTTGATTGATATACTAACATGTTAATATATTAATTTACATACTATTTCTTTTTTTTCCTGTTGATATTGAACTTTATATTATTTTAATTTTGTTTTGCATTTCTTATGTTTTTTACAATGTTACCTTTTTTACTACATCAGTTTTTCATTCTGTTTTTTATGCATTGACGAATCTTAACATGTCTATTCGAATTATACTGCGTATTTTATTAAAGCTTTATTAAGCCTTGAAAATGTTTTTCTCGCATTTAACAATTGTATAAAATGTTTTTAATATATTGAAGTAAACTCCTAAGTATTTCACGCTTTGTAGCATTATGCATAGCTCATTCACGCGCTTTATTTCGTGAATTGAATTTGTCGAGTTGTTGAACCCAAATCTCATATTATTCATGGGCTTTCTGTCAGGTTATATCGGAGTCATTCCGCGAAGATTAAAATTTAATTGCTGGTATATGAAGTTTAACATGCCCGATGGGAGATGAAGGAAAGTGTCATTAAGGGGAAATTAGCAGAGTTATCTTATATGTAACGTCGCTTAATTCGACGCTAGTTAATATAGCAGTAAATTCATTGCGAATTTGGCGGGGAACGTCAAGTTATTTTGTATAGATATTATAAGAGTACTCAGACATAATATTTTTTCTTACAATAGATATTTTAAGAAACATTTCTTTTAAGATATTAAAATAAATTTAATGTTTTGTTTGCAAAGGATTATCAACATATTAATTACAGGAATTAAATGAGATTATATATTCAATAATAACATATGAATGTATAACATGTGAATACTGTAAAATAGCATTTGATTATTATTCAAACATTTTATTCTCGGATGATATATATTAACTTTGCTAATTAATTCAATTTTCAGTAATATGTGGTACACATTCATCGATCTTGTTTTGTAACAATGATATTTTGATCTTATAGTGGAATAAATACAGCATAAATTATAATTTATCCATATTAGAAACAATAATGCTTATCTATCACATGTAGCTTTCATGTCGCTCTTCTATCAGAATTGCTACGAAATTGTACGTTAATATATGCAGATGAAGATCAACAGCTTACGCTATTAAGAAGCAATAACACAGCTTGGTACGTTATTCAGCGTATCGCACACTGAGATGTATATTATGGTAGAGGAAGGTCGGGAATATTGGCATTGGGCCTCTTAAAGCGATATTCTCTTATTTATCGAAAAATAAACATTGCAACATTGACGTTGAATACTGACAGAAATATAATCTACTTAAATATTAACTTATAAATATTTTGCACAAAAGATTTATTAGAGGAAAAGGAAAGAAAAGTCTATTATGTCAGTTTTTTGGAGTCCAATTTCCTAGATGTTTATTTTTAGTTAGGTTACGAAGACGTTAATTATTTCAAAATATGAAACAATCTTGTAAAAATTGCTATATCATCTAGAAAACACTAATTTAGAAAATACTTTCTAGTTTAGATTTGTTTTTAAAGTTTTATTTTTTTTTACGAAGTATTATCCAAAAAGAAAGTGGTATGCCAGTGTTTATAATCTTTCTCTAAGTTATGATACAATATAAGTCATTTTAACTTGCTAATGTTATTGATGTAATTTTTATGCGAGATTTTAAGATTGACACGAAGCTATGAGTGATTTTTCGTGTTCGGAGAAAGCGCGAAAACTTTTACGGCTACTTTTAGTTTTATTCTTTTCTACGTAAACGATAACGTTCACAATAGCCAGGATACCGGATATCCGATGAAATTCTCGCGGCTTCTGTTTCATCGAATTCAATCCTACGGGATTTCCATTGGTTACTACTGGGGAATGGAAATGTGTCAGGCTATTGGCTCCTGATGTTTGAATGGATTGGAGTGGAGTGTTTGGTTAACGTGTCCTATCTATGTCCTATGGACACCCTTCGATCTAAACTAGTACTTTCTTTTATTCTGTGATTATGGAAATGATACATAAATACGAAGGAAATGATAGAAATGATTAAGGAAAGAATATATGGGTGGAAGTCAAATAAAAAGTTCTATTCGTAAGAGCTTTGGACGAGATAGCTCATATTTTATGTAAGTTATTGCATAATATATGAGCTTTTCAAACATCTGCTGGCATACTATACGCAATAAAGCTTCAAACAAAAAATAATTTTAAACTTGAGATTTTTCAATACTTTATGAAGGTACATAGGAAAATTGCATGTGCCCTACCTGCTATTAACGTAACTAGAACTTTTTGGAGAGCGAGTGTATATTCAGCCTTTCGAGCGGTTGGTGACACGGAAGTAACGCGCGATCGATTATGTCAGAGGGATGTAAATAACTCCACTTTACATAGGAAGCGGAAGTAAAAGTACCGCTAAGTGGATTAACGGTTCTTTTTACTATCTCGTAGAATATTAATTTGGTATTTGAATATAGATGACATTATCGTAATTGCGATGATTGCCATTATTACAACGTTTTATATTTTCTGTCAATTGCATTTGTTAAAATGCGAAAAGAATTCGGTCGTCTCTTAAATAAAATAATGAATGGATAGTAATCAGTAATGTTCTCATGTACTGAAAGATGATATTCATTCGCACATCAAGTGGAAAAAGATTTGTATTTAATACCGAGATTAGGTGCGCGTTTATAATGCTAGCGGACAAAGTGAATTAGTCAGATTAACAAGTTAATCTAGCAGTTTTCCGAGAATCAACTAATTTGTGCATTCGCACACACATACAGACACACAGTCCTGATATAATATATATTATATACGCGCGCGACAGATCCGAGAAGATCCCTAGGCTTTAGCGAAATTAAATGAGTCTACCAGGAATAAGATAAAATCTTCAGGAACTCTTAACCTGCATCTGATACATTAATTGTCGATTAAAGATGCGTCTCTCAATTTTATGAATGAAAGAATTGATTATTGGACTTATATAGATAAGCAAAAATGGATATTAATACTCTTTGAAGCTCTTTGTTCGTCGAGATTTAGTTTTTTTTTTCTTAACGATATTGAAAAAGAAATGAAGATTGTATCTAATGAAACGTTTCATGCTTGACGAATATCGCGAAAATTAATTCTATCAGCAATCAAGCGCGAGAATCGGATTAAGACTTGAAGCACTTGTGCGAGAAGGCAGTCATTCAGTATCCTTTTATCCAGAGTAACGTGGATTAGCGAGACTTAACATAGTTATTGTTATCGTAATCCTCTTGCGAAACCGACAGCGTCCATAAACATTTTCTCATCTCGACATTATCGTGTTTTATTAGGATGTACAGGAATTCTAAAGTCTTTAAATTAAACAAGTGTATTATTTGCATTAAAATAGAAGAAAACTTTAAACAAAAATATTTAATAAGTAATTTTCTTACACCCATCGATTTTTTTACTTTGAATACTTTTTTATATACGTTGCAAAGTTATGTTACATATTTTTTTGCATGTTTTATTATAAAACTAATAATTTTACACACTTTGCTACAATTTATTTCAAAGTATCTTTTCAGTGACTGGCATCTAATTTTAAGATAAGATTAAATGTTAATTAGCCTACATTGAGAGTTGATGATGCTGATGGTCTATTCTGAAAGGTCATGTAGTGGTTGCTACAACTAACCGCTCAGAGAATAGAGTTCAGTACGTCGAAAGCCTACAAGCGATCGATAGGTTCGTGCAGCAAAAGGTAGCTACAGTAACACGGCAAAAACAGGTGATCGACCTGTATGTTTCGTGGAATATATTACGTGAAGATATTACCACTCTTTAAGAGTTTGCATTGTCGACTTCCGTTACTTCAATGCAACAGAAAGAGGCGGTAATACTTTTATAGGATTTTTTAATATATATTAGCAGTTTACATACCGGTTATAGAATTGTTTTGCCTCATTTTTTTTCTTAAAATGAAGGAAAGAATAAACGTTCTGTGGTTTATAAAAGATCTTTGTTAGTCGATATTTTTGCGAGCAAACGTTTTCACAGTTCCTGTGTTACTTTTAGCGTGTAAAAATTGCAGTGTGCTTCGAAAGCACGCGCATGTATCACGTAATAGAATAAATTGATTACTTTTTATGTCGACAATTAATGTATCATGAAGCAGAAAATTGAATTCTGCGGAAAGTAGAAGTTTGAGTGAAAAGCTCGTGTGAACGACCGGTGTCTCTTAGAAGCTGGGCGCGTGCTTTCGGCCAACACATTGAACTTTCGGACGAAGAATGTGCGTGTGTCCGAGCTGGTCTGACTTCCAGCCATTAGGTTGCAATTTGCAGCAGTTTCGACGCTGCCATCGATTATAGGCTATGCGCTGCGTCACCGTTGCATGCGGCGAGCACTCGCCTGATACAAGTGCCACGGTTTCGCATTAGTTGCTGTATCTTACCGCGGCGGTTATTAACCGCTCCAGAACCTCGTAATAATGCCCGTGCCATTTTGATTTATATTGCAGAACGTCTTACGGGAGCTGGAGCAAAAGAAACCGCAATTAGACGAGCTGGTTCACACGGCCGAGAACTTGCGCGCCGACACGAATCGACAGCAGTTGCATGGCAAAGGTAAGTGTTTTATGATTGTGTATTTCTCAGGATCGCATAACAATTGTAACGACACGTAAAGTCTATCTTGTGTATCTAACAATAAACAAATTTTATTTTAGAATGTTTTTTTTTTTTAGAATATTTTTTGAGATATATTAGTATATTTCAACTCTGAAATTGTTTCAATTTATTATTAATAGAATGTTTGTTATACGAAAGAATATAACGAGAATTATAAGGATTTATATTAGTATCTTGATACGCGCACGTATTAAATTGAAATCGTAATTCATGAGTAATCGTCAATATCTATGCAGATGTTAGTCTAGAAATATATATTTAATAATATTGAAAAAATATTAATTTTTAAGAGCTGGTATCTCACCTATTGTTAATATCTATAAGTTATGAGAGTTACAAGTTTATGAGATTATTTTTTTCAATTTTGAAAGGAGTAATTTGAATTGCCATTAATCGTTAGATGAAGATTTTTTTAAACAAATAATGAAAATATTTTCACGAAAGTGTTTCACGATAAGTGCATTGTGATCTAATGGATTTAATAAGTTTCTGTCATAATTGATACTGGAGAAGCGATCTTGTCTGTGTGGCACTTTCCGCAATCGGGTGAAGTTTAGAAGTTTAATTATCGGCGCTTTGATTGCTCGTCCGAAGACTGCAATAAATTGCAGTATCTGCCGATCGATGTGTGAATTTGGTCTGCAAATCGTTTTGAAATTAATTGTCGTACACTGATTTATCATCGAGTGTTGAACGCCAACATGAAAGCACGATTTTAACTCCAAACTTTTCATAATTTATAATGTTATTTAATTGTATATTAATCTTTTGATATGTAAAATTCCATTGCCGGCGCGTAGCTGCATGCAGATGTATTTTATCATGAAATATCTAATGAGATTTAACTGTATAACGAAATCATTAAAATTACATTAATAATTTGCAATATTCGTTCATTTCTGAACAATCAAAATTAATTGATTTAAAAGTTTTGTCGCGTTTGTATAAATTCTTAAATTGTGCGTGAATAGATGCAATTTGAAGTCAAGGAAGAATATTATTCGAGAAACCACTGGTTATTTCAAATCTTCTGAAATGTTCTCTTTCTCCATTGGGTATTGTTCGTTCTATATTAGCATTGCAGTGCTCGTCAGACGCGTCTTCTACGGTGCATTATAAGACAATTTGCTTTTTGCATTTGTCTTCAGTAAAAATGAAGAATTTAGGGATATTTATTCGCATTATATTCTTTTGCAGTACACACAAAATTAATTTTAAGTAGTTATTCAAATTTGTGTCAGTTTGAAATAAAATTTACAAATAAACTGTAAATTACGAAATATTATTTCTTTAATTTATAAAAACTTTGTCATTTATTTTTTAATATTTTTAATATATTTGTTAAATGTTAGTTTAATATTTATGTCCTTTAATGTTATATTAGATTATATTAAGAATTTTTCTTAAACAATTTGCAAGAAAAATTAAATAGAATAATTCAGTAAATAAATAAGATATTGTTTAGAAAAAAAAAAATTTTTAAACTTGCACGTATTAATAAATTACATCGATCTTAGTTGGGTTTTTTAGTAGACGAAGCTTATCACATTGCTAATCATTCTTTAGCAGTCAGCTCCGCTTGCGACTTACAGAGTAAATTTTTTCCTTTGACCATAGATTACCGTGGTAGCGTGTCTACCTTCGGGACTTGAAATGGCTTAACACGCGAGATTGATTCTTTCTGCAGCGTAACATGTGCATTTTTTTGATTTTTTAAATTTAGATATACACCTTGTTTAATTTAGTCACTTAGATACGTATCATTTAGCTGCATTTTTTAACACAATTTGTATGTTAAATAAAAGAGAAGCAAATTATTGAAAATAGTATGTAGGAAGTGTAATTAAATGCTTTTAACGAAATGTAATTAAACGTTGTTAAGAATCATTTAAAAGCGAATTTCGTTTTTACGTGTATATATACTGAGGAAAAAAAGTCGTTAATTTGATTAAATTCCGCAATTTGATAAAATTTTTTAAATTCAAATATTTATACGTTCTAGTTAATCTAGTTAAATGTATAAATATTTAAATTGAAGTTCAAGTATTCTATCTATTTAAGTTAAATGCATAAATACTTGAACTGAAGAAATTTAATCAAGTTGAAAAATTTAGTCAAATTAACTTTTTTTCTCAGTGTACATTATGCATTTTGTATATCTTCTGTCGTATCATGTACGTAACTTTTTATGAGATGAGAGAAAACAAAGGGAGTTGCCGCGAACAATCGGTGTATCGAGGATTTGATCGTAGCTTCGTGGCTATTTCACGAATATTTTTCATAAGAGGCTGGTTATCAGGAATGTCTATACCACGTAGCGTTGCCGTTGCCTGCCGGACTTTAATTACGAGCACGAAACATACGGAACACGCTACCATCTGCAACATTTCACCTGCATAGATTGCCACGCTCATCCCCGGCTATATGCCAGTAGAGCTGCTTTAAGTGGCGTTAACTCACGCCGTCTTGGAATTGCCTGGCGAAGTTGTCGGCATTCTCTCAACTCCTACGGCGTTTTAGTCCCTTCTAATCAGTGTAGATTTATGCACTTCAGAATGCATATGCGATGCATCGCAGTCGAATTGCGGATCTCGTTTGCCGAGTTTTTAAAAACTGTATTTTATTAGACATTTACCATACCATCTACTTGGTAAAAGCGTTTGTGCCCCAATCGAGTTTTTAATATTTATTCGCCTTTGATGTCTTCTTATACATTTTTAGTTACTTTTTAATAAATTTTAATTTGTTATCTTATATAATTTTATAAGATCACTATTTATAAATTGTTGATCTTCCGAACTTGCATTAGCTCAACACAGTAATCTCCAACGCACACGTTTGCATATTTCATTCAGTGCTTAGCTCATAAATCCAGAATATCGTGCAGACATAATACATCTCGCCTACATAATGAGTTAACTGCCGCCGGGTCCAGAATATCGCTACCGGTTACCTACGGGTCGGTGTAATGCGTGGCTCTTACAATTTGCCCAAATAAGCTCGGCAATTTATGTTTGCGCCGGCTGGGAGCTTTAGGAATTGATTTGTTTTCGCATTTTCGTATTTGTCGATTCTCGATGTTAATGACACCGGCCCGCGGCGTTTGGCGTTTTATCAAAAATATTCTATGAAAGTCTTCGATTTTTGTCCTGGGAAACCAGAAAAATTTATTTAAAGGCACGCGCTCCTCCGTAGCTTTCGCTCGAGGAGATTTTAGAGGGTGGATTTTCGATAGCTATACGATAGCTATACGAGCATTCGGGCGGATATTTTCTACGAAAGACCGACTTATCGATTTTCTTTCAATCGTTTTCATACCAGCTGTCTGCCTCCCACACATTGCTCCATTCTCTGAAAGCTGCCTTAGGTAGATCCTACTAGCACGCATAGTTGTCACATCGATTCCTTTCCGCTGAATTCCGTATTCACTACCGGTGCTCCTATGACTTTTCCTCTGACGAACGAGTAGAGAGAACGAAATGGAGGAAAATGTCCTGGGATAAGCCTGCAGCCTGTTTCTACATCTGCAGTTAAGGTCTGCCGGGAGGAGATGTCTCCTCGCGTTGCCACCACGCGCAGGCTCGCTTTATTAGTCTTGCTCGAAATTAAAATCGATCAATTAGTCCGGTGCTACGACCGTTATTGCATTCTATCCGCGACGTTGAGACATTTCTTGTCCTCTTGAAATTGAAATACTTTCTAACTAAAATTCGTGCTATCGCATTATAATCGTTCGTTGATTTGATTATTTGAAAATATTCATTACTCTCACGTTGCCGTCTCGGTTCATCTATATAAAAAATTCAGTATATATAATGCGATTGTGAACTTAGAAGAACACACTTACGTCGTTTTTTTATCAAATATTTGGCACTGTTCAGTCAGCTTGCGTAGTCTTCTCTCGAAGATTTAGTGCAACAGGTCCATGCATACATTTAAATATTTACACAGACACCTTGTTTTCATGTAAAACTGTTGATCTATATGCATTTTTTTAAAAAAGAGATATACATTCTATCATACTTCTCTCATTCGTGTGCAAGCTAATAAAGCAAATAATAGATGATCCAATAGTTAATAACTGATAATGTAAATATTTTAGTACCTTGGATAAATATTACGATGTCCTTTACAGAAATTGAAACGGATGCATTACACTTTAGAGACGTTCAGATATCGCAAGCATTTCTGTATGTAGATCGATATTGCAGTATTCGGGTTATAGATGCATTGCGTGTGCATCGACCACAGTAATATGGTGCGTGAGATAGTCCCAGTTGATCCGTATGTCAGGAACGTATGCAAGAGACACTTCAAAGGGGACAATGTCCGCGTGTATGTAGCGCAGGTACCTATTACTGTTTAATGCCCAACAAGTTGAAGGGATAAACCGTGTAATAGGCCTTACAATTGGTCTTACTGCGTGACGCAATTGCGATGGGATGCGTTCCTATGGATCTGATCCTGATTCGATACCGCGATGAAAACGATATTATAAAAATCACTTTTTCACAAAATATTTTTTTAAGTCTTATTTAATTTTTCTTCTCTGAAGCTCGATTTTCAGAGTTCTTATCTCGGAGATTTTCGGCGGTAACGTGACGCGAAATCGTCATCTCTTCTAGCATTTGCAATTTCATGTTTGCTTTTACATTCCGTCCTCGCGCTTCATCTAGCTCGCGTAACACGAAATAAAACTGTTATTTCACGAATGGATTTCCATTTGCTACTTTTATTACGGAAATGTACTTTCAAAAATACAGTGCGCGCATGCGCACGTGCGTGCATGCATGATTGTACGATGGACGATTGTCAAACTAATAAATCTAGGTTTTGGGATTACACTATAAATATTCGATGTAACTGGCACGTTTGCCATATAAATATTTCCGATGTGATTTTCGGCTGTACTCTGACAATTCGTATCTTATCGTATTGTGCCGACGAAATCGGCTTTTTATATTTATGTAGTTGGCATTTTCGAGAGACATTTTCAGAATAGGATCACCTATTGTGGATACAGAATCTGATACTTTTAGTGAATATCGTGTCGCAACAGAATCGATGAGGCGGCATATTTTCCTTTCGAGCAATCTACTTGTTTCGGTCCAGTGGTTACTCAATTTTAACGCGTTTGTAAAACAAGAAAGGCTCGGCAGAAAGTTAAATGCACGTTTTCTCTCGCGTTTGCCTTTCCTTTAAAAGCTTCACTGACGGAATAAACGTAACAAAATTTAATCAGTCTCTGAATATATTTTATTTAATTTTCGTATTTTGCGTTCGCAGATTTAATGAATTAAGTATCTTGCACGTTTGACAAATGTAATATTGACTTTTATCCTTTAATTTATGCAGAGTATTTTTTGCAGGTATGTGGACATGTCATTATAGAAAAGTCAACTTAAAAATTCTGTTAGGTATAGCCGTATTCAAAATATTTGTATGAGGAATTCTATACGCGCGCGCGAGATTTTTGTATAAAAATGACATTATATCATAACGTAAATAAACGTAAATTAAGGGATAATTGCAATCTCTAGATTCTTTAGAACATGCAGAATACAGTTTTAAACATGTGCTGAAGACAAATATTTTCCAAGATAGTTTTAACGATCATTTTCACATGGAGCACGGCAACGTCTTCGGTTTCACGAGGAGTAGCGACGTAATTTCTGTCTTGGCGCGTGTTACGTTCTCTTATATACACTCTATGTTCTTATCGTTGCTTCAAAGAGCGGGCACGTTTGCCCGTATTTCGACTAGTAGAGTGTGTAGAGAGAAAACGGTAGTGCCAGAAAGCGCCAGTGCAATATACAGAGCGTCTCATGTTCTTGACGTTTCTATGTACATATTATTAAACTAATTTAGAGAAAGTCGACTTAACAAAAATATTGAGAAACGTACACAGAAAAAAAAGTAATATAGCCAATAACATATGTGATTGCGGGCTGCCAACTACATAAAATACTCAATACAATAATATTTGCTATTAATGCAAGTACAATGTTGATACTGCAATAGCATATATTATTGTATTGAGTATATCTGTAGTTGACAGCCCGCAATAACATATCTTATTAAATTACATTTTTTTAGTGTATGTGTAATAATAATTCTTCTAAACTACTAAACTACTACAAAGAGTTTTCATGAATTAAATTTTAGAACTACAAGTACGTATTTCTTTTATTATTTGTTCGAAATCAAGGGACATATTTTTGCACTTTGAAGCTTAATTGCAAATGTACATACTGTCAAACATATCATAAAAAATTATATCGAGTTGTCCGCTCTTGATTTTTTTTATTGCTACGTGAACTTGAATTATAACTCTATAATAAAATTTTTATTGCAATGAATTATATTGGCATAATATATTCGTATAATAAAATTTTTGTTACAATGAAATAAATATCTTTTTATAAAAATATTAGTAAAGTTTGCAGCAATTTGTTTTTTAACGTAAAACTATGGTTTTTTGAATTGTTTCGTGAACTATTATTACGAGTAAATTCTGTCAGAAAGAACCACGTTCACGCAGGTCTTGCATTCAAACAAAAATCCAGAAAAATATCCGTCGGAGATGAATAAAAATATCTGACCTGTGAATACTTTCGAGTTGAATTTAACAACGAATGCTCCGGGACACCCTGTAAATACATATAAAAATATAACCAGCGAATGCTGGACGTTTTCGTAAAGCGAGATATACACATCGCAACGTCGAGTGGCCGCTCTCGGTTTCTCTCTTTATGTCGTGTTCTAATAAGTCCCAGAATTCCGGACTTCGCTCTTGCGGTTCGCGCGACTGCGAGCCACTCGTGGTTTGTCTTTTCCCGTCGCGCTTCGCGCGTCTCATCTCTGCAATAGCGTCTCCTAGAAAATCCTGCGACCGACTTTACCACGGTAGGACCACAGAGACAAAAGTTTGCCGCCTGTACGTCGTCGTACTCCTTGTTGCATCGTGTAGCCCGTCGTCGTCGGGGCAGGCGGTGCCGTTGCACTTTGCAATTACTCTGAATCTATGGCGACTTAGGGGAGTTGCCCAAATTATACGTACTTAGTGCAACGTAGTTGCAAGCCGAACGTCAGGTTACCTGGATCTTAGCCGCTTAATTGCGTAATTGCTTGATTATTCCAATTAGTGCGAGGCTCGCGCGGTGGGATACCTATAATGCTTATCTTCGTGATACCTCAGCATTTCTTGGATTTTTTAAGTAAATTTGTTATCTTGGCTCGTTTTTTAATAATATTATTACGATATTGAAAGCAGTATATGCAGTAATATCATAAATATTTTTTAAATTCTATTTGTCAAATTAAATTAATATCACGAATTTAATTATAATTATGTCTCGTTATGGAAAAGCAAATTTAGGTAAATAATGTTTGAATATTTCGTACTGTCTGATGCAATATATAATTGCGACGTTTGCGTTGAGATTTGTACGTGTCGTGAAGTAACGTTGGAAATGACATTTAATTAATTAAGGACTGCTTAATAACAAGTCTAGAAACTTTACAATCTAGCACTGCGCTCTTTGACAGTCGTTCTAGAAATTAAGTTTCTTTGCAATAATTAGTCATTCGCAGAGATATCTTGTGACTGAAGGAGACGGATTCGTAACAGTCATTAGATGATATTATTCATTTTTGACTATATTCAAGATTCTTTCTCTTTGTGCGTGTGGGGAAGGAGGGGGGGAGTCGATGAAATAGATTTTATTTGATGAAAAGAAGAATAAGATTTTTGAGAAGCAAAATTATTTGTTTCTCTTTAAAAAGGACTATCTTTTTACATTACAATTTATTACGCATACCGTAACCACTGAGTTTAAAACGATATTTTTTGACAAAAGAGAAAGACACTGCGGAAAGGAATGCATAATAAAAAACCAATTGATAGAGATATAATGCCACCTCCATTACACGCGTTAAAGAACGGAGAAACAAGACTGACAAAATTGTATTTCTTTTTACGAGCTTTAAATGCTTTTGATATCGATAACGACGTTACTCGCGTTTATTATTTGCTTTTGTTCACCAGCCGAGCAGAACAGGTTTTGCATTTTTAATTCTGCTAGCTGAGACAGTTGACTAATGAGAATTTAGTAATTAATTACGTACAACAATAATAGTGGAAATTCACAGGTCAAAATTTATCAACTTCACGTTTAAAATAAAGTGTTTTAATTAAAATGACTGTGACGATTGCAGAAAATTATTCAAGTTGCTAATTGATATAACGTTTTATTAAATAGAACTGAAAGTTTTTTTTTACCTTACATTTTCGTTGCGTCTTTTTTTATTAGAAGCGATTGCACAGCGAACCAGCTGCATTCTCAACATGTCGTAGAGGCATCCACGGCAATTTTACGGCCACGTCGTGCGACCATTTTCATTTTCGGCTCCGCGATTTTCGCGTATTCGTTTTGTCGATGCATAAACCATAAATCGACGCTGCATCTGACGTTTGCATATCCTCGCGCATATTCTCCGTGGAAATAACCCCCCAATCATGCGCACTCGTTTTCCGTTATTTTTAGCCGATTCGATAAGCTTTCAATGTCACGTTGCGTTCCGACATTTATTTCGTTGCAAGAATCTCGATTTACGGCCGAGGAAACATCGCGCGGAATTTTACATTTGCGCGTCTGCAATAAGTTTGGCGTCTTCCTGAAACGAATAAAGGGAAAACGAAAACGTAAAAAGAAGAATCAGTAAGCTCATTGTGAAATCGCTGAAAAATGCATTTCAAGAAAGCAAGGATTTTCAGCGTCGGTAGAAGTGCCAGGAATTGTCGTTCGCTCTTAAAACTTTCAGGTCGTGTTTGCATTACGTGAGTCTGCGCCAAATTCTCCTCACCCTCTTTCGTGCGAGATCCAAATGCAGTTAAAATACTTAATGCTCACCGTACCATTACCGCGACTTATTTTTAGGACGGAAATTGAATCTTTATCGATACAATGAAACTCCATAATGTGCTTCTACAAATGTGTGTGTGTGTGTGTGTGTGTCGATTCACGTATATGATTTCTTCCGTGTCGCAAACTCTTTGATTGTTTGAGTTACGAGAATGATTCCTCGTTATTCAGAGCGTATATATCAATACGTATAATTCTTTTTATCATTTCCTTCTCTTTCTCATTCTTAATTTCTCCCTCTTGAAGTTTACGAGATCTTTCTAACATTCCGGAATTGGCACTTATTCTTATTGTTCAAGCCATTCCGGTGTACTGGGTAGCGGTTGCTCGTTTTCAGCGGGATTTATGAAAGAACGTTTTAGTTATAAATCGTGTCTTCTCTGGCGAAATTTTTAATATTTTACCGTGCAGAGAAGAAAAGAGATCTTGTAGTTCTTGGAAAACGGCTGAAAGCCGCGATTGTTTCAGTTCTGATCCGTTTTATGTTCAATCAGCTTTATCCTTGCCGATAGCCATTTATTCCCATGATACAAATCGATTCGGTCAGTATCGTTGCATTTTTCTTTGTAGCAGGATAAAAGATTTTCTTGTGTACCATAACTTGCAACGACTAACAAGGCGTTTCCTAAGCTTTTTTTTGTAAAAGGAGTAAAAAACCTGTGATAAAAGCGTAGTTATCCATGAATTCGTAAACCACCCCGCGCTTAGATATAATCATCTTATTTCATAAAAAGCTGTGATGTTCGCAACATTTTTTCTTACGCTGTAGTGTCTTTATTACCGCATAATCTCTCTTTTACAATAATTTTGTATTTTTATGAATACATTATACACACATTTTTTATTTCACATTTTTAAAGTTATTGACAATTTTTTATTTACATGTTACATAAACGTTTAATATACTTGTTTATTAAACTTATTAATTTTATTATATTGACATGTAGTTGCGTTTCAGTTTTTTTATATTTCCATCACGTGTTATTTGTATTAATATCCATAGACAAAATTATAATGTGATATTTCTCTGATCAGCATACCGATTAATTTTATTGCGATTATATTTTCATTGTAATTCTATCATATAATTCTATCGTGTACATACATTTATATATAGCTTTATTTTGTCTCGATTATTGAATATTTTGTTATGTAATTTTGATAACATAAGTACAACATTTATTTTTACCTATGATACCAAAGAAAGACAATTTTTAATCTGCATCTTACCCGATTTTAATATAAATTCTTATTTAATTATTTAAGTGTAAAAGATTTTTATTTAAGTTGAACCACATTCTCTATGAGAGGTTGATATATATTCTAAATTTTATCGAAGTATAGTGAAACTTTACTTTTTTTATTAATTCCCGAACTAACTTTAGAAAACAAATACTTCGCATATGGCTTGCGAGCCACTTGATGTAGATATGGATTAAGTTTATCTCTTGTTTGGAGACAGGACAAGCTCCAAAACTGTCAGAACAGAAAACAGTCCTTTTTTTTGTGGTCACTATTCTACGTATGTAAGACTGCTTGTTTTAGTATTCGAGTCACGAATGCATACACGTATCGTATCATGCGCCATGTATTATTCACAACGCATTTATGTCGCCAGCCAAATATGAGGTTGAATCTACGAAGGCATCAGTGAAGAGATAAAACGAATTATGTAGACTCAATTTAGAAATTTTCCTCTTATGGACTTTTGTTGTTCTCTCCTTTCTATCTCTTAATTCGTAAGAGATTTGTGGGACAAGTATAAAGAGAAAGTGTCTTTATTACATTACTATCATTGAATTCAGCGATGTAACTTAAGTTACACGCATTATAATCTTTTGAGATATATTTAGATTATTGTATATAGTGATTATATATATTTGCACGATTTGTTTTTCTACATATAAATGTGTAACATTTACAAGCATTGACGTATCGAGTTTCTAAATATCGTTTTATTTTGTGTTCGGTCGATGTATATGTTAAATTTTAGTCGTATGACTGTCGATTGTTTATTCATCGCGTATGCTTTTTTATTATGTAAAATATATAGAAATATATTTTATTATTATTGTGCAGAAATGAACTTTTCAATTCGAGTGTGATATTTGCATTCTTGATTCTTTTTTTGCGTACTACAATTTTTAATTTTTTTTGATTGTGCAACATAAATTATACGGTACCACATATAATATTTATAACAATTTTGTAGATTTGGACAAGTCTGAAAAAGACCAGTACAATTCGTGTGCGCGTAACCATATCTCTGATTAGTTTATTAGTCGAGGTAAACAATAGCGTCAGCGTCAGAATAAATCGTGACATACGCACATCCGTCAAGTAGAACTGCAGATGAAAATCACGGAAAATTCGATTACTCGCATCACCATGACATGAGTCGCGGACAGAGACCTCGACGAGAGCATTTGCACAAATATGAAGCGGAATGCGAAACACTCGTTCTGCATTCGCTAAAATTATAATAATACGGGCCCATTAACAGCGTTGCATTCATCCGCATAAGTTTATCATGATTAATATTGCTCCGGCAATTTTTTAATATATTCAGCATATAAAAATCATCATGAATAAAATTTGAAATTAATTCACGCATTAAAATCTCTAATATATCATTTTTATACACGATATGCGTACGAGCATCAATAATTTTCCACATTAAGCACAGTATAAGATTAATTAATTTTAATTAGCTTTACTATTCAATTAACTTTAATTTTTAATTTTTAATTGAATCTTTGTTATTTAATTCTTTCTATTAGGCTTAATAAGATAATTGCTTATTTTAATGTGTCTTATTTTATTCTTATATTACTTTTATTTTTTTGATAATATTCTTTATATCTATTATTAAAATATATTTACTGTTGTATTAATAGAACACGACATGTAATCAAATCATATTTATCTTTTTTAGTGTTTTTTTTTAACTTGCGAAATGTTTTGACGATAAGTTTTATGCGCGATCCTAAAGTGCATTGGAAATTCCAATAACATTAACGATTTTCTTCTGGACAAATAAGCGTCTAGTATGCGTGACGGCGTTTCCATTGGATGCGCTATCGAAAGTTCAATCTTATCAAATTCCTCTTTTGTTCACAAAAGTATTCTACACGTAAGGAAATGGTCGAATAATACTTTAATGTGAAATTGAATAGTCAATTGAATCTCACTGCACAGATTCTGCATTTAACGGAAACTTTCCTTCGTGCCTAATTCAGTGTATGAAAATCAATAAAACAGTATGAGCATAATCCATCGTGCTCAGGAAAGTGACATGAAAACCTGTTGCAGACTAGGTGATCGCACATCAAAACAACGTGTCACGATTTATTCTGTGTAGTTTTTTCCCACAGTATTCTCAAGTTGTTTAAAAATAATTTACAAAGGGATTATTATTCATTGAAATATTTCAATTTTTGAATATAAAATCCCATACCAATTAATTTTATTTTTTAAATTTTTATATTTAATTAAATCCTTGTTGAAATAATTAATTTAAGTTTGACTTAATTTAATTGAAAATACGCATTTGTTTACATTGCAGCGCCTAGCTTAATTCTAACATTTATATTTTTGATTTTGCAAAGTTCTTTATTTTTTAATTTGTTTGTAAAAGTTATTTTCAGATTATGTTTAATTTTTCTAGTATTTTAGTTTTAATTTTATCTATATAAAAAATTCGTGAAATATACAAGAAAAATGTTTTATTAAAGAGAGTTGTATATTTTTTAACTTTCTTACAAGCTTTTTCTTACTTTCAGAAGTGTGATAAAAAAGAGATTGAGACATATATTATTATATAATTGACAGAGATGTATTTTTAGTACCATGAGACTTCTATGACATTAATTTTGATATTACTGCTTATTGTGTAAATTCTATGTAATCTCTAAAGACTAGAGAACGGCTCTCGTTGATTTACAAAACTATCAAAACCGTCGAATCTGTTGGCGAAGATAACGGCAGATTAGATGCAGGTACAGTGCTTAACTTTTGGCCGTATAACGTTCTTCATCGCCAGGGAACGATCCTCGTTCGTTGAATTTTTATGGTTGTTCGCCATAGCAGCTGTAACGCCCTACGAGGCACGATAGTATTATTACGCCAGGAGCCCTTAAAATATTGCCTGGTCGTATATTTTACGAAAGTGGGCGATTTTGCTCCTCCGAGGCGTGGCGCGACGCCATTCTAGGCGCGATCGAATTTTACATTCATTCTGTTCTTCTTATGTCCTGATGACGTGGTTAAAAAAGAATAAGGACGTCTAATATGCAATATAATATACGAAATGGTATGATAAAGTATGATCTCGCAGGAGACGTAATATAATTTTCTATCTTTTTGGGGGGAGGTAATGAATGTTATAAATAGAAATTTTATTTATGCTTAACTCACCTTTTTACTTTATCATGTTCTAAAAAGTATTTTATTGCTACACTTACAAGTTTGTTCCGTTGACGATGTCCAAAAAAAAAAAGCTTATGGAAAGCTTATGAAAGATGTAAAATCAAAAAATGATGAAAACAAAGGACACAGAATTTTTTTTTAAAAAAAGGAAAAAATATTTTAATAATTATGATGTTAATAAAAAGAGTAATTATAGAATTATACAACTTTTTTTAGTAACAATAAATTTTTCAACAACAATAAAAACATTAAGTTTTGTGTGTAAATGTATCTCTCGTGAGATAATATTTTATTGTATATATATATATCTTTTTTTTCAAATATAAATTATTAACTATTTATTATTTCTTGATTTTAATTATTTGTAAAGCTGCAGATAAAATCATTAAATGATGATAACTGTTCTACATTTATGATTTGGTTGTGAGACCGTTATGAAAAAAAAAAAAAGCTTTCGTAGACATCTTGCAAAACATTTCGGAATTGGATTAAGATATTTTTTTACGAGCACGCTAATAATTTATTTAATCAACATGTACATTCGAGAGGTGTTAACTTTGTTTGATGTCGTATCGCAGTGATTCATACACGGATTTTGAGCTCTAATTTTGCCTCGAAATCAAATATCGAACTGAAATCACGTTACCGAGCGAACGAATCCGCAACCCGCAGAACCCATATCTAGGTACTCCGTCTTTCTCTTTCGTCTCGCCTCTCTTCTCTGTCTATTTATCTACCTGTCCATTTATCCAGTATCTCTTCTCTATCCCTCCCCGTTACTTCTCTCCACCTTCCCCGCGACTACCATCGTCCATTCGAGCGAGTGTGTGAATACGCTTGCACACGTACATCGGGGTTGCGACGCCATCCTTGCGACGACGCCACCTTCGCGGCGGCGCCTTCTCTATCCATACAAAGACTCAACCTCACTCACACCGTTCAACTATGGGTTTCTCTTGGCTAATAAACGACCTTGGGGATTTGGTCCGTCTTGGTACCTTCGCGTTCCCGTTGAAGAGAAGTACGCTCCTTTTGTTCCACCGGGCCTGGGTATTACCGGAAAGGAATTCCAACGTCGTTGTCCCCTTTTCCTTAGCCCTTCACCGAACTGTCCGTGAAAGTGACGGAATCTGCGCGTCGCAGTGCCTCGCCGACGTGTGTACGTCGAGTTGCCAATTGTGTCAGAAAGTGTGCGTTTTGGCCACGGGGCCGCGAGGCAGCTTCCGACACCCGTAAAAATGGCGGCGTTCCATCTATGTCTATTTGAACGACATTCGCGCGAGATCGCTCTCGCCCGCGTGAATTTTCGTTGCATCAACCATCTCCAACGCGTTCATTTTTTCCGATAATTTGCTCGACGATATTCAGGCGAGATTGATCGGCCGTATAATTGGAAGTCGCTTTTTATAAGAAGCTCCATCGTTGCTCGCAGTTTGTGCGATCCATCAATTTACACTAAAACCTACTTTTCATGATCTATTGTGTTTTTATTAAATTTTCAAAAATATATCGGAATGCATCTGCCAGATGAGAACGTAATGCATCTATCAGATTAGAACGTAATTAGAACAGAACGTAAAGGTGTCAAGTTTTTTTTTATTTTCATAATCAAAACAGGAAATGTGTAAAAATATATTAAGAAATATGTTACAAAGACATGCTTCTCTAAATATTTTACATAGTATATACAGGTCAAATATGCTGTTATTATATAATATACTTTTATACAATTATATATGCTATTAAAACATTTGGTGCTATGGATAAAAGATGTTTTGTTTCTGAAATATTTGAAATCACGTAGGTATACATTAATTATTATATACATAATTTCTACTGTACAGCATTTTATATTTTGTAATGAATTTTTATATGGATTTTACCATTTGATATATTTATGGTTTTACGAACAATCCTGGCATTGCATCTAAATGTATCAAAACCATGGCATTTTTTATTATTGAAATACTCTATTCAATAATCGGATTTAACATCGACAACTAAAATTAACATATAAATGTATTTAAACACAATGAGGCGTGCCGAATGGAGCTTGCTGATCTTTTTCTTTTCGATAATTAGTGAATTAATAAGTGTTATAAAATTGTTATCATAATGACGCAGACATGTACTTGGATCCCTACAATTCCAATTAATGATCACGGCCGGTCAGTAGAGCAACGCAAATTGCGTATAGTAGTTCGTTTAATTTGACGAATCGCTCATTATTACTCGTCGTTATTATACAAGCATTTTGACAACAGTCAGATTTAAATTATCGTCCGGGAACATTGCAGTTGCAGCGAGGCGAACCAGGCGTATATCTTTTCGATTAATTTGACGACCGAAGTCGTTACCGCGATGAAATTGTACATTGTACGTGTTTCAGTCTCGCGACGCGGCTTGATAGAACGAAAAGAAGAAAGACAAAAAATTTGATCGCCATTGTCCGGCTGGTGTATGTGATACATTTCGTCGAAATTTCAAGGATACTCGTCTATACGTACGCGATCGGATAAATAAACGAAGTTATCTACTCGTAAATTCGTTGCGATGGCAATTCTAGCGTTTCGCTCAGTAAAAACGTTTTTCTGTCACCGTCTAATTCTATCGTCGGTTAAAATCTATTAGAACGAATTGTGCCAATGCTTTCGACAAAGAGGCTGTAGCGCGCGAAACGTCGCTATCCATTTCGTCTAGCTCGATATCCCTGAATTTTAGCGAATTTTGTCGGTCACCTCTCTCATGCGTACACGTGTATTGATATTTTCTGTGCTCTGCCTAGTTACACGAAGCGTTACAAATTTGGATCGTATAAATTTCTCTCGACTCACGTTCGCTGATACGCAAATTTAGATTCATCAATTGCAACGTATACATAATTAATGTAATAATTTGGTGAGCAGACATGCGAAAAATTAATGTCGCATTTGCTCCCGCGCGAAGCTATCGTTTTGCAACAAATCCTATGCTTATTTTGCGGTATGGGAGAGCGAGAGGAGCCGTTTTACATTTAATTTACATTTAAGTAACGATGAATTTGGATTTGTTTATGAGGATTTAATATCTCAATGCTGTCAATATAACGCGGATGCAGATCTAAATGCTGTTCAACAGATATAAGATTTTGCACATGATGTACAGTAGAAATGTTACAATAATATATATAATAACAAGTTTAACAGTTATGTTATTTAAGATACAATTATATTGGGAGAGGTGTAAAAAGAGCATTTTTATGGCTTCAATATGCATTTTTTAATAATTTGATGGAGGCCGATAGTATCATTACCATCGATTAATTTTGCTAGCAATTACGAGATTGACGAGATAACGATATCTTGAATATTTGCAAACTCTCTACAACGAAGTGATTTGTTACATCGACTGATATGTACAGGTGATCGGAAAAGACACGCACATATGTACATCTTGTTCTGTAGTAGTTAGTATGTTAGTATGTTAACTTATGAAATCTATTGATTTGTACAGAGCGAAAAATGAATGTTACTTGATCGTTCATTAACATAAAAATGTCATTGGTATCATCGCGAGTGCAACAATGCCGACGAGTAATTACGTACACTTAACGCGCCTGTGTATCGTGGCGTGTGGCAGTTGAAATAACCCACGCAACTACCTCCCTCATGTGCATCTACTTACCAACGCGTGCGTGCACTTGTGCACGAACGAAGGATGCAAAAGCGAAGGGAGCGTACTCTCACTCGAATGGGGGATGGCGAAGTTCGAAGGTAGATACAGAAGAAGGAAGCGAGGGGGTTGGACAGGAGAGGCGTCGTCGGTATCTACCTGCCGTGTTGGTAGTCGCGAGGGGAGGGAGGGGAGGGGTAAGCGGCGACGAAGAGAAGAGGAAGGAGGGAGCTTTCACCTACACGAAAACTGCTGATGGTAGTGTTGGTGACCGATGATGGTGTTGGTGGCGATGGATAGCGGTTGAAGGGTAGAGAATCGGAGGGCTCGCGGAACAGCGGTGGCGGCGGCAGCGACGGTGGTGGCGGCGGTAGTGGCGGCGGTGGTGGCGGTGGTAGTAGTAGTGACATGGTGGTGGAAACGACGGGCGTCGGAGGAGAGGGTGCGGCATAGGTTGATGGTGGTAGTGTCGGCGGCATCGGGTGGTTGATGGCGGTGGTAGTAGTAGTGGTGGTAGTGGTAGTGGTGGTGGTGGTGGTGGTGGTGGTGATGGTGATGGTGGCGTGGGTTGGTTTCAGTGTTCGCGCGGCCGCTCCCTGTCGCACACGGACGACTCACCCCGCCGTCGTTGCCGGCGTCGCGACGGCTCCCGCAATCGCCGGCGAAAACGTGCTCGTGGAAAATACGGTCGCGCGGTCGCTGCACGTCGCTCTGCTCGCCGCTTCGGAAAACTCGATTCGCCGGCTACGAATGTAATTCGCCCCGTCGCGTCGCCGCCGGCCTGCCGCGCCGGAATTTCGAGCTTTTTAATCGGGAGCCGACGAACGGCGAACCGTCGCGGCCTCTGGCTCTCTCCCGTACTTTTTTTTCCTCCCTTTTTTTTTCCGGCATTCGTGAATCGAGCATCGTTGTGTAACGCGAGGCGTCGTTGCAGTTGCGACGTGCGTAGGTGAAAAATAGTCCGTCTGGCGAACCGGTAGCTTTTATCTACGCCCTTCCTTTTTTTGGGAGGGAGAAAGTTCGATCGTTAGCACGTGGTCTGTGATAATCCTCGTGAAAGTGGGGTTGCTTTAACGAAGTCACCGACCGCTATGTCCACCTGTGGATAACCGTATGAATTCGTTTGGTGACTTCGGAGTACAGTGTGTATTTAACGATTTGTGCTGTGTTACGTGCTAACTGCTATGACAGTGTATAACTTTTCGTCAATCGTTTAACTGAACCACTGCATTTATCTTGCAAGATTGGAACGGACAGTGTATTCTATCGATTATATGCGAATGCACTGGTTAGCGTACATGGATTACTACGCATATCACATCGGCATACTCCATTTGGATTTCTTCGTACCACCGTTTGTGATCGTACTATAGTTATTTGTCAGCAAGTTGTTACTACACTTCTGAAGTCGGAAGACGTAGATCTAGCGGTAGTAAGAGAACCGTAAAAATCTCCAACCGTCAAATGACCACATTAACTGATCGTTATTTTCGGCTCGGTTGTTAACACGTGGCTCGTGACGATCCTCGTAAAAGTGTACAGGTTCCGACGAAGTCGAGAGAGCCGGCGGTTACACCCTGCGTGAATAGTTGTTCGTGTATTTAGATTGATTACGTTTTTACGGATTCTTAGGTTTCACGGAACGAGGGTAAAATAAGAGCGTAGCGACTTTATCTTAAACTACGTTCGGACGAAAGTATTCTAAACGTATTGTAATACGTCCCGTCTGATTTTTGCGTTGGAGCTTGTAATTAATTATTTACAAAGATTTCTGAGATGATCTCCTTAATATTACTGACAACTACTTTTATTTAAGTTTCTTTGTCAAAGAGGATTATTTTGTTACGAAGAATTCGGTTCTAAGTCGTCGAAGTAGAAAGTATACAGAATCGTCTTGAGTCGAGAATGAAACTGTAATTCCGCAAACATAAAAACAGAATGCAGATTTAATAACTGTAGCGTCGAGTGAAATTTTTTATGCTACAGCTGACGTAATTAGGAAAAAAGCAGACGCGTTTGTTGCAATGACTGTGTTAACGATTCCAAACCAACAAGTGTCTTAAATCAACAAGTCCGAAGTATCAAGGTCAGGCGAGGACTACAGAGGCAGAAGCTCGCCGACGGAAAGTTCTCATTGTGGTGCTAATTGGCGGCTGTCCTACGTTTTGGAGTATCGCGAGTACTGACAGCGCTGTTTTTCCATGATCATCAGATTAGAATATCGTTAGCTGTTTGGATTAGCTACACATAATCACTTTTCGCGTGGAAAGTGTTCGCACGTCGAATTTTGCGCGTGCTTTTTGAGTACGTGATCGCAGAATTGATTCTCAAAGTTCACCGTATCGGAACTAAAATTGGTTTGCCGTATCAGAATATAATCCGGCAAACTTATATGTTGCATGCACCGTTTTGATTCGTTTGCATCTCGCTCGTCGCGCAAAACCTGAGGATCATTAAAATTTTAGTTCGTAGACTGACGATTGCGAAAGATTCAGTCGTTACTTCAGTGTTTCACAAAGTTAAAGACGGCATATCATATAATTATCTTGAAGATAGAGATTCCGTGCTTGATAAAATTGACTAAAGCAGCTTTATACATAATTATTGCTTGGTAGAATTTGTTAAGAGATACGATAAACGTAAAAAGGTTATTGAATGAATAATAGGTGCTAGGTCAAAGAACGTAATACGATTATATTTTAAGAGAAGCACTACTATTTAATTTTATAAAACCATCGAGGGCGATTTGACTTTAAATCTTCGTGGAAACAAAACGCCATGTGATTTTTCTCGTCCAATAAACATATCATGATAAATCTCTGTCCGCCGAGTCCGCGAAATCTCGTCACACGAGGGACCATTATCTGGCAGACGAAACGACGTTAATTATTCCTGCCGAAGGACATACGGTAAATGTGCCGCGAATTGCTTTTTTGAAACAGCACACCGTCTTTTAGACGATAATAATCGTAATAAAGAGCTCATTTTTTTAAAGATAAATAATTAAGTTGATATTACTTAAAGGAGTTGATATTACTACCAAAATTATATTTTCTATAAAACAGTAAACGAGAACAATTGCAAATGTATTGCAAGTGAATTGCTCGCATAGCAGCAAATTCCCAGAGAAATCATAGGAAAGAAAAAGAGTTAAGTTACAGTGGATTGTCTGCTTCAGTGGATATATAACTCGAAATATAATACGTGAGATATCAAGTTTTCGTTCTGTAGTGGCGGAAAATTCTGCAACAGAATTTAGGAGTGGATCGAATTTTACTGAGACCATTGAGATTCTACAACAGCGAGATGCTAGAAATGCATGGATCCCTGTAAAAATAAAAAGAAGAGAGATATTACGCCGCACTGATATGTCTACTTGTAATCATACTTTGCACACGGAATAGCGGAGTAGCGTTTAATTGGAGAAACTGTCACGACACTGGCCATACCGCGGATGTTGTTATCGTTTCAAGTTTTTCATATTTCTCGATGGTACGTCCTCGAAGAGACGTATTAGGGCATAACTGGGACGAGAATCGAAAATATCAGCGGCGAGCATCCGCCGTGGTGAATTCGAGTGCCTCGATGTCGTCGATCTCCGGGGAGCATTAAGCCTCTCCTTACTACTACTACCTTTATCCGTTCACGGCGTCATCGAATTCCAATTATGTCGCAGCATCGAAGAGGTTCCATACATGGCAGCCCCGTTCCGGGTCATCCAAGCACAGCCGTTTCCGCGTCCTCCGTCTCTGCCTCCGCCTCTCACGAGGTACAAACGAGAGGGATACCTTTGCCCGGAATGGTACCATCGCGCTCGATCCACTCTAGTCCCATGCACGGGAATCCGATCCACGGGTTCGTCAACCCTCTTGGACCAGGCGGTCTCGTTCACTCACCGCCCCCCACGCACGCGGCGGCCGCATCCGGAATTTCTCATCATCCGTCGAACGTTCATCAAGGTATCGGAACTTCCGCCGTGAACAACGGTTACATAATGTTCTAAAGACCGTGGAGGCTGTTTTTCAACAATAGACGCATCACTGAGATGGATGTTGTCAATGGCATCGCGTATATACCTGCCATGTACATCGAAGTCTTTCCCCATACTTGCATACTCCAATAAATTTAAATCAAAATATTTCAGTACACAACAGGATATAAAATATCTTGTTAGCTATATAAAAAATTTAAAAACATATGCGCGTTTTGAATGTCTTTGATATTAAATATCGACGTACATAAAAAATGAAACCTTTCTTACAACAATGAAATTATTTAACTCTTTGGTTTATACATTGGTCTTAAATTAAACAATCACTATTCTTCTTATACATTATGGCTTCTAATATTCGCTGGAATATATTGTACTTCTTTATTCAGTTATATTTTATATGCATATTTTTAACGTTTCTGATATAAAATATTTTATTACCGATAAAAATGAAACTTTTCTCGAATAAATTGATGAAATCGTTTAAATTTAACCATATTATTTAATATTTCGATCTTGAAATAATTATAATTAATCTTATACAGATAGATTCCCAATATCCGTAGGAAAAGTATACATAACTTTTGTATATTGCAGTTAAAACAAGAGACTATTAAAATTTTATGTAACGCATAAATGTAATAAAGAGACGGGCTACGTCTAATAATCGCAAAAAAAAAAAAAAACGCAGAAATAACATCAGAAGTTGGACGATCAGCGTTTCAATCAATTATACGTCATAGGCGCGCAGTGAGGAGTTGGACGTTCATTGATCTCGCGAGGATCGGTAGAGCATGTAATTGGGCCACGTTGATAGATGAGCTATGACGTGTTCGCGATTAAAAGATAGACGAATGCATTGATGTTCGTTGGACCCGAAATTGGAAATTTGTTTCGGAAAACGTTATTCTGAACGCGCTGCGCTTTCTTGTTTTATTCTCGTGATTTACCTCGGTCTGAAACGTCACGTGCATCCAATGAAGGGACGCGAGGTGTGTACGTTACGTTTGTTTGCGCAGGTTTCACTTTATTTAGACCGTAATAAAACTACTGGTCTACGCGGTTGCTTTGTCAATATAAGCCATAGGCCATAGACAGTCGTTGTAAAGGACTTTAGATTACGTCGCATTGATCTTTGACCGTAATATTTCCAATGAGAAAAACGATTTCGAGCGTAAACGTGACTTTTAAATATTTATGAACAATGCTGAGTAATAGTTCCGAATCGTATTAAATATACACAAAAATAATGAAATTATGTACACGCGTATAATGCACATAATATTAAAATATTGAAATATTGTTAAATATATTTGAAAATAATAGACAATTAGAAAGATTTCGATATGGCAGTTTCTGCGTTTTAAGTAAAGTATTTTTCTTTTCACGTATATTAGAAGCTATATTTTTTATTATTTATATTAGATCTGAAATGCTGAAGTGCTCTTTCGACTTTTTGCCAAATATTGAATACTAAAATCGAAGAAGAGTATCGACGATGGCATTTCTTTCTTCTTCGTCGATGTATTTGCCGCGGCCTCCACTGGTCTTACGTTATATCGTGTGTCGGGGATCTCGTGCGATTCGTTACGCGAATATTCACTCGAAGGCACCGACAAGATACTACCACCGGGCTCCCCGTACTCGGCGCACGGCTCTCCGCTGAGAACACCGATGAGCTCTGGTCACGGTAGTCCCCAGGACTCGCCGCACGTGGCCAGACATCGCAGGGACTCCGAGCATTCATCTGGCGCTATATCAAGACGCGGTTCGTCGGATGTGGCTTCTCCCCTGCCGGAAGGTCACCCTTTAGGCTCGCCAGACGGCCGCGGTCGTCGACGCTCTGATTACAGCCCTCATCAGGGTAGGTCCATATGATGATGTGACGGCAAAAGAATATGATATTAAAAAGGCTCGACCTTACACTGTTTGAACAGTGACGTATTGGAAAGTTAATATACGAGTACTACTTTAAATTCGTAAAAATTTTTCGTAACGTTCTTAATATGTCTTTTATGGACATTTTGAATGACATCAATTTGCATATTATTGATTTGAGCAAGTTAGATGTCATTGTAATTTAATTAGTATCTAATTTTAGTTTCTCGTTGACGCAATTAATTATTAAAAAAAAATTATCCAAGATCTTTTATTTTATTTGTAGAGATGATATGATAAATATATATTTCAATTATATATAATCTATTGTATTATTCTTACTGCTAAAATGAAAGAGATCTCATACAATTTTTAATATAATTTTTGTTATTTTCTACATTATATATTTTATAATTCATGTAAATTATATGAAAATTATATACACACGTGAATTATTAACTATATATATTTTACTGTAATTAAGGATTAATTATTTTGTATTAAAATTGATGAGAATTATCGATACAAGATTTATTGATGGTAATTAAATGTATCTCTTCTTTTACTCAAATGTGCAAGAGGCAACAGCAAAACAATTCTCTCATATGTGTTCTGTTGTGATTAGAATGACTGCAAGCGATTGATCTTACCGCAAGCGTGTCTGCAGTAGGCAACCTTCATTTGCGAATTTCCTAAGCCCTCGTAGAATTCTATGCTGCTCTTTGATCCGATGACTCGTGGTTTACAACAGAACTTTGCCATGTATTATTCGAATATAACTGAGAGTTGTTACTATCAAAGGAAATTCCAGACACATACGTTGCATCGTACTTTAAAACAGTTTATAGCTTTATGTGCACTTATAATTTATCTTTATCTGTTATGGTCTCGGTGATATGCCGCGAAATAGTTTTATAAATCGATATGATTTTAAGATTGACTAGTATCATATATTTTTGACACGTTATGATAATTTTTTGTGATGCATTTAATATTAATTACAGAAATTACATGGTTTCGAGCAACAAGAAATTGCCGAAATACCGTGAATACCGTGAGATAATATTCTGTGCTTATAATGAGAAAGTTCGTGTTATCTAAAGGGAATTCGTATCATGCAAACCAACTTAGACAATAAATTAAAAGTTATGTAGGTAACACAAAATATATTAACTCAATTGACGTATTTTACATGCATATATATTATAATTGGCTTCAGAAGCAAATTATTATTATATTATTAACGATAAATTGTCATCATATCATTATTAGTTTTTTAGCTTTTAGTGATTCTGCTTTTGCTTTAACATATTAAAATCTATTTTATAAAGAATATTAAGCGTATACATTTAGCTATTAGGACATAAAGATTTTTAAATAATTTTTTTATCAAGAGAGTAAAAGTTAAAATTATGAAAATATAGTATAATATGAAGAAATGCATTTGTTTAGATAATGCGGTTTAATGATGGATTTTTATAAGTAAATAAACACTATTAAATTGATTTTTAATATACATGAAATTTATAATATTGATATTATATTAATAAAAAAATAAAAAAAGATTAAAGACTATTAAAAATTAAACAAATAAATCTGATGATGCTTCTTTTAGTTAAAAATTTATTTATATGAATTAAATTTTTATTTTTGTTTAATTTTTTTGTCGATATTTTCGATAGTACTTTCTGCAAAAATTTTTATCGAATTTCCTATTGATCTTAGAATGAAGTTTTGATGCAATAAATATTTGAGTTGAGATAGTCTAAAATTATGGCTCTCACGATGAATGACACATTTGCATGCGTCCATTTCGCTTTTAAGATAGATACTACGACAATAGTTTACACTTGTAACCAAAGGGTTGAATGCGGCGCACTAGACTGGAGGGTAGTGCGTGTCTGTGCGTTGCACTTAGGGGCGCGAAAATGTCATAACTCGCAGTTACGGTTGCGTGTAAAACCGGCTCGGCGTGTGCTTTTGCTTTCTCAGTAGATCGAGTTTATCACTGTCAGACGTAGTAACGAGAGGGCAAACAGCAAGGCAGAAAACATTTGAGCTTCCGCGTTGTACTTTTCCCTTTTTAATACTTCTTAAGCATCCGCTTTTTTATTGCTATTATGTTTCATCATTTCATCATTACCGAGATAATGATAATTCAGATACTAAATAAGTGGTACGCTTGCCAAGATTAGAAAATATTGTCACTCCCTCGACATAGAACATACAATTGATGAGAGTTGTCAGATAATTTACATCCGTTCTTTTACAGTTGTTTTGTGCAGTTGCTAGATACTGTCATTAATAAAAAGCATCAAGATAGTATATCAAAAATGTATGATGGTTTTGTGATTACGTTCCAGTTATGCGGGAGGTCAATAAAGATGTCGTACTACATATATTATCCGTCGAAAAACGTCGACGCCAGACGTGCTGCCGGATTTCTTCTGGTTTTCCGTGACCATATGCTTGATATCCCGTACTTCGGTATGATCGAATCTCTGCGCGCGGAACGTGGTTCCATCGAAAATTCAGACATTCGTTCACGGGAATAGACCCGTAATCCCATTGGCACGCCTTTAGAAATTGGGACCTCGTTAGCGACGGATGGGGAGAAAAATCGTATGACTTTCCTTGGAAGGGACAAAAGGTTATTCACCGCTCGCAACGGTCACCTCTTCGACAGATACGCGCGACCGCGTGTACGTTAGCTACTTGCTGTTTTCTTGTCACGTCCAGGCCGTCTGTCTGGAGGAAGAAAAGGGTAGAAAGTTCAGATAAATTACGATAAAACCGATGGGATCTTCGACACGGGCGGCGGAATCATCCGTCGAATATGTAGCAATAATTTATAACGAGCAGATTACTGTTACAAAGAATTGTTAAATACTATAATACATTGTACACTAACAATTTTGTAATAATAACGAATGTAAAACACATCACCAAAAAAGAAAAAAATATTTTAAAATAAATTTTTCTTTTTTTTTTAATAAAACGAATGAAATTAATCAGTAACGTGTTTTACAAATGTTTTATTACGATTAACAAATAAATTAAGCGCTTTTTCCGATGCCGCGAAGTTTTTGGATAAAAATATGATGTAACAACATTTTTCAATTTGTCATACTTTACAGCAAAATTGAAACTTTGGTCACGTGAAATATATTTCTCCTCTCTACAACATTGTTTTATTTAATCTCTATATTCGTGATTTTGAAGTAACAGCATTCGCAAATTAGTTTGATGATTGCAATAATTTTGTAATTTGTTATATCTATCGTGCTTTGATTTTATGCAGCTTCATATAATTGTGTTATTGTGTCCTTTTTGGTTAATTTCGTGATTAAACATTGATTTCACTTTGGTAGTTTTCAATGTTAAGTCGCCTAACTTAAACGAAGGGGACAAGGGGGTGGAGAATAGCAACGGGTAAAGGAGCTACTTAACATCGCATCGATTTGCATAGAAAGTATCTGCTTTCCGTGCAAATGCAGTTTTAGAAGAACCATAAGGCTGGCAGGGTGAAGAGAGTCAATTAAAATGGTGATTTGAACTGCCGTTTTACTTGTTTTTCACTCATTTGCCTCTTGTTTCCTATTCTGAACTGGCCACTTTTATGGTAAACATTACTTTTGTTCTAAACAGGCAATAGAATTACTTGCTAATTATGCCATTCTTGTGCTGATGTTTCAATTTTTATTATATTTGCTTGTTTTTAGAAATTTTATCAAATGATTTATGAGCAACAATTTGTTTTCTTTGGTGCTTTTACATTCAATTGTATACATGTGTGATAAATAAATTATACTTTGAAAAAGTTTCAAAATGCTCAAAAGTAAAAATATCTTATAACAAATGTCGGCTGTTTTATATTGGCATATTAGTGTTATTACATAACTGCAAGCTGTTAAACAAATAATTCCATGAGCAATCATAAATAGAATTCTTATCTAATAACGAAATTCTTACAAGTGGTCACAAAATATGTACATACAAAAACCGTAATATTATCTTTTCTACTACTCTTTTTTTAATTCTAATGTATTTTATATGAATAATTTATGTCGTGTTTGCGACATGTACGCAAGTTAATTCTAATTAATCTACGGCTTCTTTATTAATTTTATATCGTGGGAATGAAGCTGGTGAGACGTCTCTGATTTAGTTTTCTCAGCGCGAGCAAATATAGTCTGCATAAACGAAGAAGGAAATATTTCATTCATTAAACGAGAGCAATGAAAGAGAAAAGGATATACCACGTTGTACCAATATAGCGTAGCAGAAAATAATCGCGTTATCCACGTTTTCATTAGCGAAATTTCATATTACGGTTTGTTGGACATAGGACAGTGGTACATACAACACATTTGTAAGATTTAATTATAATTTCTCCGTTTTCTCTGTGTGAAAGACAAGTGAATTCGATTATCGATATATTTCTGGCACAAAATACACTATATTTTCAAAATAACGCGCCGTAAAAATTGGCGCAAAATGTGATAAATTGTATCACGAATTTCTCGTAAATCGTGTCAATACCACATCGACATTTGGCACCGCAAAATAGAAAACGTAAAGAGTAAACGTTTCGTGATCGCGAAAGGAAAAAATATACAACAACACGCGTTTTACGCGACGATTATTTTGAAGACAGATGTGACGTGTGACGGAATAATATTACGTCCTATTTTTTATGATATTTGCGTACTTTTTTAACTTAGCAATATTCAATGTACATCGTTCCGAGTAAGGGATGAATCTCATTAGGATGTCTGTTGGCCGGAATTGCGTGCAACACATGCATGACGCGTGCATCGTTGTCGCGGCCAATAAAGAAGACAAACTGCGCAATGTACAATCTCCGCATCGCAATAGATATCGAGGCGACGGAGCCGCAGAACCGCCGCTCGACATGCGAAAATTATCCCCCGAGTATGAGCACGCGATTGTGAAACATCGTTTTCCCCCTCGGTTACCCTTTACTCGTCCTTTTTTTTCGCTCTTGCCTTTATCTCTTTCTCCCGGTTTCCCTTTTCCCGTGCTTTTTGGTTGGCGGTTAACCATTCCCAATTCCGATCCTCGATACCCCATATCGCCCATTCGCTTCCTGTTTCACCCGCGATCAGAAAAAAACAAACGAAAATTCCCAAGAGACGCCATCGGATATTCACTCTTACGAATAATTCACGTTCGGAGTGTGCCTTACCTCGGAGTTGAAAATTACATGGATCTACGTGCCTATATCGATGTGGCGCGAGCGGATATATGAGCGGACTTAGCCGCTGGATCGAGGCTGAAAAGAGCACCGCTTTTCGGTAAGAACCGGCTTTGAACTACGTCTCCGTTCAAATATTCTAAAAACGAGGAATATTTCCCGACTGGCGGCATTCAGGCCACTACTTAATCAACTACCTACGATATTTAAGAGAATTCTTTCGTGATATGAAATCTTTTTTTTTTCTTACATTTTAAGAAAAGGCTTGCATACATAATTGAGAATTTAATATTACATATTTTGAATTCTTTTTTTACTTGAACGCGGCAAACAAATTAATTTTGATCAAGTTTTAAATAGTTTAAAATTGTTTTTTATTTGATTTATGTAAAATACCTCGTCACGGTTAGACTGTAATTAGCAGATATATTTGAATTTTAATTTGATTTTATTTGGAATTTCATTCGACATTTCACCTTAATTGAAAATTCCGCTATTCTAGGTGCAGAAAACAGGGAAAACATCATTTTTGTCAGTTGTCTAAGCGTTTAATTAAAAATTCTTTCGATTGGAAGGGTTGCTCCACGGCTCAACACTCCGTTATGTAATCGATAACTTTTATTCTGCCTTAAATTGAATTTATGCAGATCCATTTTCAATATAGATTAAATATGGGTAGATACGTCGCTAATATCGTTTAAAATTAAGAAGTTTTTCGCACAGTCACGCGACGAAACGAGATTCTTCATAAAGTCGGATGACGCGGCTTTAATTAGTTTTAAACTCTTTGCAACATCAACTGTTCGAACTTTCGCAGTTACAGAGTCGCGAAACAGTGCTCGCGCTGCTGTTGGACACCAGAGGAAAGGCAAGTTCAGGACTGGAAAGGGTTATACAAGCACGTAATTAACCGTCGCAGCTAATGTTCGCTCTTGTTTCTGACAACGTCGTTGCTAGTCCGTTTTTTTTTGATAACTTCGGAAAGAGAGAGTTATAAGCGATGGATGATTACTAACCCTCGAACTTGGAACTCGTGCGTTTGAGCTTCTGCAAAAAAAAAAACCATGTGATTTTCCTTTGATCTTAATTCCGGGGCTGCACGTGGCGCTGGTCTCTGAGAAGTCGCAATTATATATTCCGGTCCTTCTTCGGACTCTGTCTCGGGATAGTTGTATGAAGGACTGCGAGAGAGTTGATTTGCCCCTCCCTTCGTGTTCCTTCGGGTTAATCGCATTAAACCCAACTGAAAGTTCCCAGGGCTACGCGCCAACCGGCGCGGTGGTGCAGATTCGCCTCTGATTTTCATGAAATACATTGCATGACATCCATCGCGAATCCTCCGTTGGATGCATTTGAACTCGACAGCGAGATCGATTTAATGCCATCCCGACACTGTTATGCTGTTCTGTAAACTCTTTACATAAGGCCGTTAGTTGTACTGGTGAAAAACGGATGGCGGTACTAAGTGTACGATGATGCATGATGTGTGATACACAGCTGGCATTTTATCGATAAAGTTCATACGCCTCGCATGCAAACGCGGAAGTTCTGAATGGAAGTTGTTCTTCGGAACGTTGACGTAACTTTTTGAAAAGTAATGAATCCCTAGTTGTAAGACTGTACTGTAATGAGTTAGTGACATCCATTCTTTCTTACATAATGTCAGAAATAACAAGATCGAGAAAGTCTCTATAACAAATAACAAGGTAATGAAACAATTCGAGCATACAAAGATTGCAGAGTTGATTATAACTATAGCAGTGCGATTTTTTTTTTTCATATTTATGTATATACTTATACATATTTTATTTTGACGGCTGTTTTAAAATAAAAATATTAAAAATGCGTTATTTTAAAGAGAATTTGTTAGAAATTAGTAGTATATAATAATACGAATAATACCTTATTACGATATTTATTTTTCTATTCTTAAGTTTATTCCTAGTAGAACTCTTTTAATTTTAAAAATAATTTATGCTTTAAAATGTATCTTAAACACGAATTATGATCCTTTAAAATTTAAAATATTTGAAAAATATTTTATTAAAAGAAAATGAAAATACTAATTTTATTTGAGGGTTTTTTTAAAAAACTTGCTGATTATTACTATTAAAAAAGGACTGTTATTAATTAATTTTGCAATATAGTTTATAATAATTTTACTAAAAATGGACAATTTCATTTTCTTTCTCTCTGTTAATTACACTCTTCTTTTAAGAGCAAAGTATGCGCTATAGCTTGCCATCGTTATCCCGTTCTAATTCATGGACGATAATAGCGCACAATTCGCAAACAATTTGCAGGAATTACACGGCAATTTCGACGCGTGGCGCGGCACCGGTGCCGTATCGATCAATCATCTCCGAAAAAAATAAGCGCGCCACGTCGCGGCACGGATTTTCACGTTACCGGGACGTTAAAGTCGTGGAAAAAAAAAAGAGTGATTTACTATTATTAAAGAATAACTGAGCATCTTATTAAAGGTTGTAGTAAAAGGGTTAGTAATGCACGGATATATATATATATATATATATCGCATGTAGCGCTGAAATTTATGCTCGAGTTAATTGAATGCGCCGAGTAAAAAGATTGAAATATAGCTGCTATGGCTTAGGCAGGCTCAACTGAGTTATGCTGCAGTAGTAGTAAGGAGAAAGCTTTTTTTTGCGAAAGGTGAACCCGTTACGAAAAAGCTAGTCTCGGTACCCGGGGAAATAATTTAACTGTAGAAAATTGTCGCCGTAACGGATGCAGTTCTCATCTCGCAAATGAAGAAAGCGTCGCGGTATGCATGGGAATCCCGAAGTTTTCAGCGCCTCTTCTATATAATCTGTATGGATATTTTTTACAAGCGATTCTTGTTCTCGTTTTTCGTGCACTACTTCTTGTATATTTAATAGCCGTTATGTGCTCTGATCGCCCAATGAGTCTACACTCGCGGTGCATTAGCAATAATGAGTTGCTACGTATGAATTGCACTCGTATGTGCGTATTTATACATATAATGTGTATATAGATATAATGAAATTTCGCGCGGGATATTGCAAAAGTTTTCGGTATGGACAGTCACATGGACGGAGGTACGGTTAGACGTATATATGACTAACTTCCGTTCCCTCGAGATGTCGCATTATTATACGCCATTTATTCTCTGAAGTCGCGGCTCTCCCATTATTGCGTTCCGCACAGAGAGGAAAAAAAGAATCATACAAAGCGGACAGGGAGTACAGAGTTTTAATGGTAAACGCTCGAAAGTTTCAGAAGTAGGGTAGAACTTTCTGGTAATAACGTGATAAGTGAGACAGAGTAGGAATTTAAAGCTGATGTAGAAAGTACCAAACGCATACAGAGCGAGTGAATGCATCTGAAGGTATCTGAATGTGGTATCTTTGCACAAAGATCTCAATGCTTAAAGAAATATTAAAGGAGATGCTTTCCGCATCGTAATCGGTTTACGCACGTCTTTCAGCGAGAGAAAGAGGGGTTGGGGACACCCTCGTAATGCCGCGCATTTGAATTTTCTACTTACGCGGCGGAGTTATTATCTGTCTCCCGAGATGCTCCTTAAAGAAATAAGAATACGCGCTCACTTCGTGAGCGATGCCGCAACGTTTCTACGAAGGAAATCTTCCACGGAGATGCGTCGCTTTGTAGTTCTCCTCGTGCGTGGAGGTAGGGGGGGGGGAGAGGGGTATTTTCTTTTCCATTCCCGTTTTGTCTCCCACGGACGAGAGCTAAAATACGCTCCCGCGATCGTCTCGTTGGAATCATTTATGGCGTTACGAAGACGAAGACGTTTCTTCGCGTAAAGGCACGATCCTTTATTGACGTGAACTTCTTACGAATGAGAGACTGGAACTGCAGGGTGTGCGTATCGCGCGCCCTGCCTCAGTTGATCTTCGTCGCGTACAACAAGGACATTGTTCTCGTGCCATACCTTCGAGGCAGGGGGCAGGGTGTAAAGTGAAGTGCAGTTTTGGCGAATGCATGGAGTTACAAAGCGAAATCTCACACGGTGAGGATTCGAAAACTTAGCTGTTTGGCACTCGTCTCACGTATCCGCGTCGTCGCGCCATGCGTCTCATGCAATTTCTCATTCCGGGGGCCGCGATTTTCCGCACCTTCCACCCTCGGCTCTCTCCCACTTCTCAGCCTTTCTCCGTATTCCCTCCTCACCCCGCCCTTCCGAAGGGACGCAGGCTAGACGGAGGAAAGAAACTGTGTCTACCGTTAATGGAAGAGGGGGTACATGCGCGGTCGAAAGCGACGACAACGACTTCGGGGCCGATGAGTCCGAAGTTTATCGGAAATTCCATTTCGGCCGTGTAAAGTTTCCTACCTCCGGCGTTTTATGCGCCGTCTGGTCTCTCACTTCTCCCTGTTTTCCGCCATCCGCTTTGCCCTTTCTGGCTGTATTATTCTTCGCTCTCCCCCTTCGCGCCTTCATTAGTCTTATCGCCTTCTGCAAAACCGTCTGTGTGCTGTGAGACGCAATTAACGCGTCTGTGTAAAATCTGTTACAGAAAGAGGAAAAAAAAGACAGAGTGACATATGAAAAGGCTACTGAGAAACTTATAATTTTCATTTCTCGTTTACGTGCATTTTGCGATAATTTGTACGGACCAGGAACAGATTTAAGCTAAATCACTACCAATGGCATATTGGACAACATATATTGATTGGAAATAGATAATTGTATGCAGTTTATAATCCCTTTGTAATGCTTTGTGATTAAGGTTAATATTACCATGATTGAAATTTAATAATGAATTATTTAATGTTATCTATATGTTGTATTCGGTTTTAGTTATATTTTAGTAATTGTTCCAGTATTCGGGTACGCTTTTATAAATGTTTATCTTTTATAAACCCCTTTTACTATTACATTGACAATTTGTTCTTTTTATATAAAAAGAAATTTTATTTGTTAAAATTATTTTTATGAAAAATTACTTATATTTAAATTTTTACTTTTTTAAATATACATATTCTTATTAAAATATAATATCCTGTAGAAACTTGTAGAAGAATATTCTTAGTAATACATAATATATGCAAGACTTTGCTCGATCATTACTGCAAAATCTCTCCCAAGAGTTTAGTTGGAACTTTCCCTACGGCAAGAAGTAAACCGAAAAAATTCTCCAGAACGCGTTTAAATTTTAACGGTAAAAGTTGACTTTTTTGATCTCTTATTGTAAAAATAAGATTGTGGAGTTTTAATAGTTTATAATTTTTATTTAACATTTATATAATGAGAGAAAGCGAAAAGCATTTTCACGTAGCTGATATTTCATGGTATTGTTTAGCCAAAAATTTTTCTGAGTAGCCTATAAATATTTATGATTGAGTTTGTGACGCAGCATCAATTTTATAAATCTTGTATAATTTTTAGTAAGTTTACACTAATATAAAATTAAAATGTCAGTATATTTCTAGAATTATAAACGCGTGACAAAAATTATACAGACGATTTTCGTTCTCGATTTTCCAAGGAGGATTGAACTACGCGCGTTCTAGCTTATTAAATTCAGATACGGAGATTAAATTAACTCTCTGTCGGAGCTCGGTACCTTTCGTTAGTTGAACAACTCTATCTTTATTTGTTTCGAGATCGTGATACAGCGCTGCTTCGAACTACCGTGCGGAACAACAATGAACAAAGCGTGTAACTTTCAGATAACTTTGTCGGCCTGCGTTCGAACGTAATCCACTTGTCGAGACTCCGTAGAAATCTTAGGAGAAGTCAAGTTAACGAAGTTTATGAGGAGTTGAGTGTTATTCGGTATGGCATCTTCTGTCACAGTTATCCGCGTTTCGATTTGTCCGTAATGTTTGCACCTTCGACAGCATTGGATTAAGATGGGATGCTTCACGGTAACGCGAATTAATTATATGATAATTTTATGCTGATAATAATAATTCTAATCTTTATTATGCATTATTTGTAACGCGTGATTATTATGAATATTTTAATATATTTGAATATGTTTTGAAGAGTTGCTAAGAGAGATACGACTGTTGAATATATAATCTTACTTACAATCTTACTTAATATGATAATCTTACTTACAAAATCTATGCTATTTTATACTTAAGATAATGTGTCCGACAAGACATATTTTACCTTTTTTTACTTACTATTATGCACTGACAATTTAAGTACTAGATGTATACAAATTAACGAAAATATATGCATTTATTTCTGTTAATTTATTATTTTTGTTGTTTAAATACGCGTCTGTTAGAGTAAAAAGATAAATTGGTATTTTTTTTAACGATTATTTTGTATTTTTATAATTTATTTTAATAGCTTATATTAATTATTAAAATTTAATATCACTTTACCCATTTTATTGCATTTTAAGAATACTATTTGAATAGATTATTTGAATGGATTTAACTATCTATCAGAATGCATAAGCATCATGGAAATGAGAGAATTACGAGAGAAAAGGAATAATCTATTTGAATCTCCTGATTTTCGTTTCTGCTACTTCTGCTGAGGAACGTTCCGATATTGATTCAATCCCTAATTAGCATCAAACGAGTGAAATATTACGTTTCTGTCAAATGAGCTATAACTGAATGGATAAGTGATATTACAATATATGGATTTTTTATTAAAACACCATTTTATTAAGTAATTATAACAACAAAGTGATTTTTTTCCTTTTTTATATTATAACCTTTCAAAAAGGATTTGTATTTTACTTATGAATGTGAGGTGAAGTGCAATTTGGAATTTTATTAACGATTTGATTTTGAAAGAGAGAGAAAGTGAATGAAGCAAGATGTGAGCCGTTAGTATTTTGCGACACAGCCTTCTACCGATACCGTGAATCTCGATGTCTCGTAGACAATGCCTTCTTGGCAACTTTGTGACTCCCCAGTGAATATGCGCTCGTCAGTTTTGCATGTATATGAGTATCTGCATAATCTATACTAGCTAGCGCAACATGTATATGTATGTTTGCTATGGCGGAGGTCGTTGGCAGACTCAGGTGTGCCGATAACTCATTTCACAGGCTGAGCCTTGATACTGTATATATTTTTCTTCCAATAACTTCTACAATTCCGTCTATGCGAAAGTCGTCGGTCGTGTTTTATTACATTGCGGTTATTCTAAGAGATTTATCGATTTACGAGAAAATTTAGTTATTGAATCTTGAGTTTTAAAATAGAAGAAAGTTCTAGCCAATATTTTCGTGTGACAGTTCATTGATGTTATTACTGATAGTATTGCACATTTAACGTATATTCATTAAATTCTTTTGATGTATAAAGGTAAAATATTGAAAAATAATAGAAAATTTAACAGTGTATGCATTTACCGCGTTTATGTATATTAAAAGTTTCTATTTGACAAAATTTTTTTGATGAAGAAAATGTGTTCGATCCAAGTAATTTCGAAGTAAATATTTTTTTACATGAACATAATTTTTTTTACATCTGGAAAATTTTTTAAACCGGTTAGTTGCTTTTGTTTGATTTATAACAGAAAGACGAAGATCTGTGTTGTATCTTCTTTCTTTTCTTTTTGATATATTAGAAGTTTACCTAAATCTTTTTCTTTTATGTGTTACAAATAGCACATGGGAAAAACAATTTTGCTGAAATTTAGCTGGATGTAAATTATTTTGTTGGATTCTTAACATAATCATGTAGGACGCTTAAATTGGTTGATAAAACATCAACATTTATTATTGCGCATTCATCTTATAATTATTTTTATAGTTCAGAATTATTTTCAGATTTGTGTCCAGCAAAATTTTTAGGTACTTTAACAAAATTATTATTTTTATGCATAAATTCTTAGTTATATAAACATAATCTAAACAAACTTTTAATTGTTCTGTCAAATTTGAATAAATTTGTTATAAAATTGATATTAAAATTGTTTTTTTTTTTACCAGAATAAGTCAGTAAAAATTAGTATGTTAATATTAAAACATTAAGAATTACATTTTTTAATCTAATTAATAATATTTTAATATTTATATATTAATTTAGAACATTAATGTGAAATAACTAAAAGGCTATTTTTTTAAATATTAATGTTTTAATAATTTTGATTTTTGTCGAGGAATTGAAAACTAATTAAAACTATATCGTTACATTTATTGGAATTCTTAGGATGGAATTAGGCAGGATTATTAGAGCAAGCGTCGTTTCTAAATCTTTCACGACTGATTGCAGTACTCGTAATTTGCACGCAAGCATAAAAATATACGTTGATGAATGTAGCTGAGGCGGCTTTAAAGTGCAGGTTAAGTGCATAGGGGTCGATGAGGGCAAATTGCTCTCATAATAAGTCGTTGAAAGTCATTGAAATAACGCTATCGTCTCTTTTGTACGACGCAACGTTCTATAGTGATTGTAGAGAACGGGGTGATAAATGCCAAGCTTTTTGAGGAGTCGTTGTACATGTGCACATTTAAAATCCGTCTCTTAATTCTTTATTCGTCGCACTTCTCCAAATTACTTTTAACTTATTCATGCTTGGATTATTATAATCTTATTTGGTTTATGTGTTGCGTGTCATTTAATATATTTGAATAATGGATGAAATGCGGTATGTTAAATGGAACAGTTAGAACATTGGGAATAGTGGAAACTATTAATACAGTAAACACATGAATATGTAAGATTCGCGAATCCTTTACCATGTAAATTTTCCTCATGGTTCTTCTGAGCGAATGCATCGTAATTTATTACAGTTTGTTGCTTACGTGGAAAAGAAAATGTTTGTATTTGCTCAGAGTACTATTATGTATAAAATATTAAGCCTCTAAATAGCAAAAAATTTTAAATAAAATTTTAAATATAAATATAAATTTTTAAATATTTTTATACAATTTAATGGTTTCTTTCTTTTTTGGATAATGACCCAGATTTTAGATTTTCAATATATTATATTCAATTAAATTAATTTATTATTGATTTTGTAGACAATTACTTAAATTAATATACGATTATTAAATAAATTATACATTTTATTATTTTATTGTACCCTAATATTGTTGAACTTTGAAAAATAAAATTAAAGTTTCAGACAGAAGTAAATAATAAAATTTAGAATTTTAAGAAAAAACGAAAAAGCTATGATTTATTTTGAATTTGTAATTTTTGTAAAGTTTTTGAATATAACGTAATTTTTTATCTATCATATTGAAAATCCGTGCGCTAAATAATTTCGCTACATTAAAGTAATACTTTTATTAAAATCCTTTGAAATATACTCTGTAAGTCATTTAATATTTGAATATCTGTAACAAATATTTTAATTGAAAAGATATACTGCAAATGCAACGTTTTTATCGAAATTATAATTATTTATATTCCAACTGTTTTTGTTCCAGCTGTTTGGCTTTATTTCTTTCTTTTTTTTTTTATTAAAATAATATTTAATACTTTAGAAATATGAGTTAACAGATTCGTTATGGGTTTCTTTCACAGAGGAGTATTTTTCTATCAGAACTGTTGTTATTTTAGTTTCCGTGCTGTTTGGCGACATGCGTTCTCGAAACATCGCGCATATAAGGTGCATTCTTAAAGGTACACAGACACATGATGTTTCACGCGTGCGAATTTTGTTGTTGCGGATATTGAATCGTTGCCAGTGTTTTGCACCTGCTTTATCCAGCTGTGCTCCCTAACTTGCCATTACAGTTTTGGATTGTTTCCAACTGATGCCTCGTGTACAGCGTGAATGTCGACATAGCCTTTTTTGTTTCAAGAGATGTACAGAAAGGTTGAGCAGTATAATGGAACAAGATTTAAAGAGAGAAGAAAAATAGTATGAAGAAAATATAATAATCTGAGTGCATTTGTGATATTTCTCACTTAACGTTTTATATCATTTTTGAGTGAAGTGTTGACTTAGTTCATATATGTTAAGAAAGAAGTATCATGTACAAATAGTAGCACTAATATTTCACAATGCCTCCCATTGCTTAGCCATACGATGCACTTTGATTTGACGCTTTTAAAGCGCAAAAATGTCTTCGTGAGTCAAAGCAATTCGCAAAATTGTTCTTGTCCGTTATGAGGAACTTTAGAGGAAAATTAGATATAATAGTGTTCTTGAAAATATTTATTTTATTTTATTTATTTATTATTTTATATAAATAAAAAAAAAGATCATATACACGCGCGCGCGTGGCAAAATATTTCAATATAGGATTCATTATTGTAAACTCATTCAAATACACATATTTTATTTTACATATTTAAGGCACAATGAAAAAAAAAAATTTTGTAACACAGTGTGCTTAGTTTGCAAAGAATTAGGTTGATTTTAGTGTCACAAATACTCGCTATAATTTTTGTTTTTATGGAATTCTAAAAGCAATAGTTACGCTGCAGTGCTCTCATGTCGTTTGCTTGCTTAATGTTGCAGTCACCAAGTTGCGGGAGCATTGGGATGAAACGAATTCAAAAGTCATGCAAAGGAAGACGCAGTTGGACATGATGCTGGGAGACAGTCAACGATATGAGGCGAAGAGGAACGAGGTGGAGGTCTGGCTAGCACGAATGGAAACTAGACTTGAGAGAATGCGAGCTGTGGGGCACACCGCCGATGTACTTGAGGCGCAGCTCAGGGAACAAAAGGTACATCGCACTCTCTTTCCGTCTTCTTGCTAGTAACCGCGTTAGCTTTTCGAGCTGGTGAGTTTTTAGTGCCGCGCGTGAGAAGTGTCTTTAGAGCGAATGGTGAGAATAAAAAAGGACAGGAAAAGGATCTGCGATAACGCCACTATTTGACTTGTCTTCGGTACAGAAAATGTCGAGTGGTCTTCAAACGTGAGATATTTAATGAACTAATTGATATAAGGTAGAAGATAATTAAATTAATTATCTTCGAATATAATTAAAAATACTATTACAATGCTCATAGTTTGATTGACTTGTGTTAAAATATCGTTCCTCGAAAACTTGTAACGATAGCCTATTTATTTACTTTGGTGTCAAGACTTATCACATCCTTTTGTCTGAGCTTGCTCTCTTCTTCTACTTTAATTTGATTTTTTTTAAAAAAGTTATATATTTTTGGTCCATGATACTATTTTATTACATTTGTTTCAATTTGAATTAGAGTGCGAGTTTATGGATTGAGTTCATGAAGTTTTGAATGAACAATTAACTCTTTACACTGACGAAGACTATTTAATACGATAATATTTAATTTGAACAATTTCAAAAAAATTTGACTTTTGCACATTTTTTTACGGAATTTTTTAATTCATATTTAATTTATTATTTTAAAATCTATCCATATTTTTTTAAATTTTTATTTAATTTAACTTATTTATGTTTTGAAAGTCAATTATAAACGACGGTTTTTTGTGGTTTATTCGTATTATATTGAAAAAAATTTCAATTTTAGTCTTGAGAAAATATTCTGCTTTTATGGTACGTGGTTTATTTTTACGGCAGGATATCTACGGTGCATTTTTCATCTTGTGTACCAAGAATGCACTGATATTGAACGAGATATATCTGTTGACCAATGTCATCTCGTTGTACGATGTTAGAAAAGCTGGTGAATTATAGCCTTCTTCGGATACAGATCGAACATATACTGTTCAATATTAGAAAATTGTATTTCTATTTATGTTTATCATGCTGAAGTATATTATCGTGGAAATTTATTATGTACGATTAATATTTACCGCAAACATTGATGTAGAAGCGTTTCGATGATGCAATATACTTTTGTGTTGTTATTTAATATACTTACGCGCAGGCACACTGAACGTATATCAGAAGTTTGCTGGTGAAATGTTTTTTAAAGCCACAAACTTTTCCCATTTGTAAGCAAAATTAAATTGAGCGAACATTTTGGAATTCATCGGCCCGGTAATACGCTCATTCTAGTAATCTTTTCTTCTACTTTGCATACGAGAATATAATGCGGTCTGAAAAAAAGGTTGTGGGAAAGGAACGGAGCTTCCAACGTCTCAATCAAGGAGATCTCATCTGGCGAGGCACGTTACGTGCGAGGAGCTGTGTTTACATTTAAAAGAGACAAATGAGATGGAATTCATGGAATAATTTATTTTCGCAGTAGTATGCCGTCGCGTCGTCTTTGAGTGTAACGCATTTGCTGTGTTTTTTCTGCATGTCTCTTGAATAAATAAAAGGATTCCGAGATGAGACCTATGAAATAATTCAACTCAATTATTCCATTATTTTCGACATGATAGAGAAATCGATTAATTTATTTATCTCTATAATTTTTATTTAAAATTATTTCATTTCTACGAGTATTTTTTTAATTGTTTTTATACGTGTTTTCTGGCGAAAAAAATATTTATACTGAAGTTTTTATCTTGATGTACTTTGCAAGTATGATCGGGACCAATCAGTGCCGGCGGATATCTAAAGAAAAGTTGCATCTTACGGTAAAAACTTTTATATATAGCCGAAGCTCTCTTCGAAGGTTTAACTTCACCGACTTATCGAGATTCGAGTGCAAAAGAGGCACGGCTTCTTCTAACTCGATACGAAGCCGGAGTTAGATAAGTTTTCCTTTTTTCCGTTGGCCCACCTTCTTCGATTTCACAATCTCGTATTCTTTCTTTTCTTCACAGTCGTTTCACGCTGAGCTGCACCAGTACAAACATCACATCGAACTTTTTAATCAGCTCACTCAGAAGCTGATAGCGGTTTATCAGCAGGACGACACGACACGGGTGAAGAAAATGACGGAAACGATCAACCAGAGATACAACAATCTTAACACGAGGTGAGTAATAATGAGTTTCTTGTGTGCAAGAATTTCTCATAATCTCTTAAAGCATTTTCTTGCAGTTCAGTTTTTATGGTTAGCTATTAATCTCTGAGATAAATTGAGTAGAATTAAACGTAGACTTTAAAATATAAGCAGATTGTTAATTCAATTTCAATAATTATAATTAATGAATGCAGTGTATAAATGATGGGTATTTATAATGTAATAAGTTTTAAAGTAGATTATTTTTTCTGAATTAAAGCTATTAGAATCCAAGCGAGGAAATACATAAAAAAAGTAAAAAATTCTTATTTTTTAATTAATTTACTGCATTTTAATTGTAATAATTTAATTTGTGTTTTATTTAGCAGATGTTTATATTAAAAATTATAAAATTATAAGAAGCAATGAAAAATTATAAACAAATTAATGAAATTTTTTGATCTATGTGTAAAGAAATTAATTTCTCAAGAGTGTAAATAAAGAAATTGTAATTAAGAGAAAATGTGCGTCTTCTGGGACAACTTATAGAGCAAATGTGGTGCGTTAGGGCTTCTAGAGTTTCTACTTGCGTCCATAGCCTCTCGAGTTAGGAAACTTGCTTCGAATCAAACTGTAGATCACGAATGTAATACTGTATCGACCGTTTCCAGCATCATCAATCGGGGGAAACTACTGCACTCCGCGATGAACTCGCTCCACAACTTCGACCGGTCGCTAGACAAGTTCTTGGCCTGGTTGAGTGAAGCGGAGTCCTCGATGGAAGGATTGGAAGCGGAAGCCGATCGTCTGGGTGGACGACGAGACCAGGGCGCACTCAGACGACCGCAACATCAGCTTAAGGTAAGATTGTCACGTTCACGCAAATTTCGCAACAAGTTTCGACACGGTACTCTTATGACGTAAGTGTTATGATCTGATGCTACACAGCCGGAAATTGCACCGTTGAAAGAAATTACTCATTTTTCAAATTGCTTGAGCTGGATATCTTTCGTAATACGAGTGATACTTAATACTGTTTTCCTTATAATATATAATAGCTCTTTATAATAGCCGTGCACGCGATAGAATAGTATTGGATATTTAAATCTAAATGTTTATCAGCAAGCATTGTAATCAGTAGATTAGTTTATTGTAATTTTGATAACGATAATAATGATTGTATGGACAAACGATCTAAAGAGATTTGATGTGAACTTGTCTTGCACTAATACCATATGTCATTCGTTGGTTTGATAAATCAAGAAATTTAATTTTTCAACAAATTAAAGCCCCATTTTAAATGTTACAATTTTTCTGACTACCCCGATCATATAATGTGACAGTTCATGGTGGTAGCTCTCGTCACAATTCATAAATAATTTTGGAAGAAATTTATTAAATTCCGAGTGTGAAATTTCCACACTCAGATTAATCCGAGTGTGGAATTCTCCACACATTCCATATATAAGTTGCCGGCTATGTTATGCAATATAGATTTATTAGCCGTTAAACCTGATTTGACCGGTCGTCACATGAGTAACCGTCACGCCGACTTTTGACCTCTCTTGCGCATCTTTTATGATGCAGCCGGTTTTGCGGCTTCGACCGATTGCCATAAAAGCGTCAGGCAGTCACGGCGTATCGACGTATCCATTAAAAAGAAGCTCGATATGGTGTATCGAGAAATGCGCGATTGCGCATTGATGTAATGCGATGACGGGCCATCAGTCCTTACATGCGGAATGTATTTTCCGCTTTATATACGATTTTCCGAGCGTGAAGATTTAAATTCTCGTACGCGTTGCGTGCGCGCTCGCGGTTGTTTTTCGTCGCGTTGACGCATCCGGTAAATTTCTCGCTACAACTGGCAGCCATTGCATTCACGTCCTGTGATTTAGTTACCCTGTAATTTTGCATTTGAATCGCTTGCTTTTCACGCGACCCCCGATGTTTTTTGCCGGCACGTTACCGATTTTTTCACAGCCGTTGAGCGTTTCATTAATTTGCAAGCGATCATTCCCTTCGTTCGTCGCGACAAACATAAAACAACGAGATGCGATGCTCTCGTGGAGAACGGAAAATAAATTTATCGTGATTGCAGCATCTATTGAGTTGTGGAGTTTTAGTGGAGAAAAAGTTTTATTATCATTTCTGTACGTAACTACGAATTTTACGTAGAACACGATTAAAAGGATCGAATGTAATATTATCGTTGTTTATAAGCGATAAATCGTGCGGCAGTTGAAATCGAATTAGATACACAAATAGAAAATGAGTAATAACGATTACCGGACGTTGAACACGTTTTAATGAGACTGTGTAATAGCACGCTGCGTATACGCGACATTCAAGAGAATTGCTTGCAAAATTGGGACTGACGGAGCTCCGCGTTCGTGGATTCAAACTAACGTTCTATTACGAGCAGCACTAATGTATTTCTTCTACGCGTATCTCGTTGTGAAACTGATCTATTTTTAATCTGTTGATCTATTGAATTTAATATTAAATTATATACTTGCGCGCTAACATGGCCCACGCATTCGCAGGGATCATCATATTGTAAATATTGTAATACTTCTACTTTATAATTATTGACAGATCCGTACCAGTTTGCATCACCTTGTTCGTTACGTTCTATTTGCTCGTCGAGACAGCACTAATTATTGACAGAAACAAGCGCGATTACCGTCGGTGAGCTAGACTTTGATCGATTGCGTGTAATATTTAAGAGCCAAACGATCTGCTATCGAGGCAAGGGGCTTAATTTCTTGCATTTTAAAGCGAGATGCCAGTGAGAGATCATATTTACAATGTTAAATTCATTTCTACAGTCTGTTATTTTTACCGCGAGCTTATTATTGGTTAATTTTTAATTTAATTTGGCTATATTTGATTTTTCAATCTTGGTTCTCTCTCTCTCTCTCTCTCTCTCTCTCTCTTTCTTTCTCTCCTTCCATGGAAATTGAGTTTTAGTAAATTATTGGAAAAGTTATTAATATCATTTTCGTATGATGTATATGCATATTGCACTTTATTGAAATATCTACATATTTTATTTTATCGAGAAATATTGCATTTTCAAGAGTATTATATCACACATGTACTATTATTAAACAAATTTTTTACTAAATTGCGTAAAATTTAATTTAAAGTAATCTGTTAAATTAATTTTAAATCAATTCAAGCAACAATGCATTATTTTTTTGTTGCAAGGTGTAATTTATTAATGATATCCTATTATATTATTATATAATTATTCAGTATCACTTAGAATACGTGTAGCATGTATAGAGATCATCTCACATTAATTGCTCTAAAATTAAGGTTGATGAGTATTATTCATATTTTTTATGTCTAGATAATTTATTAATTACTTAATCAATAGGGATTCACCGATTTATTATTGATGTAATTAATTGCTAATAATAAAATTTACTACACCGTTAGTAATGAAACTATTAATAATAATTTTCTTGATTAATCTTTAATCATATTTAATAATGTAATATTTATAACGCTTAATATTGAAGATTGAAAAACGTAATTCGTAAATCAACGTAATGAATATAATTATATCACGAGACGTAAAAGAACTGTTTCTTATATTTTTTATAATTTTTATATCAATTTCTTCTATATTATATACTTTCTCTCTGTGGTTTCTGCGAATGACAAATGACTGTGCTGTTCAATATACGCATATGTCTAATAAATGACGGTGGCATAATTTATAAACTATAATAATTATTAGCAATGTGGAAATAGCGGTTATTTGATAAATCATATAATAACTGATTGGAATTTGTTATTCGATCCATCGCATCCATCATGAGTAGTTAGAATATTATGTAATATTCTACTGTTCGATAGCTCATGCGATAATATGAATGTCCGAAAGTAATTGATTGTATTATTTGCTTTGCAATGCAGCTGCATTCATAGACTTTCGTAGCTTTTTTAAACTGAGAGTTGCTTTTTATAGTACTCTTTCTTTAAATATGATAAACGTTAAAGTTCCGTGTTCGAAGTAATTATGAGCTGGTAATTATCATTCCGAGCTTATATTTTCATTTACTGTACACACGCGACCCGATGTCATGCTAATGTTGCCGTATATGAAGTGGAATATCGTGAAAAACTTGTTATCATCTCTTGTTACAATGAGTCGCGCAACGTTAAAATCTTTTTTCCGGCGTTTTCATATGGGAACTATGCTGCTGGTCGTACCACCTGGCACTCGAGACTAATTAACTTCGGGGAGCGTGCCCATTTTAGTCTCGCTAAACTCTTTGTACCTCGTTGACACAATTTTGGAGTTGCTCGTATCTATAGCGCTTTAAATTATTTCAAGTCCACGGTGTGTTTCACTGTTCACACAAAACCAAAGACTTAAAAATAGATATTAAATCGAGCTGATGTGAAACAATTGATCTGTGAAGCTCTTACATTAGTCATTTATTTATATACGACGCTATGATATGGAAATTGAGGATAAATGGAACGCCTTTGATTCTTTGATTGTAAACCTCTTTTCATTGTTTTGTAGATTCGTTGCTCTCGCGCTGAGTAAATTAGAGGCGAACATCAAATGCCGTTTGTAGTTTCTGCGATAGCTAACGATTTATCGGGAAGCAGTTTAACATTTAATTGCAGTTATACATTTAAACCTACGAAGGAAGGAATTATATGGTTTAGCAAATTGAGGTGCACTGAACTTATATACGACGTTGATTTTTATAATTTTATTGACCGTAATAGGCACATACATATTTATGCATATACACATGCACGTTACAATATTACTTTGACATACATTACTGCAGGACGTTATACTTTGAATCGAACGTCGTTTGCGTTTGCTCTGATATTTGATATATGACAAACATCATTTTCCTCAATTCCGCATACGCTCATGGTTAAACATACTGCAATACAATATTCCGAGGAATAATGCATAAGGTCTGTCAATGCATCGTGCACATATTTGCGGCCGAACTATTGAACTACCGATATTTCTTGAATATGGTAGTCGTGACCAGTTTCGCAATGATACGATTTTGTATTATAGTTTACGAACGTCAACGCGATTCAATGAATTATCACCGCCGTCGGATATAACTTATGTATGTACTACTTGACCGGCTCTATGTCCTGTCTTTCGAGAGTGCATCTAACGGAATTTCTAGTATCATCGTCGAAAACACGTTATACTCTCCGTTCTGATCCGAAATTTGTTGAACTCTAGCTCGCAAACTCACGTCGATATTACGTCATTGAACGAAATTGTTTTCGAGTTAAACAGCTGAATCCTAAAATATTATCCCCCGCGACAGTTACGCTTCTTCGTTCTTATGAAAATCTTTTAAAAATGTCTTTATTCCGTGTATTATATACAAGTCTTATCTAAGATGCGCTTTTAAACATACGTGTAGCAATTACAATATTCCATAATTCTAATTTTTATGACAGTGAACTTCGCGTAAAGAACTGCAATTTGTTTTGCTATAGCGTCCGGCGCTCTTCACTTTGTCAAAGAGATAAAATATACGCGTAAGTAAGTTTATTTCAAATTGCGAGCCCTTTGGTATTGTTCGACATCAAAGAAGTATACATATATCTCGAAACGAGACGTTGCACATTCACGATTTATGAATTGCGAGATACGCTACGTTGCTACGCGACGTTTCATGTTTCGAACATTCGTGCTCACGAAGCGCTCGAACGGGCCTGCTTTGCCTGAAAATGAGGAGCTTCGCGCGTGCTGCAAAGCTTTAAACTTTATTTGCGACTTTTCATTGTGCGTCATATTGGAATTCCGCCGCTTTTAGGAATCGTTTATACGGAAAATGGAGAGCAAATCGATCGGCGGGACGGTCAGAGAGTCGCTTACGTGACCCGGACTTACGTTTCGCCTTTAGATGGACAAAGAGAGTACACAGCCCTTTCTCATATTCATGATAAACACGGCACGCTTCGCTTCGTTAAATCAATCCTGCCGTGGCTAATCCGCTTTAATGCAATTTCACTTGGTGACTCTCTTTTTTTTTTTCTTTATTGCAGAGCCATATACACTCTACGAGTTGAGTCTCCGCTGTCCCTGCGGTAAATCTGCCTTCGTAGTTAGGCGTCATTAAATGTGTAGAACCGTGATTTATTGGTGCATTGATTTTCGAAAAAGAGGAAAAATGTTCCGTGCGATAATTAATAGCGTTTAGTCAATTTTGAGCCAAGTATTGGACGGTAAAGTGTTGTCTGTAACTCGATCATTTTGAGATCAACATTTTGAAAAGTTTAACATTTTTATTAACATTTTTTAATAGATATTTATATTACAAGTGAGGAAAGTCAGTTATTTTCTTTGATTGTGGGGAATGGATTCGCACGATAGGAAATAGCCAATGGCGATAAAATGTCGGTAAGTTTTGCAAGAATTTGTAAGAGTTACCATATGCCTGTCGCGAGATGACGTGCCGGTAGTACAACGCGAGTGTCAGAATGAAGGGTGAGGGGGAAGGTATGGCAAAGTGGTCAAGCGTGTGGGATTTGTGTGGAATTGTCGTACGGAAATGATTGCAGCATGACTTTTCTGCATACTTGATCGGCGGGGGAATGAGTTACTTGTGCGAGGAAAGTGTTCATGTACAATCGGCGACTTTGCGGCCGTTAAAGGGCCACGAAAAACACCGTTTTCGATTCATACGTAACAGAAAATAACATTTTTATTAATGTAGTTCGTTAAAAAATTTATCCATAGGATTTGTTTACCTTAACAATGACATTTAAAAAAAATTAATGACTTCACAAATCTCATAAAATAATAACCACGAATTTTTTATTGTTATTGTAAAATTTATAGGTAATTCTATTTTTGTTTGCATCGCATATATTGCAAGTTTAAATTTGATTGATTGTTACATTGATTTCTTATTCGAAAATAATTTTATTAAAAAAATATATATTACTCGCTTTCTCTCCCTTCCTCCCTCTCCTTTCTCTCTCTTTCTCTCTCTCTCTCTCTCTCTCTCTCTCTCTCTCTCTTTTATTTGTATGATTTATTGTAGGATACTAATAATTGCATTTATTTGAAATTAATCGAATTATCGAGGAATAAATATGTTTTTTTATGATAATATAATTATATATATTTCACTGCTTTTGGTTCAAATGTCAGATTTTAGAATTTTAGATTCAACTGTCGGATTTGACATTTGTTCAAAAGTTACTTTGACGTAATTAACTTTGCGCGCCGTATTATCTGATTGGATTCGTTTTCCGCGCGCTCCAGACGTGTAATTGTCAAGGTTGACTAAAGGGCTGTTAAATCTTCGCGGATGGGGTCGCGATTGGCGAAATGGCGGTGTATTGTCGAGGTCCCGAAGGTCACGGAAATACGGAAGAATGAGTAAACCGAACCAGCCACTTTCCCTTTCTCGCTTCATCGCGCCGAACGTAGCTGAACGATCGATAAAACGCTTCCACCAACGGCGGGCAGTCGAGCGCCCCGCGACGATAATATTCCCCTTCTAATAGCCATTATTCCATTATATTATGGCGCTTTTCGAGCCTCGACGCAACGGGAGCTTCGCCATTTCGCGCGTTGCATTTTAGCCGTGTTGTGTCGCGAAAGAGAAAGAGAGAGAGAGAGAGAGAGGAGGGGGGGGGGGAAGAGAGAGACAGTACTCCAGAGAAAATTCACGACGAATTTATTTGCGCACGTGCTCTCGCGGTTATGCATGCATACCACGCCTCCAGACTTTTCCCAGTTAGAATCTCATTCCGAAATATCAGGGAACATGTCCTAAACATTTCCCAGCATTTTGTTGCATTTGTGAAATTAATTCAGTTTTATATACATGAAACATGAAAGTACACTGCTTCAATGGCTGTACGGTTTTTTGATTAAAAAAAAATTATAAATTTGAAGAAATTAAAACTTTTTGAAAAAATAAAAAAATTTTAACTCAAATTTATATGCGTATGGCCTCTGAAAGAGTGTTTGGTCGTGTGCATTAATATGCATTAATATTACTACATATACAGAGCCATTATAAAACGCTTGAAGTTTACTTTCCTGAATGATCTTGCGCGCCCACAATAAAATCATCAAACAATTGACGATAGCTTAGGGGTCGCGTTCATCGGCTTATCCTTTTTTTTAATGGTTCCGCGCACAAAGCGGTCTTCCTTCTTTTTCAAGAGGGTAGTTCTTTGCAACAGGCTGGTCGATGCAGCCAAACCGCCCCTGCTCAATGCGGAAACATGATTTAAATCATCCGTCGTTACAAAAGATACGTGGTTGTCGTGTGTTTGCAAGGACGGCGAAAATAAAAGTCGTAGGTTGTGAGACTACAACAAAGAAAAAAGAGAGAGAAAGAGAGAAAATTGCAATGTTATAAAAACCGGATATAAGAGACGTGCGAATGAGGGTGAACTCTTTGTTAGGCTTTTTTATTAAGGGATGAAATTTTAGAGCTGAAATTTGATTTTCTCGCTATTCAATATTTCTCCCTAGTCTTCGAAACGTTAAATTTTGCATACATGAATATTCGTCAACTATTTATTCAATTTTTTCTTAATTTTCATGAAAATTTCTCAACTTTAGCAAGCATTAAAGAACATATTACATCTTTCTTATCGATGGAATATGTCTGACCGTGATATAATTCTAACAGCAATATTTATTATTGTATTAAATAACGTTTTTTGAAACGTCTTTTGTTTTTCTTTTGAAAATTTTCATTAAACTAATTTTGAATGTATTCTCTCTTTTTGTTAGAAGTTTTATGAAGTGTTATTAATATTTCGTCGCAAGGGAATTGGAAAGTGGATGAATCTGTTCATATTATTGATTAATTAAAATAATACCACTAAAATTTAGTTTAAATTATTTGATTAAAATCTATTTAATCAAATAATTTAAATGAAATATTTAACCGGAAATATATAATCTTTACGTTTGCGTTATATTAACTTTTCTCAATTTTTATAAATAGAATACACGTATTTGCTTATCCGCCACAAACATCCTCACCCCCATAACTTATATAGTAAAATTTGATACAAGGGGTTGTTTTCGATCGAATTGTACGCGCATGCGCTCTAAGTTCACGCAGAGGGCGACAGATTCCACTCGCTCTTACAGTTCTGCGGTCGGTAATACAGGAGGTTAGTCCACCCTCGTTTAGGGGTGGTTTTTGCGTTTACCGGTAAACTACCTTTGTACCGGCAGTTAAATTTTCGCAACGAGTTACTGCTGGTACGATATTCCCTACAGTTTAGCTTTTATCGATAAGCCCTGAGAAGTCTCTCCTATGATTTCTTGGAGTGCAACCCTCGGTTGCATCTTTAAACTTGTTATGATAAATACGGTGCATTGATTAATTTACCGTTTGCCGATTAAGCGCCGAGCAAACTAAATTCATCCCAAGTTTAATATTTAGTAAGAATTAATAAATCTGTCAAAATGTAATTATAAAAATATGAAGCAAATATTAAAATTTATTTGTTGAACATTTTCAAGTAAATTAATTGTTTGAGATAATCTTAAGTTACTTCTTATACTTTTATACAAAATTTTCTGTTTTAAAAATTATACAAAATCTTTTTTATTTAAAATATTTGTACAATTTTCTATACTTGTTAGATACGTTTAAAGCGATAAAGTATTATTTTATTATTTTATTAACAAAATAATAAATCAAAAATGATAGAAGGTACACAGAGATTGTAATTTACGATACTTATATGTAACAGAAAATAGTGCCATTATAAAATTGTATATTGCACGCATGCTGATGGTTTTGCTATTGATGGATATTCTTGAATAATTTTGTAGAATACATTTCCTCTTAAATATCTATTTATTCTCATAACATAGTGAATATTACTTGCGATTAGCATAAAGCCTCGAAGAACTCAAGCTATCTCCCTTTCTTTTGGTTGCGAATGAGATAAGGAAATTGTTCTTATCGTGGTAGTTTTCAGAAATCGCTCGCTTTAGACAGCATCGTGCTTAAAAGCCGCGATATCACGATATCTTACTGCTCCACGTAGCGCGATATAAAGCTGTGCAATTTTAATTAATACAGCTATTTCGACAAGTAGTGAAGATATTAGATACTGACCTATATTTCGCAGAGTATACTTGAAGAAATGACTTTTGCATTTAAGTTATTAAAGAGTTTTCTTGTATAGTATGTAGGCATAATAGAAAAGAATGGCGACAATGCTAAGCAAGTTTAACACTTATAATTAAACAGTTTTGATGGTATAGCAAAAAAATTATGTATAAAGTTATTGCTTTTAGATATGTTAAACTTGCGTGACGGGCCATAAGCTTTGTTGTATTTTTCTTTGTATACCAAACGCTGAAGTCGAGTCACGCGTGTAACGAATAACGATGCGAATACAGAACGGAAAGACAGTTTAGCACAGCGCGTAGGATTCTAGCTTTTACCATATCCACAATGTCGTCACGAGTTTTCTTTGCGCGTCGCGCTTTCGATAAATGCCGCGCTTTGCTCGTCATTTTCATCGAATCCAAGCGAATGGTTATTTCGCGTGACATCGCCGCTGTTCCACGCAGTTTCTTCGTTCCCACGGGGTATCTCGTATTGAGCTGATTGTGTTCCCATCCTTCCAACAACGGCTCCATGATTTATTCCGCGATCGTGTCGTGGAAATCGTGTTACGCCATTGATTCAAGTTATTTCACCTTGTTCCTCGTTAGGCGAATATATATGCGAAAGCACTAAGAGATTACGACCAAATTCGAGAGAACGCTAAGGTGTTAGTTACGCTACGTTTGCGCAGTGCCGTGGCGATAGCGTTAATTATGATAGCAATAATTCTGGGATTTGTGTGTTTAATAATCACTGTTGACAACGCCACTGTCCGTTTTCAGGCGATCAATAATTTTTTTGATTGCTTTATTGATATCGATAAATAATAATTGGCTGTTGAATTAACATTAAAAAATGTACGTATATAAAAGCAGTAAAGTATGATGTTTTATCAGTAGATTACTGTCAGTTGACCAAGCTAATCCGTTTGTTAATTAAATTTAGTTTCTGTGACGCGTTGAATAATTCCATTATAAAATTGCGCGATTAATTATAAAAATCTATTAAAATAATATCAATCTCGGAAACTTGTATTAATTAAAGAAGGATGTATTTTTCATGCAACATTTGTTTTACTGCTAAAATATTTAAAGGGTTCGTTTATCTCTATCTATCTGTCATAATTTAATTTACTTTAATGACACATACATTTTTAGACCATGTCATTAATTAATACGTTACATATTTTACTGAAATGTACATTATTAAAACGCAAGTAGCTTTACTGACTAACTTCCAGATACTCTTAATTAAAAGAGGTTGTCAGCGACTGCCTGTGTTTGTCGCGTGCGTGTTGAAAGTTCTTCTCGCGAATATCTCGTTATGACACCGTTGTCATACAGAAGATGGCGCGCATGGAATGCACGTGTCACGTTAAGAAGGAAAGTTATATTCACGTGTACACGAGAGGACTATAATTGTTTATTAACACAGTGGCTAATATATAACGTTAGCTGAAGGTTTTTTCATTTTTTCTCCTTTTACTCTCTGTGCTCTTCTCGCATCTTTTCTTCGCTTCGATTTTTCTCGATAGTCGTACAAATCCATAGTTCATAGTTTCATGCCCCATGAAATGCTAGGATGATTGCACCCCGGGAGATGTACGGGGGTTATCGAGATAACGTTGCGTGCAGATGCTGCTGTCTGGCAGCTTGTACGTACCGGCAACTTTACAATATCGTCTCGTACTTTCACCGTACAACCACCGGCGGCGTCGCGTGTGTCCGTATAGAATGCGCCAGCAACCCTGTGTTGCGGATATGGTATCGAGTCGCATGTCCGTGGCAGAAACCGCCACCTTTGTACGCCTACGTGATCTCGATTGGAAGAGAAACTAGTACAGTAAACCGCCGGATAAAACGCAATTGCACGCAGAGGATAGTATTGCTGAAATATCTAAAAATTTAGTTGAATACAGATCTGAAAATAATAATTATGTTGAATCATCTAAATGCTCATTAAGCTGATTGTTAGAATATCAAAACTCTTTTCAGCATTATCATCATGCTTGAGCGTCCTACTTGATTATATTAATGATTCATATTGGATATAATTTTTACACACTTCAGCAAGCTTTATGAGGGGAAAAAATTAATAAACCGATTTAGGGAGTATTATTCGACAATTACAATAAGTTGATCGTTAGGTGAATACCACCCGAAACATTTTTTGTTGATATAGATAGATTTATTGATGTTACAACCAAAATGTATTGCTAATTTTTGTGTCTGAATTTTGGTTGTCACATTGATTATTGAATCTGCAAATTCTGCTTCTGTTTGTTAGATTAAGTGCAATACATATACACATCACAGTATTTGCTAATCATTAATCTGCCTCAGCTAATTTTTACACATATAATTTTTATTGAATTTACAAGATTTTTTTTTTTAATGACAGTAACGAATTTGTGCTAACTTTAACATTTTGCAGCGAATTGTGCTTTTACGATGATACTCTATTATTTTGATATTATAGAAAGTTTTAATAATCTTTAATATGATGATGCGTCATGACGTTCAAATATTTTTTGCAAGCAATTTTATTTTATTTATTTCTTCAGGCATATACATAAAATAATGTACATGTTTTATTTTATTATATTTGTTTCTTAAGATAGCAAACTCTCTATAAAATTGTTTTTATTAGATATTTTATAGATGTAGAAAGAATTTCTTAAGAATAACTTTGTACAATAATCCGATTTAAATTTTCCAGTTCGTTGATAGAACAGACATACGAAGAAATTCAAAAAACTTGTGCACAATGTAATATCAGACAAAAGAGATTTAGCAAATACAAGTCAAGGGGAATTTAGCGCGATCGCAAAAGATAGCTAGAACCTTCTTTTGGCAGCAGAAGGAGGTCAACCTTGTTCCTTTGAAGAGACGACATTTTGAAATTCCGCAACGATTTCCATGTAAGGTGGCAGTCAAAAGATAAGGAATCTCGGGGAAAATCTGAGCATTCGCTTGACTATACACGTTTTTCCAAGAGTTCGTAGAAACCACGTTATTTAACGAACGGTTCTTCTCTCTTTTCTCTCTCTTTATTTATCTATCTATTTCTCTTTCTCTTTCGCGAAACAATCCAACATTGACGAGTTCATTTTTGAAAATCTCCATTTACTTTACAAAATCTGAAAGAATATCGTAAATTTTAGTGACTCATTTTATATGATGCGCAACTTGCCGCTATTATTATCGCTTTTGTACGGGCAAAAATTGAGTAAATTCCCGCGTGAAACATACGTGAAGCGCCTACCACCTTAACGATATGCGTGAAATATGCAATATCTTGCGAAATTCATGATATATTTTCCGTGCAATTCCTGCGGGATCCTGGTTCGCGCCAGCTGTCGACACTTGCCTGTTTACCGTCGTCGTTAAGCCGCACCTGCGGTTACGTGGAATTAACGGTTGAGATATTTCTCCTTTACAAACCCTTTTGAAATAATTTACAATCATTAAATAATCGACTTAATTAATAGAATAAAATGGATTAAAAGTATCTTTATTTTGCTTCTATAGCAATATGAAATTTTATTTTACCGCTTTCCTATTTTTTTTTAAATTTTATGTAAACAACATGCATACTATAAAAGAGCTATTTAAATTTTTTTATTAGCATAAATTTCTTTTTAAAAAAAGCATAATTTTAAGCGTAATTTTATTTAAATTAGAAAGAAATGCCAGAGGTACTACGGCTAAAAATTATGCTCAAGACGCCGCTATATCTCAAGTTTCTATATCAAAACGCCGCTTTCTTAATATAGTCTATACTTGAAAGGATACCTGATAACACCAGATCACTCTGTGTATTCGACGGCGAATGAAACGACCGATAGAGATAGTGAGGAAAATGCATGGGGGGCACGTGGCCCAGTTATTATTCGGATACAACGGGTTCGCTCTGGGCGTTGGACTAAACGCGCCGCTCCGCTCTATTTAAATTCCACTGTCGAGAATGTTTCGTATTAAGGGGTTCGGTGAGTCTCGTAAGATGTTACCCGGGAGGATGTAGCTATCGTCGCCGGATGATGCCGTAGTTCCCAACGATGGCAAAAAGTTGAGTGCATCGTCTCAGTGGTGGTAGTCCCTTCCGGCGTTTCCCTGAAATAAGGAACCTTTCCGCGTACAAAAGGAAACCATCGGGAAGCGTAAATTCGCCACGTATTACAATACCCACGGAAATGCGCTCTTGAAAATACTTATTGGAAACGTCGAGACATGTGTTGAGTATGAACGACCGAGACAGTAAGCGGAAATGAGTTTTCGATAGATAGTTTCGAATCGCGTTTTCCGAATTTCGAAATCATTGAATGATCAATTTACTTGAGTTAAGCATACGTCAAGATGGTTTACTAACCATTTCTGTTTCAAAGAGTTGCTTAAAAATATTTGTTTAAAAGAATTTGCAAATTTTTATATATGTAGAGGGGAAGGTAGCATTATAGCTCTTATTTACATTTTGTGCAATAATTGTATTAATAATAAATATTTTTAATTAAAAACTTAAATAATACATGTCAATGTGTAATACTTAATAGATTCTATTTTTAAAATTATGAAATATTTGTTACTTGGACTATAATTCTTCTTTATTATTTTAAAACATCATAGTTTTTAACTGTGTAGAATAAATTTATAATATTGGTGTTGGTTTATTATGAAATACGAAATTTCTGAAAAAATATAATTATATTTTTTTGTACATTTCCTTTTAATTGATAACTTTTTAAAATAATGAAAAAACATGTAATGTTTAGCAAATAGTTTTTATTTGATATATAATCTTTTATAATCAATTTGATTATTAATTATATTTTTTGAAGTATGTGATTATCCGTTTGAATAGCTCATGAACCTGTAAAAGTAAATTATTTAGACGAAGTTATTTATATTATTCATTAAAATAACGAATATAAATTATAGACACACATGAATTTTTTAATAAATGAGTGTCTTTTTAATTGAAACACAAAGCATTCGTGATTCAACGAGATATTTTATTGGTTTTAATTGAATATACTGTCATACTTGTACACCAGTAAAATTGATGCAATGATATTCACGAAGACTATTTTAGTTATTTATATCAGTACGTCATTTAATTATTTTATAGCATAGCATTTTTTAATTTTTTGATCCGTTATTTAAAAATATCTTGTTATTTTTTCGCAGTTTGCAAAACAAGTTTTGCAAGGTAAGCGTAAATTCATAACACAATAAGCATTTTAGAAAAATAATTATAAATAAACAGTAAATTAAAAATTTATTAATTTTTAACGATCTCTTTTTTAAATAATTTTGTGTCTGTGACATTACTATCTTAATTCTGACTTTTTATACAAGTCAATCAAACGATAAGCATTCATATGAAAAATTTTGCCATTATTATTGATTGGGTTGATATTTTGTTCTGAAAACCATAAAACATACAACAATAAAACAGAGTTTTAAACTTTTATAAAATGATTTATCCCCACGTAGTTATCGCGCTATTAAAAACTGCGGCAGATGAAAGAAATGCGCATTACCGGAAGAAGAATAAACTCAATTATTTCGATATCAAAGCTGCCATTTCTGGAGCCTCGGCTCTTCGTCATTGAGTCGCACTCTCTGCTGAGTAGGTTTCTACTACTTTTTACTTCTTCTTTATCTCTTACGTCGTTAACTTCGTCTACCTTTCGTTGTCTTTTCGGATGCTATCTCGGATCGAATGAACGACTCTCTTTTGGTATCGACAATCGCCAACGATACGAAACTAATGGCACCGTAGGCTTCGTTATTCTCCTCGCTGATTTCTTTCGGTCGTTCTCCCTGGGGATATTATTTCGCTGTAATAAACCTTTCTTTTTTTTTGGAACAACATTAATGATATAACATTGAAGTTTTTAATTAATTATTTAATTTTCCACATTTTTAATATATTAAAATGTTATTTATTTTTTTTATTAAAGAAACTTGATAAAAATTTAATCTATTAATTATAATCTCTTATTACTCATGCGAGCAGAATTATTTGTATTTTGGTTTATATTCAGCAAATTTCTTTTGCAATTAATATTTTATTTAGATTCATAAACAGTATCGTGCTTGAAGAATTCTTGGGGAATATGAATGGATTTGCGTTAGTTTCGATTCGTGAGTGGACGCTACTATCCGCAATTCCTCCTCGTAGTCAGCTTCTAAAAACCGGGGGCCACCTGCCGGACAAGCTAATTTATCTCTCGTGCGAGGTTTAAAGCCCTTCCGTCGTTTATCTTGCCGCCGACGAGTGGAGGATCCGCCACTCTTTCCTTTTTTCTCTGCTCACTCTCGTTCTGCTCCCTCTTCCTCGTTGTGCCCTTAGTGGACACCAAATTGAAAAACATCCACTCGTCGCGGAATCCTCGGGGACTTCGAGAAATTGTTCTACGAATCTATGTCGTCACTGTCGAGCAACAAGCCGAAAGAATTACGTCGTGACATTTGCGTCGTTAACGTCGTCGCTGTACGATATGTCACTGGCATTCAAGAAAATAAATTGTCTTTAAATTACGCCTGCTATGATATATCAAAATGACTGATGCTAAATTACAGGGTGTTATTATAGTGAATGAATATTGTTAAAAGTATAGAAGTATTGCGGTAAATTTAGAAAATAGTCTGTATTAATATAGCCTGTATAGTCGAATATATAAATAGCTAAATAATGGAATTAAAATAATGAAGATTGTGAAATAATTTTATCAAAATACAATTAAGCTTTTTGTATTTGATATAATTTTAGAAAGATTGGATTATATTTTATATATTAATTGGCAATTTTTGGAATTTAAACTTTGATGAAAGCTCTCATATAATTTTTCAGTATGTTGTTGATTAGAAGAAAATTTAAGAGAAAATAAGTGATTTACTACTTTGGAATAAGCATGTGACTTGTTATTCCATTATTTGTTTGATATCCACGAAGTCATATTATATTGCGGATTCTGGATTATATTTGTTGAAACTGACCGCCTATAGCAGAGCGCATTATTGATTCGAACTGCCATCGATTTACAGTACGATTTTGTTTGATTTGTTTTACTTTATCTTGCGCCATCGTGGATTTACGTGTTTTTATTCGCTTTTACGCAATACGCCCCTTTTGCCCCGATGTGAATCTGACAGAGCGAATGTGAATCTGACAGAGCGAGGTCGAACGCGAAGCCGGCACGTTTCGTTTTAATGAAACGCACGTGATGGGAACGTGAACGTTAATATTGCGGCTCTTCGCAATGTGGAGATCTTTTCTTGGTAACGGCCGCAAACAGTCTCGTATTTCGTGGGATTGTAAAAAAGAAATGTTTCGAGGTAAATGCGCGGCACAACTCTTGCCGCCCGCGTCAGTCGTAGTGCCTATTACCAAAGTGCCTGTATTACCAAAAGAAAGTATGTATGCATTTGTATTATTCAGAAGTGGGCATCTAATCTCGATAAAATTATCTATTGTTGATCACATTAGTTACCAGCTAAAGATTGCGGTATTACATTTCAATATACATAATTATACATGATTGTGATGTAATTCTCACAATCCCCCCCCCCCTCTTTAAACGTACGAATAACTGGTTGTTTAGCTTTTAGCAGTTTGTACTTGCTTCATTATTTTGCATAAGTAGTATATCTTTCACAAGATAACAATTTAATGAATATTTTATTTATGTTTTTCTTTAATTAAAAGTAACTGTTCTCTTTGAAATTAAATTTGAAATGTCAAAACGTGACGGATTATGATGTTACAGTGCGCTCAATGCAGAGATGATTAATTTAAGGTAATTTCGCGCGAGATTACAAAGTGAAAAGTATTCGCGCCTTTTGAATGAATGAATAAATGGTGGAATCTATATTTCAATGAAACGTGGCGTTGTTTTAATGGTACCAGAAGTAGAGTCGACAGAGTAACTGCGGTACAATGGGTAAAAAGGCATGTTGTAGGCAAAAGAAAGAAAAATTGAGACAACGAATCAGAAGGTTAGATGAGCTGTCAAATCAGCGTTCGCTGAAACAGCGCGTTGAACAATCGCACGGCGAAACGATGATGAAAAAGACTCGGACTTCGGCACGAATGTACCGAGGTGTCCTTCTTTCAGGAGGGCTTTTCCCTGTCATTCGGATTTTACTCAACCGCACCAGATTCTGATTGCGCCCCGATACCGATGTAATCAAAATAAACACAATATAACAGCGTGCTCAACAGTTGCTGTTTTGGAACTCGCGTTAACTTCTTTGTTTTCTCAAAATCGTTTAAAATTGTTACGGATTGCAAATTATTTTCCCACAACTTTTTTCAACGTTGAATAAAAGTCGCGATTGCGTGAAACTCGATTTGTTCACGTCAGCATTACTCCACCAGCAGATACGTCCTACTCCCGTACAATCACTTCAGATATTGTTAGCACAATGCAAACATCTTGCATTGAAATCGCGCGCGGAACATACCCGACTTCGTCGCATGAAGTCGTTCGTCATTGGGGAAATGAAAAATTCCAAACGAGACTCGTGTCGCGTAGAACTTCTTGCATATTTGTGGGCAGAATCTACGGCGAACCGACGAAACTCCGGTGGACGTCACCGCGGAAAAATTCAGTTATTGCGATAGATGTTGGAGAGATGTTGGAGCGCTGTGTGGATGTGGTTCAACGAAGAATCTCGGCGGTAGGAATTTTATCCTGTGTGCATAGGAAAAGACGCATGGTGCCTGTATCACGGCTGACCGGTAAAAATTGCCCTTTCTTTATCGCGACGGACGCGCTCCACGGTGCTAGTTTATGTAGTGTAACTTATTGTGTTAGCCGCGGACTAGTTCCCAATGGTTCCCCCGGGACAGGCAGTGCGCTGATGAACGATGGAAAAACTTTGCTCGACCTCAAATACTTTCCGATCGTCCTAACGCGTAATGGATAGTACGTTTTTGCCACCAGGTCTCATACCCGAGAATTCGAGACATTGGAACTTTCCAAGATTGAGAGAGAGAGAGAGAGAGAGAGAGAAAGAGAGAGAACACTTTTATAAGACTGTCGCAAAAATTTTCACGACGAAACAATGGAAACTACGTCGAAATGAACATATTCGCCCGTTTTTGTTTCATCGTATGTCGAGAATGTCGATCTTATCGCCAATCACATGCGAAATCTGCATGTAATTGAGTTACTGAAGTTATTTAAATGAAATAATAAAAATAATAAAAACGTTTCGAATAAAGAGCAAGCTCGAGCTTACTTCGAGTTAATTCCTGTGGACTTTCAGCTTTAATTGTTTGATTATGTATGTACATACGTATGTGTATTCATATTTTTAGCTTTTTGCTTGAGCATACAATAACGAATGCAGGCACGAGTGTTATTACTGACGGGTTAATTTTGCAGTCGGATTAATAACAAAGCTCGGTGCAGAGACGTAGAGATATATGAAAAAAAAAAGAACTTTATTTGCGACGGCGGCTGCATTGCCGTTCTCAAGTTCTTTCATCGCAGACATCTATTGTCATCGGATATAAACTTTGAGCTTTGCTGTCTCGTCGTGTACGAGACGTAGCACAAAAAACTAAAAGAATGACTAAACAACTGTTATTGTGTATCGCTACCACAGACTTTAATTAATTAAAGAGTGATAAGATGGTTTATAATAAAAATTTCAACGCGGAAGTATTTATCATATTAACATGCTATATTTCGTACAGCATGTTAATATGAAACTTTTATTTTTTATTACGACGATCTTTATAATGATAATGTGCTAATTTCATAAAAGTAGTGACAGATATTGATTGTTCTCGATTTCTTTTTTGTTTCAGGTAAGCGAATTGCCACATTTTATTATTACATTGAGAAAGAGCGTGATTTTTATTTAGGTAAGTGTTATTAATTAATCTACACGACAAAAATTTAATTGTAAACTAGGTAATATAGTTACAATATTTATCAATCCATTTGTGTGCGAATGCTTCTATATCTTTAAAAAAATTAACTTTCTACGAAGTTCATTTCCGAGGCTTGTTCCGATTATACTCGCTTTACTAGCAATAAGTTACAATATCTTGCTTCGCGAATCATTAACTTTTACGACAAAGTCGTGAATTTTAATTGGTTTCGACGATAATTGGAAGGTTCGAATGTTCGGTCGTATATCTAGTAAAATATAATAATTTCACCATGCGAAAGTCCAGCGCCGGTCACGTTGTTCAATTACAAAATGACGCGGATTTGCTGATGTGAAAGAGAATTTCAATTAGGCGTTAATGGACGATATGAGATTTTTGTTGCGTTAAAGCGGAACATTCGATTACCAGCTTGCAAATCTGTCATGCGCAACAATATTACGCGCGTTATTCTGATTTGTGTCGGAAGATTTAGAAAAATATTCCAATAATATGGAGCTTGGGAATTTGTGCCATATCTGATTATATATCATGTTACAATCAATATTATAAATATTTTTACAAATATATTAATGTATGATGGATTTACATGAAATCTCATTATAAAGCGATAAATTTTTCGAATAATCCCTATAATTATGACATTGAATTTAAACAATAAATTATCGTTGTTTCCAATTTAATTTTTATATTAAAATTGCCGGATATGTCGTATTATTTACGCAAATTAAAAATGGATTATTTTAACATCATTCTGCGAACGTTTAAATTTATTTCGATATTTCAATGTGTATGGTAACGTAAAAATTTGAAAAATGTATTATGCACGCTCCATTCGGACTCTAATATATTTCTTGCTTTCCGACAAAGATATACGCTACGCGAAACTTTTTACGGCTATTCAAATCAAACTTGCTTTCTTAATAACAATTTGTCCCTCCTGAGCTTAGCAGGAGAAAGCGGGAGGGTGTGCCAGTGATAAGAGCCAAGTGGAAACTTAATTGAGTGAGATTTCGCAAAAGAAGCGACTCGGAGGATGTATCATTAAAGCGCGCGTTTCTGTCCCCATTTGCCTCCTCACCCTTAACTCGGTAACCCATATTTCACAACAGCACTTATTCTAGCCATTCTCCTTTCACAAAGCCACTCGTTCCGCACAAAAATACTCACGAGTAAGCGAACCCACTATAACCCGGAGTACTCCTCACGAAGAATCGCGGCGTCGCGGTACCCCTATCGCATTTATGTATACAGCTAAGTCGAGGATACTCTCACATGCACTCGTACACATATGTGCAATAGAATCAAAAACTGAAGGAGCTTTTTTTTGAAGCTAACAATCTTTAAATTAAGCTGTTGAAGAAAATAGATTTCCTGATATATTCTGTCTGAAATTAATCATTTTTTTCTTTCTGAGACAAGTATAGATATTTTGAAATCGTCTGCGATGAGTGATGTGACATGTAGCGCATATCTTCGTATGCGCACATGTAAGCATGAAACTTTTTACCAGATTGCGGGATGAAATAGAAGAAGCGAGAGTGACGACGAAAAGGAGGATGAAATATTGTGACAAGAATTCGGTTTCTTGTGACCGTCTCGTTCTTTTCGCGGTTTTCCGTATAATACTGGCAAAGTTCCGTTTTTAGTTTGTCTTATTTTTATTACCGAAGACGTTAACTTAGAAGAATTCGCGTATTTATAAATTATAAGTTTCTTTACGATTTCTTTATTCAGCGCGAGTACCAAATCGCAAATTTATTATTTTTTACAAATTTGGTACGTTCACATATTTTACACAAAAATGTATAAAACATTACAGAGTATATTATTAAGTAGTAACTAAATTGAAAGTAATCGGTAGATATTTTTGCTAAATGCTTTTATTTTAGAATGTCTTAACATGCAAATATGCAATGTTTGTAAAATTTAATAACATTTATCGCACTAACGCACCGATTTCTTTAAAAAGAAAGATCTGAAGATCAAAATTGTGGTCATTTGGTGAACTTGTGGAAGAACGCCGCGAGTTTTTCTCATATAAGAATATTGAAGGTAGAAAACGGAATACGGATCAAGTTCATAAGCGGTCTTCAAAGGCTGGATTGTTGTTCGTTCCTCATTTAGCGCTTCTAGCCTGTTGTGGTTAACGTGTGTCTACTAACGAACCTATTGTGGCATCTCGGTCAACGTTTGGTCCAGTAATCCCCTGTGTTGCTCGGAACTTTAATGGCGCTCCGTATGGACGCATAGAGAAATCCCTAAATATCTATTCTATCTCGAAGGATTCATTATACGTCCGATTGGAGTATATAATTTGCGATGATATATCTGCGACGTGCTGCAATCGCAGGGAGCTCGCACGGTACTTGCTGAGTACTTCGCGAGAGTGGCGACGAGTGGAACGAATCGCCCGAGTGTGCCGACGGTAGAATTAATTACGACACGAATCGGTTATACCTACGACACCTGCAAGCCAAATTAGTTCGTAAAATGGTTAGGTGATATATGACCCCTCAGTATTTATTCTTGAAAATACCTCGCGGTAGATCCATGATTTATAGACCAAGTAGATAAAGATTAAATTTGTAGTTAAAGCGAGATTTATCATCCAAATTTCGCGACTTAGCGGCGATCTTTGCTGGCAACAAGTTTCATGAAAGCATATTACTAGCGACGAAGAAAACAATGAGGCGGTAACAATTATTACGCAAGTACAGTTGATATATATCCGAAAGATATATGTATATAAAAAATAAGTGGTAGTCGTGCTAATGCGAATTTATCTTGAATCATAATTCTTAGATATGTATACATTGGAGTAAAGCAATGGTATATTATATTAACTGCAGCTTTTAGGACTTTAAACCGCAAATCGTATATCGTGGAAGTTATTATCATTTCAGACCGTCTCATTGAATTATACCATTATTTCAAGCTGTTTATACGTTTTCCTAGCCTTTCTTCTTGCTTTTCTTTGGCGCTTATGGATTTCATAAGATGCGTCTCGTCGTGGAATAACCTTTTTTTTCCTTACTGTATTTTTATTTTACAAAAAGTCACCGCTTGAAAAATCTTTTTCTTGAAACGTATTATGGGAGACAACTTGATCTTTATTGACAAGAAAATGCCAATTAATTTTTTACTCTACCTACGTTGATTGAACTTGTGCTTGATGCATTTTATAGATTTCGCGGCATTTTAACGACGCAACAAAAATATGCTTTCTTTACATTATATATATATATATATATATATATATATAATAACAATATATCTCTTGCGAGGAAATTTTTAGAAAATCACTATATCTGCCGGATTATAGAGCGCGCACGACAATAAAACACGATCATTTCTGGATTAGCTTTAGATTTCTGTGTGGCTTGATTTGATTGAGTTTCGCGTATCTTGCGCGCAGGCGGATTATATATCCAGTATATAAGCCCAGTGTCATCTAACTGCGGAGTTTTCCTTCGTCGAGACGAGACTAGCCCGTCCTTTCTTCCTTCCTTCCTTCCTTCCTATCTTCCTTCCGTCGGCACCTGGCTCGCTCGCCGACGAAGCGCTTTTATTATTTCGCTTTGTACGCCGGGTTATAGCAAATGATTTATCTACCGGCAGCAACGGCGTCGCTGCCTCATCGGAACTTCGCGTAATCTCGTTCGACGGTCGCCTACCAGATCGAATAAGTTTGGACATTCGTGCAAATCTACCGCTGTTTCCATTTGTATCCGTCAGATAGGAAGTAGTTGCATCGGACAGTATCCGCGCCAGAAGAGAATGACAGATAACGCAAGAAACCTCGACGAAAACATTATTTTACCAGTTAATTTGTGAAAGTTTGGTGGTCAGTTAGCCACCTATCGATCATGCTTCTGTTATGAAATATAATATGTGCGATGATATCTTATGAAAGTAACTGTTATATGATATTAATACTATTTAAAAAACGAGAAGATTTATTAAATTTGTAATTAAAATTGAATATTAAAGATTGTTTAATATCATGCAGTATCAAAGTTTAAATTTTGAAAGTATTTTGTGGTGAGAATATTATGAATCTATTCTTTACGTAGTCTCTTAATTATTGAAGTAATTAATGACGCGAGTACATGTATAATAATTATTTATCTCGTTTAACTAAATATTGAATTTATTACCATATTTATAGAAATTTATAGAAATGTGCAATTGAGCGGTGAATATACCGTAAATATATTTGAAACATTGAAGATATACATAATACTAAAGAGAAATTCTGTGTTCAAGGTTAACTTTTATTCGCTCTTAACTTATCTCGGGTAAGGAAGACTTTGACGACATGCATTGTTTATACGAGGAGTTTGGTATCGCTCTCGAACAAGTTGCCGAAGATACCAATAACCCGTATATTCCTTCTAGAGGTATAGCTTACATCATCAGCTTCGCGATCGATACGCGTGTACAAAATATTTAGTGAATAAAATACATACAAAATTATTTTAATACACATATAGAAAAGTTATGTATTAAGAATTTGCCTAATGGAAATTTATCATGGATGATTCCTGATACCTAAATTTTAGCTGAAATTTTGCTACTATATACAGAATTTTGCTGCAGCAACTAATCTTTTTTCTCTGTGTATAACTTAAATTCGCAAATGTATTTCAATTTCTGATTCTCTCCTTAATTGCACAATTGATATCTCTGCTGTTACGTGCAATGTAAAATTGATCGTATTTACTTATTTCTGCACAGTAAGGGTGGATAACGCTTGAAATCAATCCGTTTTTTATTATCATCATATAAAATTGTTTATTTTACCATTTTTATAGGGCTATAAAAGAAACGCGCCTTTAATCTTTAGCTTTTAATCGTGAGCTTGCGCGTTAAGTTTTCATATTCCGTCTTTAGTATCTTCGGTATCTCCGATACCTGTCTAGTCAGGCATCACATCGATAAAGTAGTGTTCAGGTGTTATTGAGATCTCTGTATGTCTTTCTTTTGAAGTCGCATACATTTAAACCGTAAAAGAGAATTTGTGATTAAGTATTGATACAAGTAATAACATATACTGCGTGAAAGTAAAAAAAGATGAGTTAAAAGTCATATGTATGAAGAGATAATGTTTCACTGTCGCAACTTTTCTACTACTATTCTGAAAATTTTTAAATATTAAAACAGAAACAGGTACAAGGCAGAAAGATACTTTGTTTCCGATATATTTTATGTGATCTTATTTATTTGGAAATATATAAAGCAGTTTCTAAATTTATAACAGAAAAGCTGAAATTCAAAAGAAACAGAAAAGAATCAACTTATTAGACATAAGCGGGATATTAAATAACAGTAGAAATTTACAAAAATGTTTGGAGAGTTCAAAGAGTTAAAATTTTTTTCAATATATTTTGAAACTGAACTCATTTTGTCGGCTCTTGTTTTTCTTTTTCGGTTTTTCCTCGTTTTTTAGCCTTTGTAGATTTTTTTATCATTTGCAATTGTCAGTCGCAATTTATATAAGTTTAATTCGTGCTATTCTGTATTTTTTGTTTTTCTAATCATTGTTTTTTTGCACGTTCAGGAAAAATACGAGCAAAAATTATTACCGTTATTACGATCGACCTGTATGTGCTTTATTCGTATTTGTTAGAAATTCCTACAGCCAGATCAAATGAAAAGGAAATTCAGTCGATGCACGCTGTTCGCATTATATAGCTCTGTGTAGATAAGCTATGTGAGATAAAGAGGCTACGAGACTGATGATGAATACGTATGACGTTTCGTAGCATTTTCGAAGAGGTAGTTTATCATCTTCGTGGTCGATTCTTTCTTCATATTCTTCTTATTTCATGTTCTTCTTTGAAAAAGGAGAATCACATTGACAAAGGAGCAGAAATATCAATAAGTTTCTTTTGATCGTGTTTTCTTTTAATTTTTTTTTTTTAGTCGTATTTCCTTTTAATCATTTTATCGTATGTCTATTGAAACGACTTTCAAATTGATCACACCGGTCGCTTTCATGACGCAGTGGCGCTTGAAACTTTTACCGCGTAGGAATTGTCTTCGCCCTGCGGATATTGTCATTGTTCTGCGCGTTTTCGTAGTCAACACTTCGCCTCTCGTCCTGTCCGGTAAAGGAGAGCTCTAATGGTCGACGTATGCTGTATGCATTACGGAAAGTAAGAGCGAGGCGAAGCTGAAGGATAAATAGAGATGGTAGTAAGAAAAACAGTCGGGTATGCACAAGGAATGGAAGCAATGCCGAGAAACTGTATCCCGTGAATATCAGTGAGTGTCGTCCTTGCGGAGATAAAGATCCCATTTTGCCCCTTTCTTTCATTTCTGCTTACCACTTTTTCATATTATTACATTTCTCGTACAGGTATAGGCTATATACTGAAGATGGTTATTCGTCCTTCGTGTAAAATTTACGTGATATTTTATACAGTAGTTACATTTGTTGTGGCAAAGTTACTTGATTTAATATATTCTACGAAGGGCGCTTTCTATTATTTTATTAGATTGTGTTATAACTACCGGAGAAGTTAAACGTGTATCTAATTTAATGTAAACGTACGATTAGATTCGATTTACAAAGTTTCAAATTAACTGGATCGATACATGGCAAATATCTACAAATTCGCAGCGAAAGGGGACATGTAGTGGCGAGACGTATCCTCAATGCGTTACCCTGGAAAGGTAAATACGGTTTCCCTTCTTCCCACCTCTACTTTCCTCCCCTACCTCTTTTCTTCTGTCCATCTTTCCTATCGCTTTGCCAGATGCACCGCGAGCTGGCAGTATCCTTTGAAGAGAAATGGGTATCGTCGTCGTCATCATCGTCGTCGTCGTCGTTGCTGTTGTCGGTGCGGAGTCGACGGAAGATACGAGAAGGCGGCAGGAGGGAGCAGCAGGACCGATATTCCTGGGGGAGAATATAGCGGGAGATGAGCGGGAGGGCCGGGTGGAACAGAGATAGACGAGGAGGACGAGATGAGGCGGAGGAGGCGACGTCGGGAGTAGCAGTCGGTCGTGCGGCGCAGGCGTGCGCCTCGTCGCGGCTCGAATCCCGCCGTATTCCAAAGAGGAGCACGCCACTCCGCCCCCGGCACGGCAGCCACGCGTCAGTCTCACCCGACTGACCTCCTGTCCCTAACTTCCCTCTTCGATTCCTGACCCGCGCACATTGAACTCACGCGTTTGCCGGCACGAAGTACCACGCGCCCATTTCGCTCGCTCGAGAAGCTCGGCGACAAGTGTGCCCTTCGGCTGAAGTATGATACCCATCGCTGATCCGCGGACGATAGATATTACCGGTCGGGAAAGTTTGAGAGCGGCGAAACGTCATTGTAATCCAGTCGGCTGCCATCGTCTGAATTAAGAGTGCCGGGAATCTAAGGAGACCATTAGGGAGAATCCGCACGGAGGATGAATGAGTAGAAGTGAACGAATTTGTGCGTTGGTGTAAATCGGATAGACAACTGCAAGAATGACAGTGAAAAGAACGCTTAAGAATTGGAAGAGATCGAGGAAAGTGAATGATACTCGCTGTTTGATCGCCATTCGTAGAGATACTATGGTTGTTTGAAATTCGGAAATAAAATATCTGTTAAAGAAGAAAAATGACCGGCCTATCGTTATGATAATAGAAATTTATTTCAAAATTATTAAAAATTTAAAATACAGATTAAATACATTGTCCTACTGATCCCGTCTTCAACATCTTTAAACATCTCGCAATTAGAGTGATGAATAATGTGTAGTGCACCGCGTAACGGAGATCATCTCTTGTGACGTAAATTGACGGAAGAATACCGATGAAATTTTAGCGATAATTTAGTGAAAATCAGACGTTGATAAAGTTTGTAGTGTTCCTTAGTGAACAGATTAAAGCCGACGTCTGATTAAAATTTTGACGCAGAAACAACCAGGCCACGTGTTTAAATATACGTTAGCATCTTTCACTGTTCATCAAATATTGAAAATCTGGAAGCGAAATAATGATTAAGAATACTGGGTCACTGAATAGAAAAATAATTTTGTTAAATAGCGTAATGAAGAATAATATCAATGTAATCGTCAACAAAATTTATAACGTTTGTAGTTGATTTGAAATGTATTTAGAAAGTTTAGTGAATATCGTCATTTCTAACGAATATATCGAAGGTTATCGATCACTTTAGTGAAAAATATTATAATGATCAACGATACAACGGGTTCAAGATTTGATTGAAACAATTATTATGAAAACGACGAATTTTGGGAAAAGATAGACATTTTGGCTAGTGATATCCGAAAATGAACGAATGTAAAATGCAATGAGTTTTTATTTCAGTCGACAATACAACGGAATAGCTATTATTAATAACGATTGAGATGCACGTGATTTACATGCATTTATACACGTGCATTCAAATTAGCGCGAAAAGACATAAAATCGATTGTCTGTAATTTCGAAATATTATTTGAATGATTAAAGCCAGTGATTGAAATTTAAACGGCCTAGAGAACGACGTGGCAAACGAACAAAATCCGTGCAAAATTGCTTTGCAGAATATTGAACTTTGCATCGAATTATCAGCGACCTATGAAATTATTAATACAGACGTAACGGAAGTATAAATAATTTATGGAATCCGGTGCATCTCTACAGATAAACTGCTGTAATCTTAAACTTATCAGAAGCCGAAATTTTTGATTTTTTTACACGATTTCTTACGCAAATGTCACGCACTGAATGCTCTTGAATAACTTTGCGCCAATAATCGCGTTAGTATTTGAAATAGTTTATTAACTATCGAGGAAGACTTCTTTTCATCTAAACGCCCGCCGAGACATTGAAATATTGTGAATTAGACATGGGAACTTTGCGCTTAAACAGAGATCAATAAATTTAGAAATATATTGGAAGAATACTTGCAAAGTTACAATCGATCAAGGCGATGCTCGTAAGCTTGGACACCTGATAGGCTGTGTCCTTGCGCCGATAAAACCAAATGGGCGAGCCGAAGCCCGCCGTCTCTCCGCAGCCCAACGGCGGAGTGAAGCAGAAACCGACGAGTCTGAATCTCGCGCCGAGTCCCGGCTTCTATCGCAATGTGAACGGACGCGCGAGCCTGAATGATCGTCATCTACAGCACGTCACCGCTCTCATCGGCGGTGGGCGCATCGCACACATCAACAAGTCTGCCTCGTCAAATCTTGCCGTTACAATCAACAATTCCGAGTCCGGTGGCGGTGGCGGCGGTTCAACAAATACCGTCCAACTACCAGCGTTACCAACAGTACCACCATTATCAGCAATATCCTCAGCGTGGTCGTTGTCTGCAGAACTTGAAAATTTGCTGGAGCCCCCGCCCCCACCGGCCCCAACACACCCCTCCCCCTCAAATCGAGCAAGCTCCGTCAACGAACATCAGCAACACCAGAACGAGCAGCAGCACAACAATTTGCGATCGTCCCCGATCAATCAGCTGCCCACCCGTAGCCCGAGTCACAATGGTCACGGATTCCCCCTCTACACACCACCTGCCCCGATACCAGCATCCGGCGCAAATAAAGTTCGCTCTACACCCAACGGGTTACCACACCCAGCAACATCGAGGCGTCCTCATAGTATTGCCGCTCCACCATTCCACGGTGTCCAACATCCCCTTGGTCAACTCGGTGGTAGAGCAGCCGCAGCGACACCACTACCATCAGCAGCACCCGCACCAGGAGCAGCAGCACCGGCAGCGTGGGGCTCAGGTGCTTCACCAAATGCAACCGCATGCGGTGTACCAGGAGTGGTACAACGGCGTGCCCATTCGGTCGCCGGTACTCCAGTATCTCTATCCACCGGCAACAACAATGGCATCAATGGCGGCATCAACGGTCAACAGGAACCAAGGAGTAACGGTCCATCAGCCGGCGGCGGCGGTGGCGGCGTCGTGGTATCCGCGACTCGCAGCGCTGTACCACCCCAATCTTTATGGAACGGCCAGCAACCCTTACCTAGGCGGCCTCACAGCATCGCCTCAACACCCGTTACAGCTGCAGCAGGCATGCCTCCAGCTACAACAGCAGCAGCAGCACCAGCAAGCGTATCCGCGTCCGCTCGTACACCAGGGGAGCCTATACAATGGGGTGCCGCCGGCATGGTTCTACATCAACCCGTACCTCGTAGAGCGTACGCCTCGACCATGCCACATCCCCAACCACCCACGCCCACGTCACAAGGGCCCGGTCTGAGTATACTGACTAATCCTGGAAACTCGAACACCTGGACACTGGGCGCCGCCCTTCGGCCCAGACCTCATAGCATTGCTACGACACCGCAGGGAGCACCGATGCCACCCGCTTCCCCCTCAGATTCTGGATACCGGTCGTTACCCTCAGCTGCCAGTGATTATCAGATTCTTAAATCGCCGTCAAAACAACAGAATCAACAGCAACAGTCACAACAACAATCGCATAATCAGAGTGCCGCGCGACGATTGTCTTTACCATCTGCTCAGACATTACTTCGCACATCCGGCCCGCGACCTAGTCCTACATTTCACGGACTTCCCTTCCGACCATTCACGTGCGGTGTTTCACCGAACGGTAATCCGATCTTCCTCGGCTGCACTCACCTTCACAATAGCAACTCCAGCAGTGGAAGTACGAGAACTTCTACGCCGGCAACGAGCCCGGCGACACCACTCACCACGTCGCAGGCAATACAGCAATTATTGGCGCAGCCGAGGAACGGTTTCAAGCTCATGGATGATAAGGTGTCGTTGTTTATAGAAATTCTCGACACACAGGAAAGATTCGCTAAGGTCAGTGTCAATTGGCGTTGCAAGGTTTTATTTGCTATATTTCTTGTTATAGTATTCTTACTAGTACTTTGTTACGAGTTTATTTTTGTTCGAAGAAAGAATCGTGTGTTTTGAAATTAATCATCGAGTAAAGCAATCATGAAGTCATTTTTCCTTGAGTTATATAAAATCATCTTTTTTTAGCTCTCTATATATAATTTTATAATAGTCTAACATTTTATTTTATGTAAAAAACAATGACGTATACAACCAATTTTTTATGATAGTATGTTAGTAGTTTATTATATGTTACGTCACACATTAGTGATGAGCTTCTAGTGAGATAATAGGATTGAATATCGAAGGACTTATCTAAAAACTTATTTAAGATTGAATATCGTAGAACTTATATATCTAAGAATCTTTTATGAGAGTTTTCTTGACAAATTGGAGGACGAGCTGATTTTCTCGATGTAAGAGCTATCTACCTATTCAGTGGTTTATTGAATTTGGAAGCGATTTGATGCCTAAGTCAAGTTTGCGATTTAAATCGATAATGTGCGCTGCTCGATGATGAGGAAGGATCTTCTATCTTAGGATCACTCGATGGGAGGTCATACATAAATTTGGGATGTGAAAAATATATGTAATGCGAGACGCTTCTCGCTCTTCACTTGTATGGACGATCGATCCATCGAAAAACATTGTACATAGGCAGGTAGACAGGCAAGATAGTCAAACCGCAACTTCACGTTCCGGAGGAACTTTATGATTCGGCGCCGCCATCTTGCAATATTATTTATATGCAAACGCGTAAAGGAGTGGAAGGGCGCGTCGTTCGCACGATATATCGGGAGTTTCAGATCCGATTTACCGCCACTTCCGGTACGACGAATGTGCATGCGCGCGCATCTTGCATAATGTATGGGAGATGGGGGATGTTAACTCGAAAACTCCATTCGCATCGGAGGTGGGCGTCACTTGCGAAATGACCGTTACAAATTTTTTAAAGCGAAACCTTTTTTAAGAACTTCGTACTTTGCGCGTGGAGCTTTGTACAGCAAAACTTATTTGTGCTGTACATTGTGGTACATACGAGAACTAAGTTGAAAAATCATGAGAACGCGATGAATTATTTTTTTTTCCACGATTTTGAAATTTTGAGTTGAACTATAGGCACATAATCTATTATGTAAAAAAAAAAATAACAATTGTTACATAAAAAATTACTATGTGACGACAACCTTGTGGAACTTTTATAAAAATGTAGTACAGTATTAAATTGGCCAGTAGTTAATATTTATTTTAAGTTTTAAAAGCACTGTTGTTAGTACTTTTAATACTTAAAACAAGTAATAATTACTGGCCAATTTAATACTGTCGAGTGTAGTACGTTTTTATAAGGGAAGATATACATCCTTCTTCGGTAGAACATGAGAATGTTATTTTCAGTGCATGCGGGATTGTGTTATTTTCTTGGTGCACGAAACTGTCGTGCGAACTATTTTGCACTAAATTGCTGCTGCAAGAGAGTCCTGAGAAATTGTTCCGGTTAATTCCTCAAATGCTTTTGTGACACTTTTCAAGACCAGAAAGTAGTTTTCATTGCAGTTTTTATTGTGCACATTCGTTTATTACGCTTGCTGGTTTTTAATTTGCGTTTAACTGTTGTCTTAAAAAATTAATGCTTTTACAGTATGAAATCGACAAATTTTCATTTTTTGTTTTTGTTAATGAATATATTAAAAAATGAAATTGTGTATGTTATAGAAAATTAATTTTTGCTGTTAAACATTTTTCTCTCCCAAAAAGTGGCAACAAACTTTTATTTTGCTTTACAGATTATTTATAAATTCTGATCTTATTACTTTGTAACAGTAATTTTTTATTAATGAAGTTTTCTCTTTAAAAAACTCCGAAAACACAGTTAAATAACTTTTTACTTTTATTAATATTTTTAAAGATCTAAAATATGGTGTGTACACATATACGTATTTTTACTGATATAAAAAATATACTTTTTCATAGTTTGAACGAATATAAATTGACATGCAAAATGTTTTGTTGCAATGCGTGAAGATCCGTGTTTCGTGGCGATTTGTCTCGCGTTTTCAACCTTTGCGGTCACTGCGCGTCGTTCCGGAGGGTTTTGATGGAAGACGATCTCGTTTCTTACAGAAAATAACAAGTATGTGGCAAAGGATTAAATTCCGCGAAAATTGATGGCGGCGCTAAGATTAAACTACGACCTCCGGTAATTCCGAGAGATTCCTCTCATTCAACCGTCCATTTCCACCCTTTTCCTTCCGAATGCTTGCGCTACTGTTTGCAAGTCGTTTCAAAGGACACACGCCGCGTCATTATACGTACAGCTTTCTCACCCTCCGACTATATATCTCTCTTGACTCCATGTCGACGACGACGTCGCTGAGTTGGAGGAATGGCGGATGCGGAAGAGCGATCTTCCCGGTAGTTTCCTGCCTTCTCACTTCGACGTCCGAGATACGGATGTGCATTCTGAATACGCGTTGGGGTTATCCAATGGCATATTAGTTTCCAAGTCGACGGGGCTGCTTAATTGGAGTCTTAATATCGCAACTCAAAGCGCGAGCAAATGAACGTTGAGTCTGTCGCGCAAGAACGCTGATTGCGGCGACACGACTGGTATATATGTATGTACGTACCACTATCCCGCCTCGATGAATGTAAATGAGATCTACTACCAAGAACACTCGACGAATAGTGAGTTTTTGGTCGGGTCTCGCTTAACGTCTCTTAATGAATGAACGATGACGTTGCGGTAGGCCATGGACTCAAAGCGCAATGATTAGTAACCACGCGGCGTCGTATGTCGTTTTTTCGTAAACGAGAATATATTTTGCGATTTAATGTGCTTTGATAATTGTGAATGGATAAATCTTCTTAATAAAAAGAAAATTGTACTACAATATAACGTTTATAAACTGATATTTATTATTTTTATTATAAGATTATTATTTTTTATTAATCTTGGTATTATTATTATTATTTTTTAATATCTACAGTTAAAATGATTAATTTTGTATTGATAATTTTTTTATAACCGTGAAATTTGAGTAAACATTAGATTATGTTACTGAAACAAATTGGAAATAACTATTTTTGTACATATTTTATCAGAAAATGCTTATGATATTTTTTATTGTTAGAGTTTTAAGTCAGGAATATACTTTATCATAGCACTTAACAGATTTACACACGACTTTAGAAGAAAAAATATATATACACTGAAATAAAAATTTCAAATAAATCTTTACGAATTACATATATAAAAATGTATTCTGATCAAAATTTTTGCTTATTTCAATATTTTATAACTAGAATTTTTGTTAGATTTAATTATAAATATCTGCTTTGTATCTTTCTGGCCGAATCTACTGGTTTTTAATTATGCAATCAGATTAATTTTTTCCGTGTATACTTTCGTGTTTTACTTTATTCCACAGAGATAAAACCCAAGATAAATATATTTCGGGATTATGAATTCTGTCGTGAGAATATAACGAAAGTTCACGACTTCAGCAGCGACAATATTGTATTTAACGTGAATTTTAATTTTATTAATATTTGCTGGACATATTTCCTTGTTTAGAGCATTCCATCAGCTTCGATTTTCTGTAATTGGCATGTGAAAATTTCGATACTGCACGACATGGCGCGCCGATAATACTTTACCGGACACGAAATCTCGTCTACCGGGTAATGGAAAATTCCAGGAAAATTTCTATCCATGACACAGATAGCGCGCGTCGAAAAGCAAAACAGCGTCTACTGACGCTCATCTCTTTTTATTGTGCGACGGTTAACAAACCATTTTGTTTTTTTTTTCTTTTCTTTATGATTATAATGATTACAGAGCATAGTTCTTTTTAACACTCGCGGTATTAATGAGAACCAATAGATGAGATAATTTGAGGTGATGTTTCACTACTGAAAGAGCTTCGAGTTGTGTTAATTAAACATCACATTTTAAAGAGAAGTCTAAATATTTATACATCATTTAACAGACAAGAACTTCAGTTATATTATTATGATGAAAGAGATAACAGAAATATGTTTTACATGATGATATTGCTATTTGCAAAGTTATTTTGAAGATGAAATGCGACTGGGCTACAAGAGGATGTTGGAAAGTTAAAGCAATTTAAGTTTAACTCGCAAAAGTGGCGCTAAAAATTGAGACTGCAATGTCTTGAAATATTCTCGTTGTTATGCATTTCCGTATCTAAATATGTATATATCTCGACCGCGTAGTGGGATTAACGGGGCAGCTAGCGAAATGGCGAAAAACTTCACGAACACACTCAAGCGCACATCATAATTTTCAACGGAATGAGCTTTTAAAAATATTTTATCGCGACACTTTGTGAAATTTCTTTTTTTTACATATTTTTATAAGTTTTTTTGCATTATTTGATTTTTCTTAATCTCGAATAATCGAATGTTTAAAAAATTTAGCGGATTATATTGATCATTAGAAAATAATTGAAGTTAGATCTAAGAAATTACATGGCACTTTCAAGTAATGATTTTATGATGTGAGAAAATGAAAATTAGATTATCGTTCGAATCAATATGCGAATCTGATTTGCCCAATACGGACTGCAACTGCCAGTGCAGAGAAACGTGACGCTCCAAGGAAATGTCTACCGGGAAAACGGACATAGAGGAAATTAGTAGTCATAACTAGCTGATGTACCTTTCATCTAGATATAGCATTGCGCGGAAATATACAGAAAATACCAGAACCACCGGATGTCTTTTTAGCCGCAGCTTCTTTAGCTAATCTACAGATCTTTCTTTATTTAAAATATAGAAGAAATATTGTAGTTTATTGTATTTTTAATATATTTTAATAATTAGGTTTTAAATTTAATGTTTAATTTAAGTAAAAAAACTAATTAAAGTAATTGATATATTTTATTAACTGCCAAACTCTGCCAGAAAACTTTTCTCTTAAAAATTAATTATTAGAAATTCTTTATCTTCCATTGTTAATTCTTATGCCGTGTTTAAGAAAAGACGTCAATTTTAAATCAATAAAAGAATTTTTTGCGGAAAAATCAGTTTTTAAAATAATTTGTATAGCTACATAACATTAGGTAAATTTTTCTTTATTAGTTAACAAATTTTTCTTTTACTTTATTGTATAGATTTAGAGAGAGTTATTAATTTTTATGCTAATTCTATTTTAAAATAAAACTAATACGTTATATTTGACGATGTAATGTATGTGAGTAAAGCGTAAGCGATTTAATTTAATAATATTTTTCTTTACATTTAATATACTAAATACTAATCGCTATTTTTTAGTAGTGATTATTTGATCATCGAATGATCATTTATCTCGTCTAATCGAACAAATGTTCTCGCAGTTTCGCTTTTTGCACGTAAATATCGTTATTTCACAGTCTCGTAAAAAGGACTCAGAGTATGATCGTTCAGCTTACTGAAATCTCACTGCAAAACCCGGTAATGGAAACGCTGCAGCGGATACTACTAGTGTACGAAGCACTAGGGAGAGAAGTAAGAGAAAGAGAGAACACGCGCTTGCGAGAAAGAGACTGTGCGCGCAAGCACATTTTACTCGTGTATTCAAGTACGTCATTCGTAAACTAAGCCAATATGATCGCTGTACTCAAACGGAAGGGAGGACTTCCTGACAAAAGCCTATATTCCGTGCCCTTCGGTTCGATGGACCATCTCTGCATGTTAAGCTCAGGCCGGCAGCACAATAGATTCCATCCCGGAGGAGCGTCGCTTCCCGAGACAAACTTCTTAAAGCCGCGCCGGTGACGTCCAAACTTCGGACACATTTTACCTCGGGCTCGTCCCATTAGCGTAAACTTCCACCGTGCGACACACTATATCATTACGATGTAACTGCCAACGGGGACTCCAGTTTGGTTCCGCCGCCGCCGGCGAGAGGACTGTTACGATAAATCCATCACCGCAAGGAATACAATGTTCCGTTTAAAACCTTACGCCCCGCGTTATACTGCTACCCTTATAGTTGTACCGCTTGGTCCTTCCTCGCCCTCTTAAAGCGTGCTATTTCCCATGAACGGATGGAAGGAGGGTTCTTGATATCTTCTTGATGTTTACTGCCTTTCCGAGTCTTTTTGTCTGTGTACCTGTGTAATTTTAAACGATGAACAAATAATGATTTATTTTTAAAAGTATAACGAATATTTTGTTACGTTAAGAGAGTGATGAAGATAGATGATCGGTTATATTTCTCCGTAACATTTATTTCGACTTGATCCTGGCAGCTTCATGAGATGTAGGGCAGTGGTACGAATCGATGGCTATTTTCGACTTCATTATCGACATTATTTCATGTCTCTCGACAACTCTCTAGGGGCCGACCACTTTGACTGAGCATTCGCGAAAAGTATCATTGGATACTGTAAGATTTATGTACGTAGAATGACAAAGGCGTAGGAATTTTTATAAACTGACATCTCAAAAGAAAACATCCGCCCGCATTACGAAGGGGTCTTCATGAATTTTATCCGCTCGTAAAACAATTACGCGAGCTTGGTACTTTGCTTTAATTCCCGTCCATTGTCGCCAGGGGTCGAGCGGTGAAAAATAAGAGCAACTTCCCGCATCTCCACCCTTTATCTTTGTTAACTCTTGTTACACACCCTTTTTTTTCTCTCCGCCGACTAACTTAATATAAACGACGGTGTATGCTTGAGTGACGTGTGTTTTCGTTTTCGTATTTTCATTCCGAAAATCTGCATACGTTTCGTGCATGTTTGGAGAAAGGAGTTTAGAAATTAATTCTTGGGGGATACATAAGTAGGGACTGTTAATTTACATCAACAGCATTTCTGCTGCGCGGAAAACGGGAAACACTCTTCTCTCATTTATGAGAGCGCGCTTATGTATTATCGCACTGTGCTCAGTATTGGATTATCACCGCTGCAGCACCGTGTTCCGACAAATAATCGCTTTACGTCCGCCACGATATTCCGCAGATTTTGTAATGGATTATTGTAATTAATGCCATTACATCGTAACAGTTTGAAACTTGCAGCAACATTACACCGCAGCTGTCTCACCGTAACGTACAGCTGCGCTTTAGCGATCCCGATGCGGAAACTTCGCACTTTCTTTTTCACGATCCCTACAAGTGGGACTTTCGCTAAACTTCGTTGGCTCTTAATAAGCACTAGTAAACCGAATTTTGGAAATTAAAAGCCGAGCGTTATATGCAAACGCTGCAGGCCATAAAAACCATTACCGTCACTCCGATCGTCACGTTTTATATCATAATGGTTAAACGAACGATCCGTTCGACATAACTTCTGCCACGATTCGACGCGCCGGAAATAACGCTTTTTCATAAATCCTATGAATTCCGACAGCATATGCGTAGGGCGATCATAAAATTCGGCAAATCGCGTGGATAGTCACGCGACCATCGTCGTGGGAAGTCGGCCATTATTTCGACGGATTTTGTTCGCTCGTAAAGTGATTATGCAAAACGTAGTCGCGCCCGCGTGCTGCCGTGCGCTCGCGAAGGGCGTTTTAATTTGGCGGCATTGTCGGGTCCTCGAGTGAAAATTAAAAGCTTATCTCGCACGGCCTAGCGCATTTCTCCCCCGCCCGCCCGACACGTCCTCGCTCGCCGTTGAAGCCTCCATTGTCTAACGTCGGAATTATTATCAACAACCGTCGGGTAACGTCGGTATACGTCGACGACGTTGCTTATAGTGATTGTTTGAACGTTGATTCCGTTCCATTGTCTGCTTGTCAAGTCCTTTCTTCGTCAGCTCGGACCTTCTTCTTGCTGTCCCCGCCGTAGTTTCTTCGGTTACCGTCGTTACTAAAGGGAAAACTGTAATGTGCATCCCGGTTGCATTGTCTCGCATCTTCGTACAATCCTGTTAACGATAGTGCAATGCGTTTAAAAGCTCTTTTATTTAAATTCAGTAGAACAGGTAAAAGAAAGTACCGTCTTTTTTTTTTTTTTGTATATTTTATCTGGAGTAATTTTTGCGATTTTTAGCTATCATTTTGTTTTAGAGGAAATAATACGTATATTAAACATTGCGCGTTCTACGGCGTCTACAATTTCCCTCCTATTCAATAATTCAAGGATATTTACAACAAGCAACAACAAGCTGCGCGTTACGCTCGGAATGCTTGATATAATGGTTGTCCCTTTTCGCCTCCAACTACCACTGTCGGGCGATGAAACGAGCTCGTCAGATTCAAAGACGAAGCAGCAGCTCGCGCGCGACGTGCGGGTGGAGTTATTTAGAAACTCGCGACAGCGTGCTGTACTCTCCACGAGGTACATGTCTCGCGATACTAATGTCCACCCCGAGTCTGGCCGGCGCCGATTAATTATGGTACATTAATTATGAGATGTGTCTGATACGCGCATAAAGTAACAAGGTTGTGGCCCCCGCGTGAAGCACCAGCACCGCACGGCACGCACGCACGCACGCCCGCAAACCGAGCGAATATACGCGCGCCAGGGATGAAGAGTCAGGGACACATTCGGCCCCGTATGTCGTTACCGGCGCGCGAGAAGGGCCCGTTTAATATGAATTGCGTATTAATAACGAACTAACTAGGCACGAGAGTGCCGCCGGTTATTATTATTTATCGGAGTGATTAATTTCAGCCGGCGTGTTGCGGTGCGCCGCACCTGCGTCATCGCCTGCATGTCGGCCGCGCGCCGGGAAATTGGATTCACTTTTGGCCCGCGCGTTTCGCCGAATGTGCCGAAAGCCTATCGCGCGTCATGGGCGTAATAACTCTCAATTTCGGCGATTTCTTTCTCGCGCATTGCAATTCCTATATGCAGAAAAGAACATCAGTCAATATCAATTCAACAATTATCGTCTCGTGTGTAAGCAAGAATATAATATCTTCTTTAAAGAGTTTGATAATCTTAAGTTTTAGGAACGTTATATTTTTATTTCTATATTAAATATAATAGTTATTTAAAGATCATAGATTGATTGTATTGATGAAAATTGTAAAAAAATTGAAGATATTGTTATTTTCTGTTCGATAATTTTTTATTGAAGCTACATAAAATTCTTTTAAGTGAGCAAATTAATGTCTCTTAAAGATTATTAAATTCTTTAAAGATTTTATATTATATTAGACAATAATTAGAATTTGTTTCTATGAACGTTAAATTAAAAAAAAAATTTTATACATATAGTGGTAATAATTGTGCTGAAATCGACGAAAAGAGGGAGGGGGAGAGAGAGAGAGAGAGAGAGAGAGAGAGAGAGAGAGAGAGAGAGAGAGAGATATGAGTGAATTTTGCGAAGCATGCCAAAATACATAATAATCCTGTAAAATAAATAAGTCAACCGCCGCGTTTTCGTTGTCATATGCAAACATAAAAATCGCTTTTGTGTGTATATGCAGTGGAACAACTCTCGACAAATGAGATTTATCTCCTTTTTTCTCTCTCTTTTTCCAATTTCGCGCACGCACGTAGCATATCTGTTGACGTGCCTCTCGTCACTGAATGATAGTTTAGCAACGGGATGACCGCTGTTTACAATCGCCCTCGACATATCTGTCACGGTTGTGATATGATTAATTCCCATAAAAAAAATCTGTACCTCCATCAAGTACCAGTCTATTGCACTGTAACATTTATTGTCTCTTGGTACATCTCTAAATTATCTGGCGAGCGCTTAATACAAGCTAAATTGCAACGCTAGATAAATTGTAGGTTGGGCAGAGTCCAGTTTTTTATTTTAAAGTGGCTTTAAAAATTTTCAGACATATATATGCTTTGTTTTTTATATTATACGTAGTTATTAAAATTTAACGTCAATGTCGCATTTTACAGAGTGTATTTTACACAGTATTATATTTTTCAAATTAATTATTTGGGATCCATGTATTTTATTAAATTTATTTCAAATCTCGATACCTCTAAATTTAGGTTTAAAATCTTTTAAATACATTACATTTGCGGCGGAAATCTGACAGTAGTGGTTCATTTTTTTATTGCAAACTTTTGTTTGTTAAGAATAACAAGCAGAACGGCCTGCGGTTCTCTCAAATAACAGTTATCAGTGGGATTAATGGTGCGACGCTATCGTTTTTCCGGTATTCCGATAATAGGTGGAACGCGCATTGGCCAAGCGACGCAGCGAAATTATCGATACATCGAGTCGCCCAATGTAGGTGGGAAGTTATGAGTTAGTGCATAAAGCAGCGCATATTTTATCCGAAAGAATCGATACAGCCGACTCTTGCCGATTGTAAAGCCAACCCCGGAATACCGCGGTGCTCGAAATTTAAGCAACGCTAATTAAGCGCAATACATGTATAATTAATTTCACTTTTCCGTCACAACTTCTATGCTCATTCACGCTGTCTCGGAACAAGTACGCCCTGTGTAATGAATATTGCAGTGATATATCTTACAACAGAATCTCGCGAACGCGTTTCTTTTGCAGATAGAAATATCTGCCGCGGGAAAAAGGAGAAGTCCCATACAATTTCGCATCCGAGAGTGAACGATAGAGAATTGTGAATAACGGCTTCGCGGATTATACACGTACGGCCGACTGATGAGGCTCGTTCATTATATCGGAATTTATGTGACGCAATGGAAGCTGCACTTATTAAATCGAGAGACGTTTGTAATGCATTGGCTCTGGCCAACTCTGCTGAAAACGAGGCACTAATTGGTTGACCACATTTACGTGAAGCATGTGAAGTCTGGCCCGTTACGACCACAAATGTGTGCTTTCGGCATGCACATGTAGCCGCAACATTTCTGATTGTTAAATTAATTACTTACGTTTTTTTCACATCTTCCCAGCATTTCTACACGAAAAAAAAAAACGTAACCTTGTTCGAGGATTGATTGCGAAAAAATCGATTTCACTAAAAATTTCATTCGCACACCTGTTTTTTGTGTCATGTTCATTTTGACCCATTATCGGGAAAAATATTTTAATAACGCTTCACTTTTAAAATTTTATATTTTATTATATTCATATATTATTATTTTTGTACAATACAAATGTAAAAAGTAATACATTGTGCAATTACAATTAATATGCATTACGTATATTAATATTAATTTTTGTGAAATCTATTTTATGAATAATAAATTTTAAACTTTTAATAATAACATTTTAATTATTAATAGAAATAAATCAGTAGAAAATGAATTAATTTGCTGGAAATACAAAATATACTAAATACATTATAAATAAGGAAATATTTTCTTCGATAATAATATGTTGAATGAAAAGAATTTTTGCACAGAGTTTGTAGCGTATTGCTTTAAAGGATGGAATATCATTTATTTTTAATAATGCTGGCGTTCAATAAAATTTTTAATAATGTTGACTATGAAAACTGTAAATTTATACTCTCGTATCGCGAAATTTATTAAGTTCTGATAATGATTTGATCGAGTGGTTTCAACGCAATATTTCTCAAGAGGGAAACGGGAATCAATTTAATGAAATAATGTCAGAGTGGATATTAATTTCGTGTGGCAGCCATCGATTAAGATTAAATTATGCGTCTCTTTCACAAGTAATTCGGACTTTAGGATACAACTGCAAAATCAGATGACGAATAGCGCCCACGGGAAATTAGAGTCAATTGCACTACCGAGACTGCGCGCGTTTTAAACACATCGACGAATGCGCATGTTTTGCACAAGAAGTATCATTGGACACGGCGGCTAATAAATAATACTTTTTCACTTAGATACGCGTGGGAATTTCTTTCGGCCGCGATGATTCGTTCCTAGCACATTTTACTGAGATACTCTTTTGTTACTGCAGTACATAGCCACAATGTTTTAACATATTAATCCCAAACTGAACAGAAAGGTAATATTATATATTAAAAACAATGGGTCCTCCACCAGAATATTATTTATTATGCGAACTTCGAACTTTTATCCAAGCACTAATTGATATTAATTAAGGATTAATATTACGTGACATATTCTGCAGTTTATAAAATCGACTAATTTTGTACGTGGTTTTGGTTTGATTTGATTGAGTGTCAACGGAGATTTTTGTTGCTCTCGAAGATTGCATCTCGGTAATTTTTATGAAACGATATCTCGCATGTGTGAGAAATGTCAAACTGATCGATACCAGTCGCTATGATCACGAAGACCTACCGATGAACGCGTCATGCCAATACGATTTGGATACCATGGACGTCTCGACGGCACGTACGAGAAAATTTCGTTCCCCGCGTATGTCACGACCAACTGGTACGAGGCAACCCTGTTACCGTGCGCTCCACGATGCAGTTTCTCGATATTTTATCATGTATTCCTACTGTGTCATCGAAAAATGGCAAATAGTCGGCGCGTTGGCGTTTGGATCGCATTGGTTTCGCGTTACTCCGAGCACTTTTCGAACACTTGTTTATCACAGATGATACGATTCGCAATTTGACAATTTTATTTGTATTTACCACAGTTTTATTTCGATAGAATAAATTATTTATATCAAAGACATCGGATTAATAATTATTTTAACTGTTGAACAAACGGTTTCGTACATTTTCTTTGCTGCAGGTTGATTATGTTTTACATAAAAAAATCATACTTTTAATGAATTTATAAGATAACTTTTTTTTTACGTTTTTGAATGTTTTTAGAAATCTAAGAAAATTTTTATTTGACACAAAATTGATATATAAATAACATTAATAACGCTAATGAAATGAGAGGAGATTAACGAACGACATTTCTAATATATGTATTAAAGTGATCTTAGATCAAGGTTATACTCTTCTTTTCCGCGTAATAAACCGTAAAAATGTTAATGGCTGCGGCGAAGTTTTCGATGTTGGCGCGGACACCGTAAATTATATTAATATCCGGTAAAAGCTAAGTAACGTGATGCTCCATATACCTCGTCCACGGCACGATGTTCTCTTACCCTCTCGTTTCTACTGTCCGCACTCTAGGAGCGCGTACATACATTAAGGATAAGGTAGTCACGAGAGATCATGATGCTATTTCCTTTTCCCCTGCGGTAACCAGCGTGCTGTTTTCACTCTCTCATTCTCTATTAGAGAGACGCAAATATTTCTTTTTGTTCGTACTGTACCTGTAATTAGCGCGGAAATAGCAACGTCACAGTTGCACTCCACGATGCTATTGACTTATCAAAGCGTTGCTTTTTTTTGCAACAAGTAACTTTTCACATGAAAAACCTGTTATACTTGGTTTATCCTTTTAAAGTTAATCTCTCTTGTATCGCGCAATTTCCTATGAGTTTTCGAAATATGAGTTTATTCCATACGGTAAATCTCAAATATACTCTAATCAGATCTAATAGATAGGTTGGTGAATAGTGCAGGACGAGATGCAGGAGTTAAGTAGGATGGAACCGTCACTAGTTACGGAAGAGAAGGCACGGAGTAAGAGAGTGGCAATGCTCGAACTATAAGTACTTCTGATAGGATTTACCTCCTCTCTCTTTCTCTCTCTCTCTCTCTCTCTCTCTCTCTCTCTCTCTCTCTCTCTCTCTCTCTCTCTCTCTCTCTCTCTCTCTCTCTCTCGGAGCGCATTCACGGCGTCTGCTGTGGGTCCGTCTGCCTTCTCGGAAGGATCGGTTTCTCCTTGTAGGACCGGAACCTCGTAAATCAGTAATCAGAATTCCCGTGGGCTCCGCCGAGGAGGAGGTAGTACGTTTACCACAGCCGGTTACTTAAGTATGAAGATAAAAGGAGTTGTCTGTCCGTCACAAGCGCGCCCGCGCCCCTCGATGTTGAGAATATATCGACGTGAGCTTCGCCCTCTCGGCCGATCTGCTTTTAACTTTCTTTGCTTCCTTGTTCAAATAATTAAACTTTGTGAAACCAGACTGTTAATTGGATCAGTAAGAAGATTCGTATGTGCGTCAAAATTATAATTTGATCATCCTCGCAAACAGCTGCCACTATCGCTTTACGCGATACATATTTACCGAATCACCTGGGAGCGTTTTAAATTTTATCGCGATAACTGGTGTCCGTAATTATTATGCTTTTAACTGTAATGCTGCGCAGTTTACTGCAACGTGATTATGATGCATTATGTACACTCTCATTAGCCGCATTATTTTGAACGTTACAATACCTGGTTCGGTATGTTAAATGACACATTTCTATCGAATGTAATGCAGCATGCTATATCGCATTAATTTTAGGACTTAAAATTATGCATTTGCATAATATTTATTGCCTTTTTTGCAGATTGTCTTATGCACTCAGATAAATTATATTATATTCGGTGTTTTGTTATAAAGATTTACTTAAATCATTTATTTATCTCTTGATCGTTAATTTTGTTTTTAGTAACAAAAATTGTCGATATACGGGTTTATATACATATGTGTGTATTGAGTTCCTGAATTTTTCAATAAAATTTATATTAATTATGCAAAAAATGCACATAAAAAAATGCTTAATATAGTAAAAATGTAAAAAAAGTCTATTGACGTGTATAATAAATTTCTAAATTTCTGAATTTTATTCGTAAATTTTATGAAGAAAAATATGATCCTACGAGACTAAAGTAAAATTATTTAATGCATTCACCATTTTATGTAATTATAAAATAAATTAATAAATTGAGCACCGTGCATATATCTGTATACGGTCGGGGAATAATATATTTTTTAAACTATTATTTAAATATATGTAATCCCTTTTATGCGGGCTGGGCTTTATAGCGGAGATTTTCGCTGCGTATAAGCATTACAAATATCACTCGTCTGTAACGAGTTCTCGACCTCGCACTGAGATTTCTCCTAAATTCCCGAGAGTGTGCGAACTTCTCGAGCGTGTCATGACGCACGTTGAAGTTCCGTATCTCCAAGCGTAACCCATCATGAGCTTTCCGGGGTTTACATCCACCTCTTATTCGGAAATTGCTCTACTCGTTATTCACGATTACTTGTGTTAATCTTATTAACCGTGTGACGAGGAATATATTATATTAATCATATTGTGATTCGGGAAATTTAATATGATACTTCTATTTACCGCTAATTACCAATTTTATTTATTTATGTGTTTACATTATACATCGACTATTTTTAATGCATTAAAAATGCATTCACCGAAGAAAAAATGAATGTAGTTCTTTTCGTCATTAAAGATATTAGGTATAAAGACTGTCTCAGTTTCCGTAATAATATTTAGTGTTCAATGTCGAACTATAATAGTTCTAAAGTAATAATAGTTAATTGCAGTGAGAAAATAATGGTGCGTACAACTGCGAGTATAATATGTGAGCGAATCTATTATTATAATCAGTCGTGCGTGTTATTCTTAAAATTTTGCTCGTAAATGTTACAAACATTATCCTGGGTTAACGAGCTTTCACCTTCTGCCAAGTTTCGTCCGAAATTCTCGGCAAACAACTTCGAAAGGATGTTTCCACAAAGTTCTCCATACTTCACCAATGTACAGTGAGTTTTCAATCTGCTATGATTCTAATTATTTATTTTATACATAGCACATCTATATTTTATTACTCCCAAGTAATTTTTAATAACGCGACGCGCCGTCGTGCACCGATGTGGACTGCGAGAGAAATTAATAATTTATGAAAAAAAGTTTCTTTTTTTGTAAATCTTATCTTTTGAATGTGCCGGTACAGAGAAAATTTATTTCTACGTTAAAATCTTGGAAAGAGACAATTAAAAAAAATTTGTGATAACTATCTTGATAGTATTTAATAATAATAAAATAAACTGTATTTTTATATTGCAACAACTTTTATTTATTGCTAAAAATTAAAAGTTTTTATTTCTCTACCGTAGTCTTTCTTTGTGCACGTTGTAACGTAAGCAAAACTTTGTACTTCTTGTTTAAAATATAATTACAATAGATTGTTTTCTTTAAAATCTGTTTTTGATATTCAATTTTTTTTTTGTTCAATTTGATTCGAGATTTAAAAATATTTTTGAGAAAAGTTTCGTGACGTTGATGACACTTGCCGCTTTCGCCTCTTTCAGTGCCGCAACTTAATGCGAAGAAAATCGCTTCGTTATAGCCGCGACGTTTTACGGTAAATCACAACCGTAAATGTTACAAATATCACTGGGGCTTAACGGGCACTCATCCCTCCGCAAGATTTGTTTGAAATTCCCAAAGGGCTCGAACTTTAGGAGCGTGTCGTGACGGGCCTGTGTGAAGTTAGCACCGCATCTTTCAAAATCGTAAGTTTTATCAAGAGTACTATTTGCACCCCAAAGAGTACTAGAGTTCCTGATAGGTATTAGCAAGAGTACCGCCGAAATACTTAGAGAAATTGCAATTTGAAAATATGAGGTGCTAACTTCCCGTGGCACCGCAACATGAAAAATATATTGTTTTAAAGATCCTATCTTAAAGTACTCGAAAAGTACTACAGTTCCTGATACATTTTAACAATAGTACCAACCGCCAAATATTATAAAAAAATTATTGAAATTTGGAGATGGCACCGCAAAATAAAAAAAATATTGTTTTAATGATCCCATCTTAAAGTACTCAAAAAGTACTAGAGTTCCTGATACATTTTAACAATAGTACCAACCGCCAAATGTTTTAAAAAAATTATTGAAATTTGGGGATGGCACCGCAAAATTAAAAAATCATTCTTTTAATGATCCTATCTTAAAGTACTCGAAAAGTACTAGAGTTCCTGATACATTTTAATAATAGTATCAACTAATAAATACTGAAAAAAAAATTTTTTTAAGATTACAGCCTATCTTTCATAAAAGTGGCCGTAACTCCTTTGCCTTTAATTTCACAGCTTTGTGCCTTAATAACTTTCGAAAGTACTCGCTGGGGTGCCAAAAGTACTCCAGTCAGAACCCGGAAATTGTGAAAAAATTGTATCTCTTTCGAGGACTTAACATAATTAAAAGTGACCGTAACTTTTTTGTTTTTGATTTTATAGCTTTGTACCTCAACCTTTAAAAGGTCGGCAAATTGTACGTTATATATCAATCTATTTTTTCCAAAAACTTGTATTTATGTATATATATATATATATAAATTTTTTTACAATTTCCGGGTTTTGATTGGAGTACTTTTGGCACCCCAGCGAGTACTTTCAAAAGTTATTAAGGCACAAAACTGTAAAATTAAAGGCAAAGGAGTTACGGCCACTTTTATGAAAGATAGGCTGTAATCTTAAAAAATTTTTTTTTTCAGTATTTATTAGTTGGTACTATTATTAAAATGTATCAGGAACTCTAGTACTTTTCGAGTACTTTAAGATAGGATCATTAAAAGAATGATTTTTTAATTTTGCGGTGCCATCCCCAAATTTCAATAATTTTTTTAAAACATTTGGCGGTTGGTACTATTGTTAAAATGTATCAGGAACTCTAGTACTTTTTGAGTACTTTAAGATGGGATCATTAAAACAATATTTTTTTTATTTTGCGGTGCCATCTCCAAATTTCAATAATTTTTTTATAATATTTGGCGGTTGGTACTATTGTTAAAATGTATCAGGAACTGTAGTACTTTTCGAGTACTTTAAGATAGGATCTTTAAAACAATATATTTTTCATGTTGCGGTGCCACGGGAAGTTAGCACCTCATATTTTCAAATTGCAATTTCTCTAAGTATTTCGGCGGTACTCTTGCTAATACCTATCAGGAACTCTAGTACTCTTTGGGGTGCAAATAGTACTCTTAATAAAACTTACAATTTTGAAAGATGCGGTGCTAACTTCACACAGGCTCGTGACGGGTGGCGAAGTTCGTACTTTGAAGCGAAACCCTGGCGATGGCCTGGGCTTTCAGGGCTCAGGAATTATACGTGGCAGCGTCCTACCGCTGAGAATTCCTGCAAAATTAATTCGTCCATGCAATAATGTGCAGTGTCGACCTCTTCTTTTTTTTCGGTCGGATGAGCCCACCTTTTCCACGTTCGTTTCCTCCTTTCTTCATTCTTCCTCTGTCTCTTTTTCTTTTTACTTCCCCTTTTATTTCCGTTTTATCCGGTCACAAATATCTCTGATAACTCGCGTCCATCTAGATTCCAGCCTTTACGGTTTTCGGTGGCTCTACCTTTTGGTTAAAAATAATTTTAATGTCTCTTTCTCTCTCTCTCTCTCTCTCTCTCTCTCTTTCTCTTTCTCTTTCTCTCTTACTCGCTCGTTTGCTCGCTTGCTCTGATTATCTGTTACTCAAATACTTGAGATTCAAGTTTTCGGTATGCCTGTCAAGAGTTCGGTGGAAGTTACGTTAAGAGCGATGAGAAACTTGCAAACTGACGTAACTTTAGTGACTATTTGCGATCAGCATATTGCAACAATACATCATTAGATTGTATTCTTCTTCGTGATCATTACATACAGTAAAACGTCCATAATTACGATATTGATTATTGTTATGAACTTTTGTACTGTCCAATTGTCAGTGAGAATAAATCTGTATAATAATACTAATATTACAATTTAATTATAATAGAAATGTACTTAGCACTTGTTAATTCTATAACAGATTATCTATCTTTACAATGATAGTGATATTACAATATTATATGTAATATTATATATAATAAACCTTAATTTCATTATGATGAAAACGAAAAAGTTTTATGCAAATACTTTTTTTTAGCTTGTTAACTTTTTATATATATGATTATTTTATATAATAAGTTTCCCTATTTCTAATATGATTAAATAATAAAAAAATAGTTGAGTTATGAGTTACGAAAAAACACTTATATTTACTTATTTAAAATGACAGTTACTCAAAATAAAATTACGTTTTTCTAATTTAATTGTTATAGATGGATTAAATTTCTTTAATACTATTGAAATATTTGTTTTGCCAATAATATTTAAATGAAAAGGGTCGATATTTATTTGTCGACAAGAATGTTTATTACTAAGATCATAACGCGTTTTAATCGTTTTCTAGAAATTCGAATCAGGTTATTCTACGGGACTCATCCATTATTCATACCCATTACTCTTGATTGCAGGGTTGCGATGAATATTGTACACTTATTAACACGCTCGCATAAGAGCAGTAGCATATTGGCGTGGTTCCCTCACGTAGGTATCCAAATAGCAGTAAGATTAAACAAAGGGTACCAATGGTGCAATCTGAATTGCTTTTTCGTTTGCTATACAAATTCACATTGCGCTGTTTGTACAAATTAAGAAAATATTGCTCGATTGCATCTGATAATAAAAACAATTTAGGAGCGAAACATTTAAAAACTTAAAAACAATTTTCTGTTGCATATTTTGAGAAAACAAGAACACATTTTCTTACATTAATTTTGCGATAAACATTTTATAAATTTAATTTGTTATTGAAAAATATGAATTAGTAAAGATAAATATGAAATAGATGCCATGTATTAATTAATCAGAAATCTAAAAAATTTTGTATAATAACAGTTTAAGTAAGTTATTTTATTTTTTAATTTAGAAAACTAATAAATATCTATAAAAATAAATTTGACTTTAAGAAGAAAATATTGCAACATAATTTTAATACAAACACAATTTCAGGCAAGTTTACTAGAAAAGGCGAATATAAAAGGATCTACATTATTTTCTCTGTCACGAAAACACTAAATTGAAAATCTATTATTTATTTCTCTCGGAAAATTTAATAAAATAAATTTTACTCTTTTCCGGTAACAATTTTCTGAACAATATATATACATTTTAAAGATATTTAATTTGTGAAAATTATAGACGATTATTGAAATAGTCTCAATTGAATCATATGCCGTGTTGTTTTGTTTCGTCAAAATCAACATCTTCGAATAATTCAACTTTAAAATGTAGCCGAGATATCTCTTTGCTAATGGCATACTATTAACGATCGTTATGCGAGGGAAGAGAGAAGAAGGATCGTTATGAAGAGTGTTTATATTTTGTAATATCGACGTAGTTCGCGCAAGAAATAATCGTCACATAAGTCTTGGAAGGGTAACATTGTGTCTGGATCCCTGCCAGAGTAACGCAGAACACAATGAACATTCCTCGGTATATTTCTTTGAGCGATAAATGGTATGTATATATACAGGTGCAGTCTAATATCTCCTTACAATGTTCTTATAAAATATTTGTATATTTTATAAGGATTTATTATATTAATATAATTGAAGTCTGTCATTTTTACATATACGTATTTCTGCTTCATAAATATATAAATAGATGTATAGTTAAACATTTTTTAAAATTTTTCATAATATTATATTTTTTTACTCTATTTACATTTTGTTTTAATAAAATTATATTATGTTAACGTTTTATTTACACTAATAAAATATAAAGTTAAGCACTGAAATGCTGAAAATGTTGAAAAAGTTAAATATATTTTCAAACATTATTATTATATTATTTTAAATTAAATTACATTTTGTTAAAAAAAAAAACAAGTTTAAAATACATGATTGGAAATAATATTTTAAATACGATAACTTTATTATCCAATGTTGAATTTTATTTTAACATATCTTTAAGAATAAAATGAAGTTTGCGTGAATTATTCTTTATCTTCACACACACGTTACGATTTCTGAAAATATTTTTAGAGGTGGAAAGGGATTCTTTGAAATTTAATATTTAAGCGTTACTTAGCGGTTTCCTTAACTGTAAGATGATACGCCAGAAGTTTACCCTTCAGCACGTTCGTGAAGCTGCGTCTTTATCCGACAGGGGTTGTGTAATAGCGGCTGCGATCGCGGTAGTCAGGTGCATTAGAGGGTCCTTAAAGTGTCTTTCGCAGTTACCGGTTAGTCGGCGAGGCGGAGCGCGAATGGGCACTAAATCGTCAAGTTTCCCCCGTAATTACAATCGTCCGTTGTAAATGTATCGTCGGATTTTCTTCATGCTGCGGCGCGCAGACGTGAATTCACGATGTCTCAGGTTACGCCAGATATTTTCGTACTGGAAAGTCGTAGTTAATACGTTACTTCATTGACTTCCTCTCTGGCAATAGTAGATAGAGAGGAAGTCGGCCGAAGCCGTGTGCGGTTCATTTAATTAACGGAAGATTAGCTTGGCCGCATTTCCGTGGACTGCCGGCACTTCACTATGTATATATACCGCCATTGGCACGGCAAGTTAGACATTCCCTGTTAAATCTGCATTTCCGTCTTCGAAGTTTCGAGGGGACAAAGTGAGTGAGCACAGTCGAGCGAGAGAGGCTGAAGAGAGGCGGAACAACGTGGTCGGGCTACAACCACGGACGAAGAGTCGGAGAGAGCCGTGCGGACGTGAAAGATGGGAATGGGAGGAGAGAATAATCTACCCTGGATGTATATGTGTACGCGCGCGCGCGCGTGTGTATGTGTGGGCCGGTGTAATACTTGCCGAACAATCGGCATCGAATACGACGCAAGTGGCTGCCCGCGCCGCCCGGGATTCCGTCTCGTGAAAATAGTGGATTGCCCACCTTAGCTACCTGCTGCAGCGGTGCGGGAACTACTACGAAGTTAACCGAACTGTTCTATTGCTTATCCGCCGGCGATCTTGGGCCAGAGAATTACATTATCACGCTGGCAATACTATCGGCTCGTGGTTGTTGGATTAGTTTAATCGTTACTTTATAACGACTGCGTTGTGCGCGCAGAGATATTAAATCGGGCTACACCGAGCCCGAACATAGACTTCCATCCGGGAAGTAAACGTCTCTTAATAGCTCTCTCAATTATCCCGACAATTAAGAAGGAGTCGCGCGCGCTTTGGATTTTAATTTTGTTTTAGTCTTAAATGCGCAACTCGATTTTACTTGGCTTACTCGCGTAAGTTTCGAACTCCGAGGATGTATCATTGGGGATTCCAGAGTGTAGGATTTGTTAATTCTACAACGTAGTCGAATTAATTTTTTGTCGAGATACTTTAATCGACTAGTGGATTTTCTTCTAGTTTCAATTGCTAAACTTTTGTTTTGATGTAGTGAATATTCATGACGCCGTTTGGAATTAGAATTCTAGAATATTCTCTATGGAAAGTTTAAAATCACGTGTTTTTGTATTTTTGCAGTTAAGCGAACATCCCAAATATTATTGAAGTTTTAGCTCAAAGCTTTTGATTTTCCACACATGTTATTTATAATATAAATTCATCGTATTCAATTATTAAAATATAATAATTATGCAGCCAAAGGGGAGAGAGTGGAAACACACATTAATTTTATTTTCTGGCAGTACTACAAGTTATATGCGCGTTATATTGTTAAATAATAATCTTTAAAGTTACATTAATTAATGGCACAAACATGTCAATAGCACTGGACGTGTCATGAATATTTGCGGGACTGTCGATGCCGGAGAGCGGCGTCGCTAAGGTTAAAGTTTACGTGGACTCGTTAATTGGCTCGCTTAGACCAGCGTTTCGTGCCGCAAACATAGCGACGTAGCGTTTGTAGCGATTTCTCGATGCTCGGACGAGTGATGCGATAAACATAGATCACCCACGACCAACCGGGGACGCATCCGAAATGCGTGGCACCGGGTTGTATCGATAAACCGATCGCCGGGGTGCGACGTCGCCGCAATTGATGGACCACGAGCCGTCGATATTGTTGTGACGATAATGACGACGTTAGTGACGTTCGCTTATTACTGAAGCGGCCACCGCATCGTAATAAGCTCCGCATGCGGGCACGGTGTCGATGAATATTCAGGCGACAGTGCTTCGACCGCGCGCAACGCGATTTCAGATACTATCGCTTCCCGAAATTTAGCTTCCGAACGTTCTTAAGTTTGTGTGAACATTTGGATAATCAATAGAACAATATTTTAGATTTATTGAATACAAAAGTGAAATGAACAATACCTAAAATATAAAGATACACACACACACACTTATATATATATTTAAAAATATAACGGGCTAATTTTTATTAAAAGTATGTATTATTACATAGATTGCAGCACAAAAATTGTTTTGGCATTTTATTACGTAATATTGAATATTGTGTAACAAAATGTTGCGATGAAAGTCTACGTTGATTATAACACAAATTAAATGAGTCTATATTTCCTTACGTCTTTCTTCTGTAGAAATATGGTATTATGCCCCGGAGTTATAATTTTACATATATTTATTGTAAGAATTTTATCTGAATAATATTACTTTTTATGTTGGCTTCTTTGACATTTTTTAAAATTTTTTAGAAGGCTACATTATCGTTGTTGAGACAGTTCGAGTAATAAACTAGTTGAATAACAAATTGAATTAAATTAAATCTTCCTTAGAATGAAAGTTTTGCTAAGTCCAGTAACAAACTATTTGCATATTTACCAATTATTAAAACATAGTGAGATAATTATTAAGAAAGTATTATTGTTTAAGTAAGTTTAATAGGAAAAATAAACAGAGATGTTTTTGTTATACTGTAATGTACTTTTATTTCTTATATAAATATTGAATCGCATATCAAGGAGGTTAAACACTCTTTTGAAAAAAATCGTTATTTTTTTAAGCAAATATTGTCGAAACTATAAGCAACAGAAAAAAAATTTTTGAATAAAAGTTGAATGTTTTCAAGCGTACTTTATATATCATATAATATTTTTTAAAAAAATAATTTTTAAAATGTCTCTTTATCATTACTATAAAGTATTCTTTTGAAATCGTTCAATTTTTATTTTTAAAAATGTTTTAAATTGGAGAGGAAGAATACTTTTGGCTGTGTTCCCTTGTAAGTTATGATTATACGACACGGTCGTTTGTACATATATGTAAATTCAAGCTAATGATTTGGGACTGCGGACCTTTACATACAGTCGGATGCATAGTGAATGAGCACGTTTGCGTATAGCAGTCTCTATAAATTACGTCAACACATTCAGGACGTCGACACGTGAGCTTCATTCGATTACGGCAAACCGGCCGCGCGAAAATTCCACACGGGCTCGCCACTAATTGCAACGAAAACCTTCTTTTTTTTCTTCTTGTACTTTTACGTTGCGATCGAGCTGCGCAAAGTGCACAACGGCTAATTTCACCGTGGCCTCGCAAAGGCCTCCGAGCTCGCAAAAGCTCGTGGTCACCGCGTAAGGTACCGCACGGTACGAGGTGTATTGCGAAACTACGGCGATCCGTTGCAAATTCAATTTTCGAAACACCCGGCAGTTCGAAGGGTGGAAGTTTGTCTCCGTTCGGACCACACCGTGTGTGTCGGTCTGCTGCCTGGCGCTTGCATATCCTGTCAATGTGGCTGCACATGAGATAGAGATAGATAGAGAGATAGATAGATAGAGAGAGAGAGAGAGAAGGAGAGAATGTGCAGTCGCGTCGCTAAATGTCAACATAATTGGATACGCGCGATGCGAGGTGAACGGTAGCACGAGAGAAACGGAGATCGCTATTAGCGACATGCGCGCAAGTTGCATCGGGACGGATTGTCACGCGGCGTCACATCTCTCGCAAACTAGGCAGTTCTATTTTCAGCAAGGTGGCATCGATCGCTGTTAAATTATTTCGAGTGGTCTACCTATATGGCGCCGTCGTCTGAGAAAACTGACCTACATCTTCTCCAGCGTCGCCGGAACTTTTTATGCACAGTTGTAAGCGGAATTGAATCGTCAGGAGAGAAAACACGTCGGAATCCGAAGTCTCTCTTTCTCTTTTTCGTCCGAGGGATGACGACGGGGGAAAAAGATCCAAAATATATACAGTTACAAAACTACGCCCGTAGTTTTTACCATTAAAGTTACTTTGCTCGAGCCGATTTATAGAAGCTTTTCTGAAATGCGCGAAGAGAGTAGTTTGCGCAACATGTCGAAAATAATATTGAAAATGTCATATAAAATGTGAAACGTGTTTACAGCACCGTCATTTTATCCATCTAAAACTTCGCACTATACTTTTCGGACACATTTTTGCAATGCGATTATATAATACATAAGTTTCGATATGAATATTTCACTGACAGGTTTAGCGTAAATTTAAAAACTTTGGCAATGCCACAGTTTATATTGTTGGCTATTTTCTATAATGTCTTTTATAATATAGTTTATAATGCCTTTCTATAATATCGTTTCATCTCTGGCTACACAATATATGCAATATATACAATATATTTTAGAAATTGAACAAAATTGATACCGTATATATAATCGTATATATAATTTTTTTTATTGCTTATGTCGTTTTAATTTAGCGTATTTATTTGCGTGACATGCAATTTATTTCATATTTATTAAATTGGCTCAAAAGAGTATTTACTCGATCAATGGCTTACGTTTGGTATTTGCATTTACATTTGCAAAACACGATTCAACGTTGTTTATGAAAATTGCAAAACTGTGTTGCATCGATAATACTATTGAGTTCATTAATCTTTTACTTCTTTGCATATCGAAGAATTAAATGACAACGATATCGAGGCATGACGTACAACTTGATATATGCGTCACATCGCGAAACTCACTTTTAGCTTTCAGACTTTTCGTATGAGGAAAGCATTTGAAATATATTTTCTATGGAAATTTAGTATGCGGAATCATTAGGATTGTTATGCGAGTTTGGGATAACAAGGAATATACAATTGCACAATGAGTTTGATTCGCGTTTACATGAGGCATTCATAATCATTCAAATAATTAGTATCGGCACCAGCTTTTGTTAATGACGATGAATAGCTCGGAGTGAATCGCATTTATGCTTTCGCGGCATTTGCCTTTATGAATTCCCACGATTAAAATTTTATTCATAATCATACACTTTGTTATTATATCTCTACGTTCCAATTAAAATTAACTGCTAATAGTTCTTAACAAATTAGGAGTTCAAATGATGTCATTTCTATTAGTTACTATGAAATAATATATAGTGAGAAAAACAATTTCCGTTTGATTATTATTATAAGATTAATCATAACAAATTTTTAAATGTTATTTGTTCTTTTCTTGAATTACTTATTAAATTACTTAAATATATCTGATGTTATATTGAAATGGAGCCGCTATCCCTAATGCTTGATGTGTGTTACCAGTAACTTCTCGTTTCCGCAGGAATGTAAAATGGACCCCCTGTGGCTTTACGAACGAGCGGTTCTATTGTGCGCGTCACCGAAATTTCACAAGGCGTAGAAATTTCAGTTTCATCGCGTGTCGCCAGGATTATGCGCAAGCAGCATAAATTATTTACCGTGGTCGGTTAACGGGGCGTTTCCGCGACTCGATTTTACATACGCGGTGTACAACGACGGTGATATATTAAGCGTGAGATAAATGTACCACAAGACTGATTTAACGATTATTAAAGCTGCTGTTTAAGACAATTATTTTGCTACTGATGTACCAAAATAGACACGCGCACATATTAAAACGAAAAAATCTCAACTTAATATCGCTGCAAAATCGCTGACGCGAAATAATCAAATGAGAGAAGTAATAGACAATTCCAATAGAGCCAAACAATGTCGAGACGAGAAAAAGAAAAAGAAGCATTTTTCTTTGTTAATTTAATTTCAAATATTGATCAATTTAGTTTATTTAAAGAGTCTTTCGGTTTTCTATTTAATTTTATTGGTGATTACCAATTGAAAGAGGCAATCATCTATATCTTATTAATAATTATGTCTTTATTCGCTTGCGTTTTAATAAAATGGCACAAATAAACGAAACTATTATTTTATTTAGCCGCTTGAATCTGTTTTTGAACTTTTTTGCTGCTACTTCTTTCGCAATAAAAGTCGTCACGTGTTTGTAATAATTCGGGTCAGCGGTCACCATCGCGTCAGTCGTCCGGTATGGCCTATAAGTGATAAGGTTTTATATTGTTTTATGTGCGACTTTTATGTGCGTATCGAATCGCATGATACAAGATGAACAAGGGATCTATGAACAAAGGAACAATTTCGTTATCTTTTGAGAGTAGAAAATCTTCAGAGTTTCACATCGTTGTGGCTGGTTCTTACACTCAACGGACTGTTTGCAATTTCGTGGTTAATATTGTATTTTATGAGATTTCTTTGGAATAATTTATCTTACGATATAACAACACATCAACCTTTAGTGCATCAGCGTTTTTATGATTTAGCGTAACTGATCTTTTAACGTAAAAGGTCTTTGTGAGGTTTATCACATTAATTTATTATTTAGATTTAGAGCTTACTTAAAATTAATAAAAATTGGAACTTATTCGGGGTTGAAACTGTACATGGTTAATTACACCGGCAATCCTTTCAGATGGCGCAGCTTGTTGTACGGAGTAAAAAATGACGGTATATAAAGTATGTATTTCATGCACGTGAAAGAAACTATAGTACTGTTGTTGAAACTCATCTTCAGCCTCTCGGGGTATTGCGATGGAGTTAAGCGGTGCGATTTTTCAATTCTGAAAGTCGTTCCGTGTATTATTAAAATGCAACGTTGGCTAAGAATTATGGGCGTAATGAATATTTCTGTTATATAATGAATCTGAAAAATTCCTTTTCCCGGACGTGCACATATTCTTTTTTTAACGGATGCAATCTCTCGTTAGAAGTTACCAAGTAATTCTTTGCGCAGGTGCAAGTACATATTTATCATTTAACTTATCATCGCGTCATAGATTTTTATTGCAAATCTGAAAGTAACAGATGTTATTACTTTGAAGCAAAAGTTGTTGCAATTTTGCGACTTCACGTGCTCCTAAATTGCGAGAAGGAAAAGTTTAGTGTGCTGTTCTAAATCCAATTACGTTATTTTGTGCGGCAGCGCCATTCCCGAATCAAATATTTTGTCTACATCGTGACCGGCTAAAAATTTCTTGATGTGTGGAAGAAAGTTACGAAGATAATCCTGAAAGTCCGCTAATAGAAGTTTAACCCAATGGACCGATGATTTTCTGCAATTTGTTATCGATTTCTCACGCCTATCTTTACGAGAACAGATTGCTACAGTACTGCTGTCATGTAATATTGAAAATAACATTAGGCAGCAATGTTTGTCCCACATATATTCTCTGAATATAACTCAGCAATATCAAGAATAATTATAGCAATTATAGATAACAGATCGAAATTTAAGAAATTTTTATTATGTCTAAGATGAAATTATATTTTAATGGCAATTAACTTCAATTTTTAATACAATTTTATCTTTTATTTTTTTCTTTTCAATATTACTCTTGTCCGCGAGCCACTCTTGTAACAAGTCTAGAATTCAATACACTTTACACAGTTTTATTAACTATTGACGTCACTCACCCAACTTTTCTTTCGTGTATTTAAATGAACTTTTGAGAATGCCGTTGCTTACTTGCCAGCTAAGTAACGACATTTCCATCAGAGGCAGCAGTCATTGCAGATCGTTGCGCAGGGGAAAAAGAGCGGAAATAAAGTCGGTCGAGGAAGGGCGCGTCTCTCGCCGACTGTAAACTTTCGTATGAGGTTGCAAGAGCGTTTTCATCCGATATTAAGAAACTTTCCATCGGTTTTCGTACTTTGGCACAAGAACGAGATGAAATAAACCCCGGCGATAGATACGCGCGAGACGTCGACGTAGCGCCGAGGCAGCATCGTCGCCGGGATTGCCGGGGGTACGTGAGCGAGATGGAGCCGCTGGAACGTCATTAGTGCCTGGATAGATGAGAGCAAAACAGGAACCACTCGTTATCCAGATGGGCAACGGTGCCATATCCCCGGGGATATATACAGCAGGCAAGATGATGTCGAGCGAAGCGTTTTGCATTCATCCGACACCGGGACGCCGGATACGTAACATTCGAGCAATCCGTGGACTAGAATGGACGCTCTAATTCCTGCATCAGCCAATAAGCCTAATGGAGGACGTTAGCTTGCTCGACGAGGCGTGACGGTAGCATGAAGGGCCCATCATGCGAGTTCGGTATACCTGGCGCATAAATGTCATCGGATGATAAAAAGATTTCGCGATGCGAATACTGATTTATTGGCGAATTTATTGATGACAGCAAATTTTACCTATTGTCCTCGCCTGTTGTCGATAAACGAAATACTCTCTTGAATGCTGATCGAAATTAGCGCGCAAGACAAAACTTTTAATCACTCTCATTGATTATATAATTGCCCGGGTGATTTTAATTCAGACGTCTTTCAAATCGTTCCGCCGAAAAATGTTTGCTCGCATTATTTCTGTTCACGCGTTGGGAATTTATTGTAATATCTCATTGTCGAAAAACGGCGGGCTACTTTGAAGTTGTCTTCAAATTAGAAGAGTTTGACAGTTAGGACGATGAGGACCAAAAGCCTCCTCGCGTGGCCGATGTCGTCGCATTGTGTCCGAACGGCTAATGCGTTTTTCATCCAACGGGCTTGGCAAAAATTTGAAATTTCTTTTGAGTGTATTTCACAGGAACTGCACTCAGGTTAATCGTCCCTAATGCTGCTTTTGGAACTCGCCAAGTTAGATTACAGCTTACGTCAGAAAGTTACTCTCCTTTTCGAGAGCGACTTAAAATGTATCTAATGGATAATTCAGCGCGCGGATATAAGTTATAAAGTTAACTAGAGCGTGCATATAAATTATATGACCGGCGAGCGAGCGGGTAAAATCTTTTACTATCCTTCGCCAACCCGACATGAATATTACTAATTTCTTATTGAATTGAGTTATTCGCCCTTCCTTCGCGAAGCAGCTCTTTGTTCCCTCCCCCCCCCCCCCTAAAGGTGCATAAAGAATTTTTCTGGCCGGAAGCGGTGCGCCGTCGTCGCATTATTCTGCCTCGCGTTATAGATATCGCGGATGAATAACGATCTACGAGTAGTGCGTCGCTCGTCGCGTTCATACTTTCTTCTTCGGCGCTTTTACCAGCTAATTGGACTTACTGTGAAATGGAGGGGGAGGAGGGAGGCCTTTTCGCTCTGGTTTTTTTATTTGCAGTTTTGCGTTTGACTTTACGTTAACACTGGCAAATACTCGCGAACAATCGCGAGCGACTAATTTGCAGCTCCCGGTCGTAACCAGCGAGTTAAGTAATGTTGAAGGCGGTACAATTCGTCGTTTACCATGTTACGTTGGAGATGGGCATGAATGGGGAAAGCTCACGCTGCTGGGAAGCCACCGTGAAAGTTTAAGAGCTTTGGCTTGTTATGAGGCACTCCGTCGAATACCTCGAGTTTTGTTAAAAGTAACATTAACGGAAAGCTTATCTAGCCGGCGGATATTGATGTGCATTTTTTACATTGTTACCGTTTTATCTTCGGAATTCAATAAATCTTCGTTGCGTTACTTCCTTTCTTATTACCTTTTCAATAAAATAACTTCCAAGTTTTATATATACTCTTTCTTTTTCTTTCTCTTATATTTATTTTCAGTTATTTAATTATTTATTTATAACCAAGTATATAAAATAAATTTTTATCCTATAGAACTCAGAGTTTACTTTACTATTATTATATTAGATAAGAGACTAATGTCTGTAGTAACGCGTAGTCATATATTTTTTAGTTTTTAGTATATTGTAATATTAAGTTGCTACATTTAGGAGATATCGATGGATTTCTATAATTTATTGAAACCGTTTGTACTTCCTCTACAATTTTGCGAAGTAGCGATTTTTATGTTTGAAATGATAAATTACACGTCAAATTAGATCTCGCAGGTTGTCTATGCGAGAAAGAGAGAAACGGAAGCGTTCCGAGAAGTCAATTCGGCCCCCCAAGCAACAAAGTACAAGTTCTTGGAGCGTAAGTTTCGCCGCAGTTCACGGACCACGTGCTACGGATATTTGACGTCGGTGTGACTTGCAGTTGCGCGTGAAGGCAAGACAAGACAAGACAAACGGAACTTAAGTTTCTCCTTTAGCCCGATCGAAGACTTGCAGTTTCGAATCAATCGTTATTCATACCCACGAAAGAAGACAAATTTTGATTCGCTATGTAATTTTACGTTAATAAACGCAACAGATTTAAGCAAGCTGGATTATAAGCTAGAATTTCGTATCAACTCTCCTTCGAAGTTGATGCCTAAGTTTCTGTCTTACTCTTTTTGTCAGTTCAAATTACATCAATTATTTAACAATGACATCTTGAAAGCTTTGTTGTTAATTTTGATTTTATTGGGATATAACACTCTGGGATAAATTGAAAAACATTATATACCTATATTTTGTTACACTAAAATATTCCAAAAAATAAATCAGGCGACATGAAATTATGGCAAAACGGACTTGGACATTTGGTGAATTTATGATACGGATCGATTGTGCTAACGAGCGGACCAACGACGGGAAACGAGTGCAGCGTGAAAGAACCGAGAAAAAATTGTGCGTCTTCCATTGTAGCTCTACCAAACATAATAGGGTTTTCTAGAGCAGAGAATGCTGATACTTTGCATCATTGTAAGAATGGTCGCATTTTTATACATGAAACGATGATACTTGCTATTCATAGAGCGTAACTGTGCAACATTTGTTCTGACGTTTTTGTACTAAAACGGATTTATCTATAGTTATATCGAGATAACAGTGATCTCAATGGAATTCAAAGGTTGAACCGCCGCGCCGCCAAACTATTTAAATTATGAAATGAGAAACGGTATAATTTTGCCAAGTCTTTGTTTATTATTAACATTTAGTAGATAATTGAATTGAAAATAGACAAAATATTATTAGACAAAGTATTATCTTATGAGTATTGAGGTATTGAATCAAAATAGCTTATAAAATAATTCTATGTACATGTGAATTTAATTCAGCATTTATTAATATATTTTAGATTTTTTAAAGAAAAAAACCTATCATACAGGTGAGATTATACGCGAGAATTAACAATTTTTAAAATTTTACCATTACCAAATATCCAATATGGATACTAAAACATAGTTAGCCCTCAGCTATAGCTGATTAATTTCAACTACGAATATAGATTAAAACTCAACTTCAGCTTCAATTACTGGATACTGAAACTTAATCGAGTTGATTAACATCCCAACTATGAATATGGCTGTTAGAGACTGTAATTCTGCAACGTGGCATCGGTGTGTAACTCGAAGAATATTGATTTTCCTCAGCGCACGAATTATTCGTTATCGCAACCAGAATATTATTATCTAATAATCCTCAAGCTGTACAAATTTTTGTGTAAACATATTTTATATTTACATATTTAGTCTAATTCTAATAATAAATAATGGAGTTCGCCACGAATCACTTAATATTTTTAATTACGCTCAGCTCGCCGTACTTTTTTCCAACAATACGCTATTATCTCTTCGGACCTTTGTGAAGTTCTTCGTGAACTCTCATCAAATTCCACGCGCAGAAACGGTAACGCGCGAACCGGTAAATTTATGATATAAGTAAGCAGGATAAAAGTTTCGTCTCACTGGAAAAAGCTCATCCAACTTTATCATCCGTGTGAAACATGGATCCTTCCTCGTCTTTATTTTTTTGCAATAACATCCATCCTTTCTCGATAATTTGAGAAGCTACACTTCTCGAAGACGTTTCGATGAATGAAAACAAAAATTCTGGCCGATCTGATCACCGCGGAGAAGTATCGGGCGTGTGCAAATTGATTTCCTTGTACTTTCTCACACTTAAGTGCTTTCTTATCGTGCGGATTTTGGGCTCAGGCCAACAGCTATAACGAATGACTCGCGACGGCTTGGAACGAAGTCGCGAGAATTGGCTGAGAATAAACGAGCGCCTCTTCAGCCTGTCAACAGGTCGAGAGCTGCCACTTCCTGTCGCCTTTTGCGACAATAGCAATATTTCGACTTTCGACGAATAATGGATCGTTGTGACGTTTTTTTTAGTTAGTACGAGAACGGTCCGCTTATTCCCGCGCTTTTAGAGGCGAACTATGACTTTGGAGATGAACGATGATTACTCGCGCAATAAGTCGGACAGACTCAGCTTATTTCTGAAAGCGTCACGTCAAAGCTGTCTTACTAGACGTCATCTTTTGAATTGTGAATCCTCGAATCTCATTTTGTAATAACGAAGAGATAATCGCGCAAGCTTCGACGGTCTTGTTTATTTTTTAAGATTTACGCGCGCGTATTCCGTCGATCGAAATTAATATTAGATCACAAATATTTACGTACGTACATGCGCTGCGTCTCATATATGGAGATACGCCTGCAGAGAAAATTTCAGAGCCTGTAAAATATGCTTGTCCTGATATCCGTCTACCGCTTACTCTACTTGTGATACGTAACGGCGAACGTCTCGCACAAAAATAATATAGAGGATGGTACGAGACACCGTCTTTCGTCTCAGAGACATGCAATTCATGCGTGATGCACGCGAAATGACAAGCAAAAGTGTAACGCAACATCCGTTCAGTTTCTCACCCTTTTCCGCTTGCTACGAAGGCTACGGGAGGTCGTTAAAATAAATGAAATAGTCCAAGCGCGTTTGAACGTAAGAAATAGAAACCAGGTCAAGCATCAAATCGTTAGTCACCAGCCGAATGTTAAACAAGAGCTTTTTAATACGCCCGTTTTTTTTTTTTTCAACAACATTCGTCCTGTTAACGTTTTGTTATCAATTATATTCTCGAAAGGCTTGAATATTAAACAATTTTCTCGTATTAATTAAGATTAATTTGGGCTATCTCTAAGTGCCATGTTTCGAAGTTACATTTCGCAAACGTCGTGTGTATTACTAAGTGAAGCTTCGTTTGCACGTGCATGATTCGAATCCAGCCGAGCTCCTGAGATCTTGAATGAAGACGTTGTTCAACCCCGTTTACCGTACCCGAGTGTATATTACGGAGTGTCGCGCTGTGTACGTGACGTACTTGGCGCTTTGCATGACACTGCGAATGAAATCTCGGTCCGGGTTAATTTTAATTCATGATTCTGTAGGTTCCCGGTCGATGAATTATTTGGCGACAAGAAAATCTCCCCGCGTCATAATTACAATTGAAATCGAAACACGTTACGGATGAGGACCTTTATTTCTTTTTTTTTTAATGTATTTGACGTACTTCCTCGCGGAGAATGGGCTCTTGTGTGAAACGTTATATGAAGCGTCGAATGCAATTTGCGTTACCTCATCCGCAGATCAGCTTTTCAAGAGCCCTGAGTTCTCGATGCATGCCTCGTGAATTCGTATCCCTCGAAGAGAGGATGCGACTGCGCACGCGACGATTCACCGATATATCATTACCGTCACCGTCCCGATGTTCGAAATAGTTTGCGGTGGAGGATGATTACATCATCCCTCCGCTGGCACGGCTCGGAAGTTAGATCGCCCCGGTCCTTCGAACTCAAAGCCAATATCAATTTCTCTGATCGCGTGGCGTTCTCGACAGCTTCGCCATTGTAGAATGCACGAGACAATCGGAGACGCTCCGGGGCGGACTTTCTGGAGTGTCTCCTGAAACAATATAAGACAAATTTTGCTTCTAACTTTCCTCATTCGCGTTCCTCTCATACACGAGCGTATCGACGCGACCTTCGCGACTCGTAGACGACAATGACAGGGATAGAGAAGATGGGCGTATAGCAATCCTTTAAGGAAGCGCTCGTAACCATTAATATGCAACAGCGTAGAGCAGCGATACTCTGTAACATGCGTTCATAAAGTGCGCCTTGTAGACTGTCAAAGGCGCACCGTCGTCTGATATCCCGTAGAAGCTGCCACCGTAAAACCGTTTGGTATCCGGCTTGATCGCTTGATACTTTGCGTAACTTCCGCGAATGGCGAATAAAGAACGCCTTCTGTCTATCAAAGTTACGCGCGCGTCGTTACAGAACAGCGCGAAGGGCCGCCCATATTTCGTGACAGGCACGTTAACCGCCTGAATTCCTTTTTAAACTGTAGGCATTGAAACCATCGTAGAGGTGAACGTCGTGTCAGTAATGTTTTAACTGTATTCCTGGCTACTTTCAACCGTATACGACCTATAATACACGGACGGATATAGAATTCATAAAAAAGGTAACTCTTCTGTTATACGTAACGATAGAAAAGTTAACGCGATATACCGCAAGATTTTATAGGGAATATAAAATCTTTGAAAAACTTAATATTTTTCTGATCATGTGTATTATAATACAGTTATGAAGTTATGAGTAAACAACAATTTAAATAACTTTTAAACTAATAAGAGAATTATGTTCAAATTGTACAGAGATATTTAAACGTAATAAGAAGACAATTTATAAAATTTTTAGTTTATTAACAAATGGCTTGCAGAAAATTTCATAATTTTTTGCAAACTTATACAGAGTATCGACAAATCGATCGAGATATTGAGTACAATTGACATTTCACTGTTTTTCCTGTCTACAAATTTTATAATTATCCCGACGAAAGTACACCGTAGCTGTTAATGCGAACGACGTGTTTCCCGATTCGCATTCCTATATCTTTTTCGTATCTGCTGATGCTGGAGGAGTTGTACGCGTGTTTCCGGCGAGTGATATACGCGGCGCGAATGCACAATGAGCCGGCCGGCAGCAGCAGCAGCAGCAGGCATTCATCGCCTCTCGGATTGAAACTTCGTCTGGTAATATTTTCCCGCGGGCGAACTTGATTAAAGCGCAGTGGACCGGCCTTTTAAACGAGCAAACAGTGGTTGCACCGCAGCATGCGGGTAGGACGGCGCCGCGCCGCGGCGCGGCGATGGCCACGAAGGCACTCGCAGGTGGTGGTGCGACACAAGCAAACGCAATTTTATGCCTCAGTTTTTCTCATTTCGCTCCTGTCGTCGCGCGCTGCGCCAGCCCCCTTTCTCTTCCCCATGCCTCCTTTCCGCCGCGCGCTACCGCGAAAGTATCCTCCGCAGGAGCAGCCTCTGATCTTCCGCACCTTTTCCCGCTGCGGTTCCGCGTCTTCCTCCGCATCACGGGGAAATGAATTCCGCGGTGAGGCGAACGTGTGTGTTGTGTGCGTAATTATATATTGATATCTTCGATACGCCATAATGCGCTTTACTCTGTGTTCGTTATTCTTTTCGCAATTTCGCTCTCCTGTTCGTCGTTCTCTAGTTGCATAATTAAACGAAGCCAACGCTTACTGCAAAAAAAAAAGACAAAAGATAATATAAGAAGTGAATGTTGAATTATGTATGTCATTAGTACTCTAAATTACAATCAGTGAAAATATACTGAATTCAATGCTATACTTATAACTTGTCAATCCGTGAAATAAATACACTGATCTTTCAGTGTTTATACACTAATTCTGAAGTAAAAGTTAATGGGTACTCACTAATTATTATAGTTATAAGTATACCACTGTAAATCAATTAAAATATACTGATTGCAATTTAGAGAGTAAGATTTTATCAGTGATTTGATAGGAAGCTCTTGTTAACGCTTTTGTTGTTTTGTTCTCTTCACTAAAATTCTCCAAAGTTATTTCACACGCCTAAAATAACAGCAGCAACCCCGAAATGGAAACGCAACGATATATCACGCGCGAAAAAGGTCGGCCTGCGTCGGAAAGCGTATTCAACGCCGTGAGAAATGAGAGAGCGTATTGAAACGCGTAGAGGAAACGCATATCTATACGGAATTTTGATATGCGATTCGTAAAATTTCCAGATTTCATTCCGTTGTGTGATTTATCGGTGATGTAACTTTGCTGGATTCGGTACGGAAAATTCGCACTCCCAAACGCAGGGGAGTGACCGAAGTGAAATGAAAGAATGCATGTAACAGACGTATTACGTCGCTGCCGACTACGCGCGAACGCTGTCCGCGTGTCACGTTACGATTTGGCACCTTCTTGCTTTCACTTTGAAACTGCTTTACTTTGAAAAGCTAATTCAAGACAAATCGCGAACACATATTTTGATGCGAAATTTTTACAAGTTCCGTTTTAATTTTAAAAACAAGAAATAGCGTAACAGTTATTTAATATATTTGTTATTACACGTGTAGGTAATTGTGAAAATTATTTTATATAATTTATTGTTAAGTATGCTCAATGTATTTTTTATACATTGTTAATTACCTTTTTTCCCATTTTTATTTACCCATCTTAAAATTATTTTTTCGCACATGCACTCCGTCCGTGTGTATTCCAATTTTTTCTTTTCTATCAAGGATGACGAAAGTTTGTTTGAACTTCCGAATGACAATTTTCTCACTTTGAGTGCTCGCACACTCGTTGAAAGTAAACTGGCAGGCGATGAAAAGCACATCTTTTTTTCTTTCTCTTTAGTGTATTAAACGATTCCCGCATTGAATGTCTCCTATAATATTCCCGATGTCACTTTTGCCGAGGACAAAGGCAGCGCTCTTGCAAATGCGGTCTTATTAGCGGACCGGTTCTTCCTGACATCAGCGAGGAGCCAAGCGGCGAACATTTTTTATCGCATTACTATACAGATATCATTCCCCGCTCCGCAAATGTGGCTCTGCATCTCAAAGTAAGCCGAATAATCGGATTAACGACCACTTAGTGTAATTTTAGCATCTCCCTGTTAACGAGATGCACACGGATTGAGTTCACTGTGTCACTTTATGTCTCCCTGCAGAAATTCTGTGCGCATGATCTTTTTATCGATCTATTAATCTGCCATTAAGATATTTATATCTCATATAAAATTTGCAAATTTATTTATATTTAACACTATATATATATAATATATAGTGATTGGAAATAACAGTACTCTGTTCAATTGCCATTTTCATTATTTTATTTTAAACGTATACATAACGTAAAAATAAAAAATATATAAATACTTACTGCGAGCAAAACTTGATTTAAATAAAACCTTATTAGTAAAATACTGTAAAAATATTAATATTCAAGTCATGTTCAAAACAGTAATTTTTACTTTAAACAAATAATACTTGTTTAATGTAAATATAGTACCTGAATAGTACTAATAATATTTCTTTGAATCAAATAATCTTTTTTATTACATAATTAAATGATTAATAACATATTTAATAATATCTCTCTAAGATTAGCTTACTCATGGATTCTTTCGTAGTTTAGATCAGTAATAATGATTGGCATTGGATGAACAGCAAACGGCAGAATTAGCTCAACACAGATTAAATATTATTTATTATTGACATCTAATGAATTGCTGATTCTATGATGAAATTAATGCCACCGGAAAGCTTTGATAGAGATATTGCATCGCATATGTCAGCGTATGCAGATGGCCACGCATAATGCTATGGCATATTTGGACGGATTCCAAATCTTGTTCTCTCTAAATTGTCGATACTTCGATGTCGATATTGCTTTCTTGCTGCCATTTTACATTAATCTTTGACGAATAATCCGCTATCTTTATTCGTACATTTTTAATAATTGCTTTTAAACATATCACTTCAGCTTTTTCACTATTTCTCTTCTCATTCCATTCTATGACATAGGCTGTGTTCCGATATTACTGCCAGTACTGAAAATCTATAAGTTTCCATTACGTACACTGTTTTAGTACTGGCAGTAATATCAGAAAGCAGCCACAGACTTATGTTATATGCATCTGACTATTAGGTTGGTAGGTGAGTGACTTTCATTTAATAACTTTTAATAATTCGTAATCTTGTTAAAAGTAAAAATAGGAATAGAAGATTATTGAGCGTTTTGAGGTTTCTTTGGCAGCTTAGTTTATGTCACAATTTATAAGAAATCTTATGTTCTGTTTTGTTTTATAAAAAGAACTTATAATATACTTTAAATAAAAAACACTTTTATCATTTTAAGTTTTGTAAATGACGTGATATGCAGTAATGCGAAGTCCAACATTCTCTCGTTTACAAGCTGAATGCTTGTCGCATATTACCAGGACGATACCGGGGACATTTTAACGCACCGTCATCTTTTGGATGCTAGTCCACTTTTTTCCGAGCATTGTACGTGCAACATGAGTGTGCAAGAGTACACGAGGGGGAAACCGACGAAAGGGGAGTTGCAAGATTTGAGCTCGGAAATGGTATACGACTATGATGGTCCGTTGCATATTTCAAGATCTACTTGCAGACCGATGTATGCGAGAAGCTTGTCGTGATTCATACACGTACATCGTAACAAGCGCACATAATATATTCTTATTATTCTCGTATCGCGTAAAATTATACTCGGTGTTATATCATATTTCCAATATTTTATAAAATATTCTGTTCTACAATATAACCTAATTCTCACTTATTTTACCTCTAAACTATGTTAATCTCCTTAACATTATATAATCGGTATATCAGTCAGATGCCATTTATATTGAAAATGCAATCGTATGCCTTTTTATTTATCTAAAAAAAATTATTTTTATAATGTTGATATGTACACATTTAGATGCGTTTTTTGCATTGTCACAATATTATTGTCGATATTATTGAACTGAAATTATAAGGAAATTGAACTAAAATTATAATTTGAGGTTTATTTATCATGACATTTATTCCAATACCAAATTGATAAGCATTCTGAACATGTTAAATGGTTAGAATAAATCGTAATATTTAATTTAAAAGAATAGTTTTTAATAAAATATTTCCCCAATTTGGTATTAGAAATAATTGTTCTTATTTGCTCTTTTACGTCATTACAAATAATGTAGTTATTATTTCTTTATAACTAATATATCTTTTTTTTTGTTACAGGTATGTAATCAATTCTTTTGCGGTATTGCTACTATCTCGGTGAGTCTTAAAATAATGTTCTATAATCAAATAGATGGCCAGGCTATTTCGTTAAGTAACGTGCAATAAGAGGAAAGGATAACAAAAGCCTTTAAATATCGAGGAACATTTTTATATCTGATAATACTAATTTTATTATCTTTATATCTATTAATTAATTTATATTTATTAACATAAAAAATACAATTTTATTATTTTTCTGCTTTTACATATCTTTAGTAAAAAATGTGTTTGAGTACAAATTTTGTACGTTTAACGTACGTAAATTGAACACATTAGAGTCTAATCCAATTGGTTAATGGTTATGACATATGAATGTATGCTTCTAAAATGATATGAAATTTGTATTATATTTTTGCATTTTTTTTTGCATTCATTAACGATATTATCTTCTGCAAATCTCTGTGGATAATGTCATATATGTCATATATGTTGTATCGGTCGATCTAGCGTCTTATCATCTTTTAAAAAGACGCGCGAGGTCGATGGTACTCGAACACGATGACAAGATATTTCATCCCTACAACTCTTTCATTCGCTTTTGCTTGTGCAGTCCTTGGATGCAACCCTGTCTTCTCGACCGCTGCATCTGCCACTTTATGACAATGCATTTCCCATTCCATCTATCTGCTTTCCGCGCGAGAAACCTGAATGCCATCGATAAAATATTAAGGATGACGAACACATATAGAGTAGAACTGCAACAAGAATATTTAAATAGGTTCAATAATTGTCGTTTCATTAAGAACATATAATTTAAAATGCAATGGTAGAAATCTGTTTTATATTTCTCTGTTCAAAGACAATTTATCTCTCTTTATTTGTAAGAAGAGAAACGTCAATATATTTTTATCAATACTGAAGCTAACATTTTATATCAATTTTAGATTTATTAAATTATAAATTTTGACAATGACAATAAGCATTTTGTTTAAAAAGAGAAGAAAAATCAAATTATCAGAAATTGTTACATTTAAGAACACGATAATTATTGATATTAATGTAATCAATAGAATTCTTTCTTTTACTTGAAATAATTTTCTCACACTAACAATAATAAGTCTTACTTGCTTTATTTTACTTTTTACAAAATAATTTATGTTCACGAAGAATACAAAGAAGAGAGTAAAGAGCAATTTTCTCCTGACAATTTTCACGAAATGGCACTAAAATTGTTTTGTTCTTATTTTCGAGAAAAGTGAAGATATGGTATTGTATAAGAAATTTATATTATTATTTTAATTTTTACATTAATTTACTTTGTTGATATAATAGTAGATAAAATAAATTTAATCGCTTATACGCACTATCCTCAAATTAAATGTCTAAACTTTTATTTTTTTTATTATAAAAAATTATTTAAATTAATGGATATACACATAATTTAGAATTGTCCAATGCATTGCTTCTAAAGTTAACACAATTATAAAATAAAAAATTGAACTTTTTATGTAATGTAATACTTTTGTTAATGTTGATGAAGATTTGAAAACATTCGTGTCGTTATATACAAATTTGTGTATGAATCGAAATAATTCGTGGAAATTAAAAGAATAGTACATAGAAAAGAAATTTTAAGAACTCGAAACAACTTTGCTGCTTTTTGAGAAAAAAAGATGTTGAAAGGTAGCTTGACGGAAGGGCATCTAAACAATGTAATTTGCCGATTCTGGAACAGTGGGAGCCATTAATTCACAAAATTAGCCGGATAAATCGAGACTGGGAGCAGTAGAAATCTTCGAGTGGATAACAACCGGCCGCCGGGCGAACGTTGCAAAGAATGCCTGGCTACCATTATTGGTTCGAAGAAAATGCCGAATCACCGTGCTTTCAACGCATTCTTTCGTTAGATGAGAAATTTACTTTCTTGCAGCTTAGATACCAAACGAGAGTATACGATAAATCGTGACTGCACTTGAAAGTTACAAATGAAAATCGTCGTACAATAAATTAATCCGCTCTCTAATTGCCTGTTCGTATGTCCGCGCGTTTATTTTACGATAGCGTAACAAGCTTTGCAATTATCCGATTCATTTAATACTTTCTTATTTGCTTTGGCAGTTTACGTGATTGATTTGATTTGTCATTTTCAATTTGTAGCTAGAATCGCGAAAGTTTGTACGGATTAAAAACTAGTTTTTTGTAGATAAACATTGAAGTACAACATAGAATTTTTCTTATTAATTAATCTATTCTAACACAGATAGAATTTTATGTATGGTAAATTAAATTTTGTATAAGTTGCGAAACAAATATAATCGTTTAACTGTGACGTGTCAATTTGAAAAAAAAAAGAAAGGAATTCTACTCCGTGTGATTTAGATTTTAAAAGCGAGTAAATCAATAGGAAATTTCTCTATCAAGATTTCAAACTTATATCGTTCAAACTGTGTATAATTCACGGGTCGTACTGAATCTTAACAAAGTCTTTTGCGCGAATTTCAAGCATCAAGAGCTCGTAAAGAGTAGTAAAGTTAATTAACCGCTTGTAACACGAACGGTCGCCCTACATCAAACGCTGCCTTAACGTTGTTCCGCAATGCAGCGAAAATTAAAATCTTGGAGAGAACAACGGCATAAACATTTTTAAACGACGCAACTTGCGCGCTGTTATCTTTTACGATCGGCGTTCTCGAACATTGATATTAAAAATTCTCGCTATGTCGTGTTCGACATTCGATTCGTGTCACGCGCAATGAGTGTAATGCGGGATTTATTCTATTTTATAACATTTTATTTTAATTGTGTGTTTCAATTATTTTATTCCGAATACGCGTATTTAACTTATAACATATTTCGAGGACTCGCTTTCGTAATGTATTTCGCGCAGTGAACTACTCACTTTATCTGTTTAGGAGATAAACGGTCGGACGTTCAAATAATTGAGAGATATACTCTTCGAACGTTCTCTCGCTTCTTTATTATAAATCGTCCGGAGACAAGACCGTATATTGAATTCTGATTGTTTCATTACTTTTCGTTCGACTGCGCGGAACAATCGAATTACATACAATCAGAATTCTCCGGCATGCTTTGTATAACGGTCATACCGCAAGGCGGGGATTTCACGAATCGAAGAACGATATACAGGGCAGAGAATCCCTCGGTTATAAATCCTTATTTCAATATCCATACGGAGATAATTAATGCCAATGCGTACAGCTGTTCGAGTGCGCACACCGTACGTGCAGTGAAGGCGCGATAGCGGCAGCATATGTATATGTCGATTGTTCGATCTCACGTTTCATCGGGCGCCTTCCCCGGCGGAATCGGAATTAATTTGCCCGCATTTTATAATACAATCGCGCTGGGACTCACCGGACGACGATATATAACGGCAATATTTTAAAATGCAACGGAGCGGAGGCGTCAGAACGAATATGCGAAATTTGCTGACCTCAGTCCGCATCCGCATTGTCACGGGAGTATGTGTATTGAATGGGGAAAATCTACAAGAATATTTTCTCTACGTGTTCTTGCAAGCAACTTTTTTTTGGAGTAATTTTTTGCTGTTGGAAATGTGTGCCTATATTATATAACGTTGTAATTTATCTAATCTAGACAATTCATATGTCCAAAATCATAGACATAAGACGTCTCTAAAAAGCTGTTTCCAGATGAATCTATAATTAAATTTTTTTTTAATTATGAAAAAAAAACTCTTTCTTTCGTGCATGAAATTATTGTAAAGGAAGATACAAGAAATATGTATTTCTCTTTTGTAGCAGTGTGCGAGGCCTATTCATCGGGCGAAGGGGTCCTTTCCTTCATACGTACGTTATCGATGTTGTTATAAAAGTAGCCGATCGATCGAACTTTTTTATTGCTGATACTTGAACTTTTATTTTGCATTTAAAAGTTACTTCTCTCCGCTTTTAGACCATACTTTGGGCCATTCTCTAGTAAAACGCCTTATTATAACTTTGAACCATGCCTCTTTCGACATAATCGTGGTGTATATATACAGACTGCATTTCGTATTTCACATCAAGAACTTCGATGGAACTGCAACTCGCTGAAGAGAGTATCTTGATTCCATTGTATCTTGAAGTTTTGTACGGCGCCGAGTGTTTCTTCATGCTTTAACTTTTTGTAGTTTACTGCAACTTTAGAACGACATTGTACTTCTCTTTTACAATCGCGAGACGTTGGTAAGCAGTATTTCTTACCGTTGAGGTTTACTCCGTGTCGTGATTTTTGATTGTTTAACGCAATACATAAATGTCGTAATTATTTTATGGTGTGCCTTTGAGTTATTCAGAAAATATAATTTTTCTAGCACCAAATTATATTGCGTTTTGCTATGTATTATAATAATTACAATAAGTAAAACAAAATTTAACGAAATTGTCAAAAAATCATAAAATAATCATTTTTTGTCAGTTTTATAACATGACGAATGCGTGTTTTCATACTTTATTCTTCCTCCGCTCCAACATACTATATTTTATTTTTCTGGTCTATTTTTTTACGTTTTAACCCTCCACAGTCCATTGTAACTTTAGAGTGACATTCTACGCTTATTTTTATTCCGGACTATTTTCTGTTGCTATACGATGGTAGTGGAGTACCGTAGCGTACTTTAATGTTGTAGTACGTGAACCATCTCTTGTTGGTTACTTTTATCCTCCCGGAGTATGCTAGCTTTTGCCACGAAACGCTGGCAAACAATTTAACATGGCTTATATATCTAACAACAGTCATATTAAATTAATCTTTTTTAGTAATTGAGACAGCTGTTAGAATAAAGCATAATATGTTTTACAATTCTTCTACAAATGCGATTAAAGTATTTAATTGATAATCTAATTTATAAGAAAATAATACTGAATGTTCTTATTTCGCAGTTTTTATTTGTTATTTGAAATTAGATTGTTATATATTCTCACTGTATTTTTATTTTTGCTTTATAATCTTTTTTGTAAACAAAAATACGTACATGAATAGATAGCAAATAATAAACCATGATATATCTATTATTTATGAAAATAATTGTGTGTTAGAATACAAGGAATGGAATTGGTGTGAATTTATTTTACAAACCGAAAAGGTATTTCCGAGAACAATTCAGGGTTGGTACGCGGCTTTGGTATTGGAACGCGACGCGTATAACGCGCTATTGTTTTAAGATCGCTGCGTATCATTCGTATACAGTCATCCAAGCGGGCAGGTAGTGGCGCAAGTTGCTCTCTATATCATTGTCTTATTTTTCAAAATGCGAATTAAAAAAATCTACGATTATGAAAATTTTTATAATCCTCATAATTAACTATTGATTATTAATGCTTATTTATCGAAGCAAAAATTTATCCATATTATTCAAACATGACATAAAAATTGAAGCGATAAACGGTGAGACTTATAAAATTTCTTTAATAATATATAAAATATCTTCCTAGCAATATTTATGGATAATTATTTTTTAAATGAAACTTGAAGTCAAGTATAAATTATCGCATTTTTGCGCATTAAATTTAAATAGAATTTATTTATTATTTTTATATTACTATTTATAGATCGAGAGCGCGATTGTAATATACGGTTCCAACAATTCGTTTAAGTGAAATCGTGATACGTCGATTAGCTAATAATATTTAAACTATTTGATCACGTTTAAGAGTGCCTTGTAAAAAAACGTTGCATAATTAATTGTTTTCGCGAGTAAATGTTGTGTGAGAGCAAACGAAGAAAATTGATAGCCGAAAGAGAAAATCTGGGAGGTGTGCGGTGACAGCGGCGTAATAATTGCATGTTTGGGGGGAGGGGAGTAAGTAATTTATTTTTTAAACATATTTTTATGTCTTGCGAGAAATATAAGAATATAATTATTTTACTAAATATTTTTTTAGAAAAGATTTTGGGGAAAAACAGAAAAATGAATTAATGTGCGCATAATTCTTTTAAAAAATTTAAATTATTTTAATTATTATCACAATTAGATTATAACTGTATTTTACAGATCAATGCAGTTATATTTTTGTTTCGTATCATTAAGTATTAAATTATTTTTCATTCTAATATATAAGAAGTAATAGATCTTTGAAAATTACATATATATATACATATATATACACACTTTATACATATATAATTACACATAAAATTTATGTATAATCAAAAATTCAAATTAAGAGCATTACAGAAAATGTGACAGATATATTATTATCTCACAGCTCCATTACTTTAAAGTGGATAGACTGAAAAAAGTTTTAGTATTATTATGATATTTGTACGATTTTATTCTGGATTATTTGAATAAGAAATATTTTATATGCAACGTAAACTAAGTAAAAATGTTAATAAGGATAAATTAAATTAAAAAAAAAAAAAACTTTCTAATAAAGATATATTATAACTTGTTACGTATTATTATTCATTTTTATCAAATATTTTTTGCGGAATATACTTATATTAATAGTATATAATATAATTATATAATTAATATATAATATAATATAATAATATAATAATAAAAGGATTAATAGATAAGATTTTTAGAAAATATCCAGTATTATCACATTGTGCAAATATTATCAATGATATTTGTGAATAATTAATATTAATTATATCACTATTATTATAATTTTTTAATTTATTTTTTAAATAAATAATGAAAAATAATATAAAAAAATGAAAAAAATTTTAATACAATCAGAATGCTGATGTTTTTAGAAATTTTTAAATTGAATTTCTTTATTGTGTTTGTATCTCTTATAAATAATGCAGATTGAACATTATTTATATATATTGTGTATTATTTGTATATGAAATATATACATACAAAATATTTATAGCATACAGTAGAGGAAAATTGTTTATTAATTGTGTTTTTTAATTCTTCTTATATATTTTTAAATCAAATTTTAACTATACATTGAATTCCTATATATAGAACTTATTAGGTATTTAACGCTATAGTATATGTAATTTTGATATAAAATTGTTTATAATATTACATTATACATTTATTATCTAATTAACATAAATATGTAACTAAATAAATATCTAATTAATTTGACTAATTATATCTATTTAATTAATTTAGATATACTTTTATTGTAATTATAATAACGAACATAATATTACACATTCATTTAATACATAAATTTTTTACAAGCGAAATATACACGACCTTTTGCTATGTTGATATTATTGGATGATGGTAGCGACAATAAAAAAGTGTGACCCGATTTGAAAATGTCGCTGTAAAGCCGTGTGTAGTGAAACAACAGCACACAAAATGTTAAACTGTTCACATAAAACATCGCGGCGTAAAATAGCGGATCGTATTGTCATTTGGATGAACGTCCAATGGAGGATTACGTTTTACGAGCGTTTAATGTTTACCAACTTCTCGTTGGTACGCCAGCATTATCTCGTTAGGTGTCCACATCACGGGTAAATTGCCTGGCTGTCGATCAACGTTTAATTGATCTAATAGTATTAAATTGATAGATCAAGTCTACGTGACGACAATTTTAGTGAGGTGATAATTTCGTCATTTATCAGAAACAAATAATGGATCGTATTTTCATCGAATAATTGGACGTTTTATACATTGATATTCGTATTTTAGTAGAATGTTTGGTAGTCTAGCCAGCCGATTTTTAACATTACGGATTAAAAATATTTATCTCTTAATGTTGTAATGAGTTGAAAGCAATGTAGGTAATTTCAAAACACCTTAATCGACAAAGGTGTCTCGCAAGCTCATTAACAAGTTTCCAAAGCACGTCTCCATAATGCCACTCTATCTTCCTGTTGGTTCTCAGTTACGGAGTTGCATAATTGATTGATTAAATTGCGGCGCTTTCGTGATTATAATTAATGTACATTGATTGTGTCTAATGACAAATCTCATTAGAATGCATATTAAACTCATTATTGTGTCTTTATGTTTATATTCCTTATGATAGTTTATATGCTAGTTTACCGTATAGATAAAGATTCTCGCAATAATTGAGAATTTAATAATGGGAGATGTCTTCTCACTGAAAAAAATGACTCGATAATCGCACAATTTTGCCTTTTAATTAGAGGACACTTAAGCACTTGCGTTTAGAAGGACACGTTACACATATTACTCTCCAGAAAATATTCAAATACACTGAGTCGAGTACGACGATGTTTTTCCAATGGCGAATTTGCAATTTAGATTCCGTTGCCGACCGCGCCATATGGCGAGTGCATAAACATTTCACTGAGAGGAACGCGTGCATTCCACTTCGAATTGGACGGGTTAATTAGGAAAGGGTTTTTGGGAATGAATAGTGTCGATGGCAGATGTCATAAATGATTTTAGAATTTTAAATCCATTGGGTCGACCCTCTTATCTCAAACTATTGTCATATTCGAGATATAATCTGAGGCATCCCTCTTTATTTTTTCGCCTCAAGTTTAACGTAAAATAATTAATTGTGATAAACTTTTTATTGCCACGATTGTTACAATTATATTATGTACTGTCAAACTTTAATTATTAAAGCATTAAGTTACTGTTAGTGTTCAATATATAAGATACAATATATAATACAATGTAAGCGAATTTCAAAAAAATTCTTTTTTTTTGTAATCTTCTTTCTTGGCGAAAAATATGCGATCTAGCCGAGAACGTGTACGCGAATAATATTGTTTTTTTTATTTGCACAGTTTAATTTGATATTTTATCTTATGTTGACATTTTTTTGATAAGAAGATAAATTAGATATAGACTTCATTTTTTATTCAATATTTTAATTTAAAGATTTATGATTATATATAAAATTTATAATGATCTTTAGAATTGCGGAAACTTAAAAATAAATGGTAAATATTAATAAAATTTTATTAACGATGTTAAAAATGATTCAAAATTACACTTATTAATTTATTAAAAATGAATATAATTATAAATCTGCTATAAATTTCTTATAGCTTACAAACGTATTTCATAATTGTCGATGCTTCTTTATCGATTTTATTTGTAATAATGCAATAACCGTTATTCGTTATTAATTGTTTCGAAGCTGATTTAGTTGTTCGAGCAAATTGTGATTGAATTTGTCCCTTAGCATGAGAGCAACGACGTTAAAGAGAAAAAGACATTAGCAACAATGGACTTATAGACATTTGTAATTCGATTTCCCAGGTACGCGATACTGTTAGCGGCATTCTCGCTAGACCGACTAAGGTGGTTTATGGCTCAAGCAGACACCACGACGTCCGTACTCATTTAGCTTTTCTCGAACAGGATATTCGATCCATCGAGCGTGTTTTCTCCTCGTTCGAAAAAGAACAAGTCACGACGGTGCGCCACCCTATTTCCGATCACGTCTCTACCTTTTTCTATTTTTACGGAGGAAATTTGTCTATCTCTATCCTGCTGTTTCTCGGGGATATATCGTTATCTCGAGGACAGAAATCCGCCGTTGGTCGTTTGCCGCCTCTTGAAACTCACGCGCCTGTTTTATTTCCGGACCCGCACGCTTTTCTTATATCGTCAACTCTCGCACTTTACGTTTTCAACCGATTTTCCAACTTTTTTCAATTCTCGCTCTTTCGCGTCTTGAATTTCTCCTCCGTCCTTTTTTACGATATGCAATTTATTTTTATATCGCATGTTTTTCCGCATTTATTCATTTTTAAAATTTATTTATAATTTATGCACGATACTCTTCCGAGTATCTGTTTAAAAATATATTTCTCATCTAGTTTTTCTGTTACACAAAATCATGCTTAAATTTTACGTTTTCTCTTCTATCGATTGAGTTTGAGCTTACAGAATAGCACGGTTGCGAATTTTCTTTCTAAACTATTATTTGTTTATTTTTTAGAACATTTTTTTGTTTATGAAAGGAAACTTTAAAGAACGGCACACAAAACGCTTTTATCTCTTAAAGTTTCGTCCACCGGACGATATTTCGACCAAAGTGACAGTTGTCGGTCATAAAAGCGGGCATGTCTCTCGGTCTCCTTAATCACAGCCCTTCTCAAGAGTATCGTTACTTTGAGCCAGCGTACCCTCTGTTGACCAAACGTCTACCACGTCTTGATTTTCGCGCGAGGGTTTTATTTCTTCCCAAGTTCTCGTTTCTCCGATATTGTCGGCCACAACTTCCGCCATCATCCTCGCTATTTCACTACCCTTTCTCGCAACAATTTTGCTAGGAGACGCCATGATGATAAAATTTCGGTACAGTTCTTCGGGATAATTTTATCTGTTTATAACTTTGAGAGGAATATTCGCTAAGAGATTAGAAGAGCTACGGAAAAATATCAATTTTACTAAATATTTAAAAAAAGCGATTACTCAATTTACATTTTTTTCCTAATAAGTAACAGTTATCTTTAATAAAGAGTATTTTCTTGACATCGTCTTAAAATAGATTTATTATAAATTTTATAAAACTTATTATCATACTTGAAAAAACAATTTATATTTGCATCAATCTGAATTTACTGGGCTATTACTGCTTGTTATGTCAATTTTTGACGCCTCTCCATGTTTATTTTTGGTTATGAATACATTATTTAGTTTATGAAAACATTATTATAAAATATGAAAGTGTTAAAACTTACTACGGCATCTGATATCGAAGACACTTTCTAGTTTACGTTTATGTTTCCGAAGTTTAATTTTTGTCTTTATTTAGAAAATAAAACAAAATGATATGCCAATATTGGCCAATATTCAGATGTATTTAGCTTTGAAATTACCATTATAGATTATGATAATATCTTAAATTCAATATTCTATCTATTGCACGTGTAAAAAGAAAACCAATTCTCTTGTCGCGTTTCTAAAATATATTTGTAGCGTATTATTACAGTTAATGCTGTTAATTATCGCGCGCGAATAAAACTTTTTGTAACTATTTATTTGATAAAGATATCGATATTAAATACAAAACCGGTTTACTTATCCACCGGTAAGTTCCGACTAATAAAGAGAAAAGTTTAATAATGATAGTCTTCCTTTCGAAAAGTTTCGTCAGACGAAATTATTCACGTACACGTTGAGCATTTCTTGCAGTTCGGCGAGTTCTTATAATTTCTGAAATAGATTCGTCTTTTGAACACGTACTTTAAAAGGCCGCACGACCTAATGGGAATAATGTAATACTCAGAGAATGGCTTTCCTTTCTAACTTTTGTCGAGGTAGCATTCTTTACGCTACTGGGACAAAGTTTCGAGCGTGTTCTCCTAGACTTAGCAATGTCGCGGTGGAACGGTCCGAACTTTAATCCATCTTTCGCTGATGACACTCGTTTTTTCGCGGAAAAGATTCGTTTTATAAACTTAATAACAGACGTGTATATCGTCGAGTGCCCGAGATATATAGAGGTCTATAATCGGATTGTAACGGATCGATCAGCGATTGCGTGCCGCCAATTGAGAATGATGACATTTTTTCGTAAATAAAACCTGCACCGCATATAGAACACGTGTTCAAGCAATAGTTCCGTGTTTTGCGTACGATACAGATTTCATCGTGCAAGCTTGACGAATTTTTTACTTGCAAAATTATTTTGTCTCTCGTTAATTTAATAACATGTTTTTTAAAACTTTGAGACGGACTATACTATTAATTAGTGAATATCACATTTTCTAATATTTGGGAATTTGTGTTTTTGCACGATCTGGCGTGAAACACTTTCCGAGAAGCGGAACATAATAAATTCGTAATAAAATTTGTTACAAATTATATTGAGCGAAAAATCTTTAATTTAATTCTTTATTTTTTGCTCTTACGCTTATCCCATTGCATTTGCGTTAGATTGCATTCCAAACTGCGCGCGTAAAGTTTACTATACTGCCGGTGTGCGTGGCGCGCGGGGACGAGGGAGCCACCGGCGCGCACCGGGCGAGCATTCTTAGTTAGACATCACTGTTCTTTTCAATATGGCGGAGGAAGACGCACGCTGTGTTCGAACCTTCGAACATGCAACGAGGATATGTACCTTAGCGAATGAAGCATGTAAGGAAATACAGGGAAAACCATAGTGCTGTTCATCCCGTTAACTCGGGAGAAAGAGAATACCGCACACAAGGTATTAACAAATTACATTCTGTTCCGGCAACGTGTGAGTTTCCCCGAGACCGTGCGGCTCGCGTACCATTCCCGAAAGCATAATTGGTTGCCCGCGGGACTGTACAAACGGCAAATCATCGCGCAGCCGTAATACCGCGATCGTGACTCGACTACGGGGACCGGGGCAAATCGTCGAATACGTCGGGCGCCCAATCGACCATCGCGGCCGATGCCATGAAAGAGAGGGATATAACCCAAAGTCCCTTTGCAAGTCTGTCGGGCAATCTGTACCTACCACGGTCATTTGCATCGGTAGCGCGCGTTTTCCCGCACGGGCCTCTCCGCCGCGTCAATGCGCATTAGACCGGGGCAGCGAGGTTGACGGTCGGAAACGGAAGGGAGGGGGGGAGGGGGGGAATAGATCGTTGCATAGATTTTGCATTCCCGTGAGCGCGTCCTGGGCGGCTGCACAGACGTTGCTCGTGCTGCTGCTTTACGTGCCAAAGGCAGCGGGCAAACTCAACGAAATTTCGCGTCGGGCGCCGATTGATTGCATTCCTCGGGCCGGGCTTCCGTTGCCCCGCGGGTATTTCGCGGAGTCGGTTATTGAAAATCACTAACCGCATCGTGATTCTATTCCGTCTCGTTTCATTAAATCCGATTTCCGTCCGTTGCCGCGACGGCGCTTATCTCTCGTTTCGCGCGAGAAATTAATACGGGAGATTATCCCGTATTATCTTCCGCGACGAGACCGCCGTGTCGTCGGCGATGCCGTCGGCGGCACGCAGTCACGGCGCATCGCGGAATATTGCAATTATGCGCGGCGAAATGTACGCGTTTCGAGTTGATGCGAGAATATACCTGCGGGGGGTAACCCATTTTCTCTCGAAATTCGCTCGTAAACAATTTTAAACCGTGCGGGATAAACAAACAGGATAAACAGGAGGCAGCCGTTTCGACGGACAAAATCGCAGTTTTTAAAATTATGTTTTCTTTTTTAAATATCGTGGTGATACGGCGATTTCACGATTTTCTCGCTTGATTTTCTCTTCGAATAAGATTTATTTAACAGGTCGCGTCTGCAATGCGGAAACACTTTGTGTAGAAGAGCGCCAATATTTCTATCGTAAATCGCCAAACGAAATTCGTGAAATTAAGAAGTGTTAGATGAGTTAGCTTGTACTGGTAGAACACGCACGAATACGTTTCTGCAAAATCAACGACTGCGCAGTTTTCGCTTCTAACTGGCACGAAAGAGGGTATCGATGCGATTGATTGCATTCCAGTGAAGCCACCGTCCGATGCGTTGCGCGATTCGTTATTGAAAATCACTGGCTCTATTGAATTTTTTTTCCGTATAACGATCTATTTTATTAAATTGTATTTGGTATCGACATTTATATATTCAAAAATCATGTAGAGATAGATGAGCTTGTACAATGTTTTGCCAATAATAAGTCAAAACCACGTAAAATCTACCATTTTTCGCTGTTCACTATTGGTAAAAGCTATTAGTTTAATTTTTAAATAACAGATATAGCATAATCTTGTAATCTTAAAGTAATAACATTATATTAGAATTATTAATTTTTACACAAAATATCTTATACTTTATCATAAAAAATTATTGCAATATTAATGTTGAAGATGTGTTTTATATTTTCTATTTAATATTTCTGTAAATTACTGTTACATAGAAGATGCAATAAATTCATAAGCATTCTAGTTTTGTTTTTAGGTAGCTATTATATCGTTTGTGTTGCAATCACTAGCGAGTGAATTTTATATAAACAATATAAACGATGATAATAATAACATAAAATAAAGTATTTATTTTATATGTCAAAATTTTCAAGTTTGCATATGTTTTCTTTTCTTTTTCCTTAAGAATTATTTACATATTTTGTCTTGATGCTTCTGTTTTTTTTTAATATATTAGGTACATGTATTTAACGCAAAAAATCATTAAGTGTCTCGAATTCATAAGCGTTGCTATAACGTTGTATTAGACGTGACAAACAAAGGGACGGTGATATGCGCGAATTCAATAAAATGCAATCTGCAATACATTTATGCGTCAACTAGCAAAACAAAACATTGCACAGATGAGAGATACAGAGCTATCGTACGGTGAAATGTGTTAATTTTGTTGGGAGTGTTTGCCACGAAAATTTCGAAACGTTTTACCGAGAATAGGTGTTCCGTTTGCAATTAAATTTTATCGTACGTTACAATTTTATTACACCGGATTATTTTATATCGCGCATAGTAACGCGCAAAAATGGCACATATTTTCGCCCGTTATATATTTCCGTCGATATTTTTGTCGGGCCGCAATTTAAAGTAGGTTAATTACGCGGATGCCGATATAAATTTTTACGACGTTAAAAATATTACCAAATTGCGTGGATTCCGGATCGGCCGGCCGGTGCGGTTTAACTGGACTGTGAGAGAGTATACACGCGCGCATTCAAAGGCGTTAGCCTGCCTCAAACATTGATTGAATTTGGAAATTCCACTCGTCGGTATTGCACTTTCCGGATGCAGGGGAATACATATGACGGTGCGAATAACCGAATAGTAGATCCAAATCGGATCCGAGTAAACCTGCTAAATTGCCTGACATCGGACATCTGCCCTCTATCTGAAAATTTTAATTAATTTAAAAAGGAAAAGTTAAGATTTTTTTTTATAACACAATTTTATTTTTAATTTTCGAGTCAAGCCCATTCTTGCAATTATCTCCCGCGAATTTCGACAACGCTCAGTCTTGTATCCGGAGACTCGGGGTCTCTAGATAAATACCCGCAACAAACAGCCGACGGCAACAATAACCATTGATACTTGAGAATATTTCCCTTCCGTTTTTTTTTAATTCGTTCTAATTAGTGCAAACCGGCGTTAACGAAGGTTTCACTTCCGTGGGAATTAATTAAGGCGGTTTCCGAACTTTGCCGGTGGTGGCCGGCGGTGGCCGGCGGTGGGTGGATAGGTCGGCTGGTGGCCGAGCCCTTCCCTCGCATAAAGCCCCGAGAAGGCGAAAAAGGAACAGTAAAGGCGACGGGGGCTGCACCGCTGAATATTCATATATTGTAATCAACCTCTTGCGGACGGTGAAACCTAGGCATATACACGGTGCACGTATATACGTATGAGCACGCACGGGCCATCCTCTCATCTCGCGCCTCCTTCGGGCGCGCATGCCGATGTTTTCCGCAGGAGCGATGTGCACCGCGAATTAAGAGGCCGCAATCAACGCGCGTGCGGGGGTACAGTGTATGCACCAGGACCCAGCCGGCCACGGCTGGCCCCTCATTAATTTCGCGTATATCATGTGAACGACGGAGCCGGCGAATTTAATCGCGAAGCTTCTTCCCGCATATGTTTAAGCGAGCATAATAATTAATATTCTTCGCGATCACGAGTCACGTTTTCTTGTATCGGAAACAAAGCGCTGTCTAAGTATCATGTTCGTGTTATAATAATTGTAACGGGCGTGAAACGGCAATGATAATTAATGCAATATCTGTTAACTTTTTCCTACCTGTCGTCACATAGCATAATTTTACGCGATCTTAATTTCTTGTTTGAGTTTAATTAATATCTCATGAAATTTAATACTAGGCTTACCGCTCTCCCCCTCCCCTCTTGCCTGTCTCTCTCTTTCTCTTTCTCTCAGTATTCATTAATTCTCGGAATGGAAGAGCCGATAAGTTAATCAGTTAAGGAGCTTTCTTTGCAGTAGCTGCGCGTTAGTTTCTTAGCTTTTGAAGATTTATGAAGTTTGGGGGTTTCAACTAAAATTCGATAATAGAATGTTGCTCAGCAAAAGTATTATGCAGTTTGTCGACTAATCGAGTTGAGTTTCTGAAACATGTTGAAAGTAATATTTAAACTTGGTATTCATTAAATATTATTAAATTAAATTTACAAAATTTTCTTTTTTTTTTTTCATATTTTGTGTGATTTATCAGCGACCTAAATTTTATTACTTGTGTTTAGATTAAATTAAATTTTATTTTAATGTTGTTGATGTACATTAATTTGATATACTGAAATTAAATTATTACATTGTAATAATACAATCTGTCATATTTATCATCTTTTTTATTCAGAGACTGACTTTGTGCAGAACGATTTATGTAAATTATTGCATCGTATGTCATCTGTTTTCGCATCTTCTATTTTTTCCTTGTAATTGAATCCAAATAGAATTTCATTCATTGTATGAATTTGCAGATACTTCCAATTGTACTACAGCCTATTATATGTTTCTGAACGAATATTTCTTGTTATTTTAAATAAATCCGTTTAATTAAACTTGATTGGCCATTCATTTCCCCTAAGATAAAACACATCAATGTTCTACCTTTAATTAACTGTACATTGCATACGATTATGACGGGACGTATAGATGGTTAATTTATCATGATCAAGTAAAGAGAAAATTATTCATTAATGTTTCTCAATTAATTAATAACGAGAGATTTTTGTGAACACTTGTCAAATCTATCAAATATTGTGTATGACTTTTCTGAATGCACGATTTGTAGTAAACAAGGAAATAGCAATATTTTACAGATGTGATTATTTTAATCCCAGTATATCAAACTAATAATATCAAATGTATAACAATATCGAAATTAAACCAATAACATTAAATACGGTTTAATTAATCTGACGAATTATACGAAATTTAGTATAAAATATCAATATTACATAATTACAAAAATGGATTACAGCGCAAACATTTTTTTGTTTTAAATTTTTACCCCGAATATACAAATCATCTCTATACATATTATATTTTATTTTTACAACTAATTTGTACATTGAGATTATAAGAATTAAGATGCAAAAAGTTGTTACACTCTTCGAAAGAAGACGCGACGAGGTTTAGTCCGCGCGCGACAATTGCTTTATTAAAAATATTCATGTCGTATATTTTCTTTGGCTTTGCGCTAAGCGTCGTCTTATACGCGATTTTAATCAAAGACTCTTTTTGTCGTTGACCCAATCTCATCTCTTGTCTTTCGCCATGATTTTTATTTTTATCCGTCACGGCAAAGCTCATAATTCTTTGTTACAGTTTCGCGCAGGGTTGACAAAGAGAGAAATCAAGGCGAGTTAAAAGCGCAAAGTCACATTGTCCCATGTACATAACAACGCGATATGCATCCTGTCCTTAATAAAACTCGCGTAAAAACTTTAAGAATTTGCGATACTTTTAGAACTTTTAATTATATAAATGTATCATATGCATTTTTTCTTGATAGCAATATATATAATATATAATAAAAATTTAAATTAATATAAATTAATGTATTTAAATGGAATCATTTTTAATTGGCTATTTTAATTAATTATAAGTAAAAGATCAGTCAAGTAAAAATCAAAATGCATTTTTCAAATGCTTGTGTCACACTATATTTTTAAACAGAGAGAAAAAGAGAGAGGAGAGAGAGAGAGAGAGAGAGAGAGAGAGAGAGAGAGAGAGAGAGAGAGAGAGAGAGAGAGAGAGAGAGAGAGAGAAATTCTATATAATAACAGTAATGCATTTGTGTTTTTTTTTCTTCATATATAGAAATTTTGTCTGGTCAATTAAAATTGATACGCAAATCAATTGTATTACTTTTTATTTAAAAAAAAAATTGGTAACTTTATTATAATTTGCAATTAGCTATTAGTAAATGATCATATTGCACCTTAAAAAAAAAATAACTTGAAAAACGTAATTTTTGAGTTATTATAATCTGAGTTAGATAAACATTATTTTATAAAGTTATTATAGTTTTCTGTCTTGAAAAATAGTTTTTTTCTTTTTCTGTAAAACTTAATTTTTTAAGTTTGTCACTTTTAAAAGAAGGATACTATTAATGTAAATGTTAAATTATAAGTAAAATAAAGATGTTGTTCCGTCACGTCTATTTATTAAGTCTTGATTTAATTGGCGAATGCAGGATATAATCCATTTAACTCGAACGAAAATTGACTTATGTAATAAAATAATTATTTAGTTGATCATTATAGTTATTAAGCATAATTAATAGTTGATTAAATAATAACATCGGAAATAAAAAAATTAATGAGCAATGCAAACCAATGCAATAATTTATTCGTTATATTTCAATATATTTGAGACGAAAATGTGGACAGTGTGCAAGGAAGTATCAATGTCTGTTATATTTTTGTTATAACATTTTTAGTTAGAAATAAGAGAGAAACTTGTGAGAGATTTATTCCGTTAAGGAGCTTATAATAGGTTTTTATTAGGAATATCTTCGTAATAATTTTAATTAACTGATTTAAGTCTTCTTTAATCTCTTTCTGTTTTCTTTTGTTCCCTTATTGCGAATAATGCGACATTCTCGGCCAGCGCGCGGCTCGTGAGTGCATCTGTTTTTTCTTTTTTCTTTTTTCTTTTTTTACTTTTTGAGAAGTTTGCAACGTTGATGCACATCGGGCGCAAGGTGAATGACAACCGCAAATAAAGATAAGGAAAAACCGGCATTAATCCTTTCTTTTCTACTGTTATATGTATTTAGAATTATAAGATAAGGTATTATTATTTATATTTTTGTATTTATAAAAATATACATTAATTCCAGTCTTCTATTTTTTTAGAGACTATAAAGACTTTAATCTTGCATAGATAGTGTGTATGGTAATGGGTATTTATATGTATATATAGATGTTTAACTTCTCGGTAAAACGGAGTATTATCCTTTATTTCTCGCTGTTATGGTGATAAGAATCACCAAGATACACGATTGTGTATCTTAGTGATTCTTATCACTATAATTTTATGTTAAGTATAAGCGCGATGGCAAAGCAGATCGTGTGCGCAATTATTGAATTAAAGAGGTTTCTAGGTTAACAGATTTTGTTAATGATTAGGTTAATTAATTCTTACAAGTATGATTAATCAATCGAGTTATAAATATAACAAAAATAAAAATAATTTTGTAGAATTGTATAATAAATAAAGTAAAATTATATCTTTTATATATTTTAGGTAGACGCTTACAGAACAATTAAAAAAGGTTTTTATTATGTATAATAATTTTGAAAGGCAAATTATTATACATAATTTATGATAAAAATATAATATTAAGTAAAAGATTCTTAAAGTTTTTTAAATGTCTTTATAAAGCAGTTATTTGTCATACAATATGTACAAAATACAAATATTTTTTTATGTTGTTATTAAATAATTTAGAAATGAAAGAATTAAACATCATATATGAGATTGTCGAAGGAAAATTTGAAAGATAAAAGAAATTGGCGGCAAAATATTGACCATGGAAATTATTTAAAAAGTGCATTTTTATATACAAGTGAAAAATAAAGTTAATAGAATAATAGTTATCTATTTAGTTTATTTTTTAATGAAATTGCAGTAATATCCGTGATATCTGTTTAGACTTTTCTAAATCATTTTTTATGTTATGATGGTAATAATCTTTATGCTCTGATGTATTAAACAAAGTGATTGTTTTATAATATTCATAAATGTGCTTTGTAAATAACTTAATAATTCATATTTGTAAATTAAGACAAATATAAAGTTATGTTTGATGTGACACGTTATAATTAATATATGATAATTTGTTGTTTCAGGTGAGTCAAACATTATTGATTATCCGCGCTACGTTAATGTAAGTAAACCCATCATTATGTGCAACTTTATTAACCATTTGAAATATAATGGCTTATATTGCCACATTTAATCTGGCGTTAATTATAATAACATAAATTGTATCATGCCAACTATATGTATTGATACATTTATAAATAATTTCAAAATTACTGATAGGCATCAGTGATTTTGAAGTTATTTATAAATGTATCAGCAAGAATACATATATATATATATATATATATATATATATATATATATATAAGGCGGTCAGAAGAAACTATATATATGAGAAGCTATATAGATATATTTTTTGCATTATAAAAATGTTGGAGACTTAGGCACAGCATATTATATGCATTTATTAGCACATAAAAATTTGCAGAAACAGTGTTTAGAAATTATTATTTATTTAATGCGTACAATCAGAAATTTTACAGTTATGGTATACCTTTCTTAAGGATATAACCAAATTTATTTTTGAAGAATTATTTTATTTAATCACAAACTGCACTCGCGCAACATTGTGGAAAAGGCTTATTATTATTTTGTGGAATACATTTTATAATTCTCATGCCAGATAGGCATTTTTTATCGAGAATCTGAAATATGAATTGAGAGAGAAACTTACAAAGAGTATGGTATATAAATTAAATTTTAATATGGCGGACTTTGTTCCGATTAGCGCATTTTTCTCAGATTAAATTTGCATTTCTCTTTCATCAGATATTCCGCTTCAATATTATGAAAACGATAAAAATATCGAATAAATTCTACGCGCATGCATATTTCATCATATATTATCATTTAATTCTTTAAAATATTTTTTATATTACTTTCTTGTGTATTCGCAAAAAGTTTTTTAATTGTCTTTCCAATTAAACACAGTCAATTAGTCAATTAGTTAACGTTTTCATCTTAATTATATGATTGCACATTATTCTTAAAATATTTATTATAATGTGTGAAAGAGATAAAGTGCATTAAAATATATAATGTATGAAAAACAAAGTTAAGAGAATTTTTCTAACAATTTTTGTTTCGTAAATTAAATTAAATATATCTACCTCAACGCGAAAACATTGCATGATGAACGCGATGAGCATTGTTGCAAGGAGAAGCAAAAAAAACAATATTTATTTTGATATTAATATTTCGTGATTATTCGTTATTATGTGCTGCAAAAATTTCTACTTTATTAACATGTTTCAGTTTGTTTTTATTTTTCTTTTTATATATATCTTATGTATAAAAAAATATGTGATAATTTTAATTTATAGAGCTTAAACTTTGCTTATTTAATGTATTGTTCTTATAATGTAACTAAATGTTGAAGAGATATATAAATATTAAAAAATAAAATAAGAATATAAAATATGTTTCTAGATATTAAACATTTAAAAATATTTTTTATTTATATTTGAACAATGATTTAAGCAATTTCATCCAAAATTATTGCTTTTGACAATAATGTCAAACTTAATGAAGTATTTATGATTAAATAATAATGTATGCAATGTGCAATCTTATATCTACGATATATTTAATTTCTTATGAAATAATTATGAAATAAATAATATTAATTGCTTCAACATTATGATATTACCGGAGATAGAATTTTCATGAGAAATATAATGTCCATTCTGCGTAGACGTGGGTGTGCAATATTTATTCAAGTGGTCTTCCGAATTCTCGTAGTTCGAGACCATGTTATTGCTACAGCGTAACATATATTTACTTTGGATAATGGCAACTTCGTAACTTATCGTTTTGGAGTAACAGTTTTTTCGTGAATTACCTCAACAGAACCTAAATTGCTTAAAGTTTTGTTTCTTTTGTTTCTTATCATTGAGGAGGATACCTGATCTCGGCAACACTTTTATCACGTCTTGCGTAATTGCGTTTATTTGAGTTACACAATACATTATAGTATTCTACGGATCTCTATAATTTTTTTCCCCCCTAAAACATGAAGAGATATTATTTCTAATAATGATATTATTTCTTTTTAACAATATAGTAGTCATATCGAGAATGATTTGATTAAACTGATGTATTGTTTATCGAAGAGTGGGAAGATTTCGAGGGATTATCTTCAAGCAGTTATACGTTAATTATGCATATTGTGCAATTATTGCGCAATGATATTATGAATTGATGAAAAATTTGCAACAATTGTGTTAAGATGATGCTTTATAATGTAGTAGTTTTATCGGGATAAAATTTCTAAATAATTAATTCGTGAAAAATAAGACAGATAAGTCTCAGGTCATCTATATTATCTTACAATTAGTTATTAATATTTTACAAAATACTTGTTTCTACATTCATTTATACACTTCTGCATCTACTTTCGTAAATTTATCTACGTAATTTTTATGCAAGAATTTATCATATAATTTAATAAATATTCGTCTTGTCGGAATATTTGGAAAGAAACGCGTGCCGAGAGAGAACGTTCATATATTACTCACGTAAAGAGACTTACGGCAATTTTTTTCGGATTAAAGTGTTAGTACATTACCGTTTACCCGACCCTTTCCATAACGCGCCGCACCTTCGGAAGCGTCATTATCGTTTGGGCACGTTAAATGCTGCACGTGGTCCATTCCCGCGTCGTAACGAATCGACCGCGAGTGTACAAGTTCGCAGGACGTTCTAGCGGCGATCGTTACGTCGTCCGTCCGTTCGTTCGTCGTAAGATTAACGTTGCCACCGCGATCCGTAACGAGCTCGCTACGCGAGCTCACTTTGGACTTCGAAGGCGCGGCAGCGCCGGTCCTGCGCATCAGGGAGATCTCTAGACCGTTTAGAGTTACCGTCGCGTCGAATCCGCGAGGCGGCCGCCTCGTAAATGTCGCTCATCTTTTACGACGCGGCCGACGTTTCGGGTTACACCCGTAGTACATCACGACGCCGCACGTCGCGAAGTTTTCGGTGAGCTCCGGGGTCATGCCCCGGCATTGTGTGACACACTCGCCGCGCGCTCGCGGACTCGCGGAAACGGACGCGGTTGTGTCTCTCCCTCGTTCGTCGAATCTCTACCCGTCGTGAAACGATATTTTCGCTCGGCGTGACGGCGCGACATGACGGCGCAACGTGGCGGGCGAAACGAACCGACGCAACAAACTTTTCCGCGCGTTGACGATAAATTTCCGACCGTGATTTTACTCTACGAGTAAATTCCACGTTGCCCAACTTTGCGCGTTCCGCGATTTACGTCTGGTCCGCCGTCGCGTTCTCGGGGATTACCCGAGGCATTTCGCGAATTATGCGACAAAAATCGACCCGGTCTGCGCCACGTTCTTTCCGTGCGACGACGTCGTGAAAATATCTAAATTGAAACAATATTGGTATCAAGATTGAATACACTGATAGAAAAATATACGATATTTGCGATTATAATTAGTAATAAAATAATTATAGTCTGGAATATCATAGTAATAATAATCATATATTCATAGCGATACCAACTACGAAAAAATTGTACTATAAATTAAAGCAGCTTTAAAATATACCATATGTATTATTATTACTATTACAGTAATAATTATTATAAAAATGATATTTCTGACTATAATTATTTTACTATGCAATTATAGTCATAAATACAACATATTTTTCTATCTTCAAACATTATCACACATTTCTATCAAACACAAGCTTTTTAGCTTCGAATTGTTGTGTCTGTATCTATACGAATCGGAAAATCTCTTCAAGCATCATGATAAATTGAAAAATGTAATTGCTAAAAAGAGAAGTGGTATTATGTATAATTCTGAATTTTAATATAATAAAATGAATTATTCTGATTGAATGCACATGTCCGACGCGAATGGTGGAAAGTCCGAGCCACAATGAGGTGGGAAATAAACAGTAGGGATTTTATTCCACAACCCTGCAAAACTTTTGTTTTCAAGAGTTCGTAAATGACTGAGCACCGAAACTTTTCATGGTTAACATACTCCCGGGTATCCCATAATGCATTTTGCGTATACTACTTTCGTTTATGATACGACGCACATTTCTACTTGTTATAATGCGCGTAACATAATAACATATGAGAGTATTGTTTAATTTATCTCTTTAAGCTTCATTACTCTACTGGGGAAAACTGTTTTCGGTCATACCAACAAGAATCAAACAAAAACGCACTCTAAATATGCTAATCAGAATTTCTGCTTCGATATTTTATAAACGAGAATATTTGATACTTATACTTAACTATAAGTATCTGTTTTCTATCAGATTTCCAATTTATGCGGTCAGATTTTTTCCTTATATACTCCAAATTATCCAACATCATTCAAAGATTCAATAAAGAAATCTTATATTTAGTGATATTTATAGCTATCACGACATTTCTAAGTTGAAAAGAAAAAAAGAATTAAGATATAAAGCAAATTATGCTCTGCGAGGTAGGTCTAAGGAAGCATTTTGAGATATTTGACTGCAAGTTTTCTGGCTTAAAATTGCGATCTGAAGAAGATACGATGACCGTTAGTAATCCAAAGTTTCGCGAGAGAAAACGAGGAGAGAGTACGAAAAAAAGACAATGCCGCAAAGAAGTGCTAGATAGAAGCTAGCGCGAGAAAAAATAGAAGAAATAAATCTCCGCACGAAGCAAAGTCGTTATTCCGGGGAATCTTTTCCGACCTCTGAGCACACCGGAGCACGCTTTTTTGTCCCTAGTCTGGCTGCCGTTGTCCTTTCAGTAAGGGTCAGGAACAGCGAATAGCACTCCGCCGATTCCGCTTCCACGGAAACTATCCTGCGCTTGCACCTTGTGCTTGTTATTACTCCGCGTATTTACATTTTTGTTGCGGTCTTCCTAATTGCAATTACGTATACATAAGCTTGTAGAAGGCGGCGAGAGATGCGGCAAGACGAACATCGTTGTCGAACCATTCTGTGCATTGAGTGCGCTTTAACATAAAAATTTCCGGAGTCTCCGAAGTCATTGTGGCCACTTAGCGATTATTTCGATTATTTATACTTTTCGGGATTTTGCTGTTTCTTTGTTTACTTAAGTAAATGTCAATGGCCTCATCTTACCTCTTTTGCCTACTAATGAATCTATCAGAAAAAAAAAGAACGAGGGAAATTTCGACCCCCAAGTCTGAATTTATTTTGAAAAATTGCTTTATATTTATTTTATGTAATTAAGACCAATCTTTATTTTTTTTATAGGTTTTTTTCTCACATAAGCATCTCATATTTATACTCGCTTCTTAACGTCTGGCTGATTCATTTTAATTGAAGTATCTCTCTGCCGCGAACACTCGTTTCGATAACGCTGTAATTGAACAGCAACGAATCTACCACCTCCTTCGAAACAGGCCCTACATATGCATGCTATTTCAATAACACACTGCTGCTGTGAGTTATTTCGAGTATTATCGTCTGTATCCGCCGTAAGAGTATCGATTTGTATTCAATTAAAGGTCAGTCGCGAAACTTTCTTACGTCAAGCTCTCGCGGTGGTCTTTCTCCATATGTTTCTTTAAAAAACATATGATTTGGAGCTCGTATTTCTCGAACGCAACCAAATATAGTCATGTTAAAAGGCACAGTTTTCTCTTCTTTGTACAACACGCGTGTGAAAATCTCCTACTTTTTACACAATAATTAAAAATATTGATAAATATTTAGCGTTTGTTTTATTTATGTAAAGTTAATTCTACGGAGCTATTCGACAATTGAGAATTAGGAACTCCCAAGTTTTAAAAATTAAATATAAAATTGATCTGCTTATGTGTATATATAAAAAAGGACGAAACGGAAGGGCAGAGAGAAAGAGAGAAGGGAGAGGAAGAAGGTACCGTTATGTAACTATTATGCAACGCTTCACTGATCTCCTGATCTCTCATCGATCGATGTGGTCACGTAATTCGATCGGTCGCTCATGAACCACAGTGTAGATTGACCCTCGTGTAAGATACATACATGTACGCGAAAAAAGAAGCGTCCTCCGTGAAAAATTGTGGCAGCTGATCTGATAGGAGTCGAGGGAAACCTATGCGGATCAGGCAGGTATCGGGCTAAGGTAGAGACCGTGAAAGGGCGACAGAGAATAGCGCGGAGGAGTTCACTCTCTTTCTCTCGATTCCGAGGTCAACTTATGTGCACGAGGCGCCATCGCTTCAGGGTCGATTTATTTCTTCCTTCTCTCGTTTTCCGTATCACTGCTCATTCGTACGTATTTACGCGCGTGCTGTTCGTACCTAACATCGTCTTCCTCACGATTTCTGCTTGTGCTTCAATTCTTCGAATGCGAATGTTCACCGAAGTCGGTTTGTTCAATTCTGTGGTACGATATTATCTGTCTACGGGCTTTTAAAATATATTTTTAACTTATTTCTTTTTTGTACCTGATGGAAATATTCAAATATTTGATTAACGATGTATACAAATGCATATGTTCTCATCTATTAGCATGATAAATTTGTAGCACTAAAGAATTGCTTTACACGTTACTACTATTATGTATATTAAAGTAGATGGAAGGCAAAGCAAAATACGTGTAAAGAGGAAGACAAGGGTTTGATGTTAATTCTCGGTTATGGAACATAATCCTTATTACCGTAGAACGTTGAAGAAGGGACTCTCTTCTTATCTACATCCTTCATCATTAACTTTGTTTCCTCTAGTTTCTTTTCTATTTTTACATTTTATGTCGTATAAATGCGGAACACTTTAAGTATTTTGACTATAGTTTTAAAACATTTTTTAATAATTTGTTGCAGATGTGTTAAAATTTTTTTGTAATTTAAAATTAATTTATTTATTGTCTGTTAATTTTAATTGAAATTTCAATTGAAAGATTTTATTATATTTAGATTTATTAAAAAAGATAATGAAATATATATATATATATAATTAGCAATTTTTTAAAAATAAATATTAAACGAACAGCAATAATGTTTTTACTATTTCTTCAATTATTAAGTAAATACTCTTTCATGAGAAAAGCAATAATTTCACATTTTTGCATTGTATATGATATGAAATTGTCAGAAGCTACAATTAAGAGAACATAAGAGAAGCAAAGACAAACATGTAAGCAAAGCAACATGTTGTTGAAACTATTAGAAGGAAGTAATTAAACGTGTCATGCACGCGATATCAACGCGTGGTAATAATACGTTTGTGTTATTTTCTTATAATTATGAAGAGGAAATTAATTGAATTAATCATGCTGTCATCATATTGTTTTATTTGCATGTAATATCTCTTTACGAAAAATATTCTTTTTCTTTAAGAGAGTATTTTTATTAATTAGTAATTGAAAGGTATATTGTTTGAAAATATATATTTTTATTAACTTAATTATTTAGAAAATGCACATGTTATATATATATATATATGTGTTTGTGTGTGTATATGTATATAATGTAACTATTCAGTAAATTTTAACCACAGCTTAATTCTTTACTGGCAGCGGCTTAATATTATTTTACACTATCTTGTTCTATACGTGTTTCATACGCGTTTGCATATTTTCCTATCGTTATCTATGAATTATGTTATCTCATGTACATGTATAGCTCTCATAGATAGCATTTATGGGATTAGTACCTTTGAATAGCGATTTATGTATTGAATACGACGTAGGCGTCACCCTCGTTCTGGTTTCTGTAATACTCGCTTTGTTGTCCTCGTATGCACGTATATCGTATGTACGTTTGCCTGTAATCAATTGCCTACTGAAATTTAAGCGTCACAAAAAGTCGTAATCGCTTTGCCGAGCCCCGTTCTGGAACAACATAAAATGACGCGAATGCGCCGTATGCGTCCATATTTTACATTGCTGATTTTGCCGCGCCGATTTTGTGGCAGCGCGATACGCAATTAGCATTACGAAGTAATAAATTATTGTTATCTTCATTATTCAAAATCTTTCTAGTCTTTCTCTTGTATATTTGCAATTGTCACATAATACATTTATTTTCGGAATGTTTAAAATATTGTTTTGTGTGTGAAAAGACGTAATCGTACGAACTGATACAAGTGAATCGTATTATTCAAACATGCATAATTTATACATAGTAGTAGCATGGAAACTAATTTACGCGTTAATCAATATCTCACCTATCTAATTCTTATTGTTAATTTGTGTTTAACGGCAACGATGGGAACGGCCCTCTCCTAGATCTGCGAAGTTGCCTAATATTCTACTAGTCAGGATCGTCTTTTCTATAATCTAGCCCACCCCTGCTCCTCACCACGTCCCTCTCTTCCACCTCCTCCTGTCCTCTATGCCGCATCCTCATCCTCATCGCTCGCCCTTGTTTTCTGTCGCCCAGCACACAGCATTCTCTCTCGCTGTTTCTCTCCGTCTCGCGTAAACGTGTATACGCGCTGCCTAGCTGTCTCACCTCCTCGCAGTCTCCACACTTCCTCCCCTTCCCGCCATTTCATCTCTCGCCGGCTCTCTGTCTGCTTGACGCTGCTCCCCCTGCTTCTACCTCACTTCCTCTAGCATGCCCGCTCCGATCCTTCTCTCCCTTCTCTCCCCACTTCGTCCCTACCAGTTCAGCCTGTTCCCCCTCGTGCCACAACACGCCCACGTGTCACGTGGTTGTGTGGGTGCACGTGCACGAAGTCGCACACAGTGGCACACGACCGACCGCCACGGCAACGGAGTGCGGATGCGGAGTACCTACAGAGTTGAGGGTACAGACGACAGTGCCGCGTACACACCACAGCGTTCCGCACTCATGCCTTGCGTTCTCGCGCGATAGATCGCCCGCCCCGTATCGTCATCCTCTCGTCGATCCGTTCGATCGATCTGTCCCGCACCCTACCGCGCAAAGGGGGGGCTCGATCTCGTGTCCCGCGATAGTTCGAAACGTTTGCTCGCGCGCCGCGTCGTCAAAGACGCGAAATTCGAAGGCAACCGCGATTGCTCGGTCCCCGCGCGCGCGAGAGATGAAGGCAAGGCTGAGAGAAAATCCGATCGTCGAAAAGAAGGACCGCGGGAAGGCGGGAGGACGGGGCCGGCGGTCCCATATGAGATACGGAATGTTTCTTGTGAGCGCCACACGTGTCTTTGATCTTCGGTAGGACTTCGCCGTGATTCTTTATTACGTACGGTCCGGGGATGGCCGGCTGCCCTCGCGAAGATGATATCGAAACCAAGGAAGATAGACCTACGCGAGGAGGATGACAAGAGGAATATTCTGAGAGCCGGCTGGCCCACGAAGAAAACACCTTAGTGCCTTGGTGATCATGTAACTACGTTTCTGAAGTTCAAGCGTTGTTAATTCGATATTTAGAATTTGTGACTACTGAATTAGATGAAACTGAAGAGGACTTCGTGAACTGAGGATGGGCTGATCTTTGGTATCTCGAGAGCGAACATATGGCACACTATCTGTTAAAAAAGAATTTATGGCATATTGTTAACTGATCAACAATCGCGGAATGGCTTTTTCCTTTTTATTTATTTTTGATATGTTAATGAAAATGGATGTAGCTTCGCGTGTTACAGAACAGTAAAAGTGCGACATTAGTTCTTCAGTGATCTTTTTTATTTTGTGAAAATGAATATTGCATTTATATTTTGACAAGGATAATGAAGATTTAACGTTTTATTTTGATAAAATTTTGTAAAGTTGAAAAAAAGTACATGGAGAATTTTACAAAGAGTAGAAGAGATCAGATCTAAGTTAAAATGTCGGTAACTTAACATATTCATAGTATCAGTTGCAATTTAATAATAATGTATGCTGTATGATACAAGTAACAGATCTAATAAATCTTGTCGCATGTTCGCATTCTTCGTCTCGAGGGAAAACGAAATGAGATATGACGTAACTCTAGAGGGAGGTTTAATAGCGATGACTGATACTAAATTATTCCCTCACGCGTGATCGTATACGTCTCTGGTATTAGGACTATCGCCGTGCGGAATCAGTGGAAGGGAATTTAACGGTGCCTTTTCGATGTCCTCGCTCTCTTAATGTCATCAAAGGTTGAAGCGTGGCCCTGGGATCGGCGGAACGAGTCCGCGCCCGGTCATACGGTCGAGCGGAAAAGAGAGGCCAGACTAGAGAAGCTAGGGGGGCTGTTCTCGAGGTGGTCGAGTGCCAATAGAAACGTCCGAGTGTCACGAAAGAGTACGTACGGACGGGAAAGAGCCGAGGGAACTTGATGGTGGTCGAATTCGACGAGCGCGGTCGTCGGAGTGAAGTGTTCTCGAGTTCTCGCCGGCGACGAGCGTGTGTACACACACGTGTCCCCGTGCTCGCGGAAAGATGCTGCGGCGGACGATTCGATAGTAATTGCACTGTCTTCGGGGAGGCTTGCCGCCGGGTCGTGAACCCCGCCAGGTGGTGACTGAAGGACCGCTTTTGGCACCGTAAAGTGCCTCGCCTTTCGGCTGAAAAACATCGCGACGCCTCTCGCATGGAACACACATTTAATTTACGAACGTTGTTGGTCGTTTTAATAATCATTTAGAATTTGTAGATTTGCGGCATGCGGAACAGTAAGAGTTGGTAAACACGGGTGTAGTTGTGTTGCTAAATACGCGGATATATGTGCCACTGTGTATTAATGTGCGAATGTGTTAAAGTGCTTATGTTGTTCATCACCTGGAAGGCGAAAGGTTTTCACTTCTCTAATGTGTTCCTGTCAGGATAATTAACTGATTGCTTAACAAAAGTAATTACTTTTAGCATTTATGACGTCTAGATATTTGTATACTTCTTTTTATGAGGATTTTATATTATACGGCAGCGTAATGTAATATAACAATTAGTTGTAATTATAGCGCAAAAATAAGATTAAATTATTTACTTACAATCCATACCAAGATACATAAAATATTCGTAATGAAATACAAGTTAAATGTAATAAATATGAGTTTTTTTTTATAAATATTTGATAAAAAGGATTAAATTAATTTTTTGATCACAACGTTTTAAATTTGGTAAAATACAATAAAGATAATTTATCACAAATGTAATATTCAAACGTTATAGAAATTTTGAATTAGTTTTATTATTTTTACACATTTAAATGAATCATGCGTATATCCAATCAATTTTATTTCATTGGAGAGCTCAACGAAAGAAAAATATCATGTTTCAAACTATAACATAATTGTAACGTGATTGGTAAAAATTTTCAAAGCGCTTAAAGATTGAAACTCACTAGTTGTTTGTTACATTGATACTAGCGCGATACATTAACAAATTTGTACAAAGTTTCTGGATTCTGACATTCACACACGAAATCGTGTATCTATTTACTTGGACCACGCGCGTTTGTTTATGCATCCAAAGGGGATAGCTTCGAGCAAGGCAACCGATAGGATTCTAGATAGGATGGACGAGAAAATTGGGAACGATCGGCAACTATTTGCCGAGTCTTTACTTGAGTCTGTGTGATATCCACATGGTCGAGAGGGCTCGTCATTCGCCATTCGGTTTAGTAGATATCACGCTCATTAAGTTAACGCTGTGCATCGTTCCATGGAAGCTCTCATAGTTCCCGAATGAGCGAACCTATATCGCTTTCAAGTATCATTCGTACTTAGCTTATCGGTCGAGATGAAACCGTTGCATGGAGCTTCTGCGAGGTATTTTATTTTTGTTTTTTATTCACATCGTGCCTTCCTTTTGCATCACGTGCTAGCTGAAGTAGTTTATGCCATTAAATGCTCATTTACATAGCATTTCGATTTTATTTATTCTACGAGCACATTTCAAGCATATTTTCTATTTATATTCCTGAAGGCAATCCTTTGCTTAATTTATCGCCGATAGATCGATCGTACATCGAGATCTTGGTATTCTAAGTGGAGCCGAGCGTGAAGTTTAATGTGCATGAATAACAGCCTGGGATGACTTTATTGCGCCTTCAGTTTACCGAACGGTTTTGAGCGTACGATCAATTCTAATTTAAATGCGAGATTAAATCAAACTTTGGCGATAAATATGGTGATTTGATGTTATCGTGATGGGCCTTCTTATTTGAGTTTGACGTGTTATTAAATTAACTCCCTTTTGATAAAGATTTACTTTGCTGATACTTCAGAGGCGTCACCGCGGTATAATTACCAGTAAACCTTATTGCCCGCGATGAACATTTAAATTTAAAATAGCGTTTCAACTTCATTTAAAGTTACTGGACTCATATTTCACAAATATTCATGCTCAGGCTCCTATGAATATTCCTCGCGATCTTGCGGCAAGATTGCGAGGAATATTTCACAATTTATATGCTTCTTTCTCTAAATTTCTTTGAACATTATATATGAGTGTAGAAGTTATTATGTGAACAAAATAGAAAATACACTTCGAGAAATTAAAGCTGGTATTACTACAAAATAATATTTACTAGACATTAATGTTATGATATTTAATGAGTTAATGAGTATTATAACGTAAAAAAAATGTTGAATGTGAATACATATAGTATATTTTGTAAAAATTTTACACAATTTGATTTTTATTATTGCAAATATATTAAAAATGAGTGTATTAGAAATATAATTTTTTATAGATTTATATAAAGGAAATGCATATTATTTACATAAAAATGAAAATGACCAAATAACATCTTAAGTATTAAATAAAAGCATTTTTATTTTGATTTTTATTAATTCTTTCCAAACCAAATTTATAATTTAATATCGTAAAATTATCTGTATTTTTATTCGCACTTTTAATTTAATATTGTCATTTTTTACTCTGCATAGTTATCGAAAATCTCGAATACCGCGGATCGAAGAAAGAATTTCCTAAAATTTTTTCTTGTCGGTTGAGTTCATTTTAAATTCAAATTCGCTTGCTTAAACTGTTAAATCGAACGAGTGACACTTTTCATATTTCGCGTTGGTTGTTTTAGTGAAATATCATTAGATTTGTACGCAACGACGCGCCAACGCCAAGGGGAAATTAAATTTTATATTAGAGAATTTCTTCGATGGATATAGAGGAATAGAAACCAATTTCTTTACCGTGGGGAATCGGAAAGATTTGAGAGAAGGCTACGTATTTGTCTGAAATGCCGATATTGCCTTTATCGCGCATACGTGTAGTCGAGTACATTGCATGCCAGATTTATTAATCTCGCGTTTACATTATTGGAATCCGCGCCGCCCAATACGGGAATTGCTTGATTTTCTCGCAATACCCGGAAATCCCTTGCCGATCGCACCAAGTTCGCGTAAGCGCTTCTCGTGTTTGCGATAGTTGAAAAATTAGAATGGTTTTATACCTTATATATATATAACATACAACATATTGATAGAGGTTATAAATTGAAGCGTAATATTGGAATGTAGAATAATTCACAATTCCAACTATATTAACTTGCGTTTCTCGTTTGATCGTTATGTTTGCTCATTCCGCTTCCGCAATACGCGCTGCATTTTTTTAAACGCATATAGCGTGCGAATGTTATTGCTCAATTACAGTTGTAAGATTATGCAACAACTGTTTTGCACTTTGGCAGTCGGAACTGAAATTCTTGCTCAATTAGGTTTTCTCACTTAACTATACGAAGTAAAACCGTTTGCATTTGTCTTGATTTGACCTGTCATTAATTTAAGTCAAAAAGTGATCCGCTTGTTATTATTGTTCATTATTACAAGACATATATTTTATTTTTATGTAATGTAGTTTAATTTTGAATCAAAGAAAAATGAAAAGATACTGACTATTTGCACTACCAAGATCTTGGCGCTCGATTTATTAAATCGTCAGTCGCATATTATGTTAGGCTGTAATTTTACTACCGGTAATTTAGGCGCCGATTACGCGCGCCGTCGTTGGCTTTGCGTAACAAGTTGATACCACGGGTCCGTCAATTTACGAATTGATAAAAATAATTTTGCTCTATTAGCTATACACTTTATCACATCTAAGTTGTTGATATAACAAATAGAAGTGTGCTGTGCTAACTACCGCCTGGAAAATTAATACCGGCGTATTATACAATTCCTTAAGAAATTGTTAGAGAAACGTTTCAACGGCGGAATGTTCCCGACGTCTCGCATAAGAACTTTCGGAAGGTTTACCTTGATTGCCTCTAATAATATACTAAAGTTCACGTCCGAACTAACGCTCTTCGTAATAGTAAAATAAGACGAACGTGCTGATGGAACTCTTCAATACTTCAACTTTCGAAGTGCAACTTTTAATTAGTGGTTGAATCCTTCGTTTCTTTGCTTACAGTTTCATTTGCGCTAGAGTCTTACAAGAGGAGTTTCTAATTAGACAAATTATATTACCATATCTTGTAAAGATATGTTACAACTTTTTGTAAAAACCTGGAAATATGCTTATCAGCATTATTTATTGAACTTATTAATAATTTTTTATAATTGATAAAATAATACAACACACTATACATATATTGTAAAACACTAATATATAATACTATTAGTTTTTAATTATTCTTTAACTAAAAATTAAGACTTATTTGAAAATTGATATTTGCTTATTGATAACTTTACTTTTAACATTCTTTTATGTTTATTTCTTTGATTTTAAATTATTTTAATATTTAATTTATTTTTTCAATTTTAATTTAATTTAATTTATTTTTTACTCGCATACGTTGTGTATTTGATTATCGCCCTTTAAATGCAAATGTAGGTGTGGCACGCAACTGCTGTCGTAACATTTTATTGACAGAAAGGAGAATGTTTTTTTAGAAACATATCATTTTTTCGCATGTATTATTTCTGCTGACGGCTTCTTCTCGAGGCTCGAATCCTATAAAACCGATCGCCCACATGTGCCGATGTAAAGAGCTCTCGCGTTATCGTTCCGTCGCGTTTCGGTCACGGTGCAGGCCTTAATTAAAGTTTCGCAATCGATTGCACGAGGCGAGCGCGACGGGAGTAATCAACGATCGCCCACGCAATCACTGATCGCGTCGAAGCCAAACTTCAGCATGCCTCACCGCGTAATGGAACTGACCGTTGATCTATAATGTCCACCATCAAACTTTCCGACATTTTGTTTCTTTAATCACCCGTTTAATTTCTATCTTCCCTTCCACAGAGAGAAATTCTACTGATTCATAAAATAATTTCGGTTTGCGAATCTACTGTTTTTATGATTAATAATGTCGTGAATAATTCAAAAAATAATACAAACTGAAGAAAAAGATAATCTAAAAGAAAAATAGATTTACATATAAATGTTTTCTAATTTTTATTAAATTAGAAACATCGAAAATTAAAATAAAGGAAGCTTTTTTCCTCTCTTTAGTTTTTTCTATTACAATCTATAAAAGTGATCTAGTAGCATATGGTTTTGAGCAAGTTACTTGTTTATCTTTAATTTGATTTTCTTAGCATTATATTCTGTATAATATTTTATAAATAAAGAAAATTTTTTCTTTGGAAATTATGAAAGAAAAATTTAGTTGTATTATTGCATTACGCGCTATCAGAAAAGAAGTAGAAATATTTGATAATAAACGCATCGTCTATTTAATTCGTATTCCGCTGTTGCAAAGTTGTATAATTTGGAATATGAAATATGTTCGGAATAGCAATGACAATTGAGGTCGCCAGAGGCAAGTTTCGACGGATATGGTTCAATGCATATAATAGAATCATCCACGGATCGATGGTAGTCGGATGAAGTTTCGGTTGCTTTATCACATTTAACTTTCGCCTTGTATATAGCTGTAGGTTAATTTAGCACTTTCCGTTTCATTAAAACTGCAAATATATGATGGAGTCATGATTAAATTATCTTTAACATTTTTTAATTATTTCTATTTTTTTAGTATAAATAATATTGAGATGCAATTTCTTAAAAGATATATTTTTATATGAATGTAATAAAATAGGCAACATAAATTTAAAATTTCAATAAAATTATAAAAATGTTATATTAATTTTGATGGATTTCTTATTAAACTTTTTAAGAAATATTGCATTAAAATATATTTGAATAAACTATAACTTTTAATTTGATTAATTAAATGTTAAATATAATTTAAGTAGAAATTAAAAATTTGTGAAATTTTCTCATCATCACTGAAACAGATAACACAGCATACGATCATTTTTCGATTTATTGAAGTACTTGATGAAGTTGAAAGTTCATTATTTTCATCGTTTCAAGTGAATTAAAAACTAGTAGCGAGAGTAAATTTACATTCATTTAAATTGTAATCATTTTATGATTAAAATATTTTTATAAAAATTCGATAATCTTTTTTTCGCGCGAAAATAACTACTTCTAATTGATTTTATTGATTGCATGGACAATATTAAAAATAACTATAACGTATTTTTATATACATATATTAAAATACATTTCAAACTCCTTATATCGTGTTATTGAAAGATATCTTTGAATACTATCAAATAATACTTGTGTGTCTTATGTCGCTTAGGAAAGAATATCAGGTATCTGTATCGCTATATCTATTCAAGACAGAGTTATTGTTACCTTCTAAAGATATATCTCAACAATGTAATATCTTCTTTTAACCTTAGTGACAGTTATCCTTGACAATTCAACAATGATCATTGTTGACTTCGAAGTCAAAGTAAGAACTAGTTTTTCTAGTTTCTTAAAGTTGCTACAGAATAATTGAAATCTGATAGTATTACATTTTATTATTTTAAAAACATATAAAATCGTGGCACACACTATTACAGAATTGAACGCAAAAATAATTATTAAGAATAGTAAATTATTTTTTAATTGTTTATTCGTACAAATTTGTTGTTGAATGTTGTTTCTTTTTAATACAACACTTTAATTTTAAATTTATTTAATTTTTAATTTTGCATTATGTACGCTATAACGTACATTTATTATTTGAAAAAAATTTTTAAATATTAAAAACTTTTAGATTTTTCACGTTATTGTAATGAGTGCAATAATTATTTCCTATAATTTAATGTCTTCAGAATAATTCTATTGAAAGTGTCTCATTTATTGGGCGAACGTTCGTTTAGCAGGTCTTTTAATACTTCTTCTACTGTTCATTCAGACTTGAATTACTTTAATGGATGACGTCTAAGAGATTGAACGCGTAAGGACAGAGGATCATTCAAGAACAATTACACTCGGTAGGAGGACTCTCTCTAATGAAATTAACTCGTCTCCGATAATTAATTAGTGTCCGTCACAGTGGCCTTCTTCGTCGACCTTAAATGATCGTTATGCTCTTTGCATGGCGATTTCACGGGATTTCGCACTGAAATCCTAAAACTTTGTGTTAATTCTGTGTAAATTGCTTGTTTGAATTGATACGTTGACAATTCTTGCACGTGGATTTAACGTTAAGTAATCATAATTTTACGTGAAAACAGTTTTCTACTATGTGACTTTTAACGTATTTCACGAAAGAGATTAAGAAAGTCTCGCGTGGAGATTTACGCAAATTTATAGACTATTTTACATTCTACACTGCACGCTGCAAATTTTAATATATACTGTATAACGTGAAAGAAGCAATTTGTAGCCCCTTTATTCTTTCTACATACATACTTTCTACATACTTCTACATACTTTTCGGTCGCATATTATTACGCCTGTAAAAATTTTAAAGCGAGGTACGAGATAATTTGCGACAAGGTTACAAAGATAACGTCATTGAATCGAACATTTGAGAAGAAACAGAATAAATTTTTAAACAAACAGAGTTCTGAAAAACGTCAATTTTGTCGTGAATTCTATTTAGATTCAAGAGTGAATAGTATCAGCAAATAATAATTTAATAGTATTCATGTACAAAAATCTCATTTGTCACATTTATTTATAAATTAACATTGTGCCTGACTTAATAATGATATTAAAAGAAAGACTAAGTAAATGCTTTTTGTAATATAATTCTGTAACGATTATTCTGTTGGATATGAAAGAGACATGCAAGCACTAAAAATTATAAAAAAATTCTGGTTATAGAATTTTATTAAAAAATTTTCAAGTTTTTGAGAAAAATATTTTCCATATTTACTGTATATGTTTACAGGGAAAAATCCATTTTTATTATTATATGCTTTGTTTCAATATTGACAATTTATGTAAATTAGAAAATTTGGTACAGAAAAAATCTACATATAAACAATTTCTTTTTATGTTAAATAATCATTAGAATTAGAAGTAAAAAAAGATAATTTATTATATACAATATCCGATCTCACATATGTAACACGTTTTGCCGAAAATAAAATCAATGTTCCGGAAATGTGTGCACCAATCATCAATGCTTCGCATTGTTTAAAGATTCGAGTGTAATTTCGCTTCGTGTGTGGCCACGATGTAACAGCTTGACAGCATGCATGAGCACGCGCATAATCAAACGTTGTCGGTTCGCGGTATACAGATAATATCCGCGGTGAACAAACGCATCATCGCTGTCACATCTTGTCAGTACTAATAGAAAGACAAGAGTGACAGTGGTGGGGATATAGAAGGAACAAGAGCGAGAAGGTAGCCACAGAATCTTGATTACCACGAGATACCAGATCTTAGCGGAAAACGAGGACAGGTTTTGCTTGCCTATTATGGATCTTCGATTTCTTGGATCGCGATACTCTTCCTGTACCGCGACAACCGCGATACAGCTTCTTAATCTCAGTCCTTAGAGACCGATGGTCTGCGTAAACAAACGCAAATTTATAAAGTTTTATCAATTTTCATTTTTTACCTTCATTTATTGATATTGTGTGCGCAAAAGACTCCATCTTATCTAGAATAAAATATATTTCTGAGAAGGAACGTTGTATTTTTTTAGAATTTTATTATTGTGTGTTTAGTATAAATTTATATAATATATTTTATATATTATTTTGAAATATATACATTAATCGAAAAAAAGAGGAGAAATGAATTACAATTGAATAACATTTCACGTAATGCGTTATGTTATCGTATTTTTTAATCCATTTTTCTCATCGGTGATTATATTTGTGCCAAATATTTGATGTTGTTTTATACTATTTGTAATGCTAGACTGTTTACTTACACGCTTCGTATTTGTTCGCTTCAGTTTCGGGTGAGGAAACGCATGTAACAACCGCGGTGCAATCAGGGGGCGGCGAGGCATAACACGGGGTGCGATGATGTATTAATACCATTATCGCTCGATGATCACCTGCGTCCCAGCCTTAACCCAGCAGCGCTCGCGTTATTAAAGGACGCGTCGCGGCGCTTTTCGAACGGTGCATTTAATCGTTCGCCGATTATAATCGATCTACCATACTTGCATAATCGAGCAATTAATCGTAGTGTTTATCTTGATTTCTTCGACTTCCAGCTCGAAGCCCTCTATCATGTAGCAATGCGTAATTATGATGGAACATTTCTTATGTAACGTAAATTGCGGATGAAATCCAATACGATCGGCTCTGCTTGTCATAATTATCTTGAAGTTGAATTCATCCGGTTTGAGATCTCGGAAAAGGGTACGACGGTTAGCGTAATCGACCAAGAGGCATCTAAGCCTGGTTTTTCACTCGTCTTCTTGCTCTATGTCTGACCGGCTTTCAGCGTTATCTTCGCTTTTTAGCCCGTGCTTGATCATTTAAGACATCGTAGAACCAACGTAAAAAGGCGGTATTAAGTTAGGACTTTTTGTTGATACAAAGCAGCGGCTCAGTAATTTTATAGATTTTTTTTGTTCGTGTTCACGAGAGAGATAAAGTGAAAAATCTTAAAAGCGCTTAGCAAATCCACGAGATCTAGTATAATTCTAATATTTAGCAGAATACTTTACGTAATATTTTCAAAATTTATTTTTATAATATGAGTTACGTAATATGATGAAATAAAGAATAATTAGAATAAAACACCGTGGTATATTTCTAACTTTGCATACAAGTTTTCTAGCTTCCTCGCTAAAACGGAATAAGTATAAAGAACATTTTTCTAACAATTTGTCCAACAGTTCTCAACTTTCAATTAACATTTATAAATTTGGAGATATTACAAAATGTTTATATATTTATTAATATAATTATATTTTATTATAATATTTAGTAGAAAATGTTTCCTATTTTCGAATTATCTAAAGATATTATCCGTTTCATGTATTTTTGCGCATGCAGTTCCATCCGCCGCGCTGCGAGTTCTTAGAATTCAGTTCACTTACTACGGTCACTTAAAACCGACCATCGAGTAACAATGCTGTAGAATCCCCATGCCGTTCTCTCAAAACAAACTCCACCCTTGCTCATAACTTACTCCCGACATCCCCAACTGATTTCACAGCGGCGTGCTACTGTCTGCCATTGTGAACGGGATAATTACGTCTCATTAACAAATAGCTTTCTTTGATGTAGAACCCACGTGCAGATCGGGGCAGAGAACGATTGTACGGACCGTTGGTTCATCCGGGTGTGACGTGTACGATACGAATAAAGAATACGAGACACGGATGAGGGAGAGACATTAGGCAAAGGCGGAAGGAGAGAGAAAAAAAGAGAGAGAAACGTGTCGACGATGCGGTCTAAAAGAGCACGATCGATATTTACAGCATGCAGACTTCAACGCGTTCTCATTTATTTTCCCTTATTTTGTTTTTAAAACACGGAGCTTGAGAGATAGATGCACTGAGATTGCGTTCGAGTATCAGAATTCCCGAATTACTTCTTCGTCGAGGAATTCTACCTCAATTCTAATCAAATTACGTATATTGATTAGGGAGAAAAATATTCTGTTTCGCTATCTTAAATTTTAAAAAGAAATTATGTTCATAATAAAAGGATAACCGTAGATATAATGAAAATAATACACAGTACACGTATGCAATAGAGACACAGTATTAATTGTTGAAAAAATAACTTGTTAATTAGATTTTATTTATTAAAAATTATTATCGCTGATAAATTTTTTTAATTTTAAATGGAAAAAAACTCTTTGTTGTTTTTTGGCACTAACAAACTGGCAATCTAATTATCATAAACAGAATTTGCGTTGATACGAATCGAATTTGCACAACACTCTGCACGCTTACAGTTTATTTGCTATTCAAATAACAGGATCTGTGTTGCGGTAGGATGTACTAACTGTGAAAAAATTGTTAACAAGCTCGAACATACATATTTGTAGTACAGTCTTATTTCTACAAGCTTTACAAATATACGTCAACTTTCGCGGAAGTAAATATGTTCGCGGAACTTCTGCAACGGTGGATGTGCGTGAATGTAAACTACGGGGGATATTTGATAATGCAGACGGAATACCCCGTGCATGATCGACATCGATAGACAAATATACTCTAGGAAGTAATGTTCATGTTGCTTCGCACGCGCATATACATATACGAGCATCTGCGTGTGTTTCCATACGTGCGGGATCCACTGTTTTCTAGCTGTGCGGATGTTATACGCGGAAATTTAATGTGCAGTGTCTAAGCCGATTGAAGTAGTGGTACAGCTGCGCGGTAAGGAAACTTCTGCATTCGCATGAACAACGGCCCGTACGCGTGCAAATGCTTGGGTGAAATACCTAAGGCAAGCTTTATTTAAAGTCCCTCTCCAATATCGAAATTATTCCTCCGGCGAATTTTACGAGTTTCGTCTGTGTAAGAAAATTAGAGTGGGATGGCCGTACGGTTGATAGACCTTCACAAGGAGTATTCTATCTTTCGAACGAGTCCATACACACCATGGGTACCTATTTCATATATTTTTTGGTGTCCGACAGATCACTATCAATCCCTATCATTCCTTCACGGGGCGATAATTTATTAATGGAATCTCGCAGCAGGTTTCCTAGAAATTCGCCACTGTTCTCTTCTTTGCCTTCGCGCGACAACGAATGTCATAGACCCATATATCCTCGGAATAGCATAAATTATTCATCAGTGGTTACGCTCGGTCGCGGAGCGTCTAGACGACGCGCGTTAAGCATAATAGCACTCGGGCTGTTACTTTGCGGGCTAACCGGATATTAATATAATCATCGCGCTTCGCTTGATTCGTTAGCCAGATGATTATGCGGACAGCTCGTCAGACATTGCGACTACATTAATCAAGATTTGATCTTGATATCATCTTTGCTACGCAAGTATACATCAACTTAGACATAGAAAAATCGATGTATCATAAGATCTGTCTCGCACTAATATCATTTACATATAGACGTTTGTAGGATGAAGAAGTTTGACTTCATCAAAATGAATTCTGCATGTTTACCGCGTTATTTCAAGTACTTCTGATCTCTGTCCTTTTTTTTTTTAGAGGAGTGTCAACTCCGAACAAATAATTGCTACTCTAAATGTACTTCATGTGTTGCGAGCCGTTAACATAAACCGAAATTCCGTAAAAGCGTTTTTCGCGCAAGAAGGAATTATTTAAAAAATTGTAAGAAGTCCTCCGTCTCGTCGTCGTCGCTTTTCCGTATTATTTCACTCAGCAACTCAGAAATTCGCTCACGAATTTGTTAGTTCTGTAACCCTTTTATGCTGGTCGCGTAAAGTTGCCCGTCGTCTTTGTCCGTCTCCGTCAGTTGTCTACCGGCCGTTTGTTTCGCGCTAAATAGAAAGGACTCGTCTACTTGTGAAGAGCGAGAGAGAGAGGATCGTTTGTTCCTCCGACAATGCCGCCGGATTCCCTGCTTAGAGACGGGGAAAAACGCGCCAGACACGCCATGTACACGGAACGCTTCCGTACGCTCGAAAGAACCGGCAGCGATGGCTCGTTACTGCCGGTACAGCCTGTGCATCACGATCGATCATTAACTATCGGAAAAGCGATCAGTCGAAGGTGACGAGGCGGCAGAGGCATGGCACTCGCTTAATAACGCCATGCCTCGCCGGGCTCCTTCTCGATTTTCTGCTTATTTCGATATTTTCCCTTGAAAAAAATTACCACGCATTATGCATTATTCGTTACATCGCTTCTTCGCCGTATCGTTCCCTTCGAAACCCTGTAAAACGAGATATACTTGATGTTGTAGTAATTTGCGCAATATTTCTTTTGTGCCGCATTTAATCTTCGCTTTTACAGCTCTTGGTAAAATCGATGATTCACCCGGTGCGCTTAATATAAATAATTGCACCGTAGGATTATAAGAAAATTTTAAATTTAAATTTCAACGCGGGGGGAAAAAGGTACCTCGCAAGCTCTGGCGACGGACCTTGTCAGATCAGCTGAAAGCAGCTGCCAAGGTTCCAAATTAGCACGCCGTTCTTCCTTGGACGGTGAGAAAGGCATCGCGTGTGTGAAGAGAAATTTTTCGCGAACGAGATGTGGGAAAGGGTTCAATATCGCGGCACGCCATTCGCAGCTTAGGGGAGGATTTTACAATGGCCTGTGGCGCCTTGTTTATCCCATAGGAATTATGTTGCTGTTCGAGTCCTTTTAACTTTACCGCGGTTATCCCGTCCCTCGCGGTTACTCTCGCCTACTGAGATCTCCCGATCATTGCGAAGTTTCAAGAGCGAGCTCTTGTACGAAGTTTCCAAACTTAAACTCTAAATTCTCAATTTTAGGATATAATAAATCGTTTAATGACTGTCCAAAATAATTAGTTTAAAGGTGTTTATTAAATTTTAAATATTAAGATATAAAATGAACTATTAATCTTTAATCTTAAAGAGACATTTGCTTAAAAAAAGGTTTATTATCAAGTGATTTTTTTATTTTTATAACGGGTTTTATTTTGAAAAATATAAAAGCGAGTTCTATGCATAACAACGAGATTTCACGTTTGATCTTATACTTTTGCTCTCTTTGGTGTTTGCTCGTTCTCTAATTCCATGATCGTTAATTTGACAAGTATAGCGATTAAATCTGTTACACGTGCGACAACCGTAACCAGAAGTTGATTTCTATCTGCGCGGAGATTTGCGACGGCTTTCATACGAGCCAAGTGGAGGGAGTCGGACAGGCGAATGGAAAGACTGTTCCCCGGAGACGAAAAATTTCTTACTTTCGCGAGAAGCGAGGATTTATATGGCGCAGCGGTGCTTGTGTCACTTTGAAACAAACTAACTGGGCCCGTAAAGTCTGTTTCGCTATTTAGTGAAAATGATCGTGAAGTACGCTATATATCAAACGTAATAAAACATAACTTTTGCTAATAATGTAACAAATAAAATATGATTAAATGGAAATACATCATACGCAAATAAAAAGAATAGGTATTTATTATAAATAAGCTAAGTTTATTTTTTCTATTTTTATATTTATACATTGTACTATTATATTAATTTCTTAATGAACTTAGCTATCGGTGAATATGCAATTTAAATTACATCTAATTTATCTTTCGTAAGGCACAATGGCCTCAGTCTGCGTGCCATTGGTAGGGCTTCGTGTGAGAGCCATTCCCCCCCCCCCCGCAATTTATTATCTTTCATCATTTGCTGTTATACAATCGCATTGCACGATCTAGAGATTTAAATCTCTCCGAGTAAATTCAGCAGCGCCTGTTGAACAATGAAAGTATAACAGAGAAAATGGATCTTGTGAAATAATAAGCTGTTAATCAATTTAAAACAATTATATAATAGACAAAAAAATTGCAAAGTACTGAAGATAGATTGCTTCTCGAAATTCAGCTTTATGAACGATAATCCTTATTAACAAATTGGTACAAAATACAACGAGCGAGAGTATACTAGGATTGAATGCTGGGTGTCTCCTTTCCGTTTTTCGTTTGCCCGTCCCATCGCGGTTAATTCGACAGGCATGTCGCTTAAATCGTAGCTCAGGCGCGACAACCGTGCATAGTCGGGATCCTGATTTGTATCTGCCGCGGTCCCCAGAGGAAGGAAAGAACCGTAGGAGGACGACGAGGGTGCGGATGCGGTTGGGTGTCTCGGAATGAGAGATAGAGAAACTCCGTCGTCGATTGGAGTCCCACGAGAAATCACAGCGGACAGGAATACGTGGGGGGCTCGTCAACTCGTAGCTGTTGAACGCGCAATTCCTGGATGAATAGCCGTGACAAAACCGTAAACGACCGTAATTGCGTTCCATGCAGGGGTCGTTGCATTCCGTGTCGATCGACGAGCCGCGAGGTCGAAGGCACCCTGTAGGCTATGAAAGACTACAATGTTTCGCGATTCCATAACGCGAGTATCTCCATTATAGTATCCTTAATCACATTACGGTCATTATGCAATCACGAGGTTCTTTTCAATGGAATTTGTGTGAGATAGCCAGGAACTTATTTTGATACAGATACCAACGATTCGCTCAATTTTATAACTAAGAACAAATAATTCGAAATGATACTTTTTTATTTTCATATATATTTTACAGTCCTTAACGAAAAGAACGTAGTATTTTTTTAAGTATTTATAAACATATTTGCTATAAGATCAAAGTCATTTTTAATGTTAAGATCAGCAAAATTTTTAATAAGAGAAAACGAAGAAATGAATAAATTTTCTTAGTTAAAAAAATAAGAAAATAATTCTTACATACATTAACATTCTTTTTGCGTTATAAATTAAAGTAGTGGACCGAAGGTATGAAAAACACATTCAATTGAATTCAGTACATATTATAAATTTTTTATTCTTTGTCCACTTTGTTGACGATTTTTCTTTTTTAATTGCCAGAGCGATTACGAACACAGTCGTGTTACGTACTCTCAGCTTCCTTTGTTTCTTTTCTGCATGGCACATAGCGTATCGTACATGATTGGATATTTACTGTTGTTTATATTTTGTATTTTAAAATTCTGCGGAAACATCAAATGCACGAGAGAACCGCATTTGATTTCCAAGAATCCGGAAATGTTCGACAAATTTTTATTTTTTGACAACTGTAAATAAAAATCAGTTAAATTAGCGACTTACAGCGAAATGTAGCCTTAATATAATGCCACATTGAAAGAGAATTCAGGCCACATGTCTCCGCCGCGTGAAAAGAACCGACAGAAATGTCACCGAGTTTATCTCAACAAATGGCGTTATGCAATTTTGTCCGCTTATAGAGATTATAGTCGCGTTGCACCTGCTTCCGCACGCGGTAAATCACGAACGACCTTTATGCATATATCGATGTACGCGAGCGATTTAACGTCGCTGTAACATTTAATACGCCAGCAAATACGCGCGCGCGAGCGAGCGTTTACGCGTCTGTACACCTGTTACGAAACCATGATAAATCTACAAGAGAGGCATCTATTAATATGATTTTTTTTAATATTGCAGAATATTTAAATTAATTTAAGTTGATGAGAACTTAAAGCTTTAAGAAACATTTGATGAGAAGCAATCACTGCATGCGTGAGCTGCAACATAGATTGCAAAATCTATTTTAAGTCTTATAGATTTATATCATTTTTTTGTCACTTCCAAATTACAACTATTTTCTTGTTTTGAGAATTATCTGTTTATCTTTGGAAAATGAACTCGTAATGACCATCCATTTGTTATCTGAATGCACAATTATTTATACAGTGTTTGACATACTTACAGATTTGAAGTGATGTTTCTAATAATTTTATTTTCTATTTTATAGAATTATATTAATTTGAAAGTCATGTAAAAAATATATATAAAGCTTTCTTTTTTGAGACAATAAAAACATTTTTGGAGCAAATCCTACATTAAAACTGTACGAATGTTAAAGTAATCCATACATTGAGTTTTAATAAATTTTTTTTGTTAGATAACGATTTGTTTCTATTAAAATAAATAATCGTACTTTTAGTTCATAATTATGATGAGAGTAATTTGTTTTCTTTATTAGGACTTGCTTAGAATATATTTCCACTTTTAAGCTCGATAATTCAAATTAGATCGGGAATAATTAAAAAATAAACGACGTAACAATCGCCTATATAAAACAATTATTTCGTATCAACATAAATACGCTGTCGCTTATAGAGCAACGTTTGTTTCGCATATTTGAGGTTTTGCTGTTTTCTGTAGAACGCAGAAAGGGATTTTCTGCCCACTCCTTGGGATTCACTCGGCCCACGCTATCTTTGTCCGAAGAAGTATACGCAGTATTCCGACATGTATACAATATATGTAAAGAAACGATTCTTTTCTGTAAGATTGATATATGATATTACAATGGATGCTGAACAAACAAATTCGTTAGTTATGCGGTTACTAGAATGAGTAAGATTGTAAAGAGTTATACAAAGAAACCAAACGAAACCAACGACTTAGGGTCATTGCACCAGTTGTTGAATAGTTCAGTAAATGACTAAGAAAAATATAAAAATAATAAAATTTTAAAATAATAAATTACAAATTAATTAATATTTTCTGAATCTAGTTTTCATACAGATTTGATTAAAATATAACTTTTTTACTTAAAAATATATTTACATTAGAGAGAGAGATAACAAAATATGCACCAAAAATATGTATCGGCTATTGAACTAATGAATCATTAAACGCGAAAATGATTCACCAATAAATGATCAATGATCATTTTTGTTCAAGTTTTAACAACTTATTAAAGTGTCATTTATTATTGAAAATTACAAATTGAAAAAATAATTATACAGTGATTAGTATTAGTGATTATATTTCTTATATATGCATTATAGTTTATAATATATATCTTATTCTTATTTATTTATTAGTGTAGTGACTCTATATCTTTTGAAATTGAGATATACATAAGTTACTAATATAATATGTAATATTTAATATGATAAGAATAATGTATGATGATATAAAATCTTGATTTATATTAAACGTTGGAATTTACCATTCGATTCACAATTCAATTTTATAATTTCTTACATTTACATAATATATAGCGTATATTATGTGTTTTATCTAATGTTTGAATTAATGTCAGTTAGTAATAAATATCCTTGAAGTATACCAAAGGAACAAGAGATGTAGCGCAACACGTTGAAATGTAACACTCGTCCTATTTGCTAATCAGACGGCTTACTTTTAAAATGTTGCAAATGCGTTTCATCGTATTCAAGTAAAATATACTCTTCACGCGCACCTATCTCCTGCCGTGTTGCATCGTAAAAATAAACAATATCGACAACGTCGCGTCCAGCGTGCGTTTTGTTACAAGCGCGAGGGTGCGTGTAAACGGCATGGCCGTGTTTCCAGCAACTTGCGAAGCGCAAAATGACGATCGGTACAGAAATGTGACACATAGCGAGAAGGGACGACTACAACAGCTCGAGATATATCACCCTAATTTTTTTATATTAAAAAATATTTATAAAAAAAAAATTTTAGTTTACATCATTGGCAACGCTGGGCGAAATGTATCTCGACGATACATAGGCGTCGGTATAAACCATTTGTTTGACAAACTTTGTCGATATTTGCACACATTTAAGCGAGGGAACGCGTGTGGTCGAACATACAAGCCGTACCGTTCGCTAAAATAAAGTACGTGGACGCGCACTGCAACTCACGATAGTCACGAATGCAATTTTATTTATTCATGCTGTATGCGTATGCATGGGCGTATCTAGGATTTTTTTTTGAGAGATTCTATTAACACATAAACAGTAATTTTTTCTGTGTTAATTATTACTTTTTTTTATGTAAATAGAGCTTAAATTATCTTCTTGTTCTTGATTTTGAATGAAAAAAGATGTTAGTTTTATAAATCAATTTTTATTTTAGTTTTTAAAAATATAGAAAGCATAAAATATAATTATTAAAAACTGTGTAGATCTTTAATATTGTTGTTATTATTATTATAAAATGTATGATTATTTTCTTACAAAAGTTTTTTAATTTAGAAGAGAAAGGTCTCTTGTATGAGAAACGTTGCTAAATTTCATGAAAAATGTGATAAAAATAAATTTAAAAAAAGAGGAGTAATGATAAAAAGGCAAGTAAAATTATTCAAAAAAATTTACAAAATTAAATAATAATGTAACGATTTTTCTTCTACAATAATTTAATACACTTTAGGATGTTTTAGAATAATGTCTCCATGAATCGACATAAAAGTCGTTAAAATAATCTTAATAAGCGTCTAAGATGATATATTTGGTTGAAAACAAAACATTTTGTTTTTTGATTAAAAATTTTTTTTTATCAGATACTATCAAAGAGCTCTAACTCTAACAAAAATTCTAGAAATTATTTATTTAAATGATATTTTATGTGATAACAAAGAAATTACCCAGAGTCAAAAGTAAAGTTGTTTTATAATTAGAAATAAAAATTTTGAAGAGAGAATGAACTCATCTTCTGTCTGGATACAATCTTATACGTGTGTGAGTGTGTATATATACATAAAATAAACGCATATAAAGGTATGTAAATGGACATATAAAAGTGTGTCAATAAAAAAAAATCTTCGACGAGTTTCGGGAAATCACACATGGAAGCTTCCCTATTTGGATAAAAATTGATTTAGGTTTGGTTGTCTGTGAATAAAAAATTTTGAAAGTACATATTTCCAAATTCATTACGTGAATTTTTTTTATTCTTAAACAATCAATTTATTTTAAGACCTTATATTGTATGTCGTAAGTCGTAAGTTAACATTTTATTTTCTAATCTTTATCTGATTAATACTGGTATGTGTTATAAATTTATTTGATTAATGTATGAAATCGAAAGGAAAAGGAATTTTTCATTTTCTTGAACATCAATTATTTTACATACGCACGGAGAAAATTTTATATACAGAATTATTGTATACGATTAGTAGATAGCAGCTGTGGATTACAAGAAAAAATTTTAGAGAATACCATAAGTAGTGTAAATGCTATAATAATTTGATGAAAAACGTAATAAAAGCTTTTACAGTAATAATTTCTTCCTTGATCCGCGCTTACTAGATAGATAGACTTTATTGTGTCCCAATATGGGGTTACAAGGCGCTTTTTCCACGGAGCGTTCCCGAACCGTTCACAGTTGTATCCTCTCTACTCCCGAACCGGCCTGGCCATTTGCGACCCTTACATTCTAACACCCTCCCCCCTTCGCACGCCCTTATCCCCTTTTCCCCACCCCCTAATCCCACTCTCTCCTCTCTTTTGCCCCTTCTTCATTGTCCTCCTTCCATTCATCTCTCTTCATCTCTGCTCTCTTCCTTCTACTTCTCCTCCTTGCTTTCCTCTTTCCGTTTTTCATCAAGGGGCCTCTCCTCCTCTCCTCTTTCTCCTGTCTCCCTCTGCTCTCTCCGCCTCTTCGTCTCTTTCCCCTCATGCTTTCTCGCCGTCTCTCCTTCTTTCCTGCCTCTCCTCCTAAGACAATCAATTAAATCATTATTCTCCTTCCACCTCTCATTCTTCCCAACTTGCCGTCCCTCTGTCATCTCTCTACTTTCCGTGCTGTTGAGCCCCCCCGACTCTTTACGCTCTTCTCTGCTCTTTTCACTCTCCTGCTCTTCTTAACCTCCTCTCCTTGTCTCTCTTTCTCCTTCTCTGATCTCCTCGGCTCCTCTCTCTTCCATCTGTTTGACCGTTCTTCTCTTTCACTAGCAAGCCGTTTATCCATACATTCATACTCTATATATCAGCCATACATATAAAGATATAACATATATAAAATATATAATACAACACAGTAACAAAATATACAATAACAAGACAAACACAATTGTAAACGAAACGGAGGTCCACCTGTCCCCCAACTTCTTCCCTATCAATATCTCATTATAATATATTACATGTCTAATCTCCTCCTACAAACCTGGCCCTTGAGCAGCCTTACAGACGTATACCCCTCCTCCCCTCCACGGCCCTTCTATACCTCTTTCTCCCTCTCTCCCCTTCCTTATCCTTCTTTATCCCCTCTCGCTCCCTTCTCCAACTGCCTTCACTGCCGCATCCAAGTTAATTCCTCTCTGCTCCCCTCTCATTCCATCTAACTGTCCTCTCCCGAACTCCAATTCTTCTGGCTCCGTCATCCTCTGCCTCCTCCTCTACCCTCTGTCTCTCCTCTCTCCAGTTTCTGTTCCTGTTCTCACCTCCTTTTTAACTCCTACCTGTCACTTCCTCCCTCCTCCTTGCCGTCTCTTCCTGTCCTCCTTGTCTCTGCTTCCTTCCCCCCACCAGTCTCCATCGTCCCTCCACTCCGCTCCCTCTCTACACCGACTTTCTTTGCTCCTTGTTCCCTTTCCGCCTCTTCTCCGCTTGTCTCCATCCGACCGTCTTTTCTTCCCCTCTGCTTCCTCTTCTTTCTCCCTGGCCGCTTCTCCATACCTTTCTTCCCCTCTTTTCTTCCTCGTCTGGATCCAAGTCCTCTTCTCCCGTCTGCCACCTCTCCAGTCTCGCCTCCAGACTTCTAAATCTTTTCCTAACCTCTTTTAACCCTTTTGGCATTTTCACTCTGTTTTCTTACTTCTCTTCCAATCTCTTCTATCCTCCTCTCGACCACACTTTTTTCCCTCACTCTGTCCTTTTCCGTCTCCTTCATTATCCCATTCTCTTCTCCTCATTATTACATTTCATCTCTGTCTCTATTTTCACCTCATCTGCTTTCTCTCACTCTGCTATTACTGTTTCTGCGTCGGCTATCTTTTCCTTCGACGGACCACGTGCTGTGAGAATCTGCGTTCCCAAAGCTCGCTACCGTCTGCCGCCTCACTCCTGCCAACCTGTTTTCCACCATCTTCTCCATCCGCGCCATCTCTCCTCTCCTCGTCATCTTCCTCGTTCCCGTCTTCATCTCCTGCCAACCGGCTTATCCTTTCTTCTCAGCGCCCTCTCACTGTCCTCTTCTTCTCCACGGCTACTTCACTCCACATTCTTTCCTCTCATCTCCCAAACTCCTCCACGATATCTTTTCATATCTTTTCTTTTCCGCCGTCCTCCTGCTTCCCTCCAATCGCCCGACCACCACTCGTCCTCTTCTACCCGAATTTTCACTTTCCTACTCTCCCTCTCACCTCCATTATCACTTCACTGCTCCTTACTTCGGAGCTTCCAAATTCACACCCGTTCTCACCGACGCCATTTTTCTATCCCCTAAGATTGATCCGCGCTTACTATTTATCATAATAATTTTTACTATAAAATTTTCTTTGTGCGATAAATCTATTCGCCGATATACCGATATTCTTCAAGATATAATAAATAAAGCATACTAACAAAATTGTACAAATTGGAACATTATGTGATGCAATTGGCACGCGTAGTTAATTGATATGCATGATCATATTTATTATTATAAGTACATTGCTGATGATGTTAAAACAGGCCCATCAATATTCACTATCGCGTAACGAATGCATTGTGGATGAGTGTGTTGACCGTTAATACGTGGTGACCCATAATACGCGACTAATTTTGTTAAATTATAATGGTATACGATTGCGAATTGGTATTATGTTCAATTCTTCTATGCCGCACTTATTTGCACTGGCTATCAATACGTTTTCATACAAATTATGGATGTGATAAACATTCATATACGGCCGTACCGCATTCGCGGCATGTCGTTACAACGATCGTACGCGAGTTCATTACTAATCATTATGTATAGAAACTGCATTTGACTGCGCAACGAAAACATAAAATGCACAAACGTGCGTTACAATCGCGAATGCTGCGACAATAATTGAATTAGGGTTTGAAAGCTTATTGAAAGCATGTAAACGATTTTGGAGTAAATTGGTCAGACAGAAATACGAAAATAAATAAATAAATATATCTTTATTATTATCAGTACGTACATTTGCGAGAGATTGGCGCGAACAAATAACATTTTACCTTTACAAGGTTTCTGTATTAGCTATTATTTTAATGCTATCGTGTACCTTGTGGATTGTGTGAGCAAATTTAATTTATAACTGTAGATAAGAACTTTTTGGATAAAAGTTTACAAAGAAAAACTAAAAAACTGAATATAAAGCATATATATAAAGAAATATAAGTATTGGACTCTGTAGAAACTTCGTAGAAACTTTGCTTCGCGAACGTCGTCAGCCTTGGTACGTAAAAATTTTCTCTCCGTCGGAATACATAAATTTGAAACACAAAGGAAGATGTACGAACGGCGCGTAAATCATTTCGCGATTCCTGTCATTTCGGGAAGAGAAAGCTAAAGGCAGAGAGAGAGAGAGAGGGGGGGGGGGGAGGAGATAAAGACAGATAGATTGAATAGTTAAGAAATGAAGCGATGCTGACGGAAGGAAGCGCGAATGCGGCCGCCTAAAGTGTTTTGAGACCAAATAAAACCGAGAAAATCGTGGCTTTTGGTACCGAGGCAACCGAGTTGGCCGAGTCACTCCTCGAGTTGCGGTGATCGCGAACACTTCAACTCCGCCCGGCTGTGAAATCGTCGCGGTGGAGAACCTCCCGCTTCTTAGATCTAAGAGCAAGCGCATTGTAAGCTAATGCATACGTAAGGCTCCCCGGGCCAAACCAAACACGAGGGAAAATGGAAGATGAACGAGGAAAGTGAGTGAATTAAGATGTTACGCCATTCACTTTGGCTTTTCGCTAAAATTAATGTTTCCGCCGGTTGAAACTTCATTTTCTTCATGCCCACGGTAAGCCGGCTGGCTCAAGTGTACCGAGGTCGCCCGTTATACAGGTGACAGCTACTTTAACAGTTACTTCTATCAAGGAAGTTTCCGGTTTCTTTCTCGCTGCTTCGTGTCTCTCAACCGTGCCCCGCGATACAGTATTTGATAATTTGTATGCCAGTCAGATGTTTCTATTGAAATAGCTTTGCACTCTCATCGTTATGTTCGCGTTACTCGTATAAAGTCTGCGGTTAAAAAAAAAATGAAAAACGAAACATATTGTACAGAAACGTAATGTTTTCCACCATTACGCTTTCCGCGAATATATGAGTCTAAATGTTGAAGCACAAAGCGACGAGTAGCGTTTTTAAGAATACCATTAGCGCAAAAATGTCTCGAGCGTTCCTTCTTCCGTACATTCCTGAGTGTTACTATTTTCTGACAGCTGAAGAATTACCATCGCGGAACTCAATTTTGCGTCGAGAATGAGAGAGCGCGAGTCTAATGCATGCGTGCGGACCGCGATTCCGCTTCGTACAAATGTCGCTTGTAACGCGACACGAGGTAAATTCTATGAAAGAAGGTGAAGAATGAATGAGAGTGGGGGAGGGGGGGGTGGATAAAGCGTTATATCATATTATTCACGAAAACGTTCCATAACGCGCGAATAATCTGGTCCTGCCGTTTTCCTTGCCCAGGTTTTTTTGTGCAACTCGGAGTCGCAATCTCTTACGCAATCCTTGACTACGTATCTGCAAAGGCTACGTATATACAATTGGCGTGCACCTAAAAAAAAATAGACTTGCAAGCGGCTAGTAGTGTAGTCAACAACAATACGACACAACAAATACAAAGTTTCCGGTTTCGTAAGCGAGGCCGATTTATCTCGGCCGCGCAAAATCGATTGAAAATATCAGTTACGGTAGAAAAATTCCCCAGCAAAATTTTCAACCCTCCGACGAAACTTGGAACGTTAAAAACTCGCGGCTTTTGATATAGATCATCGCGATTTCCCTGAGCTTTTAATAATCAAGTTCCAGAGACACCGTTGTAATGAACATAGCGAATGCATGTACCGGAACGTCGCTTATCTTAAATTCTTCTCGCACGTCGCACCGGTGGTATTCCCAAGTCGCATCTCGAGGCCGCTCGCATAATATGCATGCATAATGACTCCCTAGCACGTCCTTGCGCGAGAAACTGTCCATTAGCTGCGCTCCAGCCGTTCCCCTTTCCCCCCAAGTTCCCGCAACGAGGCGTACGGGACGGAGTGACGTAATGAGGTAATACTTAAATTGCGTCCACGTGCCGCGTGACAGTATCGACAGACAGGACCTTTGGCATAGAAAGCCATCGGTCGGACGGGCAGAACTAGGCCGCAAACAATGGCGGTGCCTCTCGTTAACGACGAGACGCCGTCCCGTCGGCGTCGGCTGCGACATCATCTGGCGCAGTCCAGTCAGGATTCTATGGCAGCCTCGTGCGAGCGAGATCCAGTAAAACCAGTCGTCGCGGTTATCCGGAGCAACCCGCGGAATAAGTGCCGACGAGCGTATTCCGAAAACGACTTTGAAGCGATTACTTTTCTAATTTCTGCCGCTACTGAACCCCGCGACGGAAAAAGTATTGTGAGAAAGTGCGCGTGACAGTGTTACGGTCGCGATTGTTCGTCGCAAAGAAGATAGAAAGATACTTCTGGGAGACAACAAATTGCGGGTTCCTAAGTAACTGAAACTTGAGCTTCAGAAGATCAGCGAAGCAACGGATTGCTTAGGTGTAGCTTTGAATGCAGTTTGTTTGAAGACTGAGTTAGGATATAGTATTACTATTAAATTGGTATATAGGTTGAACAAATAGTATCTACATTTACAGTGACATCAATTTACATAATGTCTAGTATGTTCTGCTCATCTTTGGAGAAAAAGTATTCCATATTGTACGGTTTTTAAAGCAAAATAAAGTCGAGTTTATAGAAAATTAAGTTTAGTAGAATAAAGCATGTTAAGCCGGACTCAGCTGAAGGAAACGACGAGCGCGGACAAATATGAATGAACAATTTGCTTCAACGAGTACGGTGCAAAAATCCATGCCATTCGCATTCATTAAAGCAACTTCGCTCATCTCTGTTTGCACTCGTCTGGTCGATTTGGTTTAAGAAAAACACAATCATTTTTTTTACAATCATTTTTTTTTAGGTTTTATAATTTGTGATATATAATCAATTACGATCTATATGCATATGATAAGTTGAATATACAATTTATATATCTGTGTAATGGGAGCAAAGTTGCCTCTTTCGTATATATCTTGAAATCCACGTCATTATTTCAGAAAATAGTTAATACATTCGCGGCAAAAGCGAAGCTGATTAAGTATCGCGCGTATTCAAGCATTAAGTTATTTATAAGTCCCACTAATGAGAGCTTAAAGCGCGTGAAATTAATTACTCCACAGAAAAGGGGAGAGAGGCTTTTCGTCGAATTAAAAACTAAATAATTAAGCGCCCTGGGCCGTTTGATGTGGATAGATAGCTAGCACAACGTCAAATATAAATTCTATTCTTTATTAAAATTGAGAACGAACCGTTAAACATAAGAATTGGTGCAAAAGTAAGAATTTTATTTAAACGTTGACATAATTTTTAAGTGTAAATAGATCAAATGTAACACAGTTTCGCAAACTTAATATAAAATTGACTGCAATCAAGAAATGAATTAGATAACAATAAACATGTTTTATTATAACAAAGCATGATATAAAAGTGTTATGTACCAACGAATCTTTTTTATTTTTTAAACATTGTTTTTTGATGTAATCTATCCTTTTTTATTATAAAGTTCTATATTTTGGTAAAGATTCTAAAACGTTTAAAGGATAATACTTGAAACATTACTTTGATAAACTGAAAGTAAAATATAAAATAATTTTGAAGTGCGAAGTCAATTTTAGATCTTCATAAATATAACAATCTCTTTTTAATGAAGAAATCAATAAATTTATTTTCTACGGCCAGACGTCATTCGTTTTGAGCATAACCGTGCTCTTTCGAGCAATGAAGACACTTCGATTCGAGTAGCCATTTTCATCGGGCAGATGGTGAAATAATGGCACACTACGTAAAGTAATAGAGCACTGAGCGAACGTTAGGTTTTCCTCGGCATATAACTACGTAATGTAGCAAACTATTAAGGTATTCCAGGCAAGTGCACGCCACGCCGTGTGCTCTAATTAATGGCATCCCATGCGCGGCTACCGATTATCTCGCCGTGTATAATCTTACCCGACCAACCGAGAGAGAGAGAGAGAGAGAGAGAGAGAGAGCCAGCCGCGATGGTTTTAGACATCCGTAGGTCTGAGCAGGATTAGAGGCAACATCGATAATCGATTAAGTTTAAGTGCTTCCCACGCCGGCGACTCGCGTAATAACGTATGATTCTTCGAAGACGATCGTCACGTGCTTAAGTACCGCCACCAGAGAAACTTGAGAAACCAGTTATTGCCGCTGGAACTATCGAATAAATGCGCCGCGACGGCGCTAAGGTGGAAACTTTTTGATGCTCTTAAGATACCGTCGAGAATGAAATGCATTTCATTCTCGACTCCATTGATGTACTCTGCCACAGAATCTTTTTTTTTTTTTTTTTAAAGGAAGTTTTAATAGAAAACTTACATCGAAGCTATCGTTTATGATGAATTTTTAGTTTTTTTTTCATTCACTTCAAATTTAAAAAAAAGAGTACTATCGGCATTCTCGTTTAATATTAAGTATCCACGTGCGATCTTCTGATGATAACGCTTCAAGTTATTCTCCTCTTATCCTTGTATGAGATTGCTTGTAAATATGTCAGGACTTTTCTCGCTATAAGAATCTTCCATTAATCCGATCGATCCATCTCACTTCGCGTGTTAGGAAACTATAAGCTTACCGTCTAAGCACATTTACAAGACCGAAGCACTCAATATACTTCTTTTTCCTCGATCTTTTACTGCCACGAAGTCGTTATTGTGAATTGCTTGTAACGGCCCGGACGAATTCTTCTTTGCTTCGGCAGACTGATATCCGTTTTCCCAATTTCCGTACTGCTGTTATCGCTTTGCTGGCCAAGAGCGAGCTATTTTCTTGAAAGCCGCTTTTTTTTTATTTTTCTCTTCGCTGTTATTTCGAGTACCGTCTCTTAATGGCTATGATACTACAAGTAGCATTATTCCGAAATGTTACTTTCCCGTAATGTAACTTACCGAAAGAAACAATTTTCGACAGACGGAAAAGTGAGTCCGTTTTACGATGTAATATTACCAATCCAAAAATATCCGTTTAATTAAATTAGCAATATTTGTCGATAAAATGTAATATAAATTTCTATGCAGAAATAATTGAGAGTATATAATGTATTTTTAATAGAGATCGTTGAACTTTGAAATTTATCCGAAAGCCACGTTCCGATATTCCAAATTTAAGCGAAGATCGATTGTATTAAGCTGCACGCGTGATAATTTGATGAATACGAAAATAAAACGAGTCTTCACGAGCGTTGGACAGTTTCTCTTTCTCGACCTCTTTTCGGCGCGTAATTGTCTCTTATACGATAATTTTTTGCTTGTTCTTATGGCAAAAATGAAATTACGGTCCAAACGAGCCAATCTCTGGTTCAATTAGCCAGATGTGTTTATTTTTTAATTTTTCTTGATTTTTGCTCAATGCGCTTCAAGGATACATCTCGCCCAACTTCAATTGTGGTCAGTTCGATCGATTTTACTCGACAATGAACCAGCTTTTTTCATTTTACGCACTTCAATAAATTTATACCCTTTACAAATACGAACAGTCTGCATTATATATTTATTAAGTCGGTATATGAATTCGTGCGTATTTATTTTGCATTACAGTAAATTTTCGTTTATGATAATAGAAGAGTATTTTAATATCGAAAAATACAAGTTTAAAATTAAAACGCTTTAAAAGCTAAAATACTTCAATATTTATAATTATTTTGTTATATTTATAATTTGCTTTTTGTCTCGTTTAATGAAGAGTTCTCGGTAATTTTAAATAATATATTGTATAATTTATAAAGTAACCTATCATGAAGTATTTCTATCGTGTTACGGATGAAGAAACGCTCTCGAATTTTTAATATGACGCAACGTCTGTGCGAATATTACCACTAAATATTTACTGCTCTTCTATAATGCATCACACCTATGTCTCGTTTTAATCTATAAACGTAACTTGTGTCTTCAACGAGGAAAAAGTATTTCCGGCGTATGTTCCGAGGCAGAAGGATGGCGTCTGGAGCAGATTTTTCTGTACCGCCAAGAAATTGTTTTCATTTTCTTAAATGAAAACACGCATTCCTTACACGGCAACTGCAATCTCGACAAGTACCCACTCGCAAGATTTCTAAATTACGTTATACGTCGTACTCTCTTTCCCATCTTACGAAAAGTTATCTTTGTAGAATTAAAGTTATGTCTCTGTCTCTCTCTCTCTCTGCTCGCGCGCACGTGTGTGTGTGAGGAAAATTTCTATCGGAAAGCACTTCAAAAACTGTCAACGATAGAACGAACGCCATTGTCGTTTCTACTATTAAATATTTAACTCCCTGGATCAATATTATCCGTGCTGAATATTTATGTATCTCGTAACTTATTTATGCGATTTAACACAATGCGTGTACTCGTAGAGTGGAAAACAATTTAGCATTCCATTCTACTACGGCTCCAAGAACGAGGAGTTTGTGCACGAGACAAAGGGCTGTCAGGTTGTCGACGTACTACTGACTAAAAGCCGCGATTGTTGCTCCCGAATGCGATGGGCGCAAACGCCTTTAATGATACTTACCTTTGACGAATGTCATCATATAAAACGTGCTGTTCAAAAACAGCACTAAATTCTCAGTTTGTCTCTCTCTTCTACATATTTCTATCCATTTTTACAAATACATATATGTATAGTGCTTTTTATTGAATAAAACTTTTTTTTCCAATAGCTTTCTTTTTGAGTTACTATGCAGAAATTTATAGTTACATGACGGTTTAAGGGAAAGCTCTGTCACTTGTGGAAACTCATAGCAAACTCGAAAAGCGCGCAAAATACACTGTAAACCTTACTTTTGCAAAAACTGTTATGAAATATGTTTTTTTTTTGTCTTGCTCGACGTTATCACGGTTCCAGTTAACGACATTTTTCATGCAAACTCTTTTTATACATATACGTGCGTATAAGTAAATTTATGGACTCGTAAATTTTGCGCGCAAATATGACACGGACGTAGAGTCATGCAAAATATCTTGCAATGATATTTACACGTGTGCTGTATCACTTAAATTTGTTTATATTAATTGTAATTTTGATTCCATTTTTCTTCGCGCTACAGATTTTATGTATTTGCGCAACACGCGGTGGCAATCAATAAAATGGCGTAATGCCAAAGCGGTGGAAACAGATCGCTTTCATAATACTAGATGGCAAATTTATAGATTTATTGTACAAAAGTATGGGAATACATCCCGATATCGAGGTATTTATATACAGGTTCTTTTATTATAGAAATGTAACGTTTTATTTATATTTTTTTACACAGTCGGTGCATTGACGATTTGACGGGAAAGTTTTAAATTCGTTGAACAATTTTGCACTAACCGCAAAGATTTATAAATTTAAAAAATTGTTATTAAACACAAACCACAACACTAATATCCTTGAGAATTATAAAACTTATTAATATAACTCGTCTCTTTTTTAAATTATTACAAAATACAAATAGCATATTAATAAAAATATTTATATATAAAATATTAACGAGTATAAAATAAAATTAATAGATACGGATATTATTTTATGCATACATGTGGTATAAGTGTCGGAGAGAATTGAAGCATAAATCTCAGGGTATAAAGATTCTTTCTTATATACTCGTGCACCGCAACAGTTTCAAGATACCGCGTGGCGATAAAAACGATCGATAAAGTGGCAAACCGAAACGACAAGCCAAACGAATGACGGGGCGATAAAATCCTGGAAGCCGAGTCTTCGTTTAATATCGGGTGACACTTATGGTATCCCAATACGAAACTCGCGAATCCGTCGGTCGCTGTGACTGGCTGCAACGCGCGCAGCTAGAATATCAAATAGATCCATAGCTCTCGGTAGACAGTCGACTATGTAAGATAAACGAGGCAATATGGCCCGTGACACTCACTAACTGCCGGATTTAGTGAGCTCGATAACCGATAACTTTCTTATTAAATCGACTCGGGTCGGGTTATCGGCGCGTAACCGTTTCCGGGCTACGCTCCAAAGTCCCCTTATGTTGCATTGCCGGTTCTGAATTACGTTACTGTAATGCGAATTAACTATGGCCATGATAAGCTGAAATTATAAATTATAACCGAAAAACTATTGTACATAGTATAACGATAATGACAATTTTTAGGTGAATTAATTGGATTTCGGTATCAAAAGCTCATAACGTGTGGGCTTTAAAATGAAAATTAATGATATGTTACATTAAAATTAGATCTGCACATGTTCAAATAGGATAAATTCTAAATATCGCGTGTTATTGCATATTATTATGTAAGCTTATAATGATCATATAATGTGATAAATGCATTGGAACAGAGCTGGAAACGTGTTTCTGTGCTGAAATTTTGATAATACCGTTTAAAACTGTTTGGCTGCAAATATCAAGATGTATAAATTTCAATATATAGTATTGGGATATACGTGTGAATGTTCAAAATGAGAAATAAGTACGACCGTTTTTCACTCTTTCGCTTAATCTAATAATATTATAACACATCGTGTCCGGTTCTAATCCCGTAGATTAAATCAGAAATCGATAATACGTTAAAATAAATATCTATCGAACAGTAATATTATTATATTGTTTGTGAAATAATATTGCCAATAAAATTTCAAACCGAATCACCGAAGAATTGTTCGAAATCAATAATTATGAATTTTTATTATTAACTTTTAACTAAAGCTAGTGTTTTTATATGCAAACGTATATGTACATTTTATACGTGTAATAAAAAAATATTTAAATGTGATTTTTTAAATTTTTGTCATATTTTGCTTGATTTTTATTCTATCGCGCGCCGCGCTGACGTAAAAGCCCCGCGAACCGTAATAGTAAAAAGTTTTATACAGTTGTAGAAGGAAGCGAAGCTTCGTCTCAAAAGGGAGAGGCACCGTAAATGTTTCACGACCAACTTTCTTTTCCCCGGCATTTAGTCACAGGCCTCTAACTTCGGGGCCGAGGAAGGAAGTTATTAATCTGCGAGGAGTCAATCCTTCTTTCTCTCTCTTCCTTCAAGCCTCTCGTAATTCACAGTCGGCCCATTGTATTCGCTCAACTGCAATTATGCGCCCGCCCTGAATTTGTCCGTGACTTGCGTCTGCATGCAATATTGCAACCGCTGTTTTCCCTCGCAAAAACATTCGCGCATTCGATTGTATTGACGCGGCTTTGCGATGCATTCGTACGGCTCAATATTCAAAGCTGACGAAAATACATTTTTACGGTGGTATCAACGACAAATATTTCTAAGCGCAAAAGATTACATCGAGTCTTTTTTATTCTACATATAAAAACTGAATGTTATAGTTTTAATTTATAGTATCATGAAAAAAAACAAAATAAAAAGAGAGAATAATTAATTAGGAAAAAATGATAAAATATAATAACCTGATCATATTTTTCATCTTTTAATATAATTATCGAAGTAGCAAAGCATGTTTCACGTTGACGCTAATAATGCTCATATTAAATTACTTTATTAACGGTTTATACTATATACTATATAATAACAGTTTGCTTGTAAATTAATGTCATTATTACCTACATTATTTTTTAATGGATGTAATAAAGGAGTTATTGTTTTGTCCAAGTAGATCCTATAACATTATTCATTTTTACGGAAATATTATCTGCATTTTGTATAATTCTATCTCTTGGAACTTTTAGGAAAAATAAGAGTTAAAAGAACGTGCCGTCTTAAAAACCTTTTAACAAGTAATGATAGATGGTGATCATTTCTTTGTTTCATAATTGACGTTTTTGGGTAAATTTAAACGCTTTGTCGAATATTTTACACGACTTAATTTTAAGTCAAAGTTATCTTCTTTTTCTTTTATTTAATCTTTTATTTTATCTTTTTGTAGAATAAATATTATATGCATAAATTTATTCCTAATAATAACAAAAGAAATAAATTTATCGATTTTTCCGTTGTAAATCTTTATATAATTTTAATACGATTAAAAATATATATTTTACATAATTTGCAAATATAAATTGCTTTTTCTCATTACACTTTATTGACTATATAGATAATGATGCTTTATTTTGGAAAGCGAATATATATAAAAGCGATGAATTTTGTGAATAATGCTGCCGTGATTAACTTAAATTGCTTCAATTGTATCAGATTCTTATAGTCATCTGCAATGAAAATTATTAATGCTTGTATGAAATTATATTATGTCAGGAAGAAACTTTGAGCGTAAGATCTTTGTCTTTTATCTTTCGCTATAATATGCTGTTCTAAATTGACATGCCGAGAAATGTAATTTCATTCAATAAGAGAGCCAGCGTAAGAAAGAAAACGAAGATAGCTCGAATCTCGAACGTGCAGAGGAACACAAAATGCTAGATAACTTAATATTTAATAAAACTACCTCTTTCTCTCTTTCTCTTTCTCTTTCGAAATGTAATGTCGAATATACGGAAATACATCGTGATTAAAATGTTGCTAAATGGCCTTTCTCGGATATTGAATAAAGTATGAATAGGAATAAAAATGTGAATATTAGTTTAATAAATCAATTTTTTACGCGCTTCAAATTTTTATTTGACAAATAACCGGGCGAAATTCAAAGGTGAAATACTCGCTGCGAAAAGTTAAATATTTATATGAAACGTAAACGCGGAACGTGAAAATAATAATTTGCCAATTTGAATTTAAAGGGTGCGTTCGGGGAGACGCTATTAGCGCTACCAGCATCAGTCCATCTTCATTACTCATTAAAAGTAGAACAAGGATAAACTGATGCTGATAGCGCTAATAGCGCCTCCCGGACGCACCGCATTAGTACGTGTAGAGAAAAGTTGCAAATCGAAATGCGGCACTATCTATATGTACGTCACCGTAATGTCAATCATAAATGTTGTAAAAAATCAAATAAAGTTTGTTACTATATTCATGAAAATAAATAATTATGTACTCGATGACAATATATAGAAGGATGTTGAAATATTGTTTTTAACTTCAGATTTTTCGATGATTTAAAATGACATTTTCTCACCAAAAGTAAAATTTATTTTATTATTTTGGTAGCACGTGTTTTAAATTTTTAATAAAATTTAATGTATTAAAATTATTGTATAATCGATTCAATTATTATTTTTCTCTAGCTTGTACTTGAATATTCATAACTTCAAGAAAGTGCACAGAAATACATTTACTTTTTTTATAACATCTCGAGCAATCGAGAGGTAAAACATGCGGAAGCATAAGTCCTCTCTGTCAAGAAATGCCATTAATAGCTATTTTATATCCTACTAGTAAATGTGTACAAAAACCATTCTTACAAATTACACGAGCTTCGAAGTTCGAACATCAGTACAATTCGCGGTAATTACAAGCAATGGCCAGCAGCCATCGATTTGCAGTCGATTAAACCGGAATCAAACGTTCCGCGGACACGGCTGGTCTCGAGACACACGTATAAATAAACCCATTAACGCTTTTCTCGATGGCCCTCATCGTGACGGTTATTGCGCCTGGTAGGCAGAAACTACGATTTATTTGATAGCGCGCAAAGCCGCAAAATAAATTAAAAGCTATCTAGCGCACGGCTCCTTCTCTCTTTTCATTCTTTGTCCCCTCCTCTTTCCTCAAAGTCTCCTCGTTTCGTGATGAGCGCGGAAGCGGCGCGCGTAGCGGTGGAACGAGCCGAGAGACAAGGGGCAAAGGAACTTTGTATTATCATTGCGAACGGCACAGTTGTTACCGCTCTCTCCTCCTTCGTTCGATTGGACGAGGAATTGCCGGCGGTGATCGAGCAATGTTATCCGTCTCAATCAAACGTTCCCATTCAGCTCGCAGCGATATAAAAGGAATTCCCGTGTACACGCAGTGCACCTTGTGTACCCGCAAGATACCTGTGCCACTATCGCAGCTTTGCCCCGGAGCGGCGATGCTTTATCTGGAAAACCGTGGAAATCCCGTGACAGGCTCAACACGAGCCGGCAACGACGATCCGCAACGTCGAAGACTTTATCAAATCCCCGAGGCAACAAATATTGTTGATTTCACCCTCTCGCCTTGAAAAGTATGCGCGCGTATTGTTCCGCCTGCTGTCACATTCATAGATTTTCAACTTAATAATAGTTTTGTGTGATTTTTCGAGATTCACGACGAAGACCGATCACTTCTTTCAACGATCTTCTTTAAAACTTATTGATTCTAAATACTACAAATTATCATTGTGCTATAATGTTTGTTCCGTCGTGCGAGCGTTTGTAAGATGCATTTGAATCATTTTATGAATTAATAATTAATAATTTGGATGGTTAAGTTTGTATGTATTAACGTTTTCACAATTCTGCAGAATGTTACTGAATTGTAATGAATAAAAATAATACGATGGCGAGGCGATTGATCCAATTTTTAACGGGATAAAGGAACAAAAAAGATCATTGCGTTTCTTTACTTATGGGAGTCAGGTAATCTCGACAAACCCACGTTCTGTAACATGAAGACCTTATGAAAACTATCCCTACGGCTATAAATATCGATGATTTAAAGTACACGGTTCGTTCCTTTCCATTTTACTTTAGCGAATCCGCCGCCGATGTCAGAAAATATGCACATATATTCCCCATTGAGATTTATGTTTATGGAACTTCAAAAGTGATATTTCCAATCCATAAACATCATCAATCAAACCGCGCATCAGATTTTTTGGGGCTGTACAGTTGTATCCACAAGATTCGATGCAAGAAGTTCATGCAAAATATTTATACGAAATTATCATTTAATTATTTCAATTAGTTATTAATATAGCAAATATAATTTCATAAAATAATGATTTATTTGGAAGAATATATTACATATTTTCAAATATAAGATACAATAAATATTGATAAATAAGTGCTTTATGAAACTATTTTTAACACGCGTACGAAAAAAATTCGTAATGTATGAGAAATGTAAATTTTATTACGGCAATTTATGTTTTAAAATTTTATCTCCCGTGCATTCATTTCGCAACGAATTCTGCAATTGTTTGCCGGCGATGTATATCATAAAAAGATCAGATAAAACTTCTTGTTGCTTACACTGAAAGCGTAGGGCATCGTCTGTGTCGCTAGTGTTCGCTCGTTGCAAAACGCGATGTTACCAGCCGATTTCACCTGTGTTTAGTTCGAAATGCAATTCGCCGAATTGACAACTAATCCATTTGTGAAACCAGGAAAGTTGCCCAGTTACGACACAACTACTTTGATTTATATTAAACAAGTAACATCGAGTTTGATCGCTTTAAGTTTAATTAACTTGATTTGCCGCGTACGTACCAAATCAATTGCGAATCGTTCAAGCACTCGTAATAATCGCTCATCGCGTTTCGAGAGCTGTGCAACTACTGGCAACGAATTACATTTTGATCCTAAAAACTCGGCGCTAGAAAGAGTTCTGTCGCACCACTAAATTGTACTCGGCATTGTTCTCGCACGACGTGCATTATTTTCCGGGAAAATTTATGATTCTCCAGCCGAACCACGTTAACGACGGTCGAACGATAATGCGGTCGGCTACCATTAGGAATTTGAGAGGGGTTGATCGTTATTAATGTTAAACTGTGTAGCAGGCAAATACGAGCGCGACGCACGTTACCTACACGACATTTTCTTCAAAAGGATCGCGTAAGTATGCATGTCGAGTCATAAAAAATGTAACGTCGTCATCCATATGAATAGCATTTCTGTCGTGGGGTGCTAAAGGAAGAGATCCCAATTTTAGATACATATAATATTTATCAAAACTGCCGGAAAGGGGCAACGAGGGTTTAGAAACTGTTTTTTTATTCTGAAAATTAAAAAAAAATATAGTAAATAATATACAATGAGTATGTCAAGAGATAGAAAGTTTATCTATTTGTATGAAAATACAATATATAGTTTTTACTGTAAAGCAGTGACTTTTAAATTATGAACAATTCATTTTTGTTTGCAACAGCACTATTATATTCTCGAAATCTTTATTAATTACCCGAGTATATTGCTGCAAAAAATGTAAAAGTCTAACCATAAATCCGGCGGGTAATTCAATGTCCGTACGCTTTTATTTCTGAGAGATTAAGATCGTTTTCATCCAAACTCGAATAGATTCAACATCGGGATTGCATAACGATCAACGGATCATTAATTACAAATCCATCATCACTTTATCATAAAGTATGTCTGAAGTGCGACGATAGAGTGCATGCTCCCTCTTTATTATGCAGGAAATTCTTTTACACTGATCGAGCATTTTTCGTATCTGATTACGCGAGCGTAAGTTTTACGGTAATCCGTCAGAGAGGAAATTGATGGGTGCGGATATAAATCACGCTACGAAGACCGGTGCGAACGAACTATACAGAGAGATTGAAGAAGTATCAAGTATTGACTGACTTTGGATCTGACTTGGTATAGAGAATCTAGGTCATATTTCCGTAGGATTAAGGGTTCACATTATATTCTGTAATGCAATGTAAATGTAACGCCGCATTAGGTTACTACGCCATAAGCAAACTCGTCGAAGTTCCTAATCTGAGCTCTCGTCTTTTAGCGATGCGATTTTCCCACAGACTGAACTTTCTAAAATTTTAATGCACCAAGTGACCGCGCGAATTCAGATTATATTATAATATTTGTATTCTAATAGCTGTAGGATTAAACTTTTGTAAAAAAAACCATTTTATTTAAAACATATATAGTACTTACATATTTATTATTAATATTTATTGTTTATATTTTTATTTTTATGAAACTGTAAGTTTTTCATGGAAAAATTAATATTCTTCGTCTTTTGCGTGTGTTACGTAAAATATTTAAGAGATTTAATGTTACTACGAGTTATCAAGTATAATTTGCATAGTGGTTCGCGTAAATTGTACATTTCCATGAATTAAAACTGCTTTAGGGTTGATCTCCCCGTTATGTTGATTACGCGCACGATGATCACTGGTTAACGTTGTAAATGTAGCATAGATGAACTAGTCGTGCTCTCAATATGTGCCCAATGCAGGGGCACGACATGATTTAATTACATGATGAGATTGTTACTGAAGCGGCATTTATCAACATGATGGATGGTGTTTAACGATCCTATCCAAAGTTCGCGATAAAATTTCGGCGTTCGGTTGTAGTGTTTCGAAGTTTAATATTGTTGGCGCTTACATAACAGGATAAATGGTGCGTCGCGTGAATTCTCATGCTCGCGGATTCACGTACCGATGTAAATTTTCTTTGAAGCTAAACAACGGCGAAAATGCAGAGCCAATCTTTTCTTTTTTTGTAGTCAAGAAAGAAATGCGATCGTAATCCGCACCATCACCGCTGCGAGAGAAACGTTTAAAATTAATTCGCCACCGTGGTAGATCCCATTTTTCTGTCGCTACAACGTCAGGCCCGTCGCGTCGCTCCCTTCTTTTTTTTTCCCCTTGCACTTTCGCGTTTCGACGGGGCTACCTCGGACGGATTCATGGAAAAACTGGGCCGTCGTGGAGAGCTGGTCTCGTGCCAGAAAACTGGAAAGGGAAGCGGATTTATATCTTAGCACGTTTTATTTGCGGAGCTGCGAATCCACTTACGGCGGACTCTCGGTGAGAAAAAGATGCACAAAAAATTACGTTCGCGTGATATATTAAGGCAAAAATTACACAGGTAGATTAAAAAAAAAAAAAAATCAAAGCGGGAATGTCCCGAGACGACCGCGTGCATGCATGCGCACGCTCTTGGATACTTCGTGCCAGCGTTAATACATCACGTAGACAGTATTTGCGTGGCACTTTTTGCGAGAGCACGCTCCGTACTCCCGCGGTTACTCCCGGCCGGTTTGTTTCTTATTGATCCGACGTCGAAGCCCGGCCCTAATGCACCGGCGTAACGACGAATATGATAATATACAAAATTACGGGCGCGCCATTAGCATAGCCCACACGCGTGCGCGCGCGCGCGCGAAGCTACACACGCTCGACACACGCGCGGCTGGCTCACGTGCTAGCATGTAACACGCGTGCGCCCGTACCTTCGTTATCTATGCTGACCACATGCCGCGTAATCTTCTTCATTATATCTGCCGGGTCGTTTCGCATTTGCATTAAACGAAAATGTTTGTACACGCGTCGCGCGATGAGATAACGTCTGGGACTCTCTGCCGGGGACCGCGCGGCCCCGTTTTTATGCACGAACCGTATTTCAGCCATAACCGCGGAGAGATTTGCGTGCGCAGCAAATCCCAGCAAGTGTCGGTGAGATCGGGGACAAGGCGGCGCATCTCGTGAGGGTACCATCTCAAGGCACACACGTTTAAATTAATTTGGAAGAAAGGTGAACCCTCCATTATCGCGTGATGTTAATCCGTGAAACTGCTTGCATTCTTTCTATTCTTTTCTTTTATTGTAAAATCTTGTTTACGGAGACTTACTAATTTAACTGTTCGTGGTCACCTGGAGTCCAGTACACTCTGAAAAAGTTTGGCGCTCCGTATCTATATTTTAGAACAATATTTCAAGTTGATTCAGTATCTTTTTTTTTTGTTTTTTTTGTTACAGTAATGAAAACTGTCAATATGACAGGTAAAAACGCGGACTGGGATTTGTTATATTTCGGGGTAATTAGCATGGAACTTTTCGGGGGTGATGATTACGAAAAATTAAGAATGCGTGTCGATTAACAGAGGAAGATCACTTTGTTTTAGATGGTGTTTCTTAAACAAAAACTAAAAATAAAACTTTGACAACATAAATGTAAACTAGAAAGTGTCTTCTACCATCAGATAATGTAGTAATTTTTATAATATTGTTCTATATTTTGTACCAATTTTGCAACATAACAAAAAATCAATATTTAAAGATTCCACAACCAGCCAATATTTAATTTTTTTTCTGTAATTATTGTTTGTACAAATCATTTATAAATTAACGTACATGAGAATTTCTAGAAGTCTTTCACATCGATGTAAAACGTTGCTTTTTGTTGCTTGCACAAATATTATAAAGATTAGATTAAATCAAATTTGTTTTTTTAATAGATTTTATTTAGAAGACTAAAAAGACTAATGAATGAATAACTTATAGATTTTTATTTCTTTACGAGGTGCTACTTTTTATTTCTCTAATTATCTAAGCAAATAATACAATACAATACAATGTTTAATTTCCGAGAAGTAACTATATCAATAGTGGCGACTTTCCTTTAATATTATCTACGTTTTATGTTTTGCAATTAACGAGACATAAATTTGCAGTAATAAATTAGAGAGTATCCTTTCAGGTACAATTGCAATTACACAATCGCTATTATTCATTACGTTTTCAGCGCTTTAAGCCAATACAATGCGAATCTTTGCGTGCAGTAATCTTGCTTTGTAAAATCTTCAGAAAGGAAATAAGAGGTTTAAATCAGAACAAATTACTTACTTTATCTCGGTCTTTATTTCGTGCGGCGAAAAAGTTTGAGATCCAATGAAATTCAAGAAAGATGCTAAACGGCGATCCTCGCACGGGGATCCGCCGAGATCAGACTTTTTGATCGGAGAAGGAGATTGCGGTTTACTCTGCGACGACATGATTTATCGGCGCGGTGTGAACCGCAAGGTTATCAGTAATTGCACGCGTATCGCGTGTTAAGTGTAAATTTGTTTTACCGCCAGTTTCGCACTTCGTTTTACGTATTTGCGAGATATATCCATCCGCACGTAGCGTTGATTCTCGCCACCGTGGGATGAGCAACGTACGCGTGTTATTTCACGTACGGAGAGCGAAATCTTCACGATCCCTGCGCAAATACACACGTATGTAACCCATGACAACAACACCGCTACGGATCATCGCGGTATAGATCACGTAACGTAGAAAAATGTCCCGCGATGATAATAGCGTTGCGAGATAACGGCGCAGCTTGGTATCTCGCGGTATCTGAAATCTCGCGTTCTGAAAGCGGAAAGCGTTTCTCGTTCGAATTTCAAGATTGAAGATAATTTGAATTTTTCTAACTGACGGTATATTGAACTCGCTTCAGATTCGAAAGTTCGAAATTATTACAAATTACAATTTGATATTTTTTAATTAATTAATGTAGAAAAAAGAAACTCGAACAACTGTTCGTTTATTTTAAACGCATATTACGTTATGTCTCATTTTCTTTATTGTCCGAACTATCCGAGCTTCAGATGTAATAAATTAACATTACACAATTACCACTGAAATTTGAACTGTCCGAACTATCTGAAATATTTGAACCGGATACTTTTTTTTCAAACCTTATTTGATTGATTAATAGATCGAACGTACACCTAATATGTTCGAATCTTTTGTCTGAGCTCTACTCTAAAGTTATATTCGGATTGACCAAACGAAAGCGAACGAGCGCAAACGAATGTCGTTCGTCCGCGTCGTTTGTTCACGCTCGTTCGCTTGGTTTTAACCGGGTGTCCACAATGGAACAACTCTCATACGTTACATGTACAAAATGCGACGACAACAATAGACGCATTTCAGACGCGTGCTTAGTCTACTCTCTACGACGTGCGAGTAACGAGAATCGCATTAGAGCAGTCATAATAGGGCAGATTAGTAGGGAAATCTTTGTGCTGTCGTTGGTGTCATCATCATTGTTGCCGGCGACGTCCGTGAGAAGCCGCGCGCGGGCGTCGCTTTTACTCGGAAACTCGCCGCAAGAGCTTTGCGCCACATCTCGGAATTTTCGGCGGGTTCGCGAGCCAGGAAATTCCAGCGGCGGTAATTAACGTGAGCACTTTAGCGTATGCCTCTGTACCGGGGGGGCCAGACAAAGGGTTAGAGAGCACGGCAACCACCGGGGCTCTTCCCGCAAACATTGTTGTGCTGAAGTGCAAGTTTGGCGGCCGAGCCACTTCGAAAAGCTCGCGAATCACGGCGGGCGTTCTTTTCTTTCCCGATCCTCGTCAATACACCTCGTGGAAAATCCCGAGAAACTTTTACATGGAAATTTTGCACGCTCGTGCATTTTCGGCGATAATTGCGATACAGGGGAAGCTACGCGAAGAAATCGGTCCAGCACGACGGGCAAAATCCATTTATATCCGCGCTAACTTTTTTTTTTTTGTCACATTCTTTGTACACCGAGCATAAAGTTTAGAAGGCTACATTTATTTCTGCAAATCCCGTACGAAACCCACTACGTCCTTTTACGAGAGAGAGTTCGTCCCAGTTTCGTTCTCGTTTGTTGGCTTTATCATGTAAAATTTCAACTTGTCCGCGTCCGCTTTATATTATCGATTTCCCCATGCGGATAACGACAAGCGAGACAAATTTAATTCCGTTCGGATATCAATGTACTATATCTTTTTCGTATATCGCGTGCTTTAATGTATTGAATCTATTACCTTACGCGTTTACTGTATTTCTTAGTAAATTTAGTAATCTCTTACCTGCTTAATGAAAATCAATCAAGCGCCATGTAATTAATATGGTAAGCATTAATTGCAAGATCAATCATCTTCAGCTCAGGTATCATTTAATTTTAAAAAAAAGTCTATCTTGTTCAAATGGCTGCATTTTGCCGAGAGGAAATTATTCTTACGGAGAAATATTGAATTGTGTCCTCGAGGAGATATCATATTACATCGACCAGAGAAGACACGAAAACGCAAGCTTTTAATTTTCTCGCTATACGCGCCGCCACTCTGCTATATCGTCGTTTCGCAGTTCCCTATCGTTTTTTAGTCCCGAAGCACAGATCGATGGCAGCAAGAAGCACGAAGGAAACGAAACGTGAACGGCCGTATATTTCTCTCGTAGTGGCTTCGTGAAACGATTCGCGTCATTAGCTACCGCGTTTCCGCCGATGACTTTACGATTACACGTACCGACTGGCTTCATCGATTTTATCGGACCTCATTCGCGCTCAGAAAGAGACATCGTCGTATACCGTGCGATTCGCGGCTGCTTTCGGTTATCATTTAAAATCTCAAGTTTTGACTCTGTAAATCTGGAAATACGCTATTATATCTCGAATTGATATATAAATTATGTAATATCAAGATATTTTTAATCCGATTTAGAAAAAATATAACGACAGCTTTGTCATTTGTACAATAATAATTTTGTTACATTACAAATACCTTTAATTTTACCTCTTAATCTGAAAGTATGCTACTATATCTCAAACTAAATATTTTGATATTAATCGTAATATGGAAGTTTTTCTTCTGATTTAGAAAAAAATGTGATTAAAGTTTTATCATCATTGTGATAGAATTCTGGAATTTAAGTGTTATCGGTGCTTATAATTACACATAAATATTATTTAATATATAATTTACACAATATGATTTTATTAATAAACTTACTGATTTAATAATGATAACAATATCAGATCTGTAGATTGTACATTTATTTCGTGAAGTATTATAATTGAAAAACATAAAAGGACAATGCGGCTAAAAGCGGCATGGCGAATCACAGATTACCGCCAGCAGCAGCAGCAGCAGCAGCAGCACACCTCATAGGGCCACCGTTATTTTGGTTGATCGATGTATTGCACCTGCGTTCCACTGATTTATATCGGGCTGCAGTGTCGCACGGCACGTTTTAATCTGCCCTCCTCGAAAGCGCCGTGACATTTGTGTGTGCAATTCAAGAAAATTAGCCGATATCCATCGGTTTTTCCATCGCTTAATTCCTCGGCTGTTTTAAACGTACTGAAATGACTTTTTTGTAACGGTTTTTATATAACGGTATGAAACTAATATAATATTTGTGTTCTTTAATACTCTTTTCTGCGACATTTAAGAATATTCTATCTTAATCGAACATCTATTTAAATATGCATCAAGTTCGTAGTTTTCTCGGTAACCACTAAGAAATGTTACGCGCTAAACAAATACAATATTAAGTAATTATTGGAGAAAGCTAAATAATGTTGTTCCAATATCGGAAAATTGGCCAATCTGCCTCGCAGCAAGACTATTGGCATTACATAGAGTTCAGTCTGCGAAATTGTTTCGCGCAAATTCGCAACAAGCGTATCATCCTTCTTCTCACTTAATCAGGCGCTTGTTCACGTTCCTTCAGTCGATTTTCTCCCGGCGGTGTATCAATGTGGGAGTCAGTTACGAGGTACCAGGTACCAGCCGCAATAACCAGCTGCTTATGAATAGCCGGTCGCTGGACGATCCATCACTTCACGCTTCCAAGTAACGTTCCTCTCCTCAACGTTCGATCCATCAGCCGGCAGCCATTCCTTCGGCCCGGCTTATCGCCCTTTTGAACAACGATTCGCTCTTTCTCTCTCTCTCTCTCTCTCTCTCTCTCTCTCTCTCTCTCTCTCTCTCTTCTCTCCCTTCTCTCTCTCTTTCAGCCATGGTAGCTGGCTGAGTTTGCGAGAAAGTTATTAATAATTTCCATCGAATCTCGAAGCACTCTCTAGTACGGCGGCAAGTGCAGCAAGTGCGGAGATACGAGCGGCAATACGCGATAATCGTTACCTGGCGGATATACGGGCTCTCCGGTTAGATTGAACCTGGAGGAGACGAGTGATCCTCGAAAATTTCGCGGAATTGACGTCTCTCTAGAAATAACAGCGTAACCGAGGACACAGGAAGGACCCCCCCTCCCCCCTTACATTGCGATGTCGATAACGAAATATGGCGATTACGCGTGCCGGTCTCGAAGTACGTTTTTCGATATTTTTATCTAGTACGTACAGTCCGGTAGAATATTGTGCTGGATCTATCGAAAAGATGAAATTTACGAGAAATCCAGCAGCGCCGGTGGCGGCAGCGATGGCGGCGAGCGTACGATTTATGTGTCTGTATCCAGGGATATGGAATTGAATATCCAAAGTTTGAGAGTGCTCGCATTTCATAATCTGAACTTCATACTTATCGCGCGTGATATTTCATACATCTTATATACGTGTTCGCAAATGTCTTATTATACCTGTAAAGAAAGACGGTATTAATAATAATTTAAAACAAATATATATATATATATATTACAAAGCGTTCTCTGATTAATAAAGACGTAAAATTGAAAAGTAAATAACGAATAAGTGTGAAATAGGAACATTGCAACATTCAAAGGACATTAAGTTTCTTAACGAAAATTTTAATCTAAAACTCAGTTATGAAATATATCGTCTGTTTAATATGCATTCGAAATGTATTCGTTTCCAATTACCGGTATTTATACGTTTTTATAAGCAAAAGTGTCAAGTGTCGTTCCATTAAATTTATAATTAGAGAGGCGGTAATTCATTCAAGGGTTTCGCTTTTTTAATTGTCTCTGGCTCAACAAACTCTTTGGCCGAATATCGAATTTGTTGCATAAACTTGAGATGCGACTTGTGCGCAGCGGGAAAACTATGACCGCATTTAACTCTTAAGTAATAAAATATATGATTTCGCCGATCTTTACTTAATCTTTTACACTTGATTTAAACACGTTCAATTATATAGTATGAAATTAGTATAAGATGCAAGAGTTTTATTTTATTAGTTAATTAGTTAATTATTCTTTAATTTAGTTAATTATTCCTTTCTTAAAATCCTAACATTTTAAATTTACTATGCAAGTCACAAATTATTCTTCAAATGAAAATACAACTTGCAGATACGTGTCACTTACCTAATGCATTATTTATGCTCTCGATCTTTTATTTGTGGTTGATTTTTCACTACGGCTTAACGAAGCAGAAACATTTTTGCGCATAACAACATCTTAAATTATTTTAAGTATAAGAAAAACATTTTTATAGATGGAAAACTAAACCATTGATGCGTTGACAATTTTTCATTATTGATTTTTCGAAAAGGTCTGAAAAACGAGACGCCAACTAACGCCAACGCGAACATTTATCATTGTTTTCCTGCAGTTGTCAAACGGATTTTGGGGAAATATACATTCATCCAAAATTTATTTTTATTTTAAAGATCACGTAAATATTGTGCGAATTTAATTAACAGTCCAAAAATTCTTCAGAATCGTTTATTAAGTCTGTTGCAGAAAAGAGATATACTTATTAATTCGATTTATTAATGTTATCTTTTAATAAAATTGAAATAATACTTTTACACTATTAAATCATTAATCAATTTAAATATTGCACATTTTACAGTCAATATATAACTCTTTTTATTTCTATATATATATTCTTAAAAAAAACAAATTAAATTTTTAAGTATTGAATGACAGTTTTATAGCTTTATATATATGTAGCTTATTTTAGATTTTGATATCATAGATATTGTATATTTTTTGCTTTTCTATGAAAAATTTAAGTACTTTAATTTAGGCTGACAAATTTAGCACATAAAGTTTTATTTATAAGAAACTTTTACTCTTTAATACGAAGTCTTACTTAACAGTTTACTAATTCAATTATTTAGATCATTTGATTTGTATTAATTTTAACCCTCAACGATCACCCGAGGTCACGGTATGACCCCAAAAAATTTTTAGATTCAAATTTTGTACTTGAAACTTGGAAAAGTAGGGAAAAAAGTTACAAAATTTAAAAGTCATTTTTTTTTGTTTTTTGGGGAATTTATTTTTAATGTGTTAAAATTAAAATTTTACTTTGTAAATTGGAGTGCATTTTAGAATACTTGAATAAAGCACAGTAATTTTTTCAAATCAAAAGAGCGCAGTACTTTTAACGTGACAACCGTTTAAAGTTATCGGGGTCACCACGACCCCCGGTGACCGTACTTAAATTATTTGGAAATATGACTGTTGAGAGATTATATTAAAGTTTTTCTTGACACTTTACCATTTCATTTATTCACGTCATTTGATTTATATTAATTTTAGATTTAATTAAATCTAAAATTAATATTGAGCAATACACACACAAACAGTAATATAAATCCTCAACTATTTTTGATAAAATAAATTGAAAATGCAACATTTATTATTTATAGAAGTTAGATTGTTTTGTATTTATTGCCTATTTAATTTTGGTAGTAGCTAACAATAAGTATATATATATATATTAAAAATGTGTAGATCAATTTTACTATTAATGATTTTAGTAAGATTTTACTTATTGTAGTTTTATTTATTAGAAAGATTTTGTTGAGATTTAATTGGCGAATATTTTGATTTATTCATTACTGTTTTGATTAAGTTGAATATACTGTTAAAAATATCTTCAAAACTAACTGCGTTTTTAATATTTTATCAAATAAAATTATATAATATTTAACTATGAATTAAATTATCGTAAAGATCCTAAACAATTCTTAAAATTTAACACAGATTAGATAAAAAATGCTTAGAAAAATCTTAAATTATAACAAATAGGAAAAATAAAATATATTTAATTATTATATTTAAAATTACTTTTACTTTAACAGTTTAAAAAATTTGCAATTATATCAAGAAATGAAAATATTTTTTACTAACAAGGAAACCTCACGAACTCGAAAATTCAGATTTTAATGAAACTTGGCATAAATGTAGAGGGGGTGAATACATAAATTTAGAAATTTTATATTGATGCCTAAAAACGGTTTGAAGGGGTAAAACCACTCTTTAAAGTTCAGACATTTTTGCGGTTTTTTTATATATCTCGTAAACTAAACACAATATTAAAAAATGTTTCATACAAAAGTTTTACAGCATAAATATCTCCATTTAACTACGTCATTCATTTTTTGGAAAAAAAAAAGAAAATTATAAAAAATTTTTTTTTAATAAATAGCATAGTTAAATAAAGGTATTTATACTATAAAACTTTTATAGGAAACATTTTTTTATATTTTGTTTAATTTACGACATATATCGAAAAACCGCAAAAATCATCTCAACTTTGAAGGGTGGTTTCACCCCTTCAAACCGTTCTTGGGCACCAACTAAAAATTTCTAAATTCATGTATTCACTCCCTCTACATTTATGCCAAGTTTCATTAAAATCCGAATTTTTGAGTTTGCGAGGTTCCCTTGTAAGTTTTATAAAAATATATTAAAATATTACAAAAAATGTATTATATGTATATATATATATATATATAAAATATGTAATATACAATTTTATTTATTGCGACATATTTTCCGACATTTATTAACTTCAAAAATGTACTGCATTGTTTCACTTCCTCGGGAAATTTTTGATTACCTTTGGGATACTTTTTGGAACATTCTTAGGAACAACTCTTTAAGAAAATATCATCGCTATGAATTTGGTGAAAATCGTGATTGCATATATGGAAATGTCTCGGAAGATTTCTCTTCGGGAATTTCCGCCGCTGGCACATTTGCACCAGCGTCTTGTTCCCGAGAACAAGCGCACGAGTCTCGTGGCTAAGAAAATCTCGGGCTCAACCGAAAAGACGGAAAGGCGGTTCGACTTGGCGATGACAAGGTTGACTGGTTCCCAACCACCGACATCAACACCCCGCTCGGTATCCCTATGTTGATCGACAGATACGGCAACCGGAGGACCGCCGGCCAGTTAGTGGATGACCGCAATGTAATCATTTGCGGTACTGGAATGGATGCAGCCACCCCTTTCCATCACTACCTACCACCCAGACATCTCCCCTTCCCGCATCCTCCGCTTCGCCACTTGACCCTGGCAAATCCTCCCTCCGGCCCGACTATCCGAGCCGGCTGTTAATAGGGATTGAGATCCTCTAGTAGGTTTGGCTTGCTCACCCGAAGCGCATGTGACCGTTTGCACTCAGAGCTGATACGGCCGCCACGGATGCTGCAATTGCAATTATGCGTCGAGGAATTGTACGGCAGATCCGCCACATAAATCATCATGATTGGATAGATGTATATCGCGCAATGGAAAAGAACTTTGATTTTTTTCTGTATCCTCGCCACTTCCATGCGAAATTGTTGGCTTAGAGATCTGATTTTCTTTATAATTTTTCCATCACGAACAGCTATGAAAGATTTATATAACGTTTTGTTAACATGTTGACCAATTAAAAAGTGTATTTTTGATATCGTATTATGTCTTTTACGATCTCGTTATACAAGTTTAAAGAGATATAACAGAGGGAAACGTAAAGCTGCATCATCTATCCAATCATTACTAAGGATTAAGATCTTCCCAGGTCTGTCCTGCCTGACGCGAGTATTTCCGTCTAAGATTGATATCCTCATCAGGAACGGTGCGATTGCAATTATGTATCGAGAGATCGCAATTACTCGCGACAACGTTCCTCGCTAGTGACAATGTCATTGCATCGTGACATGAACGTGAGAAACCAAGTGCATTGTCATCAAATGTGTAGTATTACCGATATTAATTTAATGATCTTTATAATAAGCATTGGTAAATGTCATGATATACACAGTATTTTATTTATTCAAATAAAAAGGTACGTTACAAAAGTAATATATATTAAAATGTATTTAGTGCAAATGAAGAGATAGAAAGACTTGACGTGGTTAAATATTATTTGTTCAATAACAATAAAATAATATTATATAAATAAAATAATATTACAAAAGTAATATCGTTATTTATCATTATAATTATGAAATTAATAAAATCTTCTGTGTTTTGTTCCATTGAGTTAAAAAGCATAGGATAATAATTTTATTAAATTTTCCTTGTATGATAAAAAGTCAACAAAATAAAGCCATAACTATAATTTCCTCAGTTATTAACAAGGATTACTATAACGATCTAATTTCCATTAATAATGTAACAAAATTATTGCGCAAAAATTGTAATCGGGTCAAATTCGAAAATTGAATCACGATTCTCATGCGCACTCTCAAACAAAAGTATCTCGGTACAAATATAACGCCACCGAGAATATCTTTTAACGAAAGAGGTGCCAGGAAAAATTTTGTCGTTTCGCGCGCGTCCATCAATATATTCGACGTGTTTCACGAAATACTCAACCAAAAGTCTAATAATATCTGATGTCGCTATTATTATTTCAACCTATCGATGCTCGGCGTCGTCGAACGATAACAAATATCTTCTGCGGACATTCTGACAGGCCCCAATGGTTGGAATTCATATCCTTCAACTTAAATAACTTCATTACACGCCAATATTTGACGTGGCTCTGTGACGTACGCCATTCTGTTACTGTTGTCTGAAAGACAACCGCATGTTACGCTATTATATCACAACGTCGATCGCGTAATTGGCCCAATTTCAGCAAATTGCCAATGGCAATCCCTGCAGCCGCGCGGTTTATCTCTCGCACGAGTTTTAATTATATTTCCGAATATACGTCGCGAATTTATTGCACGTTTATGATCAAAAGCTTATGCTCCGCTTGACGATATAATCATGAAGTCGTATTATTACGCTTTTTTATGGATGGCCCGGCGACCTCGCTTAATAATGCCCCGTCGCAAGTTTGTTCAGAACTGCCGCTTGTTTCTCTCCTGGAGGAAACAAAGCGAGGTGAGAGTCTCGTCGGGAAGCCCCGTCTCGTTTGTAACAGAGGAGAATACGTAATGCCGTGCTCGCGCTTTTCAACTAATTTCTTGACTTATATCCCGCGACTGGCTCGAGTATCAATGTCGGATAGCGACAACTACACTCTGACGAATTATCTTTAGCATATAGTTATATTTCTGGAGAATTATATATGACGCACACGAAGATAAATGTGAGTCGCAAGATTACTTTATGACTTTCTCGTTGTCATTTTAAAGCGCTTCGCTCATAAATCGTTTTAATCGATGATGAAAAAATATGATGGCGGTTGTTTATTCGATATTTGTGCTGCAATAACTTTGAAGCTGTAACAGGTAACTTTTTTCTGACTCTTTAAATGATTTAAAAAGAATTTTGAACAATAATCGCAATGCTATTAGAATCTGTAACAGTACTGAAAATCTATATGCAGTAAAAGCATTTTATATTTATATTAAAAGCGGTCCTTGTTAAATTTTTTGTTGAATTTTTATATCGGATTGTTAATTTAACATAACGTTTTCTTTGTTAAATTGCTATTTTTAGTGTTAAAATAACACAATTTATGGAAAACAAACAACATAAAAATAATGTAGTTTAAGAGTATGTATTGTACTCTTTACATAATATTTATGTTATTTTGTAACATATTCATCTTGTGAAATTAACAAAAATTTGAGTAAACCGTCATATGTTAAATTTAACACAAATTCTCCAACTGTGTGTAATACATGTAACGTGAGCTATAAATTTTCAATACTGGCAGTGTACATGTATCGGAATAGAGGGACATTAATGAATCAAACATAGTTATTCACATATTTGACTTGAATCTATTACTTTATTAAAAATTGTGTTATTCTCGCATATTTTACTCGTGCTTTAAAGTTCTTGTGGATTTAACATCGAGAGTTTCAGAGAGTTTTTACGTAAAATCGCATTGCCCGTCGTTATAGTTTCCGGATTCGAGAACGCCAGACGGGATGTTCTTTCCCTGCGCAGAGAGTGGGATGGATTTTCTGCGCGTAAAATTCTAAAGTAATTTTAGACGCTTTTCGCTTCAGCCCCGCTGTTCTCGCGCGTCCGCGTACTCCAGTCCGCCGATTGTTCCATCGATCGCCGTGGATTTGAAATTTTCAGGTGACGACGCGGCTGACTAAATTGAGGGAGCGCGCGATGGCGCGTCTCGAAATCAGGATTCCTCAAGCGCGAAATAGACACTAATTGAAATGTCTGGGCGTTTAAGGCGCAGACTATCCCTCCGCGACAGTTTGTTGGGATGACGCTGGAAGTGTATAACGTCGTCAAAGGTGTAAAGTGAAGGCATTACATTGCCGGGCAATTACGCTGCAATAACGTAACTTTATTAAATGGGCCAACGACGAAATTTCAAAATTAAAATATAATATCCAGTGGATTCGAGGGTCATGGAATCGCGTTTAGCTCCTTCGTTAAGTGTTTAAAGAAAGTGGTTGAAAAACGACGCGGTCAGACATACTGAAAAAAAAAAAAATCTTTGGTAAATTTGTAAAATTATTTAGTAATGATATTGTTGAAACATTTGGTTGTTATAAATAAATATAGTAATAATAACAAAATTATAATAATATTAACAAAACATTTGGTAGTAATGGTAAACATTTTGTTATAATTACATTATTTTGTTATATTTACTTTATGTTTAGTTGAAACTATTTTACCAGGGTGTTGGGTAACTTTAACCAAGGCTGGATTATTATAACCAAATCTTTTTTTCGGTGCACGAGCAATACGAGAAGCAATGCACAAAATATAAAAATCAAACGTATTTTGATCGAAATAGTTTTAAAATATATCCATTTATATTCGACGGATTGAATTTTTTGCGTCAGGCGCGAACTGTCGCTGTACTGCTGCAACGATTTGCTTTGTAAATAATTGCCGAGTGGTTTTCGCGAATCGCTCTCAATTGTCGGGCAGTAATTACAAGTTTATGCTATTTACTCCGGCTGCATAGCTATTAACGAATATTGGATCAGATTCGCGGTGTTGATTTTCGGCCGTAGCCCGGTTCGATGTAATCATTTTCGCGCTTTAATCGCGACGGAATCGATTATCGCCTCGTACTGCACGTGCGAAATATGGTAACGGAGCGTATCGGCTACGATAGTTATTTTCTATGCGAGTGTGCCACGTGCTGCGCCAGCCGAATACCTTAATATCGGTTGCCATCTGGAAAGTTACGTGCCACATTTTGCAAATTGCCACGGAAACAGAAGAGATAAGGCACGCGTATTCATTGGCGATCCACGTAGATTAATTAAAAGGAGTTTAAAAAAATTGAACTTTAATTAAAAATTGGCGACCCGCTAATTAAAGCAGCAACGGAACGAGGGGCTATTTAGATTAAATTATGCTGAATTTTGTATCAACAAAAAATTAGTATCGCATTGACAATTATTTGTGAGTGAGAGCATAAAGTCTTCTTTGATAATCTTAAATTTCAACAAAATGTTCATATCTTTATTTTAATGTTATAATAATCATCTAAAGACCACGATATTATTGTTTTGATAATAATAGTATTAAAAAATTCTAACTCCTTTTAACTTTAAAGATCTTATTATTCTTTGTTCGATATATTCTTTCTCTCCAATCATGAAAATTATTTTTGAATAAAGATATGAATATATTTCTCTCAATGAAGCTCTCAACAAAATTTCTTTAAGCGAGCAATTTTGTAATATCTGTTCAAATTATTAAATTAAAAAAAATTTTTATGTTCTTGCTTAGATATATGAGACAATGAGTGTAGGTTTGAGACTAATTTTTTCTGTGCAAATAATTATTTTTACATTCATATTATTACTTAATATGGAATAGATTAATTTTTCTTATTTTTCTCTTCAGTATTTTAAACAAATAATATAATTCATTCTTTTTTTATACGAAACAATTTAAGTCGGCTCTCTTAGTTTGATGTGCGAGCTTTCGATAAAATGTCATCAATGCTAAATGTCAACGAGAAATAAAGGTGATGCGAATAATTGAACGCTGTACGAGTAATTTGATTTCAATTAGCGTGGACAGCGCGGGCGTTGCGATATTTTTCGTCGCGAGTTTAATTGCTTTCCGAACGCGTCGGCTACATGTTAATTAAAATACTTTTTAACCGGCCCAAGTACGGAACCGACCGGCGCGGCGCGGCGCGGCGCCCCTGTTAATCCCGTTACCGAGCGAGTGAGCGCGCCTCCAATTTTTTTACACGGCACGTGTACAAGACTTCGCGACGATGAGGCGGCGGCGGCCGGAGTGTACGGAACGGTAATTAATTAAGTGTACGGCGCCCTTGTGTACGAAAATGCGCTGCGGTGGTCTCAAAGCAGCCTGACGTTATTGCTCCGCAGAACGAATCCGCGAGAAAGAAGGCGACTATGATGAACGAGCTGCCGCGGCGCGGAGCGTTTTCCTGCAGACAGTTTGTTTGTTGTTACTTTCATAACGCCGTCCCGCTGTTAGGGAATATATACGTTTGTACGTCTCGTTTAATGCGAGATATACGAGGGTTAATTAGGGCTGCCAAGAATTCGCGAACGTGCGACCGATGAAAAATTATGATTGACGTAATGGCGGACTTTATGAGATCACGAAGCGAGTGGCGTCTCTTTTTCTGTATCCATTATACTCTTGTTCGTGTCGTGTCCGCTCTTTTTTCCCCTCCTGTATTTTTCACGATGACGCAAACTTTTAACAGCTCTTACGATCTTTTAAATGAATCATTGTAACAGTTCAGTACACGTTATACATTTTTAGAGAAGAGTCACTAATATTGGCACATCTCATTTTGTTTTTGAATAGTATTTCTTAAACAAAAAGTAAAAATAAAACTTCGAAAATATAAATGTTATTATAATATGTTCTCTATCAGGCAGTTGAGAAGTTTTTATTATACTTTTTATATTTTGTAATAATATTTTTATAATATAATGTTTTTATATTTACGTGCAATATTTAATTTCCTTGAAATGAAGGGGAGCTGTTTCAGAAGACCTATGCTAGCATTGATAATTTTCTTCTATATACATATAACACAAATAATATATTTGCCATTTGTCTGCGATTATCTCAACCGTGTAAAAAATAATAAAATGAAACTGACCTATTTAATAAAATTAAACTGACTTATTAAATAGCTTATTAAAGAAAAGATGCTCTGACAAAGAATTTCTGAGAATTATATTTACCAATCTACTTTATTTATTTATTTTTTGTCGTAAAAATACAAAGAATTATTATTTCCTTCTACGATTTTCCATGCAACAAGAAAATCAGCAGATTTATTTTTCAGATTATTAAACTTTATTATTCTACTTCATTATCAGATAAGTTTATATTTAGCCATGATTTACATAATGTTTGACATTAATTACAATCCTATTATGTAATTAAATCATATCTCTAATATATCATTTACACTATCCTATAGTATTATAATTATACATTATCGACACTCATAATTGATGTTACACTCCACATAAGCTACTTTACGCGTTACAAAATATTGCGTGTTCGTTCGGCTTCGTAGCTAAAATTACATAAACTGTGCAAGAAATACATCCAGTAATATTTCAAATTTAATTGGTTTTAAATTTACATAATATAACGAAAATAACTTAAGTAAAATGAAAATTTACATAATCAAAATTTTTATATAATACCACGAAATAATATCGATTCTCGTTATTTCCGTATCACATCCTTTAAATATAGCTAAAACGCTACAAATTTGTTTCATATACAGGATGCAAAATCAGGTTAATTTCCAATTTCCGTATACGCCAGCGTCGCTATCACAGCATAATTAACCGCATGGGATTATGACAACTTCATTTCACATTTGTATTGTTCATCCGTCAGATTGGAGGTCGAAGGTAACATGAACTGCCAGTTTCGTTTCATAAGCTATTACAGCATCTCGCTTAATAATCATCCCGGAATCACATTGGACAAACGATCCAACTTTGAAACTCCTTTGAGAAGTCTGTCATAATCTCATGCGGGCGTCCTCCTCGGGCACTTTGACGGTTTATCTCGCTCGGGCTAATTACGGATTCTTAAGAGTGATACGTGAATATATAGTCGGGCTAAGTACCTCAATTTTACCCTCTACATCAAGCGACCTGCATGTACAGAGACTGCATCAAGAAAGTGCGCGAATGTAACATTGACTTATACTCGAATATTTTAGACTTTAATCAGAGCCTGGCCATAAGACGAATATAATCAAAATTTTGCAAAAGAAAAGGGGTTATACTGCTACTATTTTTTCTCATTTTCTTCTGCTTTTATCTTTTTTTTATTTCTTTGCCTATTTCTTTTTAGCGAAATAGACAAACCAATCTAAACTGCCTGTCTTAAAGCCAGACTCTTATAAGAACACTTTATTAAAAGTACATTATTAAAAAGAATATTTAACGTATCTTTTAGAAATCTTTATCACTTTTAAGTTTTTATCTTAGACTAAGGCGATCGGAAACTAAATCGCCGTCCGGAATTTTTACGCATCTTAACCGTTCATTTGCAATCTAGAGCTTTTTTTGGCACAAACAAAATATCAAATTTTTCCACTCAAATTTAAATTTTTATTGAATAAATGTTTTAACATTTGAGTCAAAAAGCTATTTGATAATACAATAGAGATATTGGAAAGTAATTATAAATTTTTTTTTTAATTTTTTTGAAAGCCTAAAATAGTAAAAACATTTTTGATAAAGGTCCAGATTGTAGACGGACGAGGTATAAATATGATTGTGCAGAAAAATATGAATTCGAACAATATTCGATGCCTCAGGTAGTGTGAAAAATTGTTTTTCTGAGTACGGTGCCCAATGGCCGCAAGAGAAAGGGAAATGTGCGTGAATTCTGGTACATTTCTCGTGCACCTCTCAGCCTTTGTCGTACTTACGAGCCAACCGTTGAAAAGTAGTGTTGCTGAGTGGTCGCGATAAATATTCATGCCGGCGGGTCATGCCTCACCAGACACGTTCATCTTTCTCTCCCTGCGTGTACCTTTACAGCGAGTTTACCTACACTGTCGCGATATAACAAAGAGAGAGAGAGAGAGAGAGAGAGAGAGATTGATTGATTGATTGAAGTTTATTTAGCTTTCTCAGCTATTATGTTTTACATAGATTTACATACATGCTTCTTTAACATCCGTTTAAATACATCAATTCTTTCACAACTTCTAATTTCTGTTGGCAAGGTATTGTATACTTTTACACCCTTGTAACACATGCTTTTTGCGCACTTTTAGTTCTAACGAATTTTATTGCGATAGTCCCTTTCTGTCTTGTATTTCTTCCATTTTCATTACTAATTACTTCTAGTCTATCCTTTAAGTAATTTGGCGCCAAGTTATGTAAAATCTTAAATATAAATATACATACATTATAGTGTAGACTCTGTTTTATATATAAATTGCAACGCTTGTAACATATATTCTATTTTGGTGTATCTATTACATTGTAATATTACTCGCATAGCCCGATTCTGTGCTACTTGCAATTTATTCAATTGCGTTTCTCCCATATCTACTAGTAGAGACCAGGAGAGACCGGGAGAGACCGGGAGAGACGGGGAGAGATGGGGAGAGACGGGTAAAGACGGGAAAAGACCGGGAGAGACGGGGAGAGACGGGGAGAGACGAGTAGAGACCGGGAGAGACGACGAGAGACCGGGAGAGACGGGGAGAGACGAGTAGAGACCGGGAGAGACCGGGAGAGACGAGGAGAGACCGGGAGAGACGGGGAGAGACGACGAGAGACCGGGAGAGACGGGGAGAGACGAGTAGAGACCGGGAGAGACGACGAGAGACCGGGAGAGACGGGGAGAGACGAGTAGAGACCGGGAGAGACCGGGAGAGACGAGGAGAGACCGGGAGAGACGGGGAGAGATCGGGAGAGACGGGGAGAGACGAGAAGAGACGGGAGAGACGGGGAGAGACGGGAAGGGCATTCATTCTTAGCACATTCATCCACTCGTCTGCTATATTAAATATTAGATTTATTTTCCCTTCTATTTCTGCACTTCTACAGTTACATATATTAGTGTATCATCCGTGAACATTTTTATACTATAGCCTTCTGGGCAAATTTTTATTGTACCATTAATATATATAATAAACAACAAGGGCCCCAACACAGATCCCTGTGGCACACCGTGCTCAGACCGCATTAATTTTGAACAATTATTACCAATACGAAGAGAGAGAGAGGAAGAGAGAGAGAGAGAGAGAGAGAGAGAGAGAGACGAGGACGAGCGGCCCCGCTGCTGGTTATACTGCGTCCGGTAGACGATGCTGATGATGCTGACGCTTCTTGAAGCTGTCCGGAATAAACACATCTCCGATTTCGCGTACGGACATGCATACATGCGCGCGTGCATGTGTGCGACAACGACATCGTTTACGATGGAGAGTACCAGTATGTACACACTGGCTCGCAGCATCCTCTTGTGCGCGGGAAAGCACATAAACGATCCGTCTCCGGAACAAACGGGTACTGTATATTCAGGTTGCGTGGGGTAGCAGTCGTAGAAAATAAGCTGTCTTACTTTCTTGAAGTTTTCGGGGGAGGGATGGCAAGGGAGGGAGGGTGGTAGCTCCGTCGTGTTGTCGATCGGCAGCTCACGGTTTGATAGTTCGCGATTAGGGAGATTAAGGTGATGTACCGAAATAAGTTGACGCTGACAGTAAGTTTTCGATAAGAAAAATGGAAACGTTGCCGGGGAACGGCGCGAAATCCTATGGTTTAGAAATATCGTTCGCCTGTTTCCCCAGGAAAAAAGTTCGCGCGAGCTTTTTAGAAGATTCATCAGTTCTTCAAAGTATTATCCGACCTCTGTACAAGTGGGGCAGAAATGTACATCACAATCATTTTTCAAGCTTTCTAGGAGAGAGAGAGGGGGGTGGGGTGTCCAAGTTTCTTTTCCGTTTTTTTTGTGAGAATAATGTTGTGTCTGCGAACATTTTATGATAATGAGAATTACATTTGTTTGCTAGTTATTAGGTTTCTGATGAGCGGAAATGCTATTTGAAGAATGTATGACATTGGATCGATGGTATCGTTAATGCCAGAATTTCTGCCAGCCACGCATATTCGGCAATACAGTATATTTCATAATTCATGATACAGTCCTTTAGTGACGCTAATTGGCGGTCCAATTCCCAACCAGCCCCGTGCATAAAATGCATCGAAAATTTCGCTTATCTGCCGAATGCCGAACGAAATCTATTCTGCGTCTATCTCATTTTTGAGCCGAATAAATCAAAGTACGAATGTATTTAACAGCCGACGTATTATTTTTTATTTTTTATTTATATCATTTGATATTCAGTATTTTATTGTACATTATTCTATTGTGAATTAATAATTATTTTTATGAAAATACTCAATCACATCCAGACGGCAAGAATTTATCGAAATTTATTTCGATGTTGTGAAATACGAAAATAACATATTAAAAATTTTTACAAATAATTTAATGTATATAACCGACAAATAGAACATGAAGATCTCTGTTGAACATTGCGAAGATAGAAAAGATAAAATTCAGTTAATTTTAAAAATTATGAATTATGAATTGTGCATAAAAGACAGAAATTTTTAATTAATTTTACAATATACTTTGGAATGTAGCTTATCTATTTATCTATTAATACAAACACACATGTACACACACATCAACCTTTTTATAAGATTATAAAAAAATTGTAATTGAATTAAAAGTATAAATTTATTAGGTCTCTTCTATACGAAATTTTATTATATAAATTTCTTTAATATATAAATACATAAATTATATATAAATGTATATCTCTATATAAAATTCGGGCTGGAATAGAGTTTCCATTTGAAAAAAAATAGTAGCATTCGGATTTAATCAATAAAATCTATTTAAGTATTCTCTGATGCCGTCGAAGCATCCTATATATTTCATTAACCCAGTCAACAAACAGTTTGTCGGTTACGCTAACTGGCGGTTCAATAACAATCGATCCCTTAGTCGGGATGATTCCGAAGCAGAAGAGAGAGAGAGAGAGAGAGAGAGAGAGAGAGAGAGAGAGAGAGAGAGAGAGAGAGAGAGAGAGAGGGGGGGGGGGGAGGAAGTAACGATGGTCCATGGCAAGCGAAAAGGCATATTTGATGCGCATTTACAGAGGCTATCGTTCACGAACGACGCGCACGTTAGTTTGCGTGCGGCAAACCAATAGCCCGCCGCGCATGTTCATACACGAAATGCATCGCACGCGCACATACGCACACATTCTCCTCCTTCCCTCCTTCCTCCCGCCGATGATGGCCGACATTGTCAGCTTTTACTTCAGCCTCGGGAAACCGAATTGAATTTTGGACGTCCCGGGCAGAGCGTGCGCATTTTAAGTACTATTTATTCTGCACCGGCGGAGCACCGTAATATGATCAGGACCTATTACAGCGCGGATATTCATTTATTTATTTACAAGTTGCCCGGCTGAGAGAGGCAGTTTAGTAGCGCGTAAAATTGCTTTCACGAGGCTCTCGGATCTCGTAAATACCGATATTCTATGTGATATGCGAGGTAGATAGACCGAAAGAGAGACAGATGGAAGGGGAGAGAGTTTCCTTTGTAATGTCGCGGATATGAGCGTGCATACGGAAGAATCATGCCCGATGTTCCGTCCCATCGCGCTTGGGTAATTACGCCTTGTTTCTGGCGTCGCGAGAGAATGAGTTAATGAACTTGTTTTTCGATTCGCGCCCGGGAGAAACGTATCATTGAGTCTTCTGTCGCCGATTCAATAACGTGAGCTCGTGAGGGTGAACGTCCTTCCACGCGACGATCCCTTCGAAGTCTCGACACCATTTGTCCTCGGGAAATGAAGTCTCATAACGGAATATAACGCCTCCCTTGGATTACGATTGTCGCGACCGACGGTGAAACCGAATCGCAGTGTTATTTGTGGAATTACGGAAAGTCGCATTGATATATCTCGACCCGCTGTAAGCACATGATCCACGAAGATTATCATGAATATTGTTACGCCGTCCTAATTTTGCGCCGTGCGGAGATTCCTAAGTAGCAGAATGACATTTAGATAGGAATGAAATGAACATTATTAAGCCGAGATAGACGTCATCCCGGCTATTTGGAGCTAGGCGTTTCAAATTTGATTATGCTATGATCAGTCAAGGATGTAACGCGTAATAATGGATTAACAAGAGTGGCACTGTTTTAATGTTATAGTTCGCAAAGAGCATGAATAATTCAATTTCACGTAGGCCGTTTGACGGAGATGTCTTTAGATTATGCGGCTATATGATAATACAATTCCATTAGCCTAATGCGTCAGATGTATCGCTGCTCGCAAATGTGTCTTCGGCCAAATTCATTTGCCATTTGACGAGCCGTGCTGTGCGTCCTGTGCAACGCTGCGCGTGCGATGTACCATAGGAGCTCGTCGAACAAGGGGCTCCCGATCGTTGATCCGGGTTAGATCGCTGCTGCGGAACATCAATGGGGCGTTAATTCATCGAATGCGCCCGCCGTGCATGATGTCGTTAACGTCGCCCGGCGTACCGTGACGATTTCACGAGGAAGAACAACGGCGCCGCTACGGGAATTCATCCGTTAATCATCGTCAGGACTCAAAACTCGACTCTCTTGGGCGGGATCTGCCGGAGACATTTCTCCATTCTCCGCTTAATCCTACCCGACGACGCCGTTGTAAAACGAACGACGTAACGTGCCTCCGCTACTCTCTCGTTAAGCAGAAACGAAAAGACGACACTTCCAGCACGTGGAACTTATTATCTACCTTCGATATCTCTCCGAAAAATGTGTCACATTTGAGAAACAGATGCGTTTGATTTTATGAAAACTGTAATTGGAAATGTAACGTTACGTTCACATTTTGTATCGTGATAAAATTTTGTATAATTAGTCATTGTCATTCTTGATCTTTTATCGAATTAATTCGAAAATTGTTACACGAAAATGTATCTTCTTGTGATATCGAATTCACACAATGCTCCTTGCTTTGCACAATTGCAACAATTCACTGTATAAGTGAAAATGTCGTTGTGTTAACGCGACGGATATCGCAGAGAGAGAGAGAGAGATAGAGAGCAATTACTACGAAATTGTACGTCATTTTTTCACCTTTCCATGACAGCCGCGTGTCGTTATGGTCAACTGTTCCATGATATTCCTGCGAATTGAATCGACGCGTTACCATTCATGACATTTTAAAAGCTCGGTCGAGGATACGGCACGTTAAAGGACTGTAAAATCGGACGCACATCGGCCCGCATCGGCAGGTCGCCGATAATCCGAAAAGGCAAAAACATGACGCGTAAACCCCCACCAGTTCCAAGTTCAACAACGTCCACATCGATCGGCACTTTGTTTTCGTTGACGATGCACGATTATGCGTCCCTAATCCAATCGACGGCGGTAGGTCTTATCGTCGTAAATCCGAGTTGCTGGACTTTATTATCGTGCCAAGCAGTACCGTGTAACCTCACGACAAGAAGTTAGTTAAAACGAGAAAAAACATAAAACGCGTACACTGATAGAAAAATATGTGATATTTGCGACTATAATGCATAATAAAATAACTGTAGTGAGGGATATTATTTTTATAGTAACTACTAGAATAATATTAATAATAATGACCATGATACACTTATAGTATTGTCAAATATGATAAAATTGTGTTATAAATTATATATCTTTAAAATATAGCACATGGTTATTATTATTAAAATTATAGTACTGTAAAAATGATATTCCTGACTATAATTATTTCACTATGCAATTATGGTCAAAAATACAACACATTTTTCTATCAGTGCTCGTATACACGAAATAGTATTGCACGACGCGTGTTTCATGCTGAATTTATACAATTTAAACTTTGTACAATTTAAACTTTCAAACCAGTTTCCGTAATAATTTATTATTAATTTTTTAAAAATAAATGTAATCGTTAACAAAACTAAAATAAAAATTGTTTGAATTGGAGAACAAGTTGTGAAGCATGTTCAACATGTCTGTCTGTTAGTGAGATTATTCTTAATTATTCTCAATTAATTGATTAAAAAGAAAATGATATATTTATGTAAATGTCATTGATTTAAAGATAAATTTGAAAATAGTTTTAAAAAAAGTTTAAAAAAAGGTATCGAAGCATATTTGTCCTTTATGATAATTAACTTAGAAGTTTATATTATTCCGCACTGAAATTGTCAGCTTTTATATTGATCTTTTTTACATTACACGAAACGTGTCAATATTCACCTAGCATAGTGAAAAAACGATAAACTAGAATCAGATAACGTTTTGTGAAATATATCGAATTTTCTTTAATTTATCCTGTCAGTCACTAGAAAGAGTTATTTTATATCTTGCTTATTAAATTTTTTTCTATAAACGACATTCTGAAAAATAAGAACCATAATTCTTTCCCATTATCTTTTCTGGTATGTACATAGATTTTTGCATAACGCATAAGAGAAATGACCAATTAGAGTCATTCATTTCTATCCTGTGAAGGGAAATAAAGGTTTGATTCTTTTGTGCGTTTTATATGTATTATGCGTTATGCAAAAGTTTGTGTTCTTATCTTAAAGTCTTAAGTCTTCGAGCCATATATGGGAAATCGAACTTAGAATCTGCCGATTATCATTTAACTGTTAATGTGTTACTTGCTACTTCCATATATCGAAAATCAAGTCAACATAGAAAGTATTGGACACCAAATTATATCATTTTATGGTGTAGTGGCTTAAAAGCTAGTTTTACGATTGCGGGTTTGACATCCAGCGATGCCAATGAAACGCTTGGGAAATTGACAAAATTGTAAAATCAGTTCATCGCTCGTAAAAATCGAAATCCGGACAGTACTCACTAAACTGATAGGAAAGAGAGAGGGGGAGAAAAACAGAGAGAGAGAGAGAGAGAGAGAGAGAGGGGAAGAGAAGAGAAAAAGACTTAGGGTACTGCCAATGATACCGTCTGCCGAGGAGTCTAATGGATCTTTAGAGGCAAAAAGCAGGGGAAAAAGAGCAGAGGAAAATCGACCACTTACGAGCGGTGAAGCATACGAAGAGCATTTCGCCCCCGTCATTTACAGCCACTCAAAAATTTCCGAGTTTCCAGTAAATTATTCCCCCACTATATGATGCGCTCGTTTCGTGTGACGCGATCTGTAAAGCGTAAATGTTTGTTAATAGCTCTCACTTGCCACTTGCAGAGAAATGTATATGGTGAACACCAGTATGAATAATTCGATAATACACGCGCTTAATGTCGGAATAATATGGCGAGTATCGGAAAGCAATCGATCATTCGTCACCGCCACGGTAAATTTTTCAGGCATAAGCGATACTTTGACCCGCGAAATATATCATTTTATTTTTTATTTAGTTTACCAAGTTATATCATGCAAATTAAGGTCGTTTTCATAGTACATAAGCGTAGATATTTTTCATTCCTAAGATATATGAATCTATATTCTCAAAAGCTATATCGAATATTTGATCGGCTTGATATAACTATGTAGCACAAAAATGCAATTTTTAGCAGAAAATATCCATATAAAGTAATCTTCGTAGTCGGGTAAAATTGTATGAAATGCATTCAAAATAGTAGAAAGCATCAATAAATTCTCATAGCACTTCGGTTCTTTTATCACGGTTTCTTCCATTACAATTATATTGGTTTTCCTATTGCAAAATTTAGTTTTACGAGTTTTACGAGTTCCATATGAAAAACTATAAGGAAAAAATCTCTGAGTCGGTGTTTAACGATTGTAATAAAACACATTTCTTGTTATTATTCTTGTAGCAACTTTTCTTTATTTTTCGCTTAATAATAAACAGTTGCTTAACTTCTTCAATCGTAAAACAAGAAATATCTTGGGTCGATTAATTCAATTAATAATAATAAGTAATAGTTAGCTAACGTTAAAAAAAGTATATTGGGTGTCAGATTATAGAAGAACTGAAGGAATAAGGAATGAAAAGAATTGCAAATTATTACAATTTTTATTTTTGTTACATTTACAGCACATTATGTGATAAATAACATTTTTTTTTATTTTTAATAATATTATTTAATTATTTGGAAAAAATATTTATTTGAATCTTAATTCTTGATATATATTATAGAGGTTTTATCACACATGATAATTTGACATAAATTAACTAAAAAGACACATAGATGATTAAATTGCAATTAATGATTGAATTATTTTAATTAAACGTTATTTTTATTTTAACTACTTTTAATTATTTTTGAAAAATTAATTATCTGAATCTCAATTTTTAATTTACATAACAGAATTTTATTACAATAATTTGACATAAAAGTTTATTCCAAGCACTTAAATTAAACATTGATACATTTTTTATTAAGTATTATATTTTTATTGAAGAAACATATCAATATTCATTTGATCATATAATATATTGCAGGACGATTGACTCGTCTTTACAAACATTTTTTAAAAATGTAATTGACAGCAAAGTTCGAGGCGCCGGCGACGAATATGACTCCATCATTTCAAAGAGGAAGTTTCATATCCGATGTGGTCCGTGTTTCGATTCGGCGTGTTTCGTGAGATAGCTTTTGCAAGGATGGAAACTGTTCACAAAGAAGGTCAGCTTGTCGTTCATAACGTAACTCTGATACAATCGATTGGCCGGCAGACCCGATGATATTTATCTGTAGTTACTGCAAATGAAAGCAAACCTTCGGTAGCCGTGACTCCGTCCGCAATATTTTAGAATACCGAGTGCAATTGCAAAATGTAATAGAGTCGCGACTACACGATGCAGGGATTACATTCTAACTTCATAGTAGCCCACAAGTACACAGCTTGCGATTCTAACGGTAAATAATTATCACGTTTGTCGGTAAATAATACAAATGTAACATTATTTTACATTGATAAAATTTTATTTTTATTTTATTATCTAATTATTTCTAATTATCAAATTGTCGAACATTTGAAAGAGATAAGTGCTGATTTCTCAACGAATGTTGTGAAATAAACAGGCTTTTAAAAAGCGATTAACGTCCGAGACACACACCGCGTCTTCGGCGGCACCGCGATCGATAACCACGCGTCCACATTAGCGCGACGTCTCGTTGTCGCGTCGAAAGCATTTAGCGATATCCCGAAGGACGCAAAAAAAAAAGAGGTGTACGGTGGCGGAGAGCCAAGCGAGCGGGTAAAGAGAGTACTTTGCATTTAACTGTTCCGCGAGGTAGCCGAGTTTTGATCGGAGACGGGGATGAAGCCAGAGCGTAACGATGGCTGCTGCAGGGCTCTCTAATCGTCCGCAAGCCGCTTAACCCCCTGTTACCCCTCCCCCTCGCCTCGTCTACTGCATGCATCCACTCCGGTTTCGGTACCGACCGCTCGTCGGTTCGTACACTCGTTTCTCCATCAGCCTCCAGCAACAGTCAGTAGCTACTACCACTGCCAACGTGTACCTTCGCATTATCGTCCCCCTTGTATCTCCCTCGGTAGCTAACCGAGATTCCCGAGGCTACTCCGCCGACGATTCACGATATAAGTGAGAATAGGCCACCACCAATGTGGCTTCCCAAGACACAAATCACGCTTCTCCCGAATCGATATTATAAGGCGAATTACGTAACCGTTAGTGCAATACTATTGACAGGGAAACGATTACCAATGTAATTAATGTAATTGTAATTGTTACTCAATTTTATTTTAACTTAATTTTACTTGACACAACAAAAGAAGAATGTTCGCCAATTTTCTCTTTTTAATTAAGGAATTTTTTTTATTTAAGTTGAAATGAAACATTAAACTTTCTCACAATACTTGAGATAGACATTCATAAAATTTTATATACTTATTTTAAATGCTTCAAAAATTTAATCTTTCTTAAGTAAATGAGAAATTATTTTAATATAACTGATCTGTATCTTCTGATTTTTTTCTATCTCTAAGAAATTTCACTGTAATAAAGAAAAGTTGGAAATTCCTTTCAAATTCATTCCAAAGTTTCGCAGTTATTCTGCATTTCGTTGAGAAGAGTGTTATTAATTTGAGATGAAAATTGTACTTTTTTATGACTTTAACAATTCCTCTAGATTAAAGACTTAAAAAGACTTGGCGCTTATTCGATGAGGTAGAATTTCTTCCTAATTTGAAACTGAAAAAGTATGTGGAGTAGGAGTACTAGCTTGAAATTTGTGTAATTCCCTTTGTGTGTTTTAGAAAAAAATATCTTTGATTATTTCTAATACGGTTCAATATTTTTTTTTTTTTTTTGTAGAGAAATAATGCAAAACAAACGATATCTCGAAACACTTTTAAATTTCCTGCATTTACCTGGCTCCATTAATTTACATGGACACGCATACGGAGGTTTTCATCGTGGCATCGTTTCCACGATTTTGCTTATGGCCGCTCCTAAACATTAAACTCGACGACGGCTGAAGAATCTCTGAACGGCGTACACTTGAAACGTATCGCTCGAAGCGATGTAAAACCGCAGACAATTTTTTCTCGGCACAAGATATACGGGCCGAAGGTGTCAACAGAAAAGAGGGGCACGGGCACTCGGTGGCCGCGAGCGCATTATTTTAATTTCACGATCGCAACCCGGATATCAGGAATTCCGTTTTACCGCCGCGACCTAAACGAAGCGAGTAAATTACTCTCGGTTCATCGAGAAAGCGCCACGGGGGTTAAGCCCGCTGGACGCGGAACTGCTTTACAAATCCGCCTCGTTACTTACCGCAAGCTGGCTTCGCCTCGCCGTATGCATTATTCATTCCTCGTCTTCTTCTCTCGCGCCGTATATATTTTATTTCGATCGGGTCCGATCGCGCTCGATGGCGTGCTTTCTAATCCGATAAAGTGTACGACACATTTCAACCGCAACTTGTCGCCGGAGAAGAACCGGATACGCTTCGTTGATTCGATAACGAGATGGAGATTGTACTACTATCATGCAGTCGCATACGAACACTCAGGATGATTTTCCCTGAAAGAAATTGAGATTTTCTTGTTTTTCAATCAATCTAATTTTTCAATACACATTATACATATACATTGTATTGAATATTTCGTGGATGCGTTAAGTTGATTTTTTTTCTGAATATGACAAAATCATATAATCTATCATTGAAATTTAATTCGCGCAACTCTTATTGGCTTTTTAAAAATAAATTATGGATTACATAATAAATATTTATTATATATTTTCTGTAATAATATTAATTTGAGATTGATTAAAAATTATTATTAACAGCAAGCTTTTTCAATTTTATTTGCTTTTACATTAAGATGACTCGGAAATAAACTTCTCAAATTATTAATATTCACTAACTGTACGTGAAGATAAATATAAATGCGCGCAAAAATAAAACATTCTGATCTCATTTGAAGCGTGTAGATGTACTACTATTCATTTCTAGAATCCTTTCTAGAGAAATGAAATGATTTTCTTTCGAGAAAGCTCGTATAACAGTGCGTATAAATTATTACTTTTCCACGTACATATTACATGCGAAGAACCGGAGATTTTCTATTTCCTGATGTATTTGCTTTACTCCTGTCTAAGAGTATAATCTCATGATTTCGTCTGGCTCATATCCGAAGTAAATACCAGTCATTTCCACTTGCCTCCAAGAAACGAGCATCTTTATATTTTATCCTTTGTTTGTGCAGTAAAAATACGGGAACTATTGTATTTACTGTATCAATATTAGTGCAACCATAGTGTTGCGTACACGTAATGGATTATGCCTCAGCTATGTTTTATAAATTGTAGGTTTCTACGTGATTGCATTTATTTTTTAAAGCTCAACGTTGGAAATCTATCAGCCCTTCGTATTGAACAACAAAAATTTAGCTAAAGCTGTCAGTGCAGGTTTGAGAAACTTTAATGCAAGCCAGTCGAAGCTGTGTTCTCTTAAAATTCATTGAAGCTTCGCGAAACTTTTCCGAAAGTTTCCGTCTAGGCGTTTCTAGCAGCGTATATCCGCTATAGGGGGAAACAAAATACGTAACATTTATGTAAATGGCGGGCCGCGCTTGTTTCTGTCCATATTCCTTTTGCAACAAAGAAGTTCCATTAATTGTAGGCACTATATGAATTTACACTGCGTACGTACAACGCTGATGTACTGCAGAGCGTAAATAAAGTTTTAATTTAGTTAAAACACATGATATTTATACCATCGATACAAATAAATAAGAGAATATAAATTCAAGAAATTTATTTTATAACAAATGTTTCAAGACTTTTTCTTTGCTCCAAATGCGTCGCAACATCTACGAATTTACATTGTCCTAGTAACCATGCATACGAGCGTATTCCGTTTTGAGCAAAATATCCTGCATTCTGTGGATGGTAATGAATTAATAGTAGAGTTATTAAGTTATGAATTAGCTCGAGCTCCATAGAGCTTCTAATGCGATTCTGACCATGAATTATATAGAATTGTATTAGCCGGATATTTAAACTGCTTTGCATAAATTTATTACCTCACGTAACCGCATTGGATTCAATTTACGCCCACGAAGCAACACAAAGGAAATGTCTCGCAGCAATGTCAAAGTTTACCCGATTCGAAACTAGCGTTGATGATAAAGTAATATATATATATACAATATAATACATATATCGAGAAAGAAAGAGAAAGAGAGAGAGAGAGAGAGAACAAGATAAAAATTGACTATATGTTATTTAGTTTGAGTTTGCAATTAAATTCTAATTATTTTAAATTACGATCTTAAAACAAAATTTATTATTTGTTTTATAATTATTAGTCTTCAAAAATGTTTAAGACTATTACCAAAACACTCGAATGTGTAGAACAATACTAATTTTAATTACTGATTTACTCTCATAAAATTATTGTCTTCTCTTATTTTAACAATATAATTTTTTCAGAACCATGTGTTTCACTGCCTACGCTTTCGTACTTCTACGTATTCAATTTGTAATTATAACATTACAAATTGTTATCGCAACATTAAAAAAAGAAAAATAGAGAAAAGAATAAATTACCCGGCAAAAGTTCTAGCGATTTATCGTGATATGAGTGAAATCAATTAACTCTGTGTTTTGTGAAAAAGATTTCAGTGAAACAGTTTAAAGTAACTCGACGATACTGCCGGGAGCAAAAATGTTTTTGCGAACCATGCGAATCGGCATGAGCGAAGATAGTGGTGGATTGACACTAAGTGCATCGATATGTTCATTGCTCGGGGCATTGAAAGTGAACAGGTAGATGAGAATTGTCGAACGTTCTCCAGAGACGAATTATCTAAGAGTGTGACGGTGTGGTGATGAGGAGACTTTGGGGTACGTAATTACGGTGGATTACCGTTGGTGCGCACCCAAGGGGGGCACCTGGCCCGGGGGGCGTGCCACCCTGCGGGGTTATCACCCTCGGGGGGTACGTGCCCAAAGAACGTTTGAAGATGCACGATACATCTACATATCCTACACACTACTGGCAGATCTGCATCTCTTCGAACAGGTAAAGATTTGTATGGAGATGTTCTTTAACGAATCGACACAATTTGTGCGATATACATATATTTATTTATATAAATATGCCTATATTTACATATATACAAAATATCAAGATAAAAATATTCAAACACTGATGTAGCTACGGAACTTGAACGTAAAATTGTAACAGATTAGAGAGGTATTTTTATATATCACATTTAGTTTGAAATAATTTCACGTACAACAAACATACATCACTATGAAATACATAGACATACATATTTTGTGCTGTATATTGAATAAGACACCTCGCAGCAACACATTTTTCTCTTTATAAAATTGTCTCAAAAGAGATTAATTGTGCACATAAATATCTGTTGTCCATTATAGATGTGCAGATATTATTAATGATGCTAGAAGAGTTGCAGTCAATTATACGAAGCTTTTTTTTTACACGAAGACAATGGATGTAGGAAATTACTTTGGATTAATAGCGTCATAATTATCTAACAGGAAAAGGAGCAAGTACGAGTTTAAATTCGTAAAGTTAAATGCATAAAAATAAACTTATGTGCTTTGCAGCCGATTATTAAACCGATTAATACAAATTTTAATTTAATTGCTTTAATTATAATTAAAATCTTCTATCTCTGTTCATTTTTATAGTTTTAACGTAGCTGCGCGATCTGAAGTAACTCGTTGAGGTCCGTGACCGGTCATTACAGAGATAAATACCGGGAGCAAATAGTAGATTCTATACGATTCTCTTTTACCTCCTACATTCTACGGAAAGGATAAAAGACCGGGCCTCATTACCGGACTTTTGTACTCTTAATACGAATAAATCGTCGCTCCTTTCTCCGCTAAACGAACGACGCGGCCATTCGTAGAGCGTCCCTCGCGAAATCTCGGCGTTTTGAGACTAATTGGCAATTCCTCATTAGAAGTTCCCGTTGGCGGTGCGCACGCGTTACCAACACCTTCCCATAAGTACGCAGACATTGATTAAGGCCCCCGCCGCCACCGCCGCCGATTCCCCATTAAATACGTCACACGGAATTCTGAGCGGTGCGGCAGCCGAAACCTCTTGAATTATGCTCGTCCTGCCGATTCCTGGGCGGTATGTACCCTTCGTCCCTCGCGCTCCCACTCGTGAGCGGAGCTTTCCCTATTCGCGGTCGATACGATCCGATAACTACTCGAGATAAGAATCGCAAGTTAGTCTGGAGTTCGTTGACGAATTCTCAGCTTTTACCAAATCGCTCGATCGACGAGACATCGGGAGAATTTAGACCGTTAATTAAATATTGTAATCAATGATTTAAATCTATGTCTGAAAGTGTGCGTTTCTCGACGAAAGCACACAAGTCCGCCATTTATTGATGAGAAGAAAGAAAAAAAGTCTCTTCCACGTATATTTTACGGATCTCTTATATCGGGCGTGGACAGTAAAGTACGCGAGAAAACTCACTTGTTTTGCTTCCAAAGAGAAAGAATATATATAATTCTATAATTCAATATAACTGCATTGATAGATTAAAAATTTCAAAGCAATATTATTCTCGGCGGGATCGTTTGTATTTTTAATTTGCGTTCCGTTGATTTTTTTTTAATCGTAGAGAAAACTAAATCTATTTCTCCTTTTACAATCAATATTGCGCGCTTAAAACTACGTTTAAGTTGATCATTCTTCATTAATTACGAGACAGGCAATTCTATCACGCGACAATAAGAAAAACTACATTGTGTTTTACAAATTGATTTTGCCCGCATTATCGCGATTGCTCTCTCGTTTAGGGGTGCGCAAAACAATCAGGACATGTTACTTTCATAAGAATTACTCGTAAGTATTACATTCAAGTCACGGTTTTATCGCGGAGCGCTGGAATAATTGGAAATTAGTATTAATATAATTTTATGTGCGCGCTAACTGTATATACGTATATCAGATATTACGTATAATATCTGACACCAATGGCCGATTGCAATATATTAATTGCAATATGTTAATTAGTAGGTAATATCTCAGTTTGGTGTGTAATGGGTTGATGAATATATATAATATCGAGCACTCGCGCGGAAACAATAATGTGACTTTTCACGAAACGTTTGCGGATGGGAGGGGGTTCATTTGAATTTGACCCCTTTCGTAAAAAGAGATTATAATTTCCCAACGTTTCAGTATGTAAGTAGAATTAATAATAAAATTTCATAACATTGAAAATGATAAGCGGGTATTTCCCTGTTTTGATATGGAGATACTTAATCAAGGATATTGGATTATCAATGTGAAAGTTTATTATATTTTTCATTCTTCTCTCTGTTGGTATTATTATAATTATTATAAACGATAAATCGTTCTACCATCTATCTTTAATAAGACACAGCGCCATATTACGTTCATTTTTGTGGAGAATCGAATTAAGATTAACGGTTTAATTTCACGCGGCTCCAGTTAAATTCAGATATTCTACGACAGTTTCTATGAAATCGCTGTATTTATATAGGTGTATTTACATAGGTGGGAATATTTGGCATAAATTTTGGTATTTTATTAAATTTGAATTGGATGTTTGTGAATAACGGGGAAATAACAATAGCAAATTTTCAAATGGAGCTTTTATTTTGATTGAAATAGTAATATCTCGAGAAACGTTATTCGAATATATTAAATAAAAGTTTTTTTTTTTTAATTTTGCTCTTAGTGCTTTACTGATTTAATACCAAAAATATTTTATTTGCCAACTAAAACATGAGCCACATGTTATGGTCGTTAGAAGGATTATGCTCTATCGCGGTGTAATTAGCATTTCTCGTATTACTTACTTTTTCCCGAAAAACGGATGTCACGTTCTCTGGTTTTTTCCTTTTCTCGTAAAACGAATATCAATCTATCGTAAAATTAAAATAATTGCCGATCGACATTAAATGAATGACGTGTAAAGGTCGTGCGGGGACGAGCGAATTAATTAAATTGTCGATAAAGCGAAAAGCGAAATCGTGCTATCGTCGGTTGCGTGTCGTTAGTGACGTCGCTGGTTGATTTCATTATCGGACGTATATATCGCATTGTAAATCGCGAAGTGACAAAATGCACGACGCGTGAGCGAATTGCTAGAATTACTCGTGGAAATTAGTTCAACGGAAGTGACGCTGTCTTTTTTTGTGTCGATAACGCACATCTGTACAAAGCATTTCATGATTTTAATTTTAATTCCTTTTTAATCAATTTTGTTTTAATAGTTTAATAGCCGATTAATATTTCTCCTTCTTTAATTGTAGCACTGTATTTAACATTTTTAATACGCACGCAAATAAATAATTTGTTATCATACGTAGGTTTTATATATTTGCACCTTAAAAAATTGGTTTTTTTATTTTTATGCTTTATTAACTTGAATATTATATTATTTATTTTTATCCGTGCATTTTTTAAAGTAAAAAAATTGATTCTCATCTAGTTCTCATCCATTTTGTGCATAAACATATTAAATTTTTTTAGTCTCAAGTTTTATAATTTAAGAGAAATTATTTTTTGTTAAAATTTTACGAAAAATTCTTTATTTGACGATGTAAATTCGGGAGAGTCTGCGAACGAATTCTTAATAAGAAAAAAAATTCTACGGCAAGTTTGCCGGTAAATTCTTAAAATCCAAGCTCTTTTAACACACCTTGTATATGTTATGTGTACCGGCTACCATGCACATCGACGTCGCCAGTAAGGCGCATTTGCGTAATTGCACAGTGAACCGCGATAAGAACTTCGGAGCAGCGTCGGATAATGCAAAAACGTTTTGTACTTTGCACTTTTTTCCGAGCCATCTCTCTGGCGCATCCCTGAACATTTTAATACTTAGCCCGCCACGGTGGCGTCTCGGGGAGCTCCATTAGCGCGAAAAATCTAATCGACATCGTGGATACGTTCTTGAGAGATCGCAACGACATCGATACAACTTTGCGAAATTATTAGCTGACAAGTGCACCGAAACGAATCTTATCAGCCCAGTAATAAGACGTTGTTAGAGCGAATTTCTTCTTTATTTTAAAATTACATACGATGTTTGTAAAGTTTTTCACAATTAAATTATGTTTAATTATTAAAGTTTTTATTTTTTGTCTCTGTTAAATAACATGTATATTAGTTCCAAAATTGGATGAATATACAGCATGAAAATTTATGATAATAATGTAACAAAAAGAAATGTGATAAATTTGAGTTATAAACATTAATTAGCATTTTGTGATTTTGTTTTTATGACCAATGCGTAGAAAGAGAGTACTATTGTAATAATAACTGATCCTAGGCGTATATGCGTATATGGAAATATTGAGATTAATGCGGGTTACCTAACTTATTTCCGCCTATATATCTTTCGTATGTCTTCATTCTTACAACGTTTCGCGTTGTTAAATAGCGCAACTACGCTGCAGTAAACACAATATGACTGGAATGCAACACGAAAAATATTATCCGGCATCCGTAATATTTATGGCCGGGCGTCACTGTTTGCCAAGGTAGTAATTCATAATCTGTGAATTTCGACCGAAGCGCGGGACACCGCTTCACGCGTTTGTCGTGCTTTAAACGAAATTAGCTTTCGCGCAAGCTGCCACCAAGAACGCCAATTAAACGTTACCAATTCGAACGCTCGGCGTACGTACGGTCCGTCTGCTGCTGGGTAGGAGTCCAGTTTGATCGATGTGCCCAATTTTCCGGGGCGAGTTCCCCGGCGCGAGCGGTATCCTCTCGTCGATATATTTACTCCTTTTTTCTACGAGAGAAAAGCACCATGTCCTCCCCTTCTTTTTTCATTACGCGTGTCTCTACGATGCACACCGGGTGTCACCGGCGTCAATTCGCGCGGAAACTGCAGCTGAAAAATATCTCGTTCTGACCCGTCGATCATCGACACAGATGGGAATCGAGTCCTGGGCCAGAATCGTTCTCGAGATTGCAGCCTTCAATTCGTGCGTGTCAAAAATTGAAGAGGGTTGGGAACGAAGAGGAGGGGAGGAGGGTTGGGGAATTTGAAAAGGGAGTGCGACCGTCGTTGACAGGCAGACGGTTTCAGATTAAGACAACGCCGCGGCACACGGAAACGAGAGATATTTCACGGACTTTGTGCCGTTGTTGTTGTATGTTATTTCTCTGGGGAACGTTCCTTTTTCATGTTCTTTTTATTTTTAAATATTTTGTGACACTGTATTAAATGAGCGTCAATGGTACATATATTTTTGATAATATTTTACTTCTACTGTATTAACATAATGTGCGTGATCTATAGAACAAAATTGAAAAATAATAAATTATTATATTTTCCGTTACATTATCTCTATTAAAATATAAAATATATCTATCTGTAATATAGTGTAATAACATTTATACGTCTGAGTATAAATGATATTCATATGCAATATTAAAACAAACTATTAATATCATCCATTAAACATCAATTGCATAATAATTTTATAACAATAGCAACTTTATTATTGACACAAACTGATTGGCTTTTAATTATTAATTAATTGCGCTAGTTTAAATTGCTTTTAGAAATTGCAATACAAATTATTAATTAAAAAAATATGTTTTCTAGAAATATAAGTAGAAAAAATCCTAATATTTTTCTCATAAAATACGATTTTATAAAAAAAATAAACCTTATTTTACAATTTTTTTCGAATACATATTTAACGTTTGGATTTTAGTTATTACAAATTAATTTTTTATAGTTAATAACTTATTTTTTATTTTTTAGATGATAAATTTGAACTACCACTATTTTAAATATAGGTTACGCAAAAATAATGTTATGTTTTTACTACTACTTTTAATTAGGTAAATTAAAAAAAAAGCATTTTAATAAATTTTTAATGAACATTTTATACACATTTTTATATATGGTCATACACGAGCCATTTGTTTTCAAGTACTTGCAACAAAAAGTACATTTAGCCCGAGATATTTTTCCAGTTCTTTGAATGAACAACGGGTTTACGTCTGGAATTTTCACGCGTTAGCACTTTCAAAAATAAGGTAATTTTTTTTATTTATCGATTGATTAATTGCATAAATGCAACTTTGTTTTGTAAAAGCTGAATTTGCGTATATTACAATTAATCGATTGATCAATTGATAAGAAACTTGCCTATACAATACTAAAAACACTATTTAAAAGATCAAAATGTATTAAGAAATCAAAAATGGCTCTACTCGTGCCATAAACATTATTAATCTCTGGTTCTCATTAAAAAAACAATTTAAAATTGTTTACAATATAGAATGTAATTTTTCCTGAACTATGGTTTAATGGAACTTTTTGTCTAATTTCGTATTGATGAGAAACGTGGAGTAAAGTAAGATTTGCGCGTGACTACGAGCACACAGCTGCTTTAAAAGGAACAAAACAAATCCTAAAATTGTTCCTGCTGTTGGTGTGTGTACACGTATGTGTGTGCATGTGCGTGTGTATGACGCTAGCGAATATTTCTTAATTCACTCGCATCGGTGCCGATTTATTTTCATTGGCGCATGCATTGCATGTCGGCGCCGGCGTACTCGTATACCACCATTGTACATGGAAACTCGTATATAAATCATTTCTATCCACGTGCAGACTGCAATTCACGTCATCGCGATGACGAAACACCACGAATTCTCTCTCTGCTGCGCGAATGCTTCCCATTTCTACAAAAAGGATCGGATTCCCTCGGAAAATCGAAAGTTTTGTGTATTTTTTTATTTTCCATTTATCAAAAATTCACATAAATTGTTACAAAATTACCAAATTATGAGATTTTCTGAAAGAAAGTGTGTTAAGAAAAGATTCTTGATTATATATGTACATGTGTATCGAGCGTATTAATTTGTATCAGTAAAGATGTATTTTAAATCTCTTTTGTCATAGAATAAAAATTTTTTTTAATTTTTTCCGCAAATAATGACAAACGATGCAACGAAAAAATAAATGGTGTGAAATTCTTCACACCGTTCTGACAAAAAGTTTTTTGATCAATTTTATAAAAGTATAATATTTATACGGATTGCTATTTATTTTGGGAAAATTATAAAAATAACAAATGTGTGTGTGTATGTGTGTATTACGTTTTGTTTCTACACAAAATATAAAAAGTATTGTATTCTCTACATACTTTTTTAAACAATTGTCACCTTTCCCATAAAATCCTGTAATCTTGTTCTTAAGGATCTAAGGAGGCATCCTCCTGCTTGTTGCAGGATCTTCAGTCGGAAATTGAAACGCACCGAGACGTTTATGCATCTTTGAACGGCACCGGACGAAAATTATTGAGTTCACTGGCGAGTCAAGATGACGCTGTTATGCTACAACGTCGATTAGATGAAATGAACCAGAGATGGCATCACCTAAAGGCAAAGAGTATGGCAATCAGGTAAGTGCCAGAATTTCCGATCATCAACATCATTATCCTTAACTGTGTTTGCTGAAAAAAAAAATTATTAAAATAATAATACTATAATACAAAATTGCATAGCAAGGGTATTGCAGAACATTGTGAGAATGAATATATAAGGTGCATTGATTTTCATAACAGAAATATTTTTCCTCGTACTATCGCGCAAAAGACAGTTTTCGCGTGTGAAATGGGGTCGTAAATCAACACCTTGAAAAAGGCCAACTCGGAGAGAGAGCAGGTTGACTTTTTCGGCAAGAGAATAACTTTGAAACGCACAACGCATTCAGCGCAAAAGCATGAAAATTCGTAATACGCGGCGCCTCTGTGAGTCTTTCTATAATTCTTTAAGAAAGAAAAAGAATAAAAGAAATTGTTACGTACGCATTGCATAAATTCGCGGAACAGCGAACCGTGCCGACCGTAACACTAGAAAGTTTTGACTTTTGACATGCGAACAATTTCATACATTCTTCCGCGGGGTGGGTTAGCGAGGGTGAATAGTGGATTAACTATGAGCTTCCGCATTCTCGGCGTACCATTCTGCTTTGGTGGCGTTGCAGTTATGCGTCATAATAATGCCCACTATGTGCGGAGAATAAAAATAAACGCGCGTTAAAAAGAGATCCGCGACGAAGGTGAAAATTTCATTACGGCAACAAATTGACTTGTTCGCTCGGTTAAAAAGATTGTACATTGTGGAAAAAAATTTTGTAATTTATAAAAAGAATCAGCATGTATACAAGTAATCTGTTATAGTGAGCACCATTCTTGCGTGCTGCCGGAAATAATTTATATTAGAAGCCAAAAACTGTGCAATTTGAGAACTATTTTCACGTTTTAGAATAGTACATAACAAACGTAATGAAGTTACAAATTATCATATAAGATAAATTTGAAAATTTAATCTACCATTAAATATATTATTTTTAATATTTCCTCTTTCCCCTTTTTTGAGAGATTTAATTTTTTAATAATCGAAAAGTACAGAATTTAAACCCCGTTTTTGTTCGCAAGCTCGTTTAGTTTGCACTGTCGGTTCATAGGAAATCCTCACAGGATTTTCCGGTGGAAACTTTGAGAATTCGTGATCCAATTTAGCCTCAAACGTAGCGTAAACTTCTCTTCGACTGTTCGACTATGCAACCATGGACTGTTAGAAAGCGCATCGAACTTCCGCGGTAACCATATCCAAGCGCATTGATCTGATAGCAAGGCTGTATATAGTTTAACATAATGTTATTCTTGCCTGTTTTATATTATTCATCCGAACGGAACGTTGTTGAGCATTAAAAGAACGAAAATGTCGATAAAGGTGATACTTTATCGATCTCGATGCAGGACCAGCTGTAGAAACATTGCAATCGATGAAAAATCTTCTTTCCCTCGAAAGAAAGAAAAATGTTTTCGCAAGGAAACATTTATATCTACATAGATGTAAGACTTTGAAGCATATCGAGAGGTCTGACAGACAAATCCCGCATAGATATGTTCCGATAAAATTGCGATGTAACATAAAGAAGGATTGGTGAAACATGTTCTCTATAAAATGCTGCATAAAATTTATACTTGAAATTTAATTTAGCTTATCTTTTCATAGAGCAAAAAAATATATATTTATATCTATTTTAATTTAAAATGCTTATATTACTTGGAAAAATGCATATTTATATATGTTATTACATATATACATATATTTAATATTTTTAACATTTTAACGCATTTAAAATTATACGGTAAACTATTGAGTAAATTAAATTTGTATCCGGGATATATCGTTTCCAACGTGCTCCTAGTACTAACAGATTTTCATTGTCATTATTTAGTTAATTATACGCAGTTAATCAAACATCTCGAATATGTTCAATATGTTGCGTATCACTTTTATTCATTTCAATTATTAAATTTAGCCGTATTATATTCGTAATATTCATACCGATCGAATATACCGTACACGTATTTCTGGTGCAAAATTGTTCGATCATTAATATTAATGATTGCATCATTGATCGGACAAAGTTTGGTCCTTATTCCGGAAGGCATAAATGGGTTACGGTCCGCGCCAAGCTTGCCCGACATCATTGACCGTGCGACCAAATCGATCGATTAACGTTTTTGGAAACTTTCGCGGCAGATCCATTTGCGGAGACTTTACCGTGGTCGGCCGTAATCGGATTCCCCCTGGAAACTTTATAGCGGTGTGTTAATTCTAGGCCCGAACATCGACTCCGAGATCCCCCCCCCCCCCCTTATAAACTTCGCATGGATAACTATGCAACTGCACGTTGTTGAAGGGTATCTGGATATTTCCGAAGAGAAAGTCCGCGGTTGGATGTACGCTAGGGGTGGAAGGAAAGTTCTATCGATTTGTCAGCAGAGCGCCGCGCAACTTGCGAACAATTTTGGCCGTTTATGCGGAATTTAGCCTATTCAATTTGATTTCTCTATTACGAACTTGTCGTTGAACTCGTTAGAATTGCCATTAGAGTGTATGATTAAGATGTAATTACGTCTCACGTACGCATCAAAGTACGTATCCTGTGACACTTTCGACTGACAATAGTCTACAACATTTTTAGCTTCATCTAATTTTCAATTTCAGCTTTGATACAATTTCAATCAAATTGCTTTTTTTTTGCTATGTGCATTGAGAAAAAGATATGAAAGAAATATAAAAAAAGTCGCAATTATGAAAACTTAAATTATTTTTAAGAGAAATCTCGTAACTCTCGAGGGGGAGAAAAAGTTTGTTCTGTGTAGAATAGATTGCGTGAAAGTAAATACTGACGTGGCTCTCATAAAATTCCAGTGACGAAAAACTATAGATAGAACACCCTACTTTTTACGTTAGATCTTGCAATGCTTCGATCTTATTTCGTGATATAAATACAGGAGATAGTGATATGAAATGGATACAGAAAAATATATCTTAAAGCGGATATCTTTATTTTGTTTAGTCTGACCAACTCTCTGACCTGGATCGAAATTACTGTAGCGAACTAAATATACGTAGCTTTATCGAGTTTTGCACGTTGCTCTGAGCACTTATCTAATAAAAGAAATATTAATATAAGTTTAATCTCTTTATTTTTTCTATAAATTAAAAAATCAAGATATTTATTTTACTTGAATCTTGATGATGAAAATATTAGCATAGTTAAGTAAATGTCAAAAAGGTCGTTTAAAATAATTAGCACTGATTTCTAACAACCTCGGTAAGTAAAAAATGTTAATTCGCGAAATCTTAACGACCATTACTAAGGACTATTTTTTTACAAAAATTTATTTTAATCTAATCAATGCAATGCGTCCGTTAGCGGGGAAAATAAGTGTAACAGTATGAAGTCAGCATTAAGGTCAATCCCGATAAAAGACCCGTGCAATCAGTCTCCATTAATTAGTCCGAATTGCGGCCAGGAGCTTGATTACCGGAGAGATATTCGTGCAGGATGCGAACTACGAGGGCGTCACGTATAGAAGGGGATAGAAGTTCACGCTCGCCGACCATATTTATTGGTACCTACCGACTCTCTTCGTCAGCCTTCGTTCTCCGTCCGTCAATCTGTATCTATCGGTCGATCTCTCCCTCTCCCTCCCTCTCTCTCTCTCTCTCATTTCCGTGTGCTCTCTCCTTCTGCTTCACTCCCCCTCCTCTTTCTTTTTCTCTCTTTCTCCTTCAAATCCGCAGCAGCACTTTAGGGGTAACTCCGCAATCAAGCCACAAATGCCAAAGCCGATAATTCAACGGACGATCGTTTTTGGCACCGAACTCAACGAAATCATCGGCGAATACCGCCAATGTTATTTGTGAGAGAATTTTTCAGATTAACTCAACTCCGCGTGGCAAGTGTGCGTGACAATAGTTTCACTTTATTGCGAACTGACAATTGATCGCAGAGAAATTGCTGCAAATGATAAGTCGCTTAAATTACATGGAATCAGTATAAAGCGCGATTCTACATGTCGCGTTTCAGTTGTAATTATCTTGTCACAGTTTTTAAATGGATTAAATAACATTAGTTGCGGCATTAATTCAAGCTGTAAAAATTAAATACATTTTGTGAATTAAGAGCATTATATAGATGCACAATAAAATTTATTCTCTCGGTTGGTTTTAAGTGAATTTTGGAAATGTCAATTTGAAGCTTTAAAGGCGTGTTTTTGTAAAAAAAAATCTCCGAGATAATATGAAAATCGGATTTGTTAAATGCGACTCCTGCGGTACGGCGCCCCATACGGTCTTCATTAACAAAATCTTCGTTAAATCCTCCACGTCGGATTCGCTAAATTTATGGCCCTCGCAGAGGCGCTTTTGCGCGCAACAGGAATATGCTCTTTGCGAAAGAGTTGTCCCGCCAGGAATAAACATCGCGATGACTTATCAAAATGCACGTTAAGTGGACTTCGTGATCGATGCAACCGTCTCGTCGCGGCCGACGTAGATTAACGAGGATAAAAAGTCGTCCCGGCCCCGACCCTCTTTTCGCCGTCGTTACATTCGCACTGATTATATTTTTTGTTTTTCCCGCAAAAGATACCGGAACCGGTCGGTAAAATCAATACCAAGTGAGCCAGGAGGGGCGGGAGGGAGGGAGGGAAGGGGGAGGGGGTGAGAAGGGCAATTAGTTACCTCGGCACGCACGCTGCCGGCAACGGCGACAGCATCCGGCGGTCGGATACGCGGACTTTTCGGACTTGTCCAACATCCGGCGGCGCTTCCCCGGCGCGCACCAGCATCCGGACACGGCAAATAAAGGTTTACGGACCGCGCGAGTGTTTGCAGGCGATGCATCGCCCGGCCGTCTCCCCCGCGCAGCTCGAGTCTCGCGTAAACTTGTGTAACAATCGCCAGCGTGGTTCATCCCGAATGACCTATTGTTCGCGACGAAAGCAAAAAAACACACACACACACACAAAAGAGCAAATTGCGAGCGCACACGCGCGTCGCTACGAAAGTTTGCGTAGATATGGATTCGCGTTCGGCCGCCGCGACGCGTGAAATTATACACCGCGACAATCGACGCGGTTGTACTACGAGCCGATAAATCCTCATTGATGCGCAGCTACGCACGGGGGGAGGAGGGGAACCCACTCTCGTTTCGTTCTTCCGTGGCATTTTTTTTTTTTTTAAGCGAAATTTCTGGGCCACGAATGAATTTTATAATATAATAAATTTATTCGCACGCGGTACGTGCTACATTGTGCGCCGTAAGTGTCGGAAAACTGAGTTACGCACGCGCTCTCCCGGCTTATTTATAACTGCGATGACAAACGGTTACCTATCAATTAATAATTTTTTTTGTCCGCGTTTTTTTTTTCCCCAAGCGTAGCGACGCGAATTGCGAATTTATTTACTGACCAGCTGACGCGGGATTCAACAGTTCAATGAAAAACACGGGCAAAATGAAAAAGAATTCGAGTGGCTGCGGGGCATAAACGTGTCGTCCGCGCTCGATCGGAACAAATTAATATTCCATCGCGCTTCGGAGCGTCGATGTAGCGACGCGAAAAATCCGAAAGGCAGATGAAAACGCACCGCTCGTCGTATTTGTAAGTGCAGTCGCGAGGACTCGGCTGCATATCGTGCGGGCGCGGTATATCGAGGTAGGCGCACACACAAAGTCCAGTCACATCCGAAGGCGAGACGCTGCGAAGTCTGGGAGCCAAAGCGACGCTTTGTTAAACGGAAAACAGGAATCGGGAGGAATAATTATGTGGGTGTCTCGAGCAGCAGTATTACCGCTTAGATTAATGCAGCGGTGCGTTCATGCGTGTATTCGTGCCACGTGTGCGCCAGTAAAGCAGACGAAAGCGAAACGCAGACGTAGCTCTTGTGCACAATTGAAGATACAGCCTTTGAGGACGGCCCGGGGTCTCCGGTGAAGCTTAAGCCTCGATCGTCCCATCTAACCGATCAGAGAGGCACATCTCGCCAAGTAGTATTCTGTGTGGCAGCGTAGTCGAGCATATAAATCATTTTTCTAAACGTTTCTAATTCACGTTTTTGTCCACATCTCAATCCAATTCTTTAAATCTTTTTAATAAATCTAGTAGAATTACGATAAACTACATTCGAAAATGTACAATGATTTTCTTATGCTGCGAAAACGTATATAATGTATTTTAAAATAATAGAGAAAGTATTATGGCTATTCGTAATATCTCCGGGAGGAATTTTAGTGATTTCTTATGGAATTATTTGTTTAACAGCCCGCTAATATGCCAATATATAACCAATATTTGTTATTAGCTATGTTTTCAGTATTTTGAAATTTTTTAAAGTATATTTTAACGAGTTATACAATCTTTCTTATTTTTTATAGGATATGTACATGAATATTATGTATATTTGGGTGCCTTTTTTTATTTAACATTTTATTCAGCTATATAAAGTTAAATATATATTTGCATATATTTTACAATAATTTCTGTGTATTTTGATTAAACATATAATTTCATATTGAAAGACTTTAATATAAAACTAATTTTTTAAATTAATTTTAGTAGAGGGACCACATTACTATTTCTGCTTTTGTTACATTTTTATAAATAATATCCTAAGTATTAGATATTTTTTAATTCTGAGATGGAATAATATATTGGCGAATGGAAATTTTAAGTTTTCAAAATGTTGATTGTTAATAAAATTATCATATAAAATGTAAAAAAGATCATAATTTATAATTAATAATACTATTTTCTCCTCTTCATGTATATTTCGATACTCAAACAAAAAAAAATGTTACTTATGATGTGTCGCACGTATTTAACATAAAAATTTATTTTTAATGATAACACATACTTATAAGATTTACTTATAAGATACGAGAATAATATGTGGATATTTTTTTACACGACGTAGGCGCGTGTAAATGATAAGACGGTCACAAGCGCGCTAAAATAACTTCTCATTTGATCAGTGACATTTCCATAAATAAGATTGACGGGAACTTTGTCTCGAAGGGGAATAATTTCAGATTACGCGGCCGAACGCGTCGCCGTACGTCCGATTCGTCCGCGACTATCTCACGAGCGGAGCCGGACAAGCCGCGACGGCAAAAACACGCCGCGACACACCGGCGGAACAGCGCGCGGGAACACGACGTTTGATCCATCGTCGGACCGGAACTGACAGCCAGATAATCGCGGGGGTCGTGATGAATCGCTCGGCGAGTCTTATCAGTTGGTCCCCCCGGTGCGCGGCAACGGCGGCGGCGGCGCTCACTCGCTCGCCGGCTCCCCGAGCGAGACACGTCGCTCGCCGCGGAGACTGTCACGTACAAACTCGTTCGGCGCTGCCCGGCCGGGCCTTTTTCTCTCCCGATTGCAGCAAATCGAAAGTTATTTTTACGTGACGTCGCACGTAACGTGTGGTAACGCGTGGCAACATGAAGACGGCAGCGCTCGATAACGAAACGAACGACTGGAGCAGGAAATTTGTTGGAATCGGGGAAAGAAATCGTAGAATGCGAAAGAGAGAGAGAGAGAGAGAGAGAAAGGGGAGGGAAGGTGGAAGAGAGAGAATCGAATCGGTTTGCCGATATCCCACAAAACTCGAAGCAATGCCTTCGTGACCAGAACACGAGAACGCGCACGGAAAAGCGAACGTAAAAATGGAAAGTTGCTAGCTACAATAACGAAGAGACGACGCTTGTGATCAATCGAAATGGTGGTGAAAAGTTCTACGGCGACACATATGACGATGCAAGAATGATGGACAGCATCAAATTAGTTGTAGAATCACATTTACGAAAGAATTGTAATGATTACATTCGACTTTTTACATTTAATAATTATATATGAAGATAATCTTTTTATTTCTCTTAGAAATAGATATTTTTACAATATATTAGAAATGTGGAACAAATTTGTATAATTTGGAACACTAGCAAGAGAATGTGACCCTTTATATAATTATAACGTGACAAGCTCGAGAATACGGTTTTGCTGAAGTATTAAAAAGTTCAGCTAGTTACAGATTTGAAAATAATTTTGTTAAAATAAAACCATTAACATAATTACGTACAATGCTTAAACACATGAGCAGTGCTGCAAAAAAATGTCGATCCAGCAACCGTTTGGAGCGTTCTACAATATATAATTAATTTGATAATTTGACAAAGTTGTTTTCAGATGTCGTCTGTGTCGGAATTTTTAAGCGAAACTTCAGTAAAATTGTTCTTTTCGTATAACAATTAATTGCTCAATTATTAAAGACGATTAGTCTCTTAATCCGCATCTGCTGCCCGCTGTACTATTGTTATTTCCAAATTTACGTGTGCGGAACATGCATTTCTAGCATTCAAAAGCGTTCGCGAACTCGACGTTGCGTCAAGAGCACCAACAATGACATCAACAAATCTGTCGCGCTGTCTGAAACTTCCTTCCGGCATCTAGTCTCTGGCCGACCGTAACTCACTGATCCCGGCTGGTTTACTAGAATGTATTTCCAACGCGTGTCGCGGCGCAAAGCAATAATGTAAGCTTAAAGTATAATAAGGTGCAGCTTAATGCTAATCTGAAGAAGGTGATGCATCGATATCCGCTGATCCCACCCGATAAGTGCAATTCAAGCTTTATTCGATACCGCTATGCGAACAACCCAGGTTCAATTTAGCCAGGGAAATTGTTAAACGATCGCTTTAAAGATCCATTTACCATTACAGGCACATACGATTATATTTAATATTTGCATAAATGTGGAGAAGAGAGGGGGCAGCTTGCCATAAAGTTTGGCAAGGGGAAAGAATTAAGTTACAATAAAAAGTTAAATGCTTGTTAGCTAGTACGCTTTATTTTTCAAGAGCGATAAAACAATTAAAAAAGAGAAACTTAAAGAATTGAAGCTAGCAGAGGTATTCAAAGAAACTAAAACTTTGCCCTCCTCTAACTGAAATTCTGAGTACGAATATCCATAAATATTTGTACACTTTTAAATATCTCTTTTATTTTTGGACATTGATACAGGTATTCTGTGACAGGTAAAAATTTGTAAAAAGAATTTTTCACACGTGGTTTACAAAAAAAAAAAAAAAGAACTTCGAGCTCTTTCGCAGCGTAAAAAAAATAATTGTTATTTGTTGCCATTTATCTCTAAATTCGATATTTATTCGTTATACTTCACTCTATATTTCATATTCGAGCCCGGCAATGTGTAACCACGCTTATTTGTCAGCCGTTACCTCCGTAATATCGCGGTACGAAAACATCTTTTTTTTTTTTCATTTATTCCCTTGGCTTGGCCGGATGTTTAAGTATTACGAATGTTATTCGCGGTATTACGAGGGTCGAGAGGGTTAACGAGTCCCCATGTTAAAGCGCTTACATTTGGTTTATGTAGGGCGGCAGGAAGCGCGCTCAAGTCCTGTTGGTACGTAATTCGGGACCGTCCTTATTGCCGGGCATTACGTCCTCCGCGCCAGATGCGACCCGACGTTTACTTAGCCATTCTGAATCCCGCGTGTGTACCGCGCGGCCGGGCGAATTCGTATGAGTGCAGGATTTCATCCGTTTATGAGCGCAGTCGATCGAACTCTCGTATTTTCCCCCGTTAATCTCGACTTAAAGATCCCGGCTACGTTCGGGCTCGTTCACGAATCGCGAAAATGACGCTCTCTGCACGGCGCGGAGATGTTAGTGTATTTGAATTATCGACGGAAAGCTTTTTCGGCTGCTCCGTTGTGTTTCGAAAAATTTCGACGAGATCCGAATAGCATTTCGCTGCGAGCACATTCGAATACGCACGTTCGTCATTTATTCGAGATTATTTCAGTTGGAGTCATACTTTCGAAAACTTCTAACTCGCTCTATCCCCAATTTCTCGCACTAATTCTCGCGACGAGTTATTCACGTTTGTGTCGCGTGGTCACGTTTGGAAACCATGACCGATGGCTCCAATTATTTCTTAATATAAACCAAAAATTAATAAATATAGAGTCTAAACGAGTCTGAAAATGTTTAAATAATCGCTCTAAAAAAGCTGTATTCTAGTGTACATTTTTTATACGTTTCTGTAATTTGCATACTATTAAATAATGCACTTTTATATTTAATAATCATAAATGCAATTTTCGTTTTACGAGACTACTGACAACTGTGAATCGAACGTATTGGAAACTAAAATGTATTCGAATGCAGCAAAAAGATTGAAGAAAAACCAATGCCGTGATGCGACTTAATACTGAAAGGTGAAACAAATTCTCTGTAAACTCGATTTTCAAATTTCTCGATGTATTCTGGGCAGAATGACTTACTATAGAGTATACTATACGTCTGTGTGCGCAAATTGATTTTCTGATTTAAAAAATCGGCTACCAACAAAAATAACTGAAGAAATTGCTTTCTCATGGGTTTTTGAGTTCAATAAATTTTTATTTCATAGGATTATAGATGCTTTTTTCTCGTGCATATTTGCAACTTTCAAAATAAGTTTGTGAAAAAACTGCTGGTGGTGTGCGAATAGTTCTAATTCGACTTATTTTTTGAATCCGAAAAGTTCGAAGTTTCAAAATGTCGATTATCAATGATTTGATTTTCAATTAATTGCTTATTTTGTTTTATATCCGTACGTTTTATCAGCACATACTAATTTTTACACTTGTTTATTTGTTGGTTTCTAAAATTTTTTAATCACACATTTCTAAACTTTATAAATTAAAATTTGTATGCACACACACACATACACACACACACACACACACACACACACAATAAATAATTGCTTCGTAAATTTATTTTAACATATTATCACGATTTTATAAGATTTAAAATAAGATTTGAAAATAAAATTTGTCGTATTATATTTTTTTAATTAAGTGCACTAAAGTGCTATTATTTTAATAATAACATTATAATTTGTTTTTATGTATGATTTAATATTTAATTTATTTAATTATTTATAATCAGAATAGTACCTTTACATTTATTATGTATAATATTAACTGTAAATGTTTGCTTTTAACACTTTTTAAAAGTAATAATAATTTATAATTACTTATTTTTTAAATGTTTGTAATTAATTTTCTCTATTAAGAAGAATCATTGAAATCATATTTAATTCGACTTGATTTTATAAATGTTTGATTTACATATTTCTAATAATTGTGATATTAATATTTCGCGATAATAGTAAGAAATTGCAGATAATTTTAAAAAAGTAATATTTTACTCTATTGTAATATTTTATTAAAAAACTGTAATGTCATGAAAAACTGTTTCTCTACAAACAATTGAAAAATATTGTCGTTAACAAAGAAATGATTTTAAAATTTATGTCTCTTTATAATAAAACAATTTCTATTAATTTTTACGTATATCTTTGAATTTCTGTAATGTACGTTTCATGTTTCTTCGGATGCCATCGGCCAATTATCGTGTTTTTCTATTTCCATTTATTGCAGATCTATTTCTCACGCGATCGCTCATTTTTCACTTCCTCCTGTACGTGGACATGTGAGCGTGACTCAAATTTGTAACGTCCTCGCAAATGGCGCGACACACAGGTGTCCGTTTTTCACCTTCTCCGCCCCGCGTTTCCGTCAATGTCCGGGTCCCGCGAAAGGAAATTGGCCGGAAGCGTGCGCGTAACCGCCGGCATTGTCAGCGACTATCGTCGCGAATACAAATCGCGGACAATTCCACAGAGAAATGGAATGCAATGGGCAGCGCGAATCGATGGACGATCCGTCGGATCTCCGATGCACCCGTGACGGACGTAGGAACGAACACAGAGGCGAAGTCAATGAAAGAAGGCAGTCTCGTGTTCATCGAGCGTGAACGAGCGCGCCCTCCGACGACCCCGGCGACTTGACCCGTTCAGAAATTTTAATTTCCGGCTGGAGGCTCTCCGAGAAGATCCTCCGCTAAGGATGCATCGGGACGCAGCATCACACCCGGCCGTATTGTGTCGGCCAACTGGGGTTGACGACGCTGTGACCGTAGCTTAGGTAGAAGACGACTGATGTCCGCTTGGCGAGGAAATGACGAGAAGGATAACGAAAGGAAGAGCTTTTTGTCCAGCCGCGTGGCCACTCAAATCGGGATCCGTGAAATGAGATTCTCGATGGAACAAAGGGTCTCCACGTGCCGCGGGTGGCACGCCGACAATCGAATCGTCGTGATTTACCTAGCCACCTTTTTCAGATAAAGATTTAATTTATGCGGAGAAATAATTCACTCCTTTTTGTCCTTTTCTGCCATTTAAAGAAATCAGATATATAATTACGATCAATCTTTACGTAGCATCCGAGTCGAAAACATGGTTAAATATGAACAAGATATATTTTTAATTAATTGAAATATATATGAGTAACTTTGGTATATACGTGCAGGAATTTATGCTGCAAAAATCAGAAAAAATAGAAAGTGTGAAGGTAATTTGCTCGAATCATTCTATTATGAGCTTTTATGCTATATCATGATATGATTTTAATTTTTTATTAGTAATGTTAACGAAACCATCAGTATTAAGTTGAATCAATTTGCCAATGTTGTAAGTAGCGCAGCAATGTATTACAACCTACGTAAAATGATTCGTGAAACATACATAAGTATAGAAAGAGAATAAAGAATGGAGCGTATAAAAATATAGGTGCTTAACTTTTGTATTGTTGTATTGATTCAGCTTAAACGTTCCATTTATGAGTGGCCATATGTATCCAACTTCTTTTGACATACGGTAAAGAAGACGGTAAGAATTTCTGAAAATATAAAAAGTAAACATTTTACTTGAAAAATTTTTTATAGTAGTAGTGCAATATAAAGTATTTATTGGTACAATTTATTTATCTTAAACATAGTAAATAATCCCTGTAAATAGTACCGATAAATTAAGTTTTTGATAGATGCGGCTGATATAGCTGAATTGCCCTATTTTACCGCGACCCTTTTGGATGTTTAGGATCTGTTTAGGATCAAATTACGCATAGATCAGTAGATTAGAGGCATTTGACCTGGCATGAACAGAGCAAAGTTGCAGCAGTGCATATTCAGCTCGCGTTTTAGCTGTTTATATCGACTAAACTTAGTCAATATCGTTCACCTTTGATGTTTGAAGGTATATTCCTGACTAATATTGTTACACTGTAGAAATTACGAACCGTGTTTGGCCCTATGGCTAGTCCGCGTATCGATGAAGTACCGATGTATCGATCGCACTTGATCGAAAATCGCTGCCCGTGCGTTATCGCTCGATCGCCCGACGCCGACGCCGCGAAAAAATAGTTCGAAATCTCCTCAGCGTATTCTGGGAATCCCCGCGATCTAAATGTAGACGTTGCTTTTCCTCTCTCCTCCCCTCGGATAATTCCCTCACTTCGGTATTTGCGTTCTCATTAGGAAATACCATAAACCGATTCAAGCGGTTCCCCGATTCGCCGTCGCTTAGCAAATCCGCGAGGTGGATTAACCACATGCTTTCGTCGGCCGTTCTGCAATCGATATTTATTCGGACGATGTGTGTCCAATCAGAAAATTCTCTTTAAAGTGTGATATTGTAATCTGAACGTTTGCACGCTAATGTGGTCTCAGCAAGTTTATTATAGGAGAAAGTTCATTTCTTATTATACACCGACACGAAAGAAGAACGAGTGACTGAGTTTCCGGTTAATTAATTAATCAATTATCAAAAATTCCTACAGCTTGCACTGTGCTATCGCCTAGCAAAATATGAGAAATATGATTATTTTATTTTTTGCAGGCGAGGAGGAGGGCGGGAAATAAAATATACAAAAGATTATTTGTGCATTTATCAGTTTTATTTAAATTTTAAAATATTATATAATCTGACCTGCCGCAATATTTTTACAAGCAACCGAAGTTTATTAAGCTATCAACGTCGTAACGCTTGATATGCAGCTATATTTTCCTCTTGTATTTTACAACGCATCATCCGAAACGGTCATACTATTTAACCGGATGTACACGTGTACACTGAGATCGTTGCATATCATATTCAGATATAATCTTGCGGTACAGTTATGTGAATATGAAAAACATCACAGCAAAAATATTTCAACCATTTGCCCAGACTGCGATACGAAACGCGCGGAAGTTGCAACTCGAATACAAAATCGCGACAAAATATGCGTTACTGTTATTTGCACAAACGTTTCGCAAACGTTCTCATTGCGAATCCGTTTTACGGGCGGAAGTTTATATTGCGTTTTCCGCGAACGACAACCGCCCATTAAATTGCGTAATAGATCGCCGGCGAGATCTAATTAACCAGGCCAGTACTCCACCGGTTTTGCGCGTGACGATCCATGCATTTTATATGCATATTATATTACATTATCGATAAACTGCGTTGATTGACAGCAATTTCGTGCGTTGCTGCTTTTGTTTTGTTGTCCAAAAACCTCAGTCAGACTTGAAATTGAACATGAATCAGACAATGTTGCCTTCTTTCTTTGTGATGGTCAACTTGTCCCTAGGTTAACCCGATCGAGAAATACCTTTGATCCTCGGAATAATCGAAAGGGTCGCTAAAATATTGAAAAATATACGGAACGTTGCGAGGGTTACGTTTTCCCATCTCATACATAATGGATTTATACGTGAAGTAATGTGCGTCACCGATGCAACAACTGTAAAACACATAAACACGTAAACCAGAAGCTTATCGGAATTGCTATCGAATGGAACTCATAATTTACTGAATACGAACATAGTAGCTGATTCCAATGAAACTACTACAATCCGATAGGAGTGAATAGTAGATTTCATCTTGCGATAGGTCAGCACTTATTTGAGATCCTTTCCGGGTGATTAATACCAATTGGTTATATCATATCTATATTTATTTTCCTCTCGTTATATTAACAACATTTATTTATATACGGCAAATGTCCAATAATACTTTTTATAATAAATATAAAACAGTTCTTAAAATGTATTTTTATGGAAACTATTAAAAAAGATTTTGCATATTACTTGAAAAAAAAATCTTATCAACATTTGAAAAAGAATCTTGTCAGAAATAATTTTTTATATTAAATATATTTAGTTAAGCATAACTTTTTAATGGAAAAATCTAATGTGCATAAGTAAGAAGTTTTATCTAACCAAAGGATATTAACCAAATCTTTATAGTTAAATTTATTAAACACTACAAAATGTCGAGTCCAGTCATGAAGGAGAAATTTTGTTTGAACCAAAATGCGTTTTTACATTAGATATACTTAAAATTTTTTTTCAATAAAGATTTTCTTATTTGAGCCTCAAATAATTTACATTTCTAAATAAACACCATCTATTCTATAAAAACGCATTATAGAACTGTTCTTGAAACTTAATTTTCACATTATAATATGAAATACATTGTACAAAATGCATTTATTACCAGATCAGAATTCTGGTTATCATAATTGAATTTTTAATTTTTACAGCTAATATATTATATACCTGTGTATTTAACAATAAGCTATCTAGTTTATATCTTTTTAATTGAATCTATTAACTTTTAAATTTACGCGATCAAATTTTTTTTTGTGTGTACGTTTATTACTAACGATTTGCACAGGCGTAATGATTTTTGTCTACTATTACGGATGATTGATCCTTATTTCTAGTATAATTTTTAGTATGATCACACTATCCAATTGTCCATAACGAACAAAGTTGCACCCTGAAAACCGCGACGCGGAGATCCGCCAGCGGCGCGATGCTAATGGCGGCGTTGTTGATGTTGTTTATTGTAGAAGTTTGAGCCGGTTTTGTGTAGCGAGTCGACCTCGCTCAGATTGGGATTGTACTGGTAAATTGTTCCCCCGAGTTGAATTATAACGCTCCGCCCGTTTGCGGCAATTCCATTTGCCCGCTTTATTACGTTAACCGGTACGGCGACGGCGACGACAAGAACGATGACGGCGACGAGTCAATGTCGTTGACGAGTCTCCGTGGGAAACATCAACGGCGAGCAGCCGTGCCGTCGGCACAATAGATCAAAGAGCTTTATCGAGCAGAGATCCCCACGTCTAATTGTAATGTGGTTATTCAGTTGATAACGAACCAGGCTTTATCGCAAAGGAATGGTGACGTACGTGCGCCACAAATTTTCACGGACCTCAATCAGAAACTCGTTTAAGTCTGCGCGATGGTCCAGATGTTTATCGACGTGTAAAGAAGAGATAAGATCGAAACTCCAGTACATTTCATTTTACAGGGGTGACGTGTCGTGGTTAACGAACGCGCTCTGCGAAATGAGTCGATTTTAGTTTTACGACCGCGTCGTTAAGTAAGACGGAATTTTCCGAGTTAAAAAATACGGCGAATGGAAGAAGAACCGGTTAATTATTGGACGCGCGCGTTTACGAGCTAACCGATTCATAATACTCGAAAATTAAGCAGAGAATACAATTAACTTCATTGGCACAGCTTATATACATTCTCCGATCGAGCGCGTTTAATTTAATTGGCAGTTTGACAGCGAGGAGAATTTATTCAATGTTAAATGACACGTATTTATTAATGGATGTTAATATCCATCAATATCCTTTATTACGCATGCAAACGCATTTGTAATAATTCGCTAATAAATAACTAATTCACACAACAATATGCTAATATTTCTGTAGAACGAAAACATATTTTATTACGCTGAGAAAAAGATTGTTTTTTTTTTTAATTTTAGTAATTGTAGTATTTGTTAAAATTAGATTTATTTTATTTAAATAAATGATATTTAATGTACTTATAAGAATTTCCTTAAAATAAATAAATACAATCCTTTACTTTAACAAAATACGTTCACAATTGTATGCAAAAAAAGGATTGCTATAAAATTAAGAAAATTTTTTTAATTAAAATAATTTTGTAGACGTGTGCAAAATGTATCTCGTATTACTGCGCAAGTTATGTTTGCGAGTGAATTCGCCGCTATCTCAATAATAATTTCGTCTAGACATGAAATCTATTTATAACGGCAGCTAATTTATCGCAACCATGTGGCGGATTGCGATCGCACGATGTTATCGCAAGATCGATGACTGCAATGAATTTTGATAGCACACTATGGATTCGTACTATCAAGATTTAATACATTTCTCATTTGCTAGAATAGAACGGTAAAAGGATGCATGCTGAACGAACAAAAGTTTTCCATTATTTCTGACACGAACCCTCTGTAATTGATCAGTTTGATTGGCGCTCTAAGAATATTGATCTTAAAACTGTCTGATGTAAACGAGAATTATTTAAATTTATATGACTAATATATTCTATATGGATAAATTTATTAAATTTATTTAGTAAACCGTAAATCTATTTAGCAATATTAATCAAGTCTGTAATGAGATTTACTGTCAGTATATATTGTTGCATATGTTTTAATCACGTTGAGCGCAAATAAAGATACGAACAATATAATTTTAATTTACTAATGACTTGTGATGTGTAATATTTACATTTTTATATTACAATATTATCCGTATTTGTTACAAATTTTAACAAAATAATTATTTTTTTAAAGATATACGCTGTATGAATAATAGAAATTAACAGTCTGTTTTATTTTTGTAATATTTTAGATTTACTTTTAATTTCTCTAAAAATTGATTGCTATTACTATATAAAAGTTTAGATTAATATTTAATTTAACTGTTTTAAATACATATATGCATATCAGTATCTTTAAAAAATTATATTTTTTGAAAATATTAAGCTATTTAGTTTGACTAAGGTTTGCTTTAAAAAAATTGCTTAAACATTAATTGATAAATATAATCATATGATTTAAAAAATTATTTATATAATAAGATCGTAATTTCTCTGTTCTTAAATTAATTAGAATGTCAACTTAATATGCGGTATTACTTTTGTTAGCAATTACTAAAATATTTCTGATAGTACAAATTTCTGATATTTATATTATACATAATGCAATAAATCGCGCATAATTTTCAAATCTTTTGTTTCAATGATTGAAAAATAATTATTGATGCAAAAATGTTATTTGTAAGGAAAAAACATTTATAATAAGTATCTTTATATTCATGCATAAATAAACAATAAAATATGCTAAATTACATCTACAAAAAACAATGTAATAATATTTCATTTCTTGGATTAATTATTTTAGATTTTTTTAGCCGTTTTAAATTTTTGTTTTAACTTTATTTTTGTGTTTAGCGGTTTCCAAATCTTTAAAAATAATTAGACAATATCCCATTTCTAAAAAAATAGACTTGATAAGGTTAAAATGTTTATTACATTTTACTTCCACAAGAGAATCAACTAAATAACCATCTATTCTTAAATGACTAACGTCAAGTTACAATTTATAACAAAACCTGTGAAAAATCTTATTAACTTAAACCAGACAGTTTCTAGAGTATTTTTGTGCAAGAAATGCAATTCAATTGAAAAAATTCAGCAACGTGTTATAATCAACAGAGCAGAAGTTTTTGTAAATCTGAATGACAAATTTAAAACGATACATCTTTTGATCAAATGGATTGTCATATATGAAGTGTGTATTGTTTTATATTCATAAATTCATCCCTCCAGATGTTTTACTGAGACAGCTTTGTGTCGCATAAACACAGGATACAGTTGAAATCGCAGGTTTCTGAAAACTATCTTTTGCATTCATGAAATTCTTTCAATAAATTTCAATGAATTTTGATGACACAGCATTCCCGAATATACAACAATGTTTTCTCATAAACTTTTCCATGTTCAACGTTTTAATTTAACAGATCTTATTTTTTAATTTTTTATTTTGAATATATAGTTTTATAAATTTATTTCTCTGTGATATATTATACATAATGAGAGATGAAAATGTAATTAATGCGTTTATTTCTTATTTTCATTGATGACAACTTTAATGATCTCAATCGAAATTATTTCCATATGTGTGCAAGAAGTTTGATAATTATAATTTCGAAATTTGGCTTTGATTTATACCATCACTAAAAAATCAATTTGCGAATTATACTTCAAGAATCTCTGTCATAGATAATGTTTAGATTTGCAAGCAAATATAGGAACTACACGACTACAATTTTTTAAGATTTTACTTTTGCTCCGATGTTTGTTTCAAATCTTCCGGACACGAAGCATTTCCTTTTCGGATCCACGCTGAGTCGTTTTCGTTATTTGTCGGATAAGCCACGGTTTCAGCCAGATCCGATGTAAAGCCCGAAACGCGTAACGACTTCCGCTTGTTTTCGCAGATGTTTCCTAAACGCGTTCGACAACGAAGATAGATTAAAGGTGCGTCTCGGAATTTCGAGAACATCGCCGAGAACTGCTTTATACTTCAACTTATCCCAAATCCTCGGTCTTATCGATGCTACAGCTTCGTCGGCGTGCATGCACTTCGTGTGCCGGAGCTGTGCCTTCGTTTTAATTACACTTAATCTCCGACTGATGTATACGCGGAAATCCCACGTCCTGCTGTGCATTTTGCATTTTGCCACGCTCGCAATTCAATTTTGTACATTTCTTGTGTGTGTATCTGTTTTTACTTTTCCCCACAAATGACGACGAGCTCAAATTACATCGCTCTCGCATAATCAAATTTTCCGCGAACTTTACTCGATACCGTTGTCTCCTAATTGCTCGGCAAACGAAAAACAGGCCGCGCCGTTGTATATCCCTTTGTTGCAATATTGATTTCCTATTTTTACAGAATTTCGTTATCACAACGCTTTTTGCGAGCACATATTGTTACAATTTTCCCAGGAGAAAGGTTGAAATAAAGAGTTTCGTTAATCGAGTACTTTACGTTTCTGTGTAAAGCACTTTACATCGCGTATTTATTTATATGAAACTATTAGATTAATATTTTTTCACTTATCTTGTCGAATCGTGAAATATATATTTGTCACTCGTTAAACAATCACATCGTCACGAGCGATTTTAACAATAAAAAATCTTGGTACCAGGATATTATTCATGATTTATTTACTCGAGGCCACCCCTGGATTTTATCTAGTAGGTGCGAGATACGTGACGTTTCTTCGGCAGATTTTTATAGCCGCCCAGGAAATTTCCCGGTGATTTATTTTACATCAGCCTGCCGCGTCGTAAAGATCGCTCGCTCCGCAGGGCATCTCGGTTCGCTCGCCGAGGCGACAGTGTAGCACCACTTACCGAACATTTCAATTGAAATGCGATCGCACGAACGAGAAGTATATCTTTCTGTTAGGAGGCTCTCCTGTTTCTGGCAGCCGGACGACGAGCGAAAATAGATGTTCCGCCAAATTCGCTTTCGTGACCGTAAGATTCCATTACTGACGTGGGTCCGACGGACGTCCTATTAATCACGTGGACTTCGTTTTTTCTCAATTACACGAGGATAAATTGTCGGTGTCCATATATGAGCCGCGATTAATTAAAATTAATAATTTTCCGACGGTGTAATATGAATCTTAATGAGCGTGTTCTGTGATAAAAGAAGGTTTAATGTTCTTCAAATTATGAAAAATATCACGAGAAAAAATTGCAGAAAAAAAGTTATTTCATCAATATCTTATTTCATCCTCATTCCTCACTTCATTGTACTGGCTGTAGATTACTTTATTTTTTTTCAACGGCAATTACATTTATCCGAAAAATCCGAATATAAAATGCAATTTTTGATAAGCATATACGAGTTGTCTCGCAGATCGATCCCTTTCTCTCACGGCGTGGAATAAATTTCTCGAGTGAGCATCAATCCCCGCATATAACGGCCACGTCGAGCGCGAGAGAAGTTTATTCCCACGATTCGTCGGGGCAATGAGGACGATTTCTTCCGGTAACCCCCGTACCGTCATCCATCGCGCGAAATATCCTCGCCTCGCCCTTATTTCCCTGGGAGACGTGCAATATCGGTAGACGCGGGATGTTCACTTCCCTACGGATGTGTATAGTGCCTGTACGCGCGTTCAAATCGCAAAAGTACGCGAAATTCTGTGCGACTCTCATCGACGTTACAATAACCGCAATATATCCGAACGGTGAGGCTGTTTCTTTGCGATATGAGAACGACGACAACGACGACGACGACGACGAAGACGACGACTTGGGCCCTCCGACGAGGGGTCGTCGGGGGAATAAGACGATGGAGATTGTTGAATGCGACCTAGTAAGTGGGTACCGGTGGCGGTGCAACAATGGCGAAATATAAATCTAAATCCCAACCGCCATCCTTCCTGCCCTCCTTTCGCCCACGGTCTCCTTTATCTTCCTCTTTCGTCTATTCCGCGAACCTCCGGCGCGAACCGACGACGACGACGACGACGACGACGACGACGACGACGACGACGACGACGCGACGGTGTCCTGGCGGCCCGACTGCTCTCTTTATCCAAGAATTTCTCTCGCGGCATTCAGCTCCTGGCCCTCTTCGCGCTTCCTACCTCTTTGTGCCATTCTCGTTTCTCTCTCTCTCTTTCTTGGGCCTCTGTCTTCCGCTTTAATTCGCTTTACGCAGAGCTTCTTTATTCTCAGACTACTTTGGATTCTATCCGCGTGCGAGTCGTTCCGACAGGATAATAGGCGACAAGTTAAACAAGGAATGAAATAAGAAGAAAGCTAAGCGTCATTTTTTATCTTTATTATCTTCGTTTTCGACTTCCTGCAGGCGCATTCTACACTTTTATATTTACGTTTGTGCGTTTCACACATCTAAGGTTTGTATTTCTCTATAAGAGGAACTTTAGAATTTACAGAAATTCTTTTTATTTACGTTAGGATTTTTATAAATTTTATCTTTATTTTTGAAACTTTCTACCGAATTGTTGAAGAAATAACATACGGTAAATAACAATAAATTAAAACTGTAAAATTTTTTAAATAAAAGTTAAGAATTGCCGTTATATCATTGAGAAAATCTTGCGAAAATGTAGGTTAATCGTATAAATCCGAACAGATTCTTTATAGGTGATATTATATTTTAAGAGAAATGATAAATAATTTTTTTACGTCTCCCAAGATCTTAGACGTTTCTCTTTGCAAAATTATAATATTACTTTATAAAACATTTTAAGATTTTATAAAATTAAATATTTTTACATTTCTCTTGTATTTTACCAAAAGAAAAATAATATTACAATATTAAAAGAATTGATAATTAAGACTACTTTTCCATCACCAACTTACGTGATAAATCGTGAGATGAGAAAAAGGCTGCTAAAGATTAAACCGCTTATTTTTCAAATTTTAATGCTGTGCTAAGATAAAAGATTCGCGTCTCGCTACTTTCATTACATTTCTTTCGCAAAGTTTTGCAGATGTTATGTCACGTCATGCCGTACGACGTGACCCGTACGTGCGTGGACCCGCGAGACCATTATCTTGGATACCTGCGAGATCATCTCCTCGGACTAATTCCTTTCTTCTGACTTATCCTGCATATTTGCCCACTCTGCCTAGCATCGCTCTAACATCTTTTGCCTCCGTTTCTTTCTCCCAGCGGTGCATGTCATGCGGAGCCTCTTGTCCCATTTCTGCTCGCGACCATCTTTTCTATATCCAGTCTTGTCCCTTGTCTTCCAGTGATTTCCCACTGGTCTTTCATTTTATTTCACATTTCCGGCGTTTCCGTCCAACGGTATTTACTTACTATTAACAAAACACGCGGGTGTCACACGCGTTCTTCAACCAATATTTATTCTGCATTCATTTTTGTCGACTCAACCTACCCCATTGCACTCCACGTGTGTTCCTGGGTAACCTTGTCTGACGCAAATATCTCCATTTGTACAACTTCCTTCTCCTTTTCTCTGTTAAGATATCTTGCGATCTAACTTTCTCACGCTCTTGCCTTTTTTGTCCGAAGTTACTCCGTAGTCCAATCCGGTTGCTTCTTTCTCTTAAGCAACTTTATTCTGACGAAGCATTCTCTCGCACTTATCAAGGATCGCTCTCTATTCATTCGCACCTCTCGATCTCGTTGTCTCAAGCTCCTGATCTTTGGTTTCTTTTTCGAACTTGAACCGTCTCTTCTTATTATCCTACTCGCCGTCTTTTAAACTCGATTTGTGCACGAGCACTTTATGTCACCGTCCGCGCTACTTTTCCCGTATTTTTCCAATTTGCCTTCGAGATCGTTTTCCCTTTTGCCTGCAATCAGTTTCGCCACTAGCCTCCTTTTTCTCACCAGTAGCTTTCTATCGCGCACAGTTTACTTACCGCGTCGTCCTTCGGAATATTCGTTCACTAATTTCCTTGGACTCTATTGCTTTTGCATATTATTTAATCTTTTTTTTTTATCGAATCGCATCTTATCTGCAAGTATTTTGCTCTCACTTTCCTTGAAATTTATATTTTTCAACTTACATTTTTCCGAATCGTTATCTTTGTCTCTTGCTCCGCTCGTTGACGCGTCACATTTTGTAGACCTTTTGCAATTACTCTACGTCTTATTCTATTTATTTTAAATATCTATCTGATTTCTCCTTTTTTTATTAGTATTTCACGTCAGCGTTTCTTCCTTTTCACTCATCGTTCGATTTTACTTGCCGACAACATCAAGGCTTTACATTTACTCTCCTTTCATCCACTTCGCGCGCCTCCCTCCGCCTTACCAATCCTTTTTCCTCATTCTCTCTCCCGTCGACGACTTTGCCTGTCTGTCCCCAACAAATATGTACTCTCTTTTACTCGCATTTACGACAAGTCGAACGTTTTATGCGTCTTTCTTACCGCTACTACATCCAACACGAATATCCATCGGCACGTCGAAAAGATGTAATTCATCCCTTGAATATAGATAACGTTTAGAAACATTTTTTTATTTTAATGTAAAATATCTCAATATTTTTATCATAGATACATATATTATAAAATTTATATATAAATATTTACATTAACAACATTAAAATAATTATTGAAGCTTCTTATGTTTTATTATTATGTTATGACATATCAGAGCTGTTTCTAATTGTAGTTGTAAAAGCTAACAAGCCAAATACAAATTTATACAATTTCTCGTTACTTTGTTTTTTTAATAGTTTCAAAATCTGATGTAGCTACATTTAATAGAAAAGCTTATATGTTTTAATTTATTAAAGCTATATTTATTTCCTGAATGTTGAGATTGGAGAGCAGCATTTACTTTTGCCACTTATCAAACTGAAAAATGATCACAATCAAGTAAAAGTTTTTAAGTATTTTTCAAGAATACGAACATAAAAATAAATATATTTTAGAGGAACTTTTTAGTGTGTTATTTACTACAAAATGAGTTCCTGAATCCCTGAAGTGATATTTTTCACAATGAATTTTTTTACGGTTTTTTAAAATATACCATCATTATTAAACTTGACGATCAAATTAATTTGAGATAGTTTGTAGCTTTATTTTGTGATTGCGTTTTAAGTCTGACAATTATCGGTACGCGCTGTTTATAAAACTAAAAATATTTAATAATTGATTTAAAAATATTCCTAAAACCATTTTGATTAAAAAATATACTTATTTCTTGCAATATTATTGAGTTAAATTTAAATTCTTTTAAGATATCTTACAAGTTCAATATTATTTTGTGCTTATATTGTATATATATTTTTTTTATATGATAAAATTTTTTAAATATATAAATAAAATGTCGCTTAAACGTAATATAACTTTCAATTAATAACAATTTTTTAAAACTGAGTTTTTTAAAAAACTGTTCATTAAATCATAGAAAATCATAACAACGTGTTTTTCATATTTTTTTCGATTTGTTTTTGATATAAATACAACAAAAACATCACGAGTCAACCTCGTTATGCGGTCCCAATGAATTAATGTATACTCTATTTTTTTATATTATGTAAACTAGAGATAAAATAAATATTAAATACATAAAGCAGAGAGCGATATTCAATCAGTAAGCGTATTTTTTAACCCAACATATATAGATATTGGGAGTTACATAGTGTATATTTTTTCTGTGCAGAAATCGATTGGAGAGCAACACGGAACATTGGAACGCTTTATTATTATCGTTGCGCGAGCTAATCGAATGGGTGATAAGGAAAGATACAGAGCTCACCGGTCTGGGACCCGTTTGCGGAGATGTGGCTGCACTACAAAAACAACAGGCAAGTGTCGAATACTAATACTAACTGTTTGCACATAGATTACGTGGGATCCGATTTCGAGTCTCGACTTTAAATCTCTCGGTTAGTTCATATAAAATCCATAGACGTATTTTAGTCAGCGTACATAGTCAGCGTTTATTCGTTATCTTCGGAAGAAACGCATACTCCATTTAACATCCTTTGGTTCGCGGCAATAGCATCAATCCCGAATTTCAGGATTCGAGCCAAGTTACTTGGATGACTTATGTACCTAAAATCGATTTCATACAGTCGTCCTCCGAGAGGCTTGCAAGTTTCCGCCTCGCAAACTGATTGGACGATATAACAGAATATAATTACGTATAAACTCATGCGCTATCAAGTGGGTGTTCAACTGTCTCACTCCATGAGACGCGACAGCTCATTCGGAATACTGGATATTTACGTATTCTCATCACGTTTGAGTGTTCCACCTCATGGAAACGTGAGTCTCGATTACTTCACTTCTCTCAATTGTACGCTAAATGCTGCAACTAAATTTGCCGTTGATTAAATGAATCCATTTTATTATGTTATCTGTTTAGGAGTATATCATATATGTTAAGATGTCTTTAATGAGACATTGTCGTCTAACTTATTTAAATAATTGATCAATTTTTTTAAGATTATTGTAAATAGTTACATTTTATAGTTCTTTATTTAATATACATTGTTCTAAGTTATTTTTTTTATTCTCTCCAACACGTTGACTGCGTATTTAAAAAAAAACTATACTTCGAACAATGTGACCGAAATTGTGTGTGCGCGTGCGCGCACGTGTGTGTGTGTGTATGTGTGCGTGTGTGTGCATAGGTATTCTTCGTGTGATAACGTATAAAGGTGCACTAGTTTGGATTAATCCAGATTAGAGCACGCATGTTGTCGGGATGCAGAAGCGCCTGTGCCACCGATACAGGTAGTATCCGAGTGTACGGAGGTGATAAGCCGCATGTCCCTCGACCAGATCATTGATGTCATCGTGCGGCTAGATCTGTGTATGTATTTGCCACTCGCACCGTAGAGTACGGGAAATGGCCATCGATTATCCTTAATTACTCAGGCGGAAGGGTAAGGTTCTCAACTATGCTCTCGTCCGATTGCCCTCATATAGACACACTTCTCGTAAATACGCTTTGAAATTCATTAAAAATCATATTGATTTGTCTCACAATCACAATCAATAAGAGAATATATTTTAACGATACTTTTTCTGCATTTATCAATTAAAACGAAAATCGGAGAATTTTTTATTCGGAAAAAGTGATAGAACGATTCTCATAGATATTATGATCAATTATAATATCCCTTATTGGATAACAAATTCAGGTAACTATTTACAAAATTATTTATTTTGTAATTCGCTATTATTATACAGTAATGCTAATATGCTAATACACAATAGCTGATATTTGTTATGAAGCATTTTAACTTTTCAAAACTTTTAAATATATTTTTGCATTACACATAATTTCTTTCTTATTTTTTTAAAACTTAGATAAATTGTCATACAAATATATGTATAGGTGTTTATTATTTTAATATTATAATTAATATTAACATTATATAATGAAATTTTATAATTAAATTTGTTAAAAAATATTGTAACTATCAAAATAAATTGCAACATAAAATGTAACATAAAATTCTTCGTTAGAAATCTCTTTATCAAACACTTTAATTTTTTTATAAAGAAAAATATTTTTTCAGTTTTACCAAAATTTTTTTCTTTTTTGCTAAATATAATACCTGCTTATACATATATACGACATAAATGAATAGTTATTAAATTGTTGATACTGAATTTAATTTTTGTTTGTATTGAATAACAAATATATTTTGACACGATATTATCTTTGTAAAATACTATAAATATTGTGAAATGTATTCTCATATTTTAAAAAGCCGATATGAATTTGCAAGAACATTACAATTACCTTTACTTGCATGGGACACGACGCGAAAAAGAAGCAGCCTCGCTACACGCATTACCTACATTCCTTCGAGTTTGCATCAGGCACGGAATTTAAATTCTCGTACAGCTACTGTCTTCGAGCGATTGTTTCTTAACGTAATTGTTTGTCCCGACTTCTACGTAGATTCAATTAAGCCCATTACCCCATCGACGTTTCGCACGTCTACTTTTCTCATTGTCAGTGATTTACATGTCTCTTTATTCAATACTTCATTAATAAAAGTGAATCCCTATAATCATCATTGATAAAGTCGTCGCGGGATTATCGCTGCAGTTTGATATTTGATGCGTCACGAGGTATTGGGAAAGTGCGGTTAATGTAAATCGATTATATGCGGATTTAATTTAAACGGATTCGCCGGTAATTAATAAATCCTACCCTCATGCATATGCGACGCGCGATTCTAAATAATTCCGTGAATATCCTAAACGTATCCATATGCGAAACCCTGGCTCGGTCACTAGCCTCGAGCGATTTTAATTACACGTTGTTAATTTAATTAGCTTTTAAAGTTTGGAGACTTGATGTTTTCTCGATTAAAGTGTGGTGACACTATGTTTTTTTATTGTTTTTCTGTAATTTATGTCTTATTAAAAGAAAGTATCAGAAATGTTAATAAAAAAAAGATCACTTGTAAGTAATCTGTGTCGTGATCAAAGGAGCTATTGAGCTTTGTGATTGACGTCGTTTCCGAGAAAAATTTTAATAATTGCAACGGAGATTGAATAATGTTAATCAATTTATTCTCAAGCTTGTGAGATCTAATGAAAACAATGTTATTTTAAATAGAACTCCGAGATTATTTCTATGACAGATAATTAATAAACCAAAGACGAATAAATACCGGATTTGATGTTGGTACAATTACGATAATGCAATTTACGACGCTAAGATTCAATTTTATCTGTACCATTTTATCGATAATCCATCTTAACATGAATAATATTGTTAAAACGTCTGAAGTAATATTTTTTAATGACATTGGAAATAATAAAAGTGATCAGTTGTAAATAATCTATGTTGTAATCAACGTTTGAGGAAGTTTTGGCTCTATAATACCAGTCTAAAGTTATTAAAATTTAAAAAGTACAGATTTTCTAGATTTTTTTTTAACCAACAATAAAAATGATGATCGTGAATATCTGAATTTTGACTCTAAAAATAGTTCTTGACTCTAAAAAGAAGAAAACAACGAAAAATTTAACTTGTATTGACTTATGCAGCGAAAATAACTTTTGCTACAATTTCAGAAAAATAACTTTTAAACAGTAAGTTGATTCAAATAAACTTTTGCATGAATATTTATTAAAGTTTTTTTAGTATATAAAATTAAATTAGATTCGAAATACTACTTTCTTATCAAATTTGCAAATAAACACTACAAAACGCGATTTTACATAAGAATTAAGAGAAAATAAGAAATTAAATAACATCTAAATTAATAAGAGAACTATGTTTAAATTTTACAGAGATATTCAGACAAAATAATAGAACAATCTGTACAAAATTTTTAAATTTTTGATAATACTTTAAAATATCCTTAAGGAGCTATTTACGCTTTATGACGTTGTGTCCCAGAATTATTTTAATAATTAATCGCAACAGATTGAATAATATTAATTTCAATTTATATATAACGTTTTAACATATATGTTAAAAGCCCTCTAGACTCTGTTGTTATCTAAATTAAATTAAATTCTATAATTACGCGTGTAGAGAATTGTGGATATGATCCGGCTGTAAAACAAACATTTCGATCCAATTATAAAATAACAGTCGGAAATCGCTTGTAATACTAAATGGCAGAGGGAAAATGAATTTCGCTCGATCCATCGGCTCGAAACCATCGGCGCTGGGACGGGCATCTCGGTATCGAAGTCGAAACGAGAGACGCGTAATTAGAAGACCGTTTATTGCGCCCGCGCAATCGAAATGAAAGCCGATCGCGCGCGGTTTAGTCGCCGTTGCAAGCGACTGCGGGTGTAACGAGCGCAACGGCCATTCCTCTTACGCGAGAGCCGTCCTGAAAATTCCATTTCACTCGCGAGCCTCGCGCGGATCGATCCCGGCCGCGTCGTGTCGTGTCGCGTCGCGTAAACCCGCGCGCCTGTAAACGGCATCGTTATACATCCGTGGCGACGAGCCACGTCCACGACGAACGTTTCACGTTCGCGCCTTTCGCACACGAGCCATTTCGTCCGTCCGTCCGTCCGTTCGTTTGTTCGTTTGCGCGCGTACGAATATGACGATAAATCAAAACCGCCCAGCGTTACGGTGGCTGGCAGGCCCGGGTGTCGAGAGGCGTATCGATTCGCGAATTCGGACGCGTCCGCGATTTCGGGGCGTACATTTTTCCGCGCGCGACCGTTTTCTCATCTTTCCATGCCCATCTTTCCTCGGTGCATATCGCAGGTGCGAGCGATTGATATTTTCGTTTCGGCCTTGCCCTGTCGAAATTTTCACGCGAGGACGCTCGGTCACACGCTTGGCGGTTATTTTTCGGCCGGCCACTTTAGTTAGCCGAGTGTCAGCCTCCGGAATTTATACATGCCGGTGTATTTCTTTCGGCTTCGTGGAGTGAGTGCCGCCCGGTCCTCTCGTCGCGGCGCGTTACGCCCGATTGTTTGCGGAGGGGTCTGTCGTGGCTTGTGAAATATTTAACGTTCGTTGCTCGGACGGATAATAGTATCGACTGGTACTGGATTCGTTCGTGATCGTAAATAAAGGCTTGCTTCTCTGTCGGGAGAAAAAAATTGATTTGGACGATTGACGTTCAACGATTCTTGATTACTAACTCAGGATTAATGAATCGGACAGACGCGTCATCCTTCCGCTTGGTTCTGCGGTGCGAAAGTGGAAAACGGAAGCGTTTTTTTTTCGGTAAAACTGTATAACGCATTTAAATTTAAAATAATTTTATCGTTGCAATGTGTACATGAAACACGAGAAAAATGGGGCTGCTTTTTTTAGAAACGCAGAACTCGGTAGTAATGAAATTGTTCTGAAATAATTAAATCACTTATCGTAGGAATATCCCATTTTATTTGTGCGTTTTTTTTTTTAATGTCGAGCGTATAAAATACCGGACAAAGGACACCCTTTGTCCGTAGAGAGTTGTATATTAAAAAATTGTTCTGAAATAATTTATCTCCTCGGTGGAGGTGCGCAATACGAACCGCTGGGAGCAGTTAAATGCTGAAGATTCTTAGTGTCAGATGCTCGTATATTACTGTGATACGCATCGGCGCATTGTTGCCTCACGTTGTGTATATACCTCGTAATTAACCTCTCGTAATGATAACCGCATTGATAAGGAAACCGTCTTGCTGTCGAGCAATTAGAAAACGTTCAACTGTCCAATGTGGATGGACAGCTTTAAACTGTTCTAATTTCTTAATTAACGTCTCGACCCGCACGGTTAAGCGCGCGTCATGTGTAAATTTCTGTGCGCGCAATTTACAACGAGAGCACAAATATTCGTGATTAATCCATTGCGATGCTTTTTTTTTTATACCGCAAAGCTCGTAATTTTACTGATTGCAATTAATAGAACGTTTCTTAAGAGGAGCGCGATTCATACGTCATCTGTTATTTGTGATTAAAAAAACCTTAGAAGAGAGAAATCTGTGCAATTGCGAGAGAGCCAGGAAAAATAAAGAATGACTGCAATGAGATTTCTATCACTCACTGCACGCCGCGTCATCATTCTTCGAAATGGGAGAGAAGCAAGGGAAGAAAATACAACGACGAAAAATATAAAAATGATTAATGACCGAACATATGGTTATTCTTTTTAACCAGGTCACTTAACAATATAGTTATATTTAACAATATAACTTAACAATATGCAATATGTTTTATTTCCTAATAGATCTTCAAGATTACTTTGCAAATTTTCAATTACTGTAAAACAATTAATTCATACTGAAAGAGAGAGAAAGAGAGAATAGCTGTTTTATATTGCCTTTAAAAATGCTATGCAGTTGTTAAATCGGAAATTTTGTGTTTATTTTGAGATGGTTTTATGTATCGCGTCATTATTTTCCCAATCAGTTTGTAAAAGCCTGTTTGTATAAACCTACACTTCCAAAGAAATATGTGATTTTATTTTATTTTTCAACAAATACAGTCGTTTTTTTTTTTTGCCAGCGCGCGATGACGCAGCGCCTGCTGTAGTGCGTTAAAAAATCAAAAGCGAAAAATCATCAAGGCGAAAAATATCGAACCTCTAAAAACAAGACGTGAAACCGTTTAATTTATACCGTGCAGTTATAAAATATAAATGTCGAATGTCTCGAGCTGACGGGAGAACTGTCAATTTACGTTTGCAAACGTAAGCGACCGTAAAAACGAGAAAATCCTCTACTCGGGTGGCGTTAAAGACGGTCTTTTTGCTCCGCGAGCTCGTTCTTCCCGCGAGTGAATTTTCTTCCCGGGGCAATATAAAAAACGGAAACCAGACGGTGGTACATGCCACCCCTTTCGACACGCGGAAAAAGATCCGCGCTCGCAGAAAATCCTTAACCCCGCGAACGACGAGAGATAATCTTGTTAAGCGTTAACTAGCGGGCGTGCAATATTGTAAGAGTGCCTTTTTTACCCACTCGCCGGATGCAACGGGCTAATTTTCAACTCCGCTGCATAACGTCAAACTTAATTACGTACACGTTAATATCTCTGCACCGCGATGCAGCAGCGGCGTCTGATGGCGTCGCATCTTCGCCGTCTGACATATGTATGTTTTATCACTTAAATTCATTATTACAGTATCTCGTTATTACATTCGAAGATTAGGATAAACGTTATGATTCGTATATCTTTATCATTCATTATATGAATGATAAAGATAGATGTAAAAATATTATTTTAAAAATATATAAATGTATAGCTATGAAACAAGGATAGAGTGACAAAAAAAAGCGCTAACATCTTCGTAAGTCCGTTTGAAATACGAGCCTATGCTTTGTCGTTACATGCATGATATTTCATTGTTTTAGTTTGTTATATTCTGTAATTAATATGTGTGTTTATGTCTGTAACTAACATTTAAAAGAATCAAGCGTTATTTTTTTTAGAAAATTTGTGAAATATTTACTTTTTTATTTTTAGAGATAAGCACGTAGACATGTCTATGGTTTTCTTATTAGTTTTATTTATTAAATTAATTGATACGACGGTAAAGAGTAATTTAAGTAATACTGCTGAAAGTAATAATGACAATAACGGTATCATCGAGTGCATCTGTCAACGTGATGCTGACATCATTCTATTCTTGTCATAATAGACAGATGAATTTAGTCGAAACGAGGCTAATTTCTTGAAGCTTCTCTCCTCGACGAAGAGTGGAAACGCCAAGAGAAAACTTGGCACTGCACCAGACACCGATGCTCCTTGTCTCGTTATTTTTGTTTCACGATTTACGCGTCTCCTTCACAGGACGACCATCGTGGCTTCAGGAGGCAGCTGGAGGACAAACGGCCGGTCGTGGAGAACAATTTGCTGAGCGGCCGCCAGTACATTGCCAATGAGCCTCCGCTGTCGGACACATCGGACTCCGAAGGTACGTTATGAATTACACATAAATTGCGCTCCTTTATTTTTTGTTATCCGCAGCAATTTTTTACTTACACCAGCATAATATAAAATATTACAGGAGAAAAAGAAATACAAAGTTTTGATGATTTTCTATAAGAATATTCTAAAGAATATGTTTTACGAAAGTTGTTTATTGATTGTTTTACTGTCGTTAGTTCGCTTGTGGCGATTTTTATATATTCGCGCTTTTAAACAATTCTTCATACGAGATACCTAGTTAGAGAGATCGAGGGTCCAATATTGTTCGCTTCGTTCGTACGAACGAATATCTCATAAAGAAACAAAGGAAATTAGCCAAGTACATTCGTCATTAGCTTCGTGAAACTACTTCATAACGCAAGACTGAGTTTTCCGATAATATAGGCCCGGTAATTAAGACCAGCGCTGGTGTACCTTTCAATCTCAACAATGCACTTTTATTCTTATACTTTTATATCGGATTTTTTCTCCCGGGAAAAAGTATCGACTTATCGATTTGAAAGAGAGGAATAGAATCTCTTTTCTTTTCTTTGTTTACAGCCCGTCATTTACTCTAATTAACGAATTGATATTACTGCCATTGTCTTACTTACAATACACGTTCTCAGTAACGTTATTTCAAAGAAGAAGATACATATTTACCCGCGATGTTCAGAATTAGTTTTCTCGATTTTTAATACAACGTATGCAATATATCAGAGAATATTTCACGTAGAGGATATGAAGGAATCGACCACTGAAACGATTGAAAATTCTTTACGTTTTTCCTCTCTGAGCTCTGAGCTACCGATACGATATTTTGCCGAGGTTAATAAAATCTTACGTGAATTGCAGCGAATACGGACGTTCAGTTGATCTTGTCGCGAATATGAGAAAAATTTAATCTCCCTCTTTCTTCGCGCACAAGCTCGCGAACTTCGTTTTAATAATTCGCACATTCTTCCTTCGTGGATTTTTCCACCGCCGGGTTGAAAATTTCGTGCCGCACGGTGAGGAATCTAAGAACAACTGTCGATTGTGCTCGCACTGGGATTCCCAGATTGAAAGACCGCGAGAAATATTTTGTGTTTTCTTTCTTTTCCCGCCGCCGGGTCTGCAGCCTAACCCGCGAGACCAGAAACGAGCTTCATTCTTTACTGTCGTTTCCTTTTCAAGCGCGTAGTAAGGGCGAGGTACGCGTAACTGCGACGTCCTGAATATTTCATTTGCGTAATCCCACTTCACCGAAAGCGCGGATATTAAGAAAGCCCGGTAGATATCTGACGCGAGATACGAGAATTATGTTTATCTACTTTGTGCATTTGCAGTGAAAAATAATTCTTCGTATATCAATTGCAACCTTATGAAAAAAAAAAAAGAAAAAATAAACGGTTGATCAGAAGGGGGGGAGAGGGGAGAACGAGGCCGATATGAAATCAAAAGGAAAAAAGAAGGAAGAAAATGGAACCATTCTTTCGCGAGTAACTCAAACTTAACTCTCCGACCTTATATTTGTCTCAACTTTCTTTTTTCTTTGGACCGCGGTCCCAAGCTTTCTTTGCCCACTTGCCAGCAACTCTGGCAAGCGACTGACGAAATCAAAATAACAAAGACACATTTACCCAGTGAGTGAATATACAGAATACGTAATACATGAAAATATGTGAACATGTAGAGAAATATGTGGAAGTACAAAAATACATACAAGACTCTTTAAACGCGCAAATATAAATCCCCTTTTTATATTTTAATATTGAAATGTGTAATTGAAAACAGTTTAATGTAAATAAATCCCAATGAGATTTGGAGATTTATTTACGGCTATTATTTATTTCAGCTATAGAAATTTACGTTATTTATGTGAGAAAAATTCTTTCATTAAAAATGCATGTATTATTAAAAATTTTAGTTTTAATTCTCCATTTCCGCAATTCTATATTTATATACAGGGATGATCGATTGTTCGAGGTAACGTGCGTAGTTACATAGATGTTCTTTATGTAACTTTTGCGAACAATTCGTTCTTTATATGGTATCATATTGTAATATCGTTTTCAAGTATTCGATTCAGAGATAAAACTTCTAGTGGGCGCGGTGTTAACGCAACTCTATCGGGAACCGATATGAAGGGTTTCGAAATCAGCTACAAGGGTTCCACTTTCCAGTTTTCGTTCTATATCAGCAGCCCTCCGAAAGTTGTAAAATTTCGACGAGATGTTTTATTCATGTTGCATCGTCTCTGATTGAGGAAGAACGGGAAAAATGAAGGAAAACACTAAATAATACATCGAGGAGAATTCGATTTCTTTGATTTATTCGCAATTTAATGCGCGGAGATTTCATTTCCAATAATTCCATTTACGTTTTCGGATATCACGAATTACATCTTACATGAAGTAATATAGATTTGATTAAAAATAATCTGAGTTTTCTTGCTTAATTCTGTGCTTTTCATCAGTCAGAAGATCATTTCTTTTTCAACGTAACCTACATACGCAGCTGTGGCTATGAAAAAGAAACTCTAATGTTATTTACTTTATACTAAATTTAAATCATTTTGTTTTATTATATTTGAAAAAGATTTATACTATAATACATATTTTATATATTTAGAAAACTATAAGGAGATAGAAAGATTATTTATATCTTTCTTTTATAATACTTCTTTTATAAAACTTTGAAACGGTGACGAATAAATAGATTTGCTTTTTTCTTTTATTTTTACTATACATAACAATTCTCTAATGTATATATAACTATATTTATAATGCATTTATTAAATTTTTCCGTGCGTCTATTTGTGTCAATTAAGAAAAGTTCACTTCGGCTAGGTAAACATAACTTCGTCGCGAATCACGTGGGGTTTTCAATCGAATTAGAAGTATCGTAGTACATCGGTACCGATGGATGGGGAGCTTTAGGAAAGACGTCCCTGGAGTGGAGATCGGAAACTCTTGTAGGTGAAATTTATTGGAGTCCCGCAGGAAAGCACAACTTGATCTTATGTCATCGTCTCTTTCTCTCTCCCCCTCCCCCTCTCTCTCTCTCTCTCTCAGCTTTTGCTATTAATTTATTGCTTATTTTATTAATAATTCTTATTTTATTAATTAGAAATATGTATTGCATAATATTTTGAATTAGTTATTATTAATATAATCGACTTTTGAACAACAGTAAAGTTTCTGTTGCAATTTCCTTTATGTTCCAATTTATTATTGATGATCACATGTTTATAGAACTCGCGAGAACATTTGTATGATGTTTCTGTTGTAACCTTGTGTATTTTTCGATATAATGATAAATAGCGGAAAGAGAAGAAATTATTGGTATTTGTGTACGCAATTAATGATGTGTGTGCACGAATCGTTCGTTAATCTTCATTAGAATATTATTCGATACGCTTTGAGTGAACATGGAGCTATCGTCAATGGACGATAGTTATTATCGTTTATCAGAATATATTGCACGACTGACGCAAAATATCGAAATAGCTGAACAGTAACAACCGCTGATAATTTAAGCAAGTTTCGACGGTAAGTACATTAGTCTCCGCCAAAACGTGATCTAATTACTTTTGAAATGTATTTTCACGCAAACTCGTTTGTCAATGCTATCGTTGTGTATTTAACAGATTATATTCAATACGATGTTATACCAATATTGTGAGATTAATATAAATAGAATCAATAATCTACTTTATTTATCATATACACACACACACATTATTTCTAAATACATATATAAATTTCCAATCTCCATTCTTGAATATTCTGGAAAGATTTTAAAGAATTGAATAAAAAAAGAAAAAATAAGTTAAACAAGTTAAATAGAATTTTGGTTGCTTAAATAAAATTAAATACAAAAAAATTATTAATTTCTACAATATTCTTCTAAATTTTTATTAAAAATGGATATATTCAATCATTTTTTTTTTCAGCAATACATTTTTGCATTTATTAACGATTACAATATATATTATATCTTTATAAAAATTGCATAATTTTTTACGTTTACATCATTGTTTTTAATATCATAAATTTCTATTATTTGAGATATTAACATAATATGACAATTTTGTTGCCAAAATCGTGAAAATATAATATCGATTCATGTATACACCGAAAAGAGAGTTCAATAATAATAATCAAGCTTTGATGAAATAATTTTAATTAAATATTTAGTTAATAATACCAAACACTGAATAATATTTATAATAGTAATCGTTTGGTAAGCATTTGATTGCTACTACTATGTTTGATTAGAATTAATATAATTATTAAATATTTGGCTATATTAATCAAACATTTAATTGAAATTATTTTACTGAAGCTTGATTATTATTACCAAAATCTTTTTTTCTTTTTACAAGTGTACAAGAATCATTTTTGATACGATATCGCGGCTTTTCTATCGTTGTCATTCACCGAGCCCCGTGTAATATTCGACATAAGATAATATAACGGAATAACCATAACGATAGCTTCGCTTTGAACAGAACGGATTCGATCCCAATAACGCGAAGCGAGCTCCTGCGAGCGAGCAACTCTGGTGGCGGCCGCGCGCGATTTCGCTCATTCCGTAGGTAGTCACGTTTCGCGAAACGTGCGCGGCATCGAGTGTAACCGAGGCCGGCCGACGTCGATAAATTTCTGGTGGAATAACATCGCGCGCGCCGTAAGGCCGGATTATACAATATCGACGTTGAATTCGTCGGAATAGATTATCTGCGAACGGGGGGTTTGCGCCCCCCACGATCGGAATTTTGGATCCTCGCGCGAACCTCATCAATCGATCCTGTCTTTTATTCTCGTTAACTTCGGAGGTCAAAGTTTACCATTTTTATATCTCAAATTGTCTCGCGATATGATGTAAGATATTCGAGTCGTTTAATTGAATAATTACGTTACTGCAGTAAAAGGATGTTGAAAATATTATGAGAATCTGTTCGACGTATACGTATATTTCTTCTATTATGACAGATTAAGATCTTCCTACTTGAAAGACAAGAGATTTTCAATAGATCTTTCGTGTTTCTAAGTTTTCTGTTTTTAATTGACTTTAGAAGACAAGAAAGTTCTCAATTCGATATCTTTATGTATTTTTATGATGGATGTTCACTTATAACTCATTGCATTTTTGTAGCACTTCTAAACCTAGTTACTTCTACGAATTGAAGATGATTTGATTATACACGTTTTATCAGAACGTATCAATAATTCCGTTCTGAACTGATTGATCAGGCAGAAATAGTTGAGAACCGATCTGTTTTAATGTCGGCTGTTCTAAGTAGAAATATGTAATTCTCTATTGTCAGATTCCGTCAAGTAGAAGGAAATTTTCAATTAATCTACTCGAGATATCATTATCTTGTGAATCCTGCAGATTGACTTTAAATGATTAAACAAAACTTGGGCTAAAAATAAAGTTTAGACATTGGGAGAAAATTTCAAAGGATGTCAAATATCTTTAGATATAATTAATTTTGGAAAAAAAGTGCTCTTGTGTAATTGTTTAAGTTACATATGTGCTTTAGTCAAATTATTTCTTAAGATACTAATTCAAAAAGTTTTTAAAGATAAATACATTAAAAATTTACTGTTTGCACTATATTTTTATATTTTTATTATTTAAATAATTATATATAAATTTTTTAAATATAATTTTCTTTAATTAATATTATAATTTACTGTATTTGCATAGTAAAATTCAAAAGTTCATGGCCTAAGTATAAGTAAGGTGACAAAATGAAACTTTTATTTTTTAATTTAATTACCTTCTATTTTAGTACATTTTTAAAGCGTGATAAATTAGGTTTGTTATATTATTAAAAAATATATTCTGAATTTTTACGGATTTTAAAATGATTTAACATTATAAAGTTTGCATTTTTGTTCATTAGTTTTAATAAGTATTTAATAATTGGTTGTGTTATTTTTTATAAATTAAAGTCTAATTTATGTCCAAAATTTAGCTAGTGATGATCTGCGCAATGTCAAATCGTTATAAGTACAAACATTAAGAATAAATTTTAGTGAATAGAAAAATTAATTGATCGTTAAAAAATGTATTAAAATAAAAGGTGTAGGATTTTATTGAAAAATATAAATGGTTGATTTATTTTGTCATCTTTATATTTTCAAGCCAAAAACTTTTGGACCGTGTATTTACAATACACTCTGTTGATACGTGAAATAGACAGGAAATTTTATATTTTGTACGTGCGTTTCTATTCATTTTTATTCATATGGATCGATAGTAACAGCGGGATTTACGCTTCGCTCTTTGGAAAATTTCGCCGTTACTTTCGCAGTCACCCATTTCCCACTTCCTGAAAAATCTGAACGCGGCGGTGATAGAGGAAAGAATTAGCGGGACATTCCGTGGATGTGGATGGAGACGAGGGCGGGAAGTCAGCGAGTGAGAGCTAGATAAACTAGTGGCGTACGTGCCCGGAAAGTAGAGCGTCAAACTGTTGAATAGATGGCTCAGGGACGCGAAGAGCACGGTCGCCTAATTCAATTCGCTCAACGGACTACTTTCGGAGACGTAGTTTCTTTTTCCTCCGATCCATCTTGTTGTTTCCCGCGGTCGCTCCAGCTTCTCGACGTCGCCGCTCCTTTTGCATGGGAAGGAGCTACATCGCAAATCCGACGGTTACGTTTCTCCTGTCGGTCTCGATGAGGGAGATCGCGTGGAAAGAAGACGTTAGATCGCGCGCATTTCTTATCGGGAGTAGCTCGAATCGAAGATACACGGCAATAAAAAGCCTCTCTATCCCTCTGGATTTCTTCGGCACCGCGAGTTTTACCGTTTTCGGATGACGGCGATTCGTAATGGCGAGCATCGAGTTATATGCCGTTGAAAAACCGTTGTACGCGTCTCCGATAAATTTTATCATGTAAAATCTCTGAAAATTGCGTTGATAAAAAAATTGCAGGGCTTAAAAGGCAAAGTAAATTCTTCTACCGCGGTTTAATATTTGAGTTTCCCTGAACTGAAATCCATTTTGATCCAACGATGACATGGATATCGATGGCAGAGAACGATGAAGTTACATCATACCGAATTCATCTTTTTAATACTCTTTTCGTCAAATGTGAATCATCTGCGACACGAAAAGATTGTAGGAGGATCGTGAAGCAACTTTTTATCTGCAATCTTCATTCGCGCCGTCGAAATGATAACTATCAATTATTACAAATGTCCGCGCGAGCGGCGCAACATATGCGCACAGTTATCGCAACAAAAACTACTGTCATTTTTCGCACGCGGCAGGGCGTGCGTTGCGCTTTTCCGCGGCTCGTCATCCATTAGCCGTTTCCCAGATTGAACGATCAATGCCACATGACGCGGAAGATAATCGCCATCCTGACGTCCCGCTCTAAGCAAAAATCGTTTCTCCCCCATCTTTTAATATCATCGGCGCGCCTTTATCGCGAGATTTACTACCCCGCGCGTATCTCGCCCGGGGACCCGTAAAAATGTCGAGGTAGCGCGTGTGGATTACGCGGCGGTCATCGAGATTCGCAAGGAACCCCTTTCCACGCGGGTTTTTTTCCCCCTATGCAGGAACTCACGCGTAACGAAGCGTAGAAACTGCAGCGCGAACTATCCCGAGCTATCCCGAGCCTATCGGGAATTAATTGTCCTATGAATCACGCGTCGGTATCATGCGGTGGACAGTTTTTATGTGCATGTTTAGCATTGATAACGGCGATGCCGTACCTGTATGCCCGCGCGTGTTCTAGTTCCCTATCTATCGCGTACTATGTTGATTTATGTTCGCGACGTTTCCCACCTGGTCTTTGTCGCGATTCATCAGCGTTTAATCGCGCCTAGCCGCGTGAATTTATCGATCGACATGACGCTGAGAAATCAGAAAGGAGACACGTGCATTTTTGCGCGATTCGGCTGATTCGATCTCTTCTTTCCTTTGATGAATACGCTCGTATTTAACAAGACATGAAGTTTTAGATTTCACATTAGAGAGATGTGTATTTTTTATTAGTTACATTCGTTATTGGATAACTTTGACGTAGGATATCTTTATGTTAGAAACGTGATCAGAGAAATTTTGTCACATATGAAGCGATTCTTATTTTTTCAATATCTTGAAATTTTGAAATTCTATATTTAATTATAAAATAAAATTTTATTTGAGAGAGAGAGAAAGAGAGACAGAGAGTGTAGATGAGAAGGTGTTATTATTGCCTCCCATTCACGTCTTGTACTTTGTTAATAATTAATATTTTAATTTAGAAATTTAATATTTCCATTATTCATCAATATGTTGTTTAATTAATGCTAGACTCGAAATTATAAAATATCTAATACTTAGAATGTTACTTATAAAAATGCGACGACACGGCTAAAATCTTCTTTGAATAGTTTGATTTTAAATTTTAATAAAATATTATGATCTCAATTTTTACATCATTTTTTAATAATTTTACACCAATATTTTTATTTCAATATTATAATAATTATTTAAAGAGAAAATATATGAGTGTCTTAATAATAATAATATTAAAAAATCCCAATTCTTTATTTGAATATATTTTAGTTTAAATATATTCTTCGTTATACATATACAAGATAATGATTGTAAATTTAAGACTAATTTTTTGTGTGGCGTTACTGCACAACTACAGGCTACTAAATAAATGATTCTACAAATAATTACAAGAAATCCTCACTTAATGATGAAGGCATTACGAAATATCTTCGTAAGCCATTATCACAATAATATCACTTTCTCCTCTATGTGAGACAACGAAAGTTGAAACACAGAATGAAAAGTAAGAACTTTACAGATTTGTTCTGGGAAATGTTTAACTGTTTATTTTTTATTTCACCTTTTCTGTAGCAGGCAGAGAATTGGACGGTGATTCCAGAGGGTACAGAAGCGCCGAGGAGCAGGCGCGCGAATTGACGCGGAGCATTCGCCGCGAAGTGAATAAACTTTCCGAGCAGTGGAACGCTTTAATCGAACGTAGCGATGCGTGGAAGCGGAAACTCGACGACACCGCTAACGTGAGTACCTTATACTCCATTCTTACTTACATAGAAAGCCGCTTACCCCCGAAGTGTATTCCCTGATATGAATACCAATCTTTTGCTTTTTGCGGAAATAAATCCCGCAGGGATTGGTTGCCTGAACCGGCTGTATACAGATCGGAAAGCTACTTTAAGGAGCGCCATTCGGAATTTTTCACGCGCCAGGGATTATTATTTTTCGCTTAAGCGCGCGGAGAATGTGTAAATAGCAACATAATCATGTGCACGGAATTATTAAAAATTGCTGAATTTAAAAAACTATGATTAACGACATTTAGAATTACTAAATAAAAAGGAGCAGCGGTTGATGAAACGTTATTTAATTGTTGCATGTTTACGCAACAATGTTAGAGCAGGGAAAAATTGTTGATCGAGCGAAGATTAATTAATGTGCGATAAACTTTGTTATATGCTTTTTGTAGGATATACGGCTAACTAGTCAATTGTCAGGGAGACAAAAAGAGAGAGAGAGAGAGAGAAATGAAATTTATTTTTAATATATTAGGTACACTCACATAAAGGCTACCTGAATTGAATATGAAATTCATGATTTGTGACACATCTCGATGGGCAGATAAGAGAGATAATGTTTGCGGACGGGCTACGAGTTTCGCAAGAATTAATTGATATTTTGTTGCTAGGCGTAATATGCAAACTTAAATTAAGCGCAAAACTTAAAGTTTCCTTGCGGCGGCGAGCGAATACGAAAACTTTGATTTATATCCCCCCGTTGCACCGCGATATTATGATAGATCGAGAGAGACAGATAAGTCCATATAATATTAAATGCTATCGAAAGTTACTTCGGAATTAGCCCTTGTGCAACACAAAAGAAACTTAAACGAGAATTCTTTTATCTTTAATGAACATTTTCTCGTAGGAAAAGCTCAAGCGAGTTACCAACATGGAAAGGAAAGTATTAAGTGATGTAAATTTGTCGAATTTTTTAAACATTAAGCTTTCAATTGTAAAAATTAAAAAAACCAGGTTGAGATTTTTCCGTGCCGAATATACGTGAGACCAGAAGAATATTCTGTTGCCAGATATATTTTCTTTTTTTTTTACGCGTTTCAGAGATGTTTATAATTAAATTTTATATAAGTAAAGGAATGTATGTCTCTACCTTTTTGTCTGCATCGATATTGATATGTTGACCACGTATGAATAATCGCAATATGGACTCTACTTGGCCTTAACAAGAGTTTTACAAGAGACCAGTGACGACAACGTTACGCGGGTCAATTTTTCCCTCGTATTGCTTTATGATTGCCATTGCAATTTTCTCTATGAGAGGTTCCATTTGTCGAAACGACTTTGCGCCTGGAGGAGGCAACCGGACCGTTTATTGGCGAGCGCCGGGGAAAGACGTTCGGAAACGAGCTGCCTCGTAGTAAAGGCGATCTCTCAGATGCGTTCCTGGCCAATCGACGCTCGTGTCGCGTCTAATGCCACCGAAATCTCGAGCTTACGTCTTTTTCGATATCGGAAATAGCTCCCATTTCCGGGACGTCCATTTAATCGGGGGGGGGGGGAGGAGGGGGCTCAACTTTGTATCGCGCATGTGTCAATTTGTGTTTGATAAAGCACGTAATACAACTATCTCATGGAAGAGTTGCAGTCCCCGATATTACTGGGAAACGGTGGAGACCCTTCAGCTAATAACATCTTCGTTTTTATAACAGAACGTCGCTATATAGATGTACGAGTTTTCTTCCGAGAAATCTCGACTTTATTTCAAATCGAGTATCGGAACGCTGATAACTTTCTAGTTGCAAGTGATTGGGAATAAATCTTTCCTAAGCCTCCCTAATTAAATAAGGGAAATTTTATTATCTGTCTTTATTCTCCTGAAACACACTCCTCCACATAAACTTTGTATTCTTTTGACTTTTAATTAATAAGATATTCAATAGGGAACAAGTTAATTTTGTCACTACTAGCAGTATGCATACGTACATCCTACGTAAAAAAAAAAAGAGAATAATACGAAAGAATGTAAAGCCGCTGTTTAGCGTCCAAAATTCACGAGTCTCGTGAAAAGACACGATCAAATATTCAAGCGTGGAAAATCCGTCGACCGACTTCATCAAAGAATGCGCTCCTTGAGTTTAATGCAAACCTTACGAAGCGCCGGCTCGTGTATACGTCCTCGAGCGAAAGGAGCTTCTCGCTCTTCGCGGCAGATTCCTCTCCATACGAAACCGTAGGTTTATAAGCGTCGCGCCATCAGACGAGAAGGGTGAGATTCTCGTCTCTCCTCCTCGCCGCTCCTAATCCGAGAAAGGTCGAGAATTTATTATCGGGACGACACGCAGCGCGACGGGTGTATTCGCGATGCGTCGATAATCGTATTCGATTCGTCGCCCTCTCTCAGGTGCCCAGGTGCGGGCGGTCGATCGACGATGGATCGGAAAGGAGGCGTAAATCGCGCTTTCACGACCCTCGGCGCGCGCTTGTGTGGAGGTTTAATGCATCCTTTCCGTGGGCGGAATCGCGTCGGCCTCCCTCGCGCTATCCCTCTTCCCTGGGCCCTCCCCTCCTCTCCCCTCTCCCTCTCTCACACCTTCGTCTCGCGTCTCGTTTTCTTCTCTTTCGCGGCGGCATCACACCCTCGATCTCATAAGCGGTTTTACGATTTGCATCCCGTTCGCGTGAGAGGCCCGATACTCTCGAACGCGGTTGAATATTCCTCGGGAACGCCGTGCGAAAATGAACTTCGCGGCGCGGCGGTGTCGTCTCCGAGGAAACAGTATATCGTATTTCCGGAATATATTTTTTGTTCACGATAGGGATATTATCGACTTCAATTTCGCTTCGATTTTGACTTCATCTTTTAACGTGCTTAAAACGATATCTATATAAAGATATTTTGTTTATTAAAATGTTTAAATTTTAATGAATTTAATGTTCAGAATTATTTGCTTTAACTTCTCTAATGTAAGATGAACTGTAATTATTCAGATCTGTAATTATTCAGACTTGGAAAAAATACGATTATGAATTTTTTTTTTCTATAATGACATTAATAAGATTTCTAAATTTTTGATATGAAAAGAGTGTCTCTTTCTTTCTTCCTCTCTTTCTCTCTCTAACATTAGTGAAATATATTCTCGAATAAGACGCAATTTCGCCGAAGTTTGATTCTCGAACGGAGCGCGACACGAACGCATACCAATCAGATGGAATTCACGATACGTCTACGCAATATCGTCTGCGTCGATACATAGCGTCTACGTAGCAGCACTCTGATCGCATAACTGCGAAGCAAGTAACTTGTATCGATAGCACGGAATAATAGGACGATAGGACGACGTCGGTTGAATCCTCATTTATTGAATTGTTTGGTGCTGGTTGCAGGCCGCACTCACGCGGGAAAAACTCTCTCGCGTCAGCTCGCAGTAAAACCATGACGGATAATTGATAATCTTGATTTGAACGGAAGCGCGCCGGAGATACGCTAATTAAAAACTTTCATCGGATACCGTAAATGTCAAGTGCGATATGATTAAGCTGTAACGAACGACTAAACGATACGGTGAACTGGCAATACCAATTGTAAAGTGTTAATTGACTTTATGCAAAGTTAATAACCATTAATATCAGTTTACGTGTCAATTACCGAAAGATATCTTTTATGCACTCTAAATATGCATTCGGAAAATTGTATACAGCCTCTTAATTGAGTATTATTATACAAACACAACTGTTGATACTGATTAAAGCAATTTTGCCTTTTTCGTTAATTTCCACTCATTAGAAAGAAAAATTTTATTTAAAAGAACTTCACTTGACCGTTAATCTTAATTTTGAAATACTACTGTGGCTGAATTTTCATCCAAGTGCTAATTCAAGTTTAGTTATGGTTTCTGTTATTAAAATTTCAATAGATCAAAATTACATTTAATAAGTTTTTATTTACAATAATGTGCTGGTTCAGTTATTTTAATATCATGTAATTTATAAAGTAGAGAAAATGTAAAAAAATTGTTTAACGTGTAGAAAAAAATTCATAATTTATTATAGATGAATCTTCACTTACCATAAAGTAGCATTAATGTAAGAAAGATATGAGCAACATTCCGAGGTAACGTAAACTTTGTAAAGATACAGCATAAAATGTTCTGTACCACTTAGTGTATCTTACTGTTTATTAATATTTATTTAGGAAACATTTTCTCTCCAAAATTCACAACGAGTCATAACTTTTTATAAAGAAAGAAACGTGTTAGTTTAAGGAGTTCTATACATTATTTAAACACAAATGCAATATAATAGAAACTTTTATGTTACATTTAAATAAACATATATTTAAGATTTAACTTTGACAAAAGAAATATTAACTCCTTTTTAATAAATTCTGATATAATTTATTAAACCTAGCATCGCGTGGAATCTATTTTAATATAATTCGAGAGTTTCATCAACTATAAGCAGCTTACGTTTTTCAGAATAGTTAATTGTGCACGAATTGTTAAAATTTTATTTTTTTATTAAATATCATGTATTAACTTTTAAAATATTTGTTATTATAATCCACACAATTCATATTATAAAGTTTTCATTCTTTTAAAAATTTCAGACTTTTATTTTATTTCATTTAATTACAAAAGAAATATTTCGTTTTATTTAATTATTATTTAATATGAATGTATCGGCTCTCTAAGCATCAATAAATTTATCATGACTTTCGTATAAGCATTTCCCTCTCATGAAATCGGAATTTCACAGCCTTTCATATCTATTTGCATAATTTAATGGAACATTATATGATATGTCCCGGCTAGCCGTTGCTTTACAGTACGTGTATGTTAATTTAATCGCTACAGGTCTTCAGAAATTCATCTTGTTGCAAATTGTACATGAGCGTGGTTGTCGTGGGAATCCTCAATTGCTCCTAGTAACCAGCAAAACTTAATTGCAAGATGTATATTCATTAATACTTCTATTTGTTCTTGTTGAAGTGAATTTGAATAAGTGCCAACTAACTCCCCGTTCGATCTGCACGCGAGTCGTGTTAATAAAATCGTCACGTTTGAACGAATAAGCTTCGCGAAGATTCGACGACTCGAGGCTCTTTTCGCGTACCTGCGCTCCGTTTGAAGTATTTCGATCGTCGGCGGGTGATGCTGTGATATTATAATTGGCGTACATTTCTCGTTCGAAATCGAACGGACCAGTCGAGGCTGATGAAAGCCTCGAACAAGTAGAAAAATTCTCGCGGCAGTGTCCGTCGATTAAAAGTGCATCGTGTTAACGGTTATGTGACCGATATAATGCACCCGGAAGATCAAAGTTTTCGCGAATCAGGGGAGTTGCGCGACGCAAATGCATAATTCATGAGCGAAACACAATTTAACTTTTAAATTCCACGTTCTCTCGCCACGCTGGTCCCTTCCCCTCCTTCCTCTCACCCTACCGTCCTGCCCTTCGTCGCGCTTTAATTATCGGCTATCTGGTAATTACGGACGACACCTTCTTTTTGGTCGCCGATATCACCCGGAATTCGCTGCGGTCTTATATTAATTTGAGTTCCTATCTATCGGATCTCCATAAGCCCGTATCGCTCAAAATTGTCCCCGACAATGCAAACGAGGTAAAGCGAAAATTTCTTTTTAATAGTTCTCTCTCCCTTTCATTTGAAAATCTATGCAAGGACGATCGATATTTAGCCGTGCGAATGATCATTCTTGCGATTTTACCAGAGCTTTGAATAAAAGGGTCATGGACGCATTTTGAAATTTTATAACTGAGAATTATTTAAGTTGTTAGATAAAATGGATGTAATTAAAATTTAGTTCTACAATGTCATTTTATTTTCCCAATGGAATGGGAATCCCAATTGTTTCAGAATATATATGATTGAAGAAAGATCGCTCCTCAAAATAAAGACAAAAACACATTTTAATTCTTGTAATCTTGTCAATGTGTCATACAGTTTTATTTGCAAGATTTCTTTTAAACAAAGAGTTAAATATTAATTTGCAGTAAAGGATTTGGGATTGAGAAAGAAGAAATTTGACTCTTTCCCTTTTGGAACGGAGAATTCAAGACAAGATAATTGTATATTTCTTTTTAATCTTCATATACTACGTACAAAAGTTCTTTCAATGTAGTTAAGTGAAAAACTTAATATTATGAGTTTCGCTGCTAGAATTTCTTAGCTGCTGGCAACAGCAAAACAAATATTGACATATATTAAAAAGTCTTTTCCTTGGTTTGATAGACGCTCATCATTTATTACGAGCAGAGAAGTTTTATCTCGAGAATGGAGCGAGGCAAAACATTCTTTTTAAAGTGCAGAATTGTTGAGAACTATTTTGTGTAAATAATTTGTGATGGCCATCTATCACGAAGAAGTTCTAAACAGTATTTACCAGACGCCTGAAAAACGAAAACTGGCAAACGCCATAGGAACGCACTGTAATGGACATTGCGTTAATTTTAACGCATCATGATATTGGAGAAAATTTCTATTTTATATCTTTTTATCAATGTTATAAACGTATCCAGTTGCAGCACAAATCCATAGAACAAATTTAAACGTGAGCGTTTGACTATTATACGGTTACATTAATGCTAAAGATAAGTTAATATTAAAATCGTTTCTTGCTACAGCTTGAAAACTTGTTTTATGCATGTGGAACATAAACATAGAAATAAATCTCATTTTCTCGGACGTTGACGGATCGGGCCGGGGTGCAGCAGAGCGCGGCACCCCCGTTGAGGGGACGGAGGGTGAACGGATGGTTGCAATCGCGAGATATCCCGGTTTAAGCTTGAAATTAAGCCGAACCGAGCAATCCGAGTCGTCCTACCGAGGAATTCTCCTCCGTAGTTAGGTATGCAAAGCAGGAAGCAAGGCAAGAGGGAGCTTGGCCAGGCCCAATCAGAGAATATAGCTAGCGGCAGTTGTATGCACGTAGAGGTGCATTCGCGCAAGCAGCACGAGCACACGTATACACACACATACACACAAACACACATATAGGGCACATACAGCGCAATGTCGCCGTGCGTCCACAGGCATGTAACACACTTATCCTGACCGGGTCAAAACGAACGAACGAATGCACACACGTATCCGAGCCAGCTGTGGAAACTCAAACACCGTCTTTTGAATTATAACCGCGCCATCGGATTATCCCCCGAATCATTCCAAATAGCATTCTACCCGTCAGCATGGCACAATCCGCGCGTTCCGTTTAAAAGTATACATTCGGCGCCGCGTGCGAGCTCTCTCTGTTCGCTGAACCGGAAGTTCTGAGAATTGATTACGCAATGATATAAAGAGTATTAGGCCGAGTAGATTAGATTGGACTGTGTCTTGACACGCTTTAGAAAGCGCCTGTCAAATCCATTCACACATATGAATTGTAATATTAAAAGTGATTTATTAACGAATGCGTGGCAAAAATATTAGATAATTTTTACGATATTTTTTTTTATACAATAATAGCTTACTACCGTGTCACATAATGTATTTTAATGCGGTCGTTATTCTCATTTAATTCTACAATAAGGTACGTGTAGCTGAGGTGCTTGCTAATAGCTGCTTATAGTTGCTCGAATATATTTTCAGACTTCTTAATATATATTCAGACACTTTTGGAAATTTAATGTCTTTGTACGTGTGAATTTCAAGAAACCAAGGCTTTCCATGACAATTACTGTCGCGCCGTAATCTTGAAATTCGTTTTCGAGCTCTGAAAATAACTAATCAACAGCTCCTATTATATACAGCCATATATACACAAAGATATATAAGTACATATATTTTGTAGACGTATACTTTGAGAAAAAAGTTGTTAATTTAATTAAACTTTTCAACTTGGTTAAATTTCTTCAGTTCATGTTTTTATGTATTTAATTAAATATATTAATATATATTAATATAAATTAAAGTTTTTAGGTATTTAATGTATTTAAATGTACATATGTTTTATATAGATTTTTCGAAGCGAAATAACATAGAATAATTTCCGGCGATGCTAATGCGCTTGATCATTCTCATCGATATCAATTCAGTTCCCGAGCGGGTACTTAATCAGCCAATTAGCGGGTAGCCTACTAATCAGTTAATTACAGGGCAAATTTGTAGCAAATTGTAGCGCCGCAGAAATTGCGCGTGCACGCATGTTGTATCTTTTGGGCTGAGGGGAAAAAAATAGATGGATCGACGACGTCTGCGCTGTTGTTATCGTCAATGCCCGACCATGTACATCATTATTTATTCTGTGTGTCATCTTAAGATATAGTGGTTCCGCTACTTGGCGTATGCACCGGTATATTAATGATCCCGAGATTGCGTCATCCGATAATCCCTCGACGGAAGGGAGACAGGAAAGAACATTTCCCATTGAGTATCCCAATCAATATCTGATAATTCACATGAGCGTTATTCCGCAGTATAATTTATCAATTGCTACTAATAGCTTCATTGCCATGATATACATGGCGCGTGTCCTCCGACAACATGTAGGTAATAACAGAAACCGTTAAGAAATAATGGCCATGCGGTCTACGCACGATGTTCATTATAAAACTGCGCGTCGAGCACTTGGTAACTTTGCACTTCGCTTAAGATCGTCGTCAGATTAACGGTACCCCTTGATTTCCTTAATTTAAAATTATAGTAAAGTCTTGCGCTTTGCAGATTCCATCGGTACTTTCCAAGTTAATGCATGATAAGATATTAAGATTCTGAAGTGACGGAATTGCCAACATTACAGGTACAAATTTTCTTCGAACTGGTTTCACAAAGTTTAAATATGTTTACATGTTTAAAGTACACACACACAAGAACAAATACCGAGAGACTCCACTTAAGTTTAAAAACAAACCAAAGATAAAAAAGTTACCAATGTATCATATAATTTTTAAACCTCTTTTGGTTTCTTAACTTAAAGTGTCCCGGTATTTATTTTTGTGTGTATTTTAAACATTTTAAACAAAAAGATTTTCTGAAAAAACCAATTTGAAGAAAATTCAAACTTGTAACTCCATCACTTTAGCATCCCATTTACGAACTAATAAAAGCAAAATCTGTAGTTTTATCGCGTTCATTTAACGCTAATCTACCGTGTATCGAGCACATATCGTTTATCGTTCGCAAGACATGAATCTGGATATCTAATCGCGCACCTTATTACGCGCCGTTTGTCGACGCAGAAAATTCACGGGTGGAGTAAACTCGAAATTAATTCGAATTAAAAGTACGGACCGGAAGTGACCGCTTACGGACGGTGGTTACGCTCGCCCGGCGCGTCTCTCCCCGTCCTCAGGTTCAACGACGCGTCAAATTCCGCTCGCGCACCGGCGCCGCGACGCGAGGTCCAAATATACACCGGCCCGCGCGTTTCAAGTTCAACGCACCCGGGGTAATAACGACGGGCGGCGGCGCGGCACGACGTCTTTTCCATACTACGGTAAAATATACGGTACATTAAAATACTTGTGTATGCCGGCAATAAACTACGATCCCGCGATCCGTGCTGCTCGGATAAGACAGTTGAGTAAGACGTCCGCGCTGCATTTTCTCCATCGGTGACTTCGGGCTCGGTTTCGCTTGTTTGGGCCCTAAGAATTTCGCAATGTCTATACGATAAGAATGGTAACGTCGGTGTGAAGAATTACATTGCGTACATGGTGAAATTTCTTCCAATTAGAAATCAATGTCTCATCTTGCGCCGATCGATAGATTTAAAATTGGCGTTGCATTGAATAAATTTATAATTACAGTCTTATACAAATGAGACATCAAATCTCTGTTTTTGTCATCTAGAAATTATTTAAAAATATTTTTTTTTAGTGCATTAAAAAATTTACCGAGTCATTTGATGCATTTTCGTCATTTTGAATAGATAAAGTCACGATAAGTATATAAAATATCCATTTTTTAATGTACTCTCGTCAAAATTTTGCGAAATTTCTGTAAAACGATATGCATAGCGCAATGTAGATAAAAAATTTAGAAACGCGTGCACGTAACCGATACGATAAAGTCAAACAGATGTTTCTAAATGTGCGTTTTAAATTTTTAATGAAGATTCACGAATATTCACGTGGATTTTGCAAACTAACGTGAGAATCGATCAATAGATCTAAGAGCGGAAGGATAAAAGAGCGCAAAAATGGAATGGTCGCTTGATCGTGAAAATCTGAACGCAAATACCGCGGCAACACGGCGCTCTGTGGATGCTGTAATATCGTATTGTAATGTTGCGCGCTCTCCGGTTCTCCTGCATTAAACATGAGCTATATATCGGCATTGTGTTCTATACATAGACCTGGGCTAAATTTACATTATGTTTATGTGGCTAGTAATTGAACAGGACGTGTCATAGTTGACATGCGAGAGCTCGGCCGCGCACCGAGGTCCCCATGAGATTCGAGAAACAAGATCCTCGTCATCGTCATCGTCGTCATCGTGCCACTAAACGATTCTATCTGAAATATTGTGCGCTATCTTTAGTGCGCTTTATGGCAAAAATACAATTGCGTCTTTGTACAATGAAAATCAGGACGTCGGCAAGTATTAAAGAAGCGAAATGCGGCGAAATTATTTAACTGGCGGATTATTTAACTTGTCAGTAATATCATCTTTCAAATGCTGATAGCGCAATTTCCAATCATTTTTTAACGAGTTGAACGCGTGGAAAATTTAATCACTGTAAAATTTAATTTATTTCTCAAACGCGATAGGTGGTTTTTTTAGCAAGTGCGAATCAGGAAAACATCAGTTTTTGGTATGCACAATTTAATTTAAACAGCGTTTTGATCTTTGAGCTTTTGATTAACGTTTGAATATATTTGAGTCGAAAAAACTTTGATTTTATTAAAAAATTTCTTGATTAAACATCTCTCTCCATAGGTATTAGTTGTAACATTCAACGCATTAATTTAGCACATATAAAAAAATCAAATTTTCGTTCGAAAAGAGGGAAACTAGAAAAAATGAAAAATCTTTAATTACTGGAGCCATTTATATCTCGCGTTTTAGTTGATTTCAAAACTGCTAAATAAATCGTTGCAACTCTTTGCTCATGCAAATGAGCTATTCATCATGCAATCTGTCGATCTGTTTAATTCCTCAATTTAATTTGTGAGTTTTGAGCAATAAAAAACCGCGTTCAGAATATTTTAAAAAAAATTCTACAAATTGTTATTACATACTATGAGTTGTTTGCCAAGTCAGAAGAAGCGAAGTTTGCTAGAGTATGTTGGCTTTGCAAGTATAAAGAGATCGTAATTCATACATTTCAGAAAAATACATTATACTTGCGCAAGCGGCTGAAGTATTATAATGATGCAGTAGGACTAAATTTATAAAAATGAAATTATGAAAAGTAATACATTGCGCTCAATTTATTTCTTCAATTGCGCTAATTGAAATCATTGTGATATTTATGAATTGCGTATCACGATTTATTGTACAAGAATGACGTAAATTTAAGAAAATTAAATTTTTAATGTTGAATGTTTAAATTCATTTAAATTTTATAACATTATTTTTAAATGCAATTTTGATGTAACAATTTGATCTCCCGATTGTAGAGGGAGGAATAAAAGTATCATTAGCTCTTCATTCATGCATTATATTTTTATCGGGATTCTTTTCTTTGACAGGTCAATAACAAATTTTAAACTATGTCGTTGTAGCAAATGAATGATATGAGATATTCTTTAACGCAAATCACTAACTAAAAAATTTATAAAGACATGATTTTCTAGCTGGCGTTTTTAAAGGGCAATTAGCGATTAATAATGGAGGATTATCAATATGAATCGATAACAATTTGTTCTCTCCATAATCTGCGCGCAGAAAAATGTAAATTATTACAATGATATTTTTTTTAATCAAGGTTGGGAAAGTTGTTTTTTAAAAGACTTTTTATCTCGTTACTCATTACTGAAAAAAAGTAGTTATTATTCTGGAAAAGTAACGATTTAGTATTTTTTCCGTTACATTTTTAGTGTTAAAGCAAGACCAAATAAAGCATTATATTTAAACATTAAATATTAAATAAAAAATTACTGTTCTGTTTTTTTGTCAAAATATTAATAAAAATAATATTTTATATCTTAAATTCTAAAGCAAAAAAAGTAACCGTTAAATTTGTCATCCTTATTGATAAAATGTAACTATATGTTTCCGTTACTAAAAACGAAAAGAAACCATTACCAGTTGGTTAAAAAATAACTATAATAGTAATGGCGAGCCAACGTTTTCCAACATTAGAGATTACACGCACTCCTTGTGCTCTGCGCAAGTGGGATCGGTTTCATCCAAACGATCCATATCTGTTCTAAAGATGAACCCGGATCTACAAGTTTGCTCACGCCGTGCGCGGCGTGTAATACTTCAAACTCGGGCCACATCACGTTTCTCTGCCGCTCTCATTTGTAAATGTTGCCCATACGTTCTATCAGTCGCGGTAATCGCGTGTCCGCACGTAATTCGACGTGCAAGTCCGCGGTTCCCGCCCGCGTATATCGATTTATAATTACGCACGAGTGTCGCCGACGTTCGCGCTATACTTAACGGACAATAACGCATTAATTGCCGATCAAATAAATCGATCCTCTTAAACGATTACGCGTATCCACCGCCGCTCGTACATAATATCCTCGACGATCGTATGGAATATCCGTACCAGCGCGTAATTTGGTGTGCCGATAAAATGCGGAAAATAATGGCGGCCGTGCATGCTTCTTCATTAGGGCTTATACGAACGTAAATGCGCGTAAGCATATACAAGGGAGATAAGCGGGCGCAATAAATGAATAACGGATTAGTTTCAGCGATGGATGGAGCGATACCGGCGCCGGTATACGCACCGGTGTGTATATATGTATATAATAAACTATGTGTGATAAATGAACAGTCGGTTAGTATTAAACTTTAGCGCGCGGCCGCTGAATCGTATTTATAATTGACGAGTCCGCGGCCGTTACTCACCGCTTATCCTTGCCCGATTTATCCATGCGCGCACACGCGTATTCACGCGCGTGCACGCGCGTTACACGGTCCACCCGCGATAGCGGCCGAATCGATAACATTTTATTTTCGTGCGCGCGCGCCGAAACGATGTCGGCGAAAATGCCCGTGCGAAGATAAATCGGCTTCCCGCCGAATGTCGATCGCGACATCACGTCACGCTTAACGCGAGCTAGACGTTAATTGAATTGCCCACGATACGGCAATCAGCAGATAATAACCGTGTTGCTCGGGACGCGACTTTGATCGCGCGGCTCGATCAAAATCTCGACAGACTATTTAATTAATTATCAATTAGCCCGCGGGAACACGCGTGTTACGTGTCCGTGCGGTGCCCCCCCTCCCCCCTTTGATTCCCCTTCAGAATGATGAAGTGGATAACGTTGGTTTGACGTTGATTGAAGGATTGATTAAGGAATTACAAATGGTACACGGTGTAATCCGTGAAATTCGGATGTTTATCGGGGCAATAACGATTTATCAATTGAAAGGGATCAATTAATAAAGTTTGGAAGAAAGAGAGAGAGAGAGAAAGAGAGAGAAAACAGGTCCGTGATAAAGAAGGAAATGTTGGATCGACTCCGGGTAACGACGTATCCGTGCTTACCGGTCAATCCGGCCCGTGATTCATCAGATCGACCGTGATTTTCCGAGAGGGGCCGGAGCGGTGCCGGGATCGACCGAGGGGCCCGTGAGTCCGCACGAGGGGCCTCACGGCAGGCAGGCCGGCTTCCGCTTCGGCGCGGCTCGGGCCGCTCTCGCCATTTGTTCCATTATTCCCGTTCTCCCCTCATCCTTCTCTCTTTTCCCCTCCGCATACTGCGTTGCACCCTGCGATTTCGTAGCGGTCGGGGCCTGCCGATCCGGCATTCTGCCGTGCGGCATTCAGTCGGCGTTTCGCGCGAAGCGCAAGTGCCCGCACGCACACGCACGCGTATACACGCGCGAGCGAATAAAGGGGGCCCCCCCCGGAGGTAAGGATGTGACAGCTGCGACCCGCGGCTGCTCCTGGAGGCCCATTGCGCGCTCATCGTACGTACCGTCGCTTTTCACGCCGTGTGTGGGCGATCGGCAACGAAGAAAAGAGGAAAAATAAAAGAGAAGAAGAAGGAGATGAAGAAAGCGCGCGCGCGTAGAGAAGTGTCGCGACTGGTGATTCGAGATATGAGAGAAATCGGGCTCGAAGCGTAGCACCGTGAGAGAATTGATCCTTATAAATCGGGTCCTATTCCATTTCCGCGAGATCGACAAACTCACGCGCTGGCGAGAGGATATTGTCACGTTCAGTGAAATCGTTTCGCAGGAGGTTGAAAGCGTGCAATGTCGGTTAACTGCCGGACAGATGTTACATTTTATCTGGTGATGCGAATTATAGAAAAGGAAAAGACCGAAGAAAAATCAGAAGATTTTCAGCGAGATTGGAGCAGTGATAAATTTGTTTCAAGCTCATATCATCGAATTGCCTTTTGCTCGTCGGATTAATTAATTGGACCTATCTCCATACTTTTCTACATCGCGGAAATAAATTATTAAAGTAATTTTCTTTATACGGAAATAAAGGAATCCAATTTTTATCGAAAAAGATTGAATGAGCTCAGAAACGTTTCGCTGTAACATTCGCGCGTAAAATTCGCGCTAATTAGAGTGATAAAAGGAACGTTGTGCCACTGGACGCGAACGCGCAATGAATAAGGAAATGAAATTGGCCGAAGAAACGACCGGTTTCGATACTCGAAACGGAGGTTTCGTTCTCCGGTTTTTCTACCGTCCCCCACCGATTTTTTACTTGCCTCTTCTTCCGATCTATATACCGCAGCACGAATCAACGGTTCTTTTTGCTCCGCTCCTTTTTTTATTACACGCGAGAAGAAAGACCGCTTTTGTCGAGAGGAGATTAAAATACACATGTATTAAGATAAAGAAAGAGTCCCGATAAATCGGGCGTTTGTGTGAAAATAGAGAATATCTTTGCCGAGGTATTCGCCAATCGATATTTCGGGCAAATTGTTGGAAACATAGCGCTTAATTAAATCTTGGTGGAGAAACCACATCGCTACATTTGAGAATATCAACTTATTATCAAATGTGCGTTTGTCGTTACCGAACATTCTATACGTTAGATCTATACAGCTTCCACTAATGATACATGAAAGTAACAATTTATAGATCGTAATTTACGGATACTCAACGTTTAAAGTTGCACTCGAGGATCCGAGGAAGTTTCAAGGCTTCGTGCGCTTAAGAGTTTTCTCCTTCTATAAGGTACCACCTCCTTTGAGATATTTGTCGAACGTTCAAATGCACTCGACGAAATGGATCTCTTTACAGATCGTAAACGTCACCGTGGTCGCCATTCTTTCCTCAAATTTGCTCGCAGTACTTGAATCTCTCCTTAATGGAGGGATCGCAGATCTCTCTCGAAACATTAACAATCCGACATCCAATTATCGTTCATGTATATCAGGATGACGTAAAATTTCAATTTTTTTAGATGCTGAAAGACAGCGCTCTAATCTTTTAATGAGAGGCAGAATAATTTTTTTCTATTAGAAATTAAATTTTTCTTAAACAAGAAATTTATGATCAGATGAAGGAAAGCTCAAATATATTAAAGGACATTATAGTCAATTTATTATCATGACGAGTTTCAGTTTTAGTCTCATAAAAATGTTAAATCCCGTTATTGCCACAAAAAATTTTTTAATTTGATATAAAATAATTGTATTATATTTATAATGATAAAATATTTCTCTCTCTCTCTCTCTCTCTCTCTCTCTCTCTCTCTCTCTCTCTCTCTCTCTCTCTCTCTCTCTCTCTCTCTCTCTCTCTCTCTCTCTCTCTCTCTCTCTCTCTCTCTTTCTTTCTCGAGATATAATTTATCGTACCGCAATATACATACAAAAATCGCGCTGTGGAACCAATGTTGTACGGACCTCGCAATAAACAGGACACCGTATCCCCGGACGGACTTTAATGCATACGTAATTTAATCGCGCATCACCGAAGTCCCGGGTCTGTGGAAAGGACAGTTTTCTGTTGTTTGCGATTTGCCTGTTGTTGGTCTCGCGTGCAGCCGAGAGAAATCCAGTTTTCGCAATAAACTCGCATCACACATCCGTGAATCACGTCGCGTCACGTCGGTGTCGCGCCACGCCGCGTCGCCCCGGCTGCTTCTTCTTTCCCCTCGAGTAGCGGTAGCCTCCCTGTGCTGCACCGCTTTGGCCCATTTCCTTTTGTATGCCATCGACCTCGTTTTCTCTTTCATCTTCCCGGTAAGCGAATGACAAATTCAGAAACCGGGCTCGTCGTTCACGGAGCAGAGAGAACTCTCGAGCAAGATCATCCCTCTTCTTGCATCCCTTTTCAGAAGCCTCGTCGTCGAAAATGTACGCCGAATAAACTCTCTCACGCGTCTTCCCTCCCTTACGCGAGGGAAAACACGGGGGCAAACGTGAAAATTTGCAATGGTTTACGTGTGCAAGTGAACGTTAATAGCTCGTCGTCGCTCTTTCGTCGTGAGCATGAATAGTATCGTTTTACGATCTCCATGAAAAAAAAAACCTATCGGTAAGGGGAATAGTATTATTCGCAGGCTGGGTGGCCTGTTACATCGCCAGCATTCGTAATCGATCCGTTCCAGACGTGCAAATGTTTCCCTGCGATGCCTCACGCAAATTGCGAGCACGCAGCATGTTATTTTTAAAGTTGTATTTAAATATCATCATGTTACACATCATGTATTCCTCACGAATAGATTTGTAAAATATTTTTGTAACGTGCTTTGATACATTATTATTACGTTTTTCATTAAAAATTGTCCTTATAATTTCTGAGTACAAGAGAAATTTTCTCTTACGAGAAAATCTTCGGTGCATTTTTTTCTTTTTACAATTTACCGCAAATCTCCTCGTCGTGCAATCAATAATTGAATGCTGTAATCGTAAAAATCGAGTATCTGATAACTTTCAATGATTCGAAACGTAATATGAAAAGTACCACTAGATCCAAGCTACTAAATAAATCTCGAATCTCTCTTTTCGTGGCGTGAAAGAATAAACAGAATTGCCAAGAGTACCGGATGAGGCGTGAAAAAATAAACGGTTAAAGAGATTACGCTAGTCTCTTAACTTCACGAAAGCATTTCTTAGATCTTTCGCTACGAATAATACAGGTTTATATTTTGCGATTGAATTTTCTACAAAACACGAATATCCGAATAACATTACAGATCTTATATTTAGAAATTGTATTTTTATAAGTAGTTAAAAAATTACTTACATATGAGCTACAATTGTTCAACATAATTATGTTATTTTACTCTCGTATTATCTGAATTAATTATACATATATATACAAACAAGGCTCTGAAACTGAGGCTTTATGTAAAGCATAAATGGCTTTATGAGGCTTTTTGCAAAATGTAAGAAGACTACGTTTTATCGTGACTAGAATTATTTGTTAGTAAATTAAAGTTTAATTAAGTCTTTTTATAAATATCTACATGTAAAAGCAAAGACTTTGCTTTAAGTACAGATTTTCTCGTAACTAGTTTCGACTATTGTACAAACTTGCTTTATATATTTCAATCCGGGATATCTCAAATCGTGATGCGCGCATGCCTTGCTCATACATGGTTCTCGTGGCCTTTGGAAAGTCAATCTCGCCGTGATATTTATCGTTCGAGCACTCAAGCCTAAGCTGTTGGTCAAGCAAGTTGCCTCTTCAGAACGTATTCAACGCGACTATACCTCCCTCCTGCGTCTCTTCGTGCGTTTACCATGACGGAGCCGCGGGAGCTGACAGCTGAATCGTTTGACCCATTTCCTCTTCGCCGTCGTTTCGCAATGCATCGCCAGCATAACAGCCTTTTGTACACCTCGTACTGCTCCAGCGTGTCCCACTTGCGACGCCGGAAATCGGCTGGACACGGTCACGCTTCCTTCCGTTTTCCGGCGCAACGTTGATCTCCCTCTGGTTGACTTGTACGCGCACCGAAGACTCTACGAGAAGAGAACTCGAATTCGTTCTTTCTGAAGGTACGTTGATCCTCTATAGAGTTCTTTGTGAAAAATCGAAGATTGTTAATGTTCCAAGACATTTCTAAATGTATAACTCCTACAGTGAAACTTCTTCTATAATTAATGATGAATGCAACATTATAATTATTGCTAACGTTCGAGTATCGTGTAGGCGTTGACCATGTTTGAGAAACATATATATATACACGATGACTTTCACGGATGAATAGATTCTTGGCTGCCGTTTTTCAAACACCAATAAACTCTCGCGAATCTTTACTTTATATTTTATATTTAGTATACGCGAAGCATTTTTCCCTTCTTTATTTACAGGTTTACACTTGTATTTAGTGAAGGTATAAAAGTATTTCTAAATATGGAGCACAACGTTATATGATTATTGTTGGAAAATTTATGGTCAAGACTGTGTACACAGACCTTATATCTTCATGCAAATTTTTAGAATATTTGATGATTATTACATTATAATTAAAAATCTTTTTTATATTATTTAGTAATAATTAAATTATCAGTATTTTGGTATTAAGATGAAATATGGATTAAACAGGATTCAATAATAATTTCTTTTTTCTAAACAAAAATGAACATTTTGTTTTGAAAATATTTTCGTTTTCAATGTTAAGTATTGACGTTACGTAGTGTTAGACAGACATGACTTGCTTACACAGGAGAAGAACTTTGTATAGTTTTATCGAGAAAAACATATTGGCATTATTCGATAATAATTTTCATAACTTAAGAGAAAAAGTAACGAATAGAAAATAATATCTTCAAATAACAATATCTTCGAGAATTACAATTTTGTAATATTATTATTATTAAACAATCATATATATTGTGCTCTTTAAATGACTATTAATATTTTGCTGAAATTTAAGATTATTAAATCCTATCTACATAAGTATGAATATAATTTCTTGTTTATGTATGAAACAATGATTGTTATGTAGAATATAGTTTTAATTTGATATTAATATTTAATACTGCTTTCTCTGTGTGATTTCTATAGCACGTTAATAATGGCCTTCGTAAAATTAATTAAACACTTGTTTTTCCCAATTACGTCAGATCAACGGCAACGTAAATAACGCGATTTCACGGTTCATTGGTCTCGTTAATTAAAAACACGTCGGTGCTGGAAGGTGCTAAGATCTCAACTTGAGATTTTCACACACGGTGCATTGAAGACAACGTCCGTTAAGTAATAAACCCGCGGTATCCGCGTAGAGGGTGCGAAACCGAGGAGGTTGTATTTCTTGGCGTCTATCTAACCCGTGCTTACATTGGATTACGCTGAATTGTATAGCGTTACGGAAGGCACACGAGACTCCTGTGTCCGCATTGGTATCCGTGTTTAGGCGAACTAACACGGTTGCCGCAGGGCCAACGAGGATTCTCCATTACACACGGGGGGTCGAGGAACTTCCGGTAAAACGGAGACGTGTTAATATTTGCGTGCATATACCGAATCACACGTTTACGTTGCTCCACAAACAATCTCGTGAGTAATGACCGACGTCTATCGCCGATGCTCGTGATAATCCCCCTACGCGTCATGTGGACCCATTGAAACACTCGGCTCGTCCGTCAACCACGGCCAATCCGATACTTTACTTTCCGTTCTGCAGAAATCTCGGAATCTCGAATCTACTCGTCGGATCATTCGCCACCTTTCAGCTTTAAGAAAGAAAGAACTAAATTTAAAGTTTACGTCACCGTAAAATTCTTCTCCAGCCTCCTCCTACAGTTATCCGAACACTTGATCGGTTAGGCTACAAAAATAGATGATCTTTCCGTAGGAGAAAGAGAAGGAGAAATCGTTTGCTATAATGTACAGTAACTTAGGATGGTTTCAGAGGAAAGAGACTAACCGAGACAATTCACGGATTCAACGGATAAAACATTTGCCTCTGACTTATTTGCCTTTTCAGACCCCAATCCGGCCATGTGTCAAATTCCTGATGGTTTCTCTTCTTTCTGAGTCTCGTTCGAGACATTATACTTCTGGCTTAAGCATGCATAATCGAAGCGTGACACAGACATATCTGTATCGGAAAAATACGGGCGGTCGTATCGACGAGGACAAATAGCGTCTGTCGACTAATTATTCGGATTGCGTAGGTGGCGCGACCACACCTCGGGGACACGTAAGAATTGTGACTCGTGTCATTATGAATATGTTTCGCCGAGTCACCTATGCCGCTGCTCGGCCCGGTCCGCTGTGTACCCAGAGGCGGAACAGAGAGGAAGGATGGAGGAGTGAATCAGACGAGAGAGAAACTCGCGAGGGAATAACACGAAGGAAAGAGCAGAGTGAGATGGAAGCCGTCGAAGTGGGGAGGAGCCGACGAGATTTCGTCTCCCGCGTCTCTTTTTCTTCCCTCTTACGGCGTAAGCCAGTGCTATTTCTGGCTTCACTCCTTTTTTTTTCTTTCTCTCCCCTCTCTCTTTCTCCCTTTCCTTTCTCTTTCTCTCTTTCACTGGTACACATATTTGCATATACATGCACAAGAGAGCTGATTCCACGGACCGCATTTTCCCAGGAAAGTGTAAACTTTTTCCAGTTCCTTCGTGCGTCTGGTCTCCGCATTCTCGAAATTGTCTCAAGACCTTGTTGAACGATATACAAAAATGTAAAACGAAGATTGAAAGTGTTTCTTAGTCAGATAACTTTTAGTTAAAAAAAAAAAAAAACATTTTCTATTCGATATTTTTATTACAAAAAGCTGTGGAGAGCTGAAAGAAACACCTGAGAGAATTTATACGAACAAATTGCACAATTTCAAATGCTTTGCGTCAAATATTCTAAATATTGAAGATTAATTAATCGAACGAAGCTAACCTAACTGCTTTCTTGTGTCTGATGTCTCGTTAAAAATTTAGCAGTACTGTTTAAATCATCCGCTTCAATCATGCTACGCACATGGAGCTACCGAAATATGGCTCGCATGTGCATATAAAGATCGTTTCTCCTTTGCGCATACCAGCTGAAAGAGTGAGAAAAAGAAAGACAAAGGACTTGGCTGTTGGACCCCGACACTATCTCCTTTTCTCTCTTCGTTTCCCCTTCTCACCGCCTCTCTTCGTCTCTCCATCGAGTATTCCACGAAGACTCGCATACTAACCCCGGCGTCGTTGGAATCTTAATTACGTTACAGTCCATTCATGGCAGCTGATGTCCCGACATCGTCATCACGTCTAGCCGCGACGTATCGACCGATTATTCGCGTGAGAGTGTCGAAATGTCTCTGTTAAAGGCAACCTTGGAGTAAAAAGGAAGCGCAATTTCGTAACTTGCAATATTGCAGTCTTGCGGGAAAACAAGGGAAAAAGTGGTGAAAACAATGTGATTAAATAGATATATCATGGAAACGTAACGCTTTTATTTTTATCGCGTCGTCAGAGCGTAGCGAGATTTTATTTTATCCCCCGACATTCAACGGCTGATGTCAACTGTCAACTATAAATTATCGACATTCTTTGATACCTCAGGAAAGAATTGGCAAATATCCGCGTCTCTCCGCGATACGGAGCGCGATGAATGCGATCCGCCTTTGTCTGAATTTCACTGAGAGGCGCATTGCAGACTTCCCGGATTACGTTCTTCTTTTCCGGGCGAAGCCCCATCAAACGAGAGAGTTCCCTCGTCGATGCGGCAACGTATATATATACATCGTGAACCTTCGAGACATTTCTGCTCTGATATCCGATTAAATGTCACTTGTCGTTAAAAAGAGCTTTAGATGCTTTCAGTCCTGTCGATGTACGTAGGTGCGGGTCCGCATCGCGTCTTGAAACGCGGCGGGCATTGGTCATCAATAAATCGAAACAGAGAGAGACCGGTTTTGATTTATTATATTTTGCTAAAAATAACATATATTAATAAAAGAAAGAGAGAGAGAGAGAGAGAGAAAGAGATTTATATCTTTAGTTGGATGTGACATATTTACACAAAATGTTTTCCTCAAAAGCGTCATTCTTTGTTAAGAATGTTTCCATCTAACAATAAAATGCAGTGTGCAGAGGCAAACGAAACGCGAAAAACGAATGAAAATTAAACGGAACAACAGAGAAAACAATCAAGAATAGCAAACTCTGGAAGCACCGGTTAAAAAGAAATCGTTTACTCGCCGTTATTCCGCTAGCCGTTTCTTGCTGATGTGTGTGTGTGTGTGTGTGTGTGTGTGTGTGTGTGTGTGTGTGTGTGTGTGTGTGTGTGTGTGTGTGTGTTTAGTTATTTTTCGGCTGTTTTGCAGTCCCCCGTTCATACGACATTAAAATTTGATGGCACATAACGTGTATTATGATTACACAAGAGCAGGCTTCGTTTCTTCTCGAGAGAACGCCAGCGATTTTCGCTGAAGAACTTAGCATCTTGCGCGTTTTTGCCGAATGCTCTTTCACAAATCTCACACATATCTGTACACACACACACACACACACAACCACACACACACACAGAGAGAGAGAGAGAGAGAGAGAGAGAGAGAGAGAGAGAGAGAGAGAAACGAACCAAATCCGGGGTAACGGGGAAATGTCGAGGATTCAAATGGAATTGAATGAAAAGTCAAATCGTTTTCTCCCATGGCTGTTCCTCGGACGATAAACCCGTATCATGGATCCGCTTACAGTCGGTTGCATCCTACCATAGATGCACTGATAACTCTCGCCTCCTATGCTTTTCCTCGTAGATGCGGTCAAGACCCCCTCAACAAATGGCCACTATCTTCATCGTTATACGACGACATGGCCTGACCCACGGTCTTCACCATTAACATTCTTGTCTTTTGATAAAACCCTGCGATTCAGAGATACGTCATTTAAAGGAGTTTAAATTAAGCTTACTCCGCACTTTTCTGGACTCCACGCTTCAAATTACTTTTTTGTCTACAGTTTAATTAAATTTATTTTACATATTTGCCATCAAAAGATTTAGGTATATATTTGAAATATTTTTTTCCTTAGATCATTAAAATAACTGTATACGACGTTCAAGCATGTGCGAGCAATATTTTTCATTTAAATTAAAACGAAATGACGATTTTTACGTAGCTTTCGGAGATTCAATCAGTAATTATTTTTAAAAAAGAATGTGTAAAATTATCAGATGTATATATATCAGAATGAACTTAAATAATTAACTTTTAAAGATTAACTGAAATATAATTAATTCATATGAAATGTATAGGATTGATATGATTTATTTTGGCAAAAATTTCGGGTATTTGGATTATGCTCTCTTTAAAATAAATGAATGTGTATATGGTGAGCAGTGTAACAAGTTATTTGCGACTTTATGATACCCCGTAGAATTGCAGGATTTAATGTAATCCGTGTATAATATCACCACATAATTTCACACTGCATTATCGCCTTTGCAATGGGAATGGCATGCGCGGGCAATTATATTATATCCATTTAATTAGATGTACCTACACAGCGCAGAGGTATAATGAAACCTCGGAATTCTCAAAAGCACTTTACGCGATTCGAAATTAATAAGATAAACAACCGAGAACAACTAAAAAGCGCAACGAACAAAATTTTACAAATTAAATGACTTTGAGTGGTGTTATTGCGCCAATTTTTTATCATTACCGTCACATTGCTTGTCTTTACTTGCCCCTCTTTTTACGTTTCATTGACCGGCGACCATAATTTATTGCCTGGTCACCATCCGGTCCAATGTATCGTTCAAAAACGATTGGATTAAGCTCTATCGGGTTAAAGTGCCTCGTTTACGTCCATAAGTGGCTCTCTTCTGCTAATCTCAATTCTGAGTCACTGCTAACACAATTGCCTTACGAGCTGACAGCGACGTCGATGAAGACTTACGTTCATCAATGTTGTGCAATTAGCCGGCTTTAATTGAGGCGTAGTTAATCATGATCGATGGCAAGGCACTTATCCTCTATCTACTCAGTACGTGTACGCAGCTTTAACTATCGCTCCCATCATTTTCTTACGCTTAGACTAAGGGAACATGTCAGAAAGAGCTCTTGTATGCATTTAAGCTATCTCGCAATTCAATTAACCAATTTAAAATTTCCACAGAATAAATTTTTTTGACAATAACATAGAAGAAAGGAAAATATTTCTGAGAAAAGATCTTTCTTAAGAAAACATCTCAAATATCAAATGCCGTCTTCAAACCATCGAAAAAGATATTCGATATACAAGATGTTTCAAGTTTTTTACACTTTTATCTATTGATTCTTCGGTCAACGAGACCATGATCGATACATCGGTAGATTTATGAAACAAAAGAAATTGTGTGAAAAAGAGGCTCATACGCATAAGGTTAAACGTACTGAAACTTCGCCTTTGGTTTCTCTGCACTTTCAGCAGCTGTATATGGAGGCTTCCACGCACTCTTGGTGCCCACTCGAAAGCTCCTTTTACCGCGATGCAAGGTGCACCGTTTGCACGATGCGACGTTTTATCGTCTCGCGTCCGTATTCATCGCGCGTAAAGTTACGTATACCTTCAACACCAATCTGAAAATTTTCCAGAAAAGCTAGATCTTATATCAGATTTTAAAACTAAACCCTAAGATTAATTTTTTTTAATTTAAATACATCTATTTTTGTATTCACAGCCTTATATAACATTTTAAATTCAAAATGGCGATGTTTTTATTTATAAGAATGAATAAATTTATTTAATTTACACTTTCTGTAAAAAAATGACAAACTATCATACATTTTTAAATTAAAATTTTGTGGTAGCGAAAAACTTTTTTAAAAACTTGAGATAATTAATATAAACATTTTTTTTTAATCTTGGCTTTAATTTCTTAAAATCTTGTGATGAAACAAGCTGCTTATTAATATTTATTTTAATCATACGAATTTTGTACGAGTTTAAAAATAAAACGCTAGTTTGACAATAAGAGAATTTAAAAAATACGGGTTTTTTTCTGAAAGTTGACGCATCTCAAGAAGTGACATTTTATACCACAATTTGATTCGCTTGTAATACAAGTTGACCCTGCACACTTCGCACTCGTTCGATGATACGACTTTACGACTTGACGACAACATTTCTTACTTACGTGGTAGTTTTCTCACCTCTTTTCTCACTTTTTTATACCACTCGAGTGACAGTATTGATGACACCGAAGGCTCTTAAGGGCTTAAAGTATCTAGAAGCTTCAATCGGGACGATTTTCAGCAAAACACTTTCTTGGATTTTGTTTTCTTATTTGAGTAACTGGATTATTCTTAAATAACTTATCTGAGAAATTCACACAATGTTTGCAATAGATAATCATTTAATCAAAAATGATTCAAACATTATTATGGATAAACATTATTTTATATTAATCGAATTAAATATAACTGATATTGTTTCACTATACATTCTTACATAAAGTGGTGAGATTATTTCTATATTAAATTTATAATGTGCCGCTAAAATTAAGTCTTTAACTAGAGCTTTAGAATCGTAATGATTTGCAAAGTAAATCCATCAACTATCTCAGTTAGGTGATTTCAATCTAAGTTTTAAACTGATTATACTAATACTAGATAATTGAAACCTAAATAAATTACGTGTCTCTATTTGAATTTGTTAAAATTAATTCTGAGTTTATTCCAAAACTGGACCGTTTAGTTTCTATAAGACTGAATCTAAAAGTAGATTTTAATATTAAAAAATAATATGTAAATTAAATTACCAATTATATTAATTATATGTTCGTGAAACTTATTTATATCGTATCTTCGTTATATCGTCTAACATTGATTACATCCTTTAAGTTCGACTGTTTAGCAATAAAAGAAATGGAAGTTATTTTTCAACAATTTCCTCCCGAGTTTTAATGTAATTTCCGGAAATGCACGTTAAGATACGATTTTTTAAAAAAAGAACAGAACGTATTGCTTTATCAACATGTTCTGTACAGTTTTCGCATTTTAAACGCGGGCACATGTTTTACGCCAAAAACCAGTTTCACGGCGCCGCCGCGATCTCGCATACAAAACGGACCCTACTACTTCCCATTGCAGTTGTACATTGGTTAGTCATTTCCTCCATTCTTAGTACAGTGCCCTCCCGCCTTCTCGTTGCGGGATACTCTATTAATATCTTCCGATTTCAGCAGATTCCTCGTCCTTCGTGGCATCTGTCCGCTATCCTCCTCCCCCTCCCCCGGAAATTCTGTAATTTCTATGCGCATTTAAAGTGTCATAATATTCGTCTCTTTCCCTTGGAATATTCACGCAGAATTTTAAAAGGAACGAGTTCACTGTACGTAACTGATCGGCGCCAGCGATTGTCTGTCGCAACGTAAAATGTAGTCAAACGTAATCCGTGACTTTTTGAGAGAATTAAAGTATTTAGCGTTGCGTATTAATTATACCTAAACGTCATAATTAAATTCGAAATTGATAATTACGCGTAATATCGAGTGCATGATTCATTTCAAGCTTCGATTAAATTTAATAAGCCAGCTCAATATTTGATATAATAATTGTTTGGGAGAAATATAATATTCGGGTGATACACGTAATAATCGCGATTTGATTTACGGTCATTCTCCTCCGCGCCCGATCATAGAAATATCACGAAAACGTATTTCTAGATTTTCCCTTGCGCGTTCTTCACATGCCAATCTCGCATTTTATCAACAACGTTTCCTCGCGCGGAGCCCAAGTGCTTTTATCCGTCACCCGGCGAGAGAGAGAGAGAAGGAGACTCTCGGTCTCTCGATTCTGCTGCTCTCGTCGTGCTGCGGCAGGGCTTATCTAGAGTCGGTGTTGGTTGACACACTGCGTTAGTATTGCCGCACGGCCGCGTTATACGTGCTCTTTCGTTACTACGGCTCAGTTCGCTCGCGCCTTGCCAGCGTGCGGTGCGCGCGTAGGCTTCTCTCTCGCTCGAGCGGCCGCCGTCGTCGTAGCTGCCTGCCTGCCTGCCTGCCTGCCTGCCTGCGGTGCTCACCGCGCCGTGCTTCCCTGACATTTTCCTCTCCGGCGAACCGAAGCGCCCGGAGCACACGCCGATCGCAGAAAATGTGAGGAACACACTCCCACACGGAGCGACCACGAGGAAAGATCGGCTCGACGAGAGGAAGAAGAATGCGAAGCGATAACGCGTGGAATACTCGCGTTCGCCGCTGCTTGTCTCGGACGTGCGACGTTTCTCCAGGAGTGCGGAAGGTAACGGGGACCGATCTCGCCTGATGATTCCCGGGCTTTTCGAAAAATACCGGCGGCACCTGTTTTCGGGAGTGGAGGCGAGAGGTACCTTGAGGAAGAGGCGGCCGCTGGAGGATGCGATTTGACGCGGATGGGCGAGGAGGCGCGATACACCTGCGGCGACGTTCTCCGTCGTCCTCCTGCGCACGTGCGAACGTCGGGAACAACTCCGGGAGATCACCGCTCGCGAGGGGCCCTTTAATGGAGGCACCGGCATCACGCATTTTTTTCGCGTGAGGTCTCGCGGCGCTCGGAAGAGCGCGGAGTAGGATCGTCAATCAAACAGGCCGTTTATCCTTAACGCGTCTCGACTGTAGTTATAATTAGACTCTCGGCCGGAGAGCCGACGAGGAGGTGCGTTACGCGGCAACACGAGGAAAGCGTCTAAAGGGAAACCTGTCTGGCCGCGCGCGCCGTCACGATAGTGAAAGTTTAACCAAAAGTAAATCAGCTGTGATAAGTCCTGTAATCCGGACTGCGTATGATAAATACCTACACACCGCGCCGAGCAACAGTAACAATAATATATAGCATCAATACAATATCTATCTATTTAATGCGAGGCCGAAGACTAAAGTTGAAGACCAAGAAGGGATTCTCTATCATCGAACGAGAGGCGAAAAGATACGTGTCTGTGTGTATATGTGTGAGTGTGTGAATGTGCGAAAGAAAAAAAGAGTGAAGATGCACGGTGAATGCACCATTTCTGCAACATCGCCGCGAGTGAAGAAAGATCTGAAATAACATAAATTTCTGACGGCGCGGGAGAAACGAAACGTGTGGACAGCTAAGGTTCGACGAGAAAGAGAGAGAGAGAGAGAGAGAGAGGCGGAGGTGATTCTCGAACGAAAATGGAGCTAGTGAAAAGCGGCACTATCGAGATGCTGTCTCGTCGAAGTGTGGCGATAAAGGATTACAGTGTCGAGAACGGCAGCGAGGACGACGAGGAGCGGTGCGACGAGAGCGATCGGACGTCCCTCAAGATCGACCTCTCGATGGCGGAGCAGTTCTACTACGAGGTTATCTCGTCGTTCGAGCAGGAGGAGGTATATAGATAGTCACCGACACGCCTGTATTAATTCATTACACTTCCCGCGCGCGCCGATCTCTCGACTTTCAACGGTATCGATCCGCGGGAAGACAAATGAATCGGTAGCAAATCCGAAAAATTCCGAGCTTGACCGCTTAGAGGGCACTACTTTTATTTCGCCTCGTGTCACTCGAGAACGAATTGAGAAATTCCGATATACAAAAAAATTAATTTTTTTTATATTTATTTATAATAAAGCCGCAATATTTAGATTTCTCTCCTACAGCCACATCGCACCCTCGCAGGAAAAGCGATACAGTTTTTATTAAGATCCATAATTGGTATTAAAATTTATGTCATTTTTTTTTTTAACTTGTATTAATGTCCCTGATTATGAAAGCTGATCTATTAAAAAAAAAATCTATACGAATACAAGGTTGAAAGACTTTTAACTTGTGTCACTTTTCTTGCAAGAGTGTGATATACACGTATGTTAATATATTTTTTGCAATAATGTAGATTACAAATACGTTTTAACTCTAAAAACGCTGATTTAAAGATATAAAAAAATGGCACGGTTATCAATTAAAAATAAATTTTGAAGAATTTATTAAGTGAAAAGTAAATAATTACAGTCCTTATTATGGATCATAGATTAAAATGATTTTCATTATTTCGTGTAATTTTAACGATCGACCATTTAAAAAATTGTCAATTAATATTAATGTAAATTTTAAGGAATAATTAAAGAACTTGTTAAAAATAAGTTTTTGCTTCTTTTCTTAAATGTCAACAATGATTAAGAAATTGATTTTATATTATAATAATTTTAAAAAATTAAAGAATGTAAACTCTTTTTCTATCATTTTATTATCACTTGTATGTACTTTGTAAAACGCTTACTTTTGCAAATTTAACTCATAAATAGGACTCTATCCCGTAATTGGAACCGTCACCTTACTAATAAACAATTGAGAATACTGAAATATATCGTAGAATCCGCAGAGCTGAATGTGCAAGGAAACCCTGAAAATCTAAAATAGTATAGTATACACACGTGATATAACGAGGTCTAGAACGAATGAGTAAAACGACAGCACGTGTTCCGGCGTGTTCCCACCCTCTCGTCATTGACCGCGATCAATGACGCGGCGACGTCAGGTGCACGTGCATGCAGAAGCGAATTGCATAGCTTTTAATCTTTCCGTTGCCGCGTCGACTAATAGCTTACGGGTGCAATGGAAACATCCCCTTGCGGGGGCCGCACGACGCGCGATAAGCTCGGACGAGCCGGCTGCGTTTTGGCAGCGTTACAAAACGCCCGTTTATTTTAGCTCGAGTTGGTACTTTATGCACATTCGTGTACGCGCACGCAGGCCTTTGCCTCTGACTGCGAAATAACTCGGCGTTACCGTTGCGCCACCGCGACAATTACATTTCAATTGAAAGCACAACGTCGCTCGTATCTCGGCGGAGATGCTATTTTCAGGGGCGCGCAGCACGTGCTCGCTGAACGTCAGGCGTCCCGTCAGATGACAAATCTTTTTTTTTTTTTATCAATTCGTGCTTTCTATTATACACATTTCGTATGTCAATATCTCGAGGGTCCTGACAGACGACGATTTCAAAAGCACGTTCGATTCGCGTAAATCTTGCATACGTAAATCTCTAAAAATTTACGAAGAGAGATAGCGATCTATGAATAAAGAATGGATAATGAAGAACGAAGAAAATCGCTCGTCCCGAGATAAAGGCTGCTCTTAAACCTCGACACGCAACGATCGCCACTCGGCGATTACCGAAACTTTTCTTTTCCCCTTTTTTTTCTCTCTCTCTCTCGTGCACTTGTAATTCCGCAAGTCACTGCTTCTCGATCGGAGTGCATGGCGTGGCGCATTTGCGCGATTCACGAATCGCTCTAGGGGCGAGGAGCGAATCTAGATCCCAAGGCGAACCAGTCGCCCTTATAAAACGACGCAATAAATAATGCTAGGCCGTAACGCGCGAGCGCCGCGAGGATCATCGTCTGAAATGTAAGCTCGCGCGCGGCACGCCCACTAAATTGTCAATCGCGAAGCGTCCGTGGCCGCGCCGACGACGTGTGCACGTACGCCACGGCTGTAAACCACGCTCGTTATTCGGCCCATTAAATTGTTTCGCCGTTCCCTCGTGTCGCTGACGAATGCGGCTGTTCCCTTCGTCCTCGCGCCGTGTCACCGGACTGCCGCGATTATCGCCGGACGGAACGAGAAGGGGAGTTTGAATCGGATTTTAGACTTGAAAAATAGCTCGTCGCTTTGACTTAAGCTTGCCCCTGCCCCGGCTTGCCTGATTGCGAAAAGTTAATTTTTATTTCCGGCCAATTACCGCACTCTTTGCGAGACTCGTTGCCTTAATCTCATTAATGTTTTTATCTCTTGTCCGATCGTCGCGTTCGTTGCAGGCATCTCTGAACAGTTGTTTTCATCACTGTCTTAACGCCTCGATGACTCGTTGATTAGCAGCATCTCGATGTTTTAGTTTAATAGTCATTTTTTCAAAAAAAAAAAAATGTCATTAAATTTAAGTTTAATTTTGTAAAATAATCTATCTTTCAGTATCTCAAACGTTTCGTATTGAAAATTTATTGTCGAATTTTTTATAAATATACAGCAAAGCTATGTAGAAAAAAATTAGTCTTAACTCTATAACCATTGTCTTATATATAAAAAAGAATGTAAAATTTTCTTTAAAGAATTTAATAATTTTAAATCGACAAAACTTGCTTGCATGAAGAAATTGTGTATAATTTTATTGAGAAAAATATATTTATCTTTATTAAAAAAACAATTTTATGAATGGAGAGGAAAAAAAATATTGGACAGAAAATAACGATATCTTTAAACTGTGAATTTTGTATTACTATTATTAAAATAATAATCAAAATATTCTGTTTAGATGTGATTATTATAATTTTGAAAAATGTAATATTTTGCTGAAATTTAAGATTATCAAATTCTTTAAAGATTTTGCTTTTGTTTATGTTAGGCATATATAAGATAATGATTATTTAATTAATTGTACAAATTTCTCTCTTTTTTTTCTCATTTTCTCTCCAAATTTAAACGTACCGATAATCTTTCCATTTTTCGCGATAATTTCGCGAACGCGAGATCGAGCTCAGAATGTCCGCAATGATGTCTACCTGCTGTGGAACGCGTTGTCGCGAACGCGCCAAGGATTCCTCTCCGATGTTTTCTGGCGCAAATGCGACAAAAACGAAGCCGAACCTGGGAGGTATGGGATCGTTCGTCGTTCTATCGAAATACTCCAGGCGCTTTCCGTTCTGCCGGTCGGACGCATATTTTTGCATAATTAGGCTCATAATTTAACAACGCATCGCGGAAACTCTCTACAGTGTTGCTCAGTCTCGGCACGGAATGCGCCCGCTCGGCAAACGCGAACTCTACCCTCGGGATCGTGGATTAAAAGTACAAGAGGGAAACACCTGATAGTCGTGCTGTCGCATTGCGCGCTAAGCCCGGAAATAAAAGTGCTCCCGAGGCATTTAAATCGCCAATAAATCGATGACGATAGCATCACCGTTGTATGTATGTGCAGGATTTGTTTGATTTATTTGGCTAATATTTTATGTGTGAATGTATTATCCTTTATTTTTTCTAATAAAAATTGATCATATAGAATATTTCTTAAGCAATATTCAACATTTTTAACAGAAGTTGATTTTTTAAGCCATTTTATCAGACAAGATTATATGTGCTCTCAAAGGATCTTTTTAGAGAAAGATTTAGAATATTAAAAATTTTATAAAATTATCATTGTTTTTGAGCTCCTAAACGAAAAAAGAAAGATTTTAAAATATTCATTTTTTTATTCAATTTTTTTCAAAATATTAGTACAAATATAGAAATGATAATTCTATAGAATTTTCAACGTTCTGTAATTCTGAAACGAGGTTTTTAAGACTATATATGTTAATATTAATTCCTTTATAAAATATTATTTCATAAAATAATTTTAAAAATAAACTTCTAAAACATTAAACATTGAAACATTCTGTACAGATATAATATATCAAATCGTCACCAGCTTGATATCAGTTTTTTGTTCAAAACGTCTAGATGTCGATTCTTGTAAATTAAAAAGGGATACTCAAAATGACAATCAGCATATTATCATTCATTTACAGTGATAGTCTTATAATTATGATGATTAGTGAGTATTCACTGTCTTTTAGTGATTTCTACTTTAGAATTAATGTATAATCGCTGAAAGATCAGCGTATTTATTTTACTGCTTGATAAATTATGAGTTTACCATTGAAAATCAGTGTGTTTTCACTGACTTTACTGATTGCAACAATAAAACCGACGTCGACAAATAAACGGAAAAAAAAAAATAAGGAAGCTACGGCGTGGCGCGCCGTTTCCGGACTTGAGGCATTCGCTCGCTGCTAAACAATGAATTAAAATATGCGACACGGTACAAAGTGTGTTTGATGGTAGGCGGTACGTGCCGGTACGCCAGGAATGCGCGGGGTCGATGCAATCGACCTGTCGTCGCCTTCGTCGGTACCCAGCCATTATCACGCACTCTTTTTCGCTCGATGCACGCGGAGATTGCGCGCGTCCGACGATTTGTGTGTCAGGCGGCACCCACTCGGAGAAGGGCGGGAAAGGTAGGGAACGCCGTTGTGTCAACGTCGATTGTGCAAGGTCCTCTCTTTCACGGGTGATTATATGACGAAGGTTACGTAAAAGATAGGTGCATGGGGCATCTGTCGGTTTTCCTCTTTTCTTTTTTCTTTCTCCCTCTCCCCCCTCCCCCCTCTCCAAATGCAGATGCTCCCGTTACACGCAAGCATTGTTCCTTTCGCACGCGCGAGAGGTCTCGGACTTGTTCCTCGTCGTACTTTATAACACGTGAGCCCCGCTCGAACCGTTCATGTAAAATTCATAATCGCGACTTATGCTCTCTTTCCGGGAGGAAGGGGGAGATGGGCGAGCGCCCGCTGAGATTTATGATGCCGCTAAATTTAGCGCGGCTTTCTTCCGCCTTCGCCGTACACACCATGGCGAGATCCGAAGGGTATGTCTATCGAACCCGCTATTCTTCCTTCGTCTACGTGAGAGCGAGCGTGCGGGATATAACGAGCAAGCAGGGCTCCCTTCTCTCTTGACAATATCCAATTATTTAACTGCAACGACGGCGCGATTTCACGCGGCTCGACACGCATCTCATCGACGAGTCTATTTCTCTCTTCTTCTTCTTCTTCTTCTTCTCTTTCTTCTTTGCTCCTCACTTCTCTCTGAATCACCGTTTTCCGTCCGACAAGATGGCAGCTACGAAAGGCGAGGAACGATCGCCCGGGAGAATAAATTATTCATTGTTTACGGGCGGGTCAGGCGGAAAAACCGAGGGCAGAGGGTGAAAAATACAGCTACGGTGAAACCCAAGGGTGCGGCCCTGATTTCTCACCTCCGGTCGTTAAAACTGGAGGCGGGAATGATGATTGCAGGACTTCGGTGTCGCGAACGATGCGAGAATTAAATGATACCGGGTTTCTCGCGGGAATCGATGAAGCTATAAATTACACCGAGCGAATCGTTTAAACTTTGCATCGAACACGATAAGTAGATGGTATTGTAGCGTCGCTGCAATTTCTCAAGATGAAGACAGCGGTTTGACAGCGTAAATATTTCCTGAAATTTTCAACAAAACAATAACTGTATTTGACAATCGCATCTTTGATTACAATACAGTTCTGTGCTTTGCTTTATTTTGATTAGAATAACTATGAGATATTAAATTTTTTGCCATAATCTTTATAATATTTCTATAATCTCTTTGTAATCTCATGATTTTTAATATAATAATTAAATAAACGTAACTATATATAAACATATAGATACACTAATATTTTATTATTGCTCATCGCCGTTTGTCATTTTGCAGTACCAAATATTTGTAATGCTAGTCGACTTTTGAACGTTCTATTAATATCACATAACTCAAACCCGCCGTTTATAAAGTAAAATGGTGCGTATTTGCGTACGCCGAGATTCTTGGCAATCCCGTCAAACGAAATACGACAAACCCGCCGTTCGAAGATCGATCGTTCTATGAATAATACGAAAACGAAGAGCATCGTCTGATTACACGGATACGAGGGGGCGAGATCTCGAAGGTAGCGCCGGATCGCGAGACGTAGCTTGAAGACAGACTGCAAATCTGCAAGGGTAATCACCCGTCGCGAGAGACGAATGTACTCTTAAATTGCCAAACACTCGTCCGATGAGAAATGGAAGCATCGTCGAAGTGTCGTTTAAAAGAGAGGAAAGAATTTACCCGCTTTAATCGATTTTCACCGAAGAACGCGCCCATAAATCACCCGGAACTAATTTTTCTCCGCCCGTTACTGTCCGCGCAGTTTGTTCGCGCGGGGAATCCCCCCTCCCCCCGCGCACGAACAAATGAACATTACACAAACTGCGTAATGTAACATTTGCATATAGATATAATATTATGATACATACGGGCGATTACGACGATTATCCGTACACATAAATTTCATGCGATCTTTCATACCTATGGAAATTGTACCGCCAATTGGCATGTTAATCCCCGATACTCCAGCGTTGGCCATAAAATTATTATTATGATAAATCCAGTGCTGAATTACCGTATGCATTTTGAACGAAGGATTTCGCTGCTCTTTATTTATTTAATTTTTATTAATTGCGAATTCAGTAATCATTAAGAATTCTTGTGAGCACACAGCAATATTAAATATTATATTTTACATATGTGTGTATGCATGGGCATTCTTTGGAGGTCCCTTTGGAGGACAGCATGCCATATTATAAGCATCTTAATTTGCGACTGAATGAATCGTGACGTTATTACAAAGAGCGAGGATGAAAAGCGCAATGTTCACGATCACGTTTTATACGGATTATGCCGATGTGGCCAGCGAGAAGTACGTCGAGCAGCGTAAAAATGAGATTAAAGAGACTGTGGAGGATGACCGAGAGAGAGAGAGAGAAAGAGAAAGAGAACGAGAACTGCAAGAATAAGAGTGCAGCGGCGAAAGAGAGGAAGCGATGCGACAGGTGATCCTATAAACTTTAAGTGCCGGGCGTGATCGCCTTGTTCCACGGGCCGCATAAAAGTATGCGTCTTTTTTATTACACCACGTCGTAATTAATTCGGATCTTAAATGAGGGTGGAGTGGGACGGAGGCGGACAGGGTGTCGTCGAAGAAGCCGGGTCGAATTGCCGGCCAGGAGGGAGTGTCGCGTCCCGCGAATCGTCTTCTCGACGATTTAGTGCGAATTTGTGCCTTTACGACTCGCCGATAAGACGGCCGTTGCATTCGCATCGTGCGATAAAGAAAAACCACGGAGATAAGAATCGAGATACAGTGAGAAAGTGGCCCTCCTAAAGTTTCTTGACGACCGACGATTTTCTCGACGATCGTTGTCCTCTTGGAGAATTAGTGCTCGTCCCCTTTAAAGTGTTCCATAAAAATCCGAGCCGAACCTTTAGAGGTGCATCTTCGGAAAAAGAATGCAAGGTGTAATTATAATGTAATTTATTTTATGTTGAAAACTCCAAGATCTTAGCATAATATTAAGTTCAGAGCAAAGAATGATTCAGGTCATCAGAAGCGAGTGTTGTTGAAATGATCGGGGAATACGTGCTCGAAGCGCTATGCAGATTTCATGAGACAGCCTGCATTACGCTATCTCTTCACAAAGGTAAACCCGTTATCGATATTTCCGTGTAATTTGCGGCATCACGAGCTCGCGCCATTCAAAGTACTCGGAGACAAATTGAGAGCTTTAAAAACAGCTTTAGTTAGAGTCACGAAAAGCGAGACAGCAAAGTTGCTCGAGGACACGTGACGCAGAAGCTCAATTATCTTTATATCTTTAATTGCTCCTACGAAAAAGACTATTATGTAATTAGCCGTAACAACGTTCACGTTTTACACAGTCGTAAAACTAAAGTTTCTATTCTATTCCCCAAGAATTGTAAAAAAATATAATATATCAAAGGTGTATCCAAGGGCGTTATTCTTAATTGCAAATTTCTTAGGGAATATTTAACGATTACCTCTCTTATGAAGGATTTATTCTTCCAGGAGGCCATTTTGTCATATTATATATTTAATTTTCAACACTAGATTCCCACTTAGATAGGCAATTCTCCGAAGTTAACGTATGTGAGGATTCCTAGAAGCCTTTGACTTCGATGTAAAACATTCTTTTTTTATCGATTATACAAATACTGTTCCGCTAGACACAACATGTAGCGCGATTATTTATATAAAAATTAGATTACATTAGATTAGATTCGCTTTTAGTAGAATTTACATAGGAAAAAGTCACGTATATATATATATATATATATGTAAACTACATATTTTTATTTCTTTTAATACAGTGCAATGTTTAGTTTCTGAGAAATCGGGGTGACGCTTCATCAGGAACCCTATGCCAGGCATTGGCAACCTTCCTCTACATTTTGAGGCATAAACTTTCGCTATCTGTATTCTTGCGAGAGAAGCTTGATGCGTTTAAATTAATTTTAAACGCCTCTTAGTTTCCGACATCGAAGAACTTTATTAGTCGTTCAACTGAGAAAAGAGAAGATCGTGTGAACTATATCTGCAGTAGAAAACCACTCGATCCCGGACGATTTAGCGAGGCAACGTATCTCGAGCGTGATAAACAGCGATTATCCAAGCTAATTTACCGCAATTCGTTGAACAGCGCCGCCGGTCGTCCGGCGTACTCATAAGCTATATCCTTGCGTCATTGAAATCGGCGCGCTGCACGAGCGATAACGCGGCCGGTCGCCGGTATACGCAATGACATCGCGTCACGCAAAGATCGTATTATGCAAAGTGATAAAGCTTCGAACGCGTGCGGCGCGCCGTTGTACAAGCTCGCCGGCCGGCCGGCGAGCGGAGCGCTGCTTATTATTTCGCTGGCTGAATTATCGACGCAATTTCGCCCCGAAGTGATAACGCTTACGAGACCGCGTCACCGGCGGATAACCAGCATGGGCGAAATTATCGTTATTTATCGCGATAACGACGTGACCGAATAAACGCGCCGGGCCTCTCCTTCGCGCGCGCGCGCGCGGAAGAGGACGCGTCGACCGTTCGTCTTTATCGCCGCTTTTGGCGCGAGATCACGAGATTCACATACCGGTATGGTGAAACGGAGGGTTGGGCGTTTCATTCAATATCCCCCCGCCGGGGGAGAAAATATCGCGCGTTTTATTGCACCGCCACGCGCGCGCACCCGCCCCCAGATTCTCATCCCAGGCATCGCGTCGCCCTGAAATATCGCGAGTGCACTTTCGCGCGCCGAAATATCGGCATTGTCATCGTATCTGATATCGCGCGTTCTCGGAGCGAATGTGAAGCGTGGTTGAAACCTGTTGGGACAACCGTTCCCCGGCGATATACGCGGCGAGTATTGACAATCGTCGCCCGTAAATAGCGGCCCGTTTAATTCGACCGCCCGCGAAAGGGTAAGAAAAGTTTTTCCCGAGCGGCAGATGAGTGCGGGAAGAGGGCGGGTTTTCTTGGAATCCTTCACGGCTAATGTCGCATCCAGCGCGCGTTCGTGGTGGGGGTCATTCCTAATCGCGACGTGGTTTATCGCGCTCGCGATATCTCGACGTACGATAAGCGTCGAGACGTCGCGTAATGCTCGTTTCCGATCGTGATGTTAAGCGCGCACGGCGAATGTAAATCTCTGAGATACTGCGTGTTCGCTAAGTGTTACTTATCGGGCATGAGCACGAGTAACGAAATGGCACGTTTGTAGGAATTCGCGCGAAAGTTTACTAACATGTCATGTACACCGTTGTGATACGGTTGGGAATACGGTTGAGAAGGTGCAGAGCCCAAGCTGATTAATGCGAGGCGTGTAATATTCCGTGACATCAACTTATAGATTTTATGATTTGAAATATGTAGATCACTGGAAAAATAATAAATTTTATTTTACAATTTATCTATGTTCAGCCTCAAACAATAATAATGAGCATTTATATTTCTTTTTACTTATCTGGAATTATTTTACTTATAATGTTGTTATTAATTACCACCAATATACATTACAAGAGTTTGAAGAATTCTTAAAACGAAGGATAATTATTTAACACGAAATAATAAACATAAAATAATTTAAAAAATAAATTTAAAACTAAAGGTGTTTACTTTTTTTTATTAAGACTGTATATATAGTGTTGCGTTTAGATAGCTTAAAATGATCTAGACAAAACTGTATATTGTTTGATATAATTTTAAGATAATAATATCGCTGTTAAACAAAACAATTTAGGATACAGAAAACAATCTGTTCATATTTTTATTAATATATTATTGGTATTATTATAATTATATTTATTGACTTCTTTTCATAAATTCCTATTTCTTAAAAGCAAGAGTTCGTCAAATAATTCAATCTGACAAGTGTTTCTATTATTTTGATTTAGATCAGTATGCAATAAAAATTAGATTTGCAAAATAGAAGTAATACAACTCACATATATTATTATATAACAACTGACAGAATTCCTCATAAAAATTTTCGACTATTTATAGTTTTGTAATTTTTACATACTGCTACTATTTTCTGATCTGTATAATTTATTGTTACTACTTAGAAAAATTCTTTTTTATTAGAATAAAAATAATGAAGGAAACTTAAAAATTGAAGTTAAAGATAATACTTTATATTTTCTTTGAAAAAGATACTTTTTTGTCTTAGAGATAATATGTTTTAATTTTAATAATCCAGATAAAGCCATTTCTTCATTTAGATAAATTTATATGTACAGATAATGGCAACCACACCCAACTGGCTGTATACATACACACAAAAATCTTGAAAAAAAATTAAAAAATAATTCTACGTTTCGTACAATGAAACAATCAAAATCGCGGCAATTGATAGCACGCACAGCCACTAATTTAATTTTGTGATCCGCTGGAATTCAAACTGGGAACAATGCATTGGCTCATCTCGCCCGCCTAATTAGTGCGGCCCGTACCGAGCGGACGATTCGTTTTGGTTATCGAATCGCGCGCGCACGGCCGTTCAATTAACACCGGGATACAGGGCCGTGCAGCTTCTTTCTCCATTTTGAATTTGCGGTGAGGCATCAGCCTCGGCGGTCGGGCACGCGGAGATTATGCGGGGAGAGAAAGAGAGTGAGACAGCTGTGCTAAGGATCTCGGATTTCAAATGGCCTTTCAACTCGCGTTACACACGGATTTAAGTAGCCCCGACGACCGGTTCATACGGGCTCGGAACACAAACGCGCGAGTCGCGCGAGTTTGTTTCAACAGGCCCTCGTTTGTACCGTACGTAATTGACCGCTGCGGCTTTATCGGACGTGTCTATCTCGGGGTTTTCGAGCAGCCGCGAATTTCGCGAACTCGTAGAAAGGAGGATCGATTAATTGCGACCGACAAAAACACGCCATTGGCAACGCTTTAATGGCAAGATCGGAAGTTTTTCCGATGAATGCGAGAGATAGGTCTGTAATTTACATTGTGGTACATTGATTGCGGGGATTTCATAAAAAATAAGGATCTATATAATTTACATTGCGGTACATTGTGATAATTTCAAATAACAAATCTGAAAGAGATCATAACTGAGCACGAAACCGGTTTGTCGCAAATAAATTTAGGTCATTCTAAATATATTTCCCGGTCTTGTCTTCTATTTCTATAGTACTATATTTCTCTTCATATCGCAATCTTTTATGCATATCTGGTCTATTTCAACTTTCGCGATATAATTACACTATTGCAAATAGCCCCGGAGCAATTGAAGCGCAAAACAAGATATTCTCATTCGTTGATTCTCATTCGTTTTTGTTTTCTTTCTTTCTTTTTTTTTCTCCGGCAAATATTCCACCGCCAGCCCTGACGAGGTCGCAAAGCAAAACGCGGATGTTTTTCCAAGCTATCTAGCGCCTCTCTCGGGCGAAGAAAAAATATACGGACGTAAAACGAGAACACAAGCGATGATTGTCGATCCGGCCAAAGACTTCCGGCCGGAGCAGAGAATCAAAGTCGTCCGTGTCTCTTTGACGGCAGCTAACGAACGTTGAACTTAAGGGCGCTTGCGCAATGATGCTTGAGAAGGAAATTATAATCAAGACGAATACATCACACCGTGGAAAATTGGCGTTAAGGTTCTCGACACGTCGGGCTCGAAGCTCGTTACGATACGCGTCCCACGTTAAGATCACGGGCATGCCTGCCGCTCGTTGTTTGTCATAACTTCTGTCATAACTCATCGTGTATTCCAGGAAGTTGATCGCGCGAAACTCGTTTAATTTAATTCCGGACTGTGCCTTTTTAATGCGCAATGCAAAGCGCGAGAATCTCGGGGCCGCGTTTTTTATTCCTTACGTATTTAATCAACTTGTTGCCGGAATGTGAATCTTGCACTTTTCCCTTTTCCACTTCGTTGCGAATTGTCTTTCTCACGATTGTACTGAAAAATTTAACGGAATACCCTGAATAAAAAGTATAACATACATATTGCTTGTAATATTTTCAAACTCTTTCTTAATCTTTTCTACAGTGCTATATTTTTAGAATTATTATTTGAATAACGATAAGATATTATACTATTTATATTTTACGTTTCATATTTACCACGTGAAAAGATATATTTGATAGCACGGCAAAAACGTGCGTCAATCAAAAGGATTAACGATGTCAAACGAATTAAAACATGTACGGATTAATAAATAATTATGAATAATAATTCAATTATAAACGACAAATTGTAGAGTATGTTAAAAGTAATCTGGTCTGGTTGCGTTTAAAAGAGTCGAGGATTTCGCAAAAATACATTTTTTTCTCTTGACGGAACGCAGTCGGAAAATACAGATGGAAATAGTCGGGAGCGGCATTATAAAAATATGACAAAAATGCGGATATATTCTGGATAGTGGCCAAAGGAGTTAATTATACCTCTCGTGCGCTCAATTTCCTCTACATCATCGTTGCTCGACTGTGATGATACCTCCTAAATGCGAGTAGTATCAACGTAGGAAATTTCGCCGCTCGATCTGGACTACTCGTGGATCCTTCGCTTCTCATTCGTCATGTTCGCTGAAGAGCCGGGATGAAATGAGAGAAACGAAAGGCACGGCTGAAGTATCTGTGATAGCTGAAAAGGTTTTCTCTCTAGACAGACTGGATGCTCCACCGATCCAAACACTCGAGAAGTTTACGATCGTCTCTTACCGTTTTTCTCGAGTACTCGATTAATCTATTACGGGGGGGGGGGGAGGGGGGAACGTTCTCTCTAGCATTGGAACGATAAATAGTAGCGGGCAGTGAGGTCTCGGTAATACAAAAAAATAAAATTACACCAAAGGGCACAGATCGAAATAAGTGAGGCTCGCTTTAACCCTCGGAAAATGTATTACAAAGTAAACATTGCGAGATAAATTTTGTGTGGAAAAAAATCTTAAACGATGCCATCGTCGTGATTCTGTCATAAAATAATAAAGTAATGTCTAAAGTTTCTTCAAAATGGATCGTAAATGAAAATGCGTGCTTAAAACTTTCTTAATTACCGCGCACGTAAGCAAACAGTACTATTGCATAATACTGTATATGCGCCACGTTAAAAAAACTCGTGTAATTTTGTACGTTGCTGTCGTTTTACACAATTGTGTACGTTACAACAAGCAAAGAACAAGCGGCAAGTTGAAACTCTGGTAACTTGCAAGGCAAGCATTCTTCTTCCGTAGCGTGCATTTTTATGAGCGAAAGCGTATTACGTAGCACGTACAAACGCTCCCAAACACGTGATCGTATATCCTTGACACTTTTGAAAATGCGTCCGCGGAAATGCCGAATATTTTCTGACAATACAACGAGTCTCTCTCGCTCGACCATGAAGCGACCGAATTATCATAAATAGGCACTGAGAGGCATCTCGGCGTGAATGTAAAAGTCGTCGGCAGTACGGTCACGTAATTCCGGGCAACATCGTTCTCCCGGTAACGCGAGGAGATACGCTTCAAAGCGGGTACCAAGGTTTCGGAACACCTAGGGAGAGGGGGGGGATGGGGATTAATTACGGCCCCTTTAATTTCCGTCACGTCGTGGAAAGGACGGGAGAGTTGCGCGCGCGCGCGCATTAACGGCGCAAATTTCGCTGCTCGATTTAGGTTCGTCGATCCTTCAGTGTCCCATTCATCATACCCGGGTTGAAGAGGGCCAAAGGGTACAATGTAACAAGGAGCACAGAAAGGGGGGAGGCTGAAGAAAGAGAGAGAGAGAGAGAAAGAGACGCAAGACCATTTCAGCAATTTTTCTTCTACGGCCGAATTAAAATATTTCATATCAAAGTCACAAAGTTAATTAAAAATAAACATTAAATCCAGAGGTGTAATGATTTAGAAATTTATTGATAAATTAACGCCGAATTCTGATTATTAAAAGAAAAAAAACTAAATTGGCACGCGAAATATAATACTTTTCGCAGGCGCTTTTAATCAGAAAAATTAAAAAAGTAGATAGACTTTTCTTATAGATTCGACTTTTTTTAATTCCTCCTAATTGTTAAATTTTACATCCGAATCTTTTCTTGTAGATCTTTACGTTGCCGAAATACGATAATGCCACAAAATGCAACAATAAAAGTCTGACAAATCGAAAAAGGTGTTCAAAAGCAATAGCTTTATTCGGTCTAAGGCAGTCTTGCAAAAGGAAACGTGTTCGCCTCGTCATGGGCCAAGAGGGACAGTAGAGAAGGGAGGAGAGGGAAGGAGAGGGGATTTTAATGGGGCAGCGGGGCTGTCTTCAATGGGAAAATTGTACCGGAAGTCTCCGCGCTGTGGAACGGTTCGCTGGAGCGCGCAGGGGTTAAAGGCCCATTAAGTGCGGTGCAATCACGCCCTGCACTACGACGCGTTTTACGAGAGAACGAGCTCTCAGAGTGCCGTCCGAGTCGCGCTGCATTAATGCATGTCACGCGTATGTATATACACCGCTGAGACGCACACCGAGGGCACGCACTGTCTCGTATAACGCGCTCTCACGAGACGCCCATCTGACTCGCTCTCGCGCAGGTAGTACTGCGAGGTGTACATACCAAAAATTGCAAATCGATGGCAACGCAAATTCGCGTACGTACATCTCGATTTTTTTCCTCGGCTCTTATCGTCGATATATAATAATAAAAATTTTATAGTGCTTCTTACAACGCTCTCGTACAGGATATTCGAAAGGATCGTTGAGAAATGTGTGAAAATTGTAAGGAAAATTCGCGTGCGGCAGCCTGAGAATATCGCGGGCGCTATAAAAAGAAGGAAAAGCGAATATATCCTGGCAGATATGGAGAGGTATCCCGTGCTCTTATGCGGGATATCTCGGGGATATTGCTACCAAAGTATCCTCGCGAGTCCTGCGGATTTTCTTCGCTTCTTCTTTTTTTTTTTTGTCGTACGGGATATGCGTGCGGTGCAAGAATCGGTGACTAGGGTCGCTTTCAATTCTCGTTTTCCGAAACTGAGAAACGCGGAAATCCGAGAGCTCGCGCGCGAGAAATTTTATCCAGCGTTCGCCGCTGTGGTCTTGTTTTCGGGCTTGCTCCGGAGTTGCAGTTTCACGTTGCACCGGATTCTTCTTACGATTTACTGCGTGAGAAAGTCACTCCCGGTTTCCCTTCCCCTCCCCCTCCCCCTCCATTGCATTTTTTACACTGCGGTTTTTTAATTGAGAATCCGATTCTTCGGAGAATGAATAACGATAATAATACTAAAAAGATTCACGTTTTCAATAAAATAAAATTCTGCACGGCTACACATTACTCATCGCAGAATCGCGGTTTTACACCGCAACTTCCGAATATCTGGACTTTGATTCGATTCTCAGTTGACGTGTGAGCACACAACCAGATTTCGCAGAATTATATATTTTTATTAACAAGAATATACGAATGCAAAGTTCTGCTTTGTTAGACATTCCATTTAGTGATTGCATTGAACGACACTTTTTGCATGCGTCGGCATTTTGTGCATGCTGTAATATACGAAAACGCAATAAATGAGGCGCTCCCATCCGATATCGACGACAGCTTTATATTACATTCTGTCGATTATAACGCTCGCGATAAAACTCTAATAAATAAATTTTAATTTATAAAAAAAAAACATTACAAACGCGTCGTGAATATTAACGAGAAATTTTAAGATAAAAACGCGCACGGCGTTAATTCGTTCGGCAAACGCGCTTGTCATAATTTAATGATATATCGTATCGCTTTAGCATATATGCCGAAATAGTTTTATGCCAATCGGATTTATTTATGTCGCAAGGACAGAATTCAATTTATCAGTATTAGGAAATCGGATCCTCCCATTTTAGAGAGATATCTTCCCTTTCATAATTCCCCGCGGTATTTTATTAACGGGCGCATAGTGAAACACGTGCGAGTTTAATTTGCGCTATAACACGCGCGATTCATTTTCAGTTAGATGCGCTTTCCAGCCGCGAATTTATGCGCGCACATTATGCGTAAAGTACGCGTAAACGCATTGCACACGACGCGACGAGATGACCGGCGGTCACAAAGTTCCGACAGGCATGCGAAATGCGTTCGCGCGAGATCTTTAATAAAACGCTTCACAATATACCCTACCCGCCAATCTTCTTACGCTGTTGCGTGTTTTTTTACTTCATAATATCTACCATTCCTTTCCTTTTTATTTTTGCCGCTCGCCACAAAAGAATAGCGTCGTGTCTACTTTGCCACGCAGTAGACAACCTTATAAAAGCTGCGACCTTCTTGGCGTAAAATTTTTATTACTAAAACATTATTTTATATAATGCTATAAACTTTCCAAATATTTTTTATAAATATTTGACAAAAAAAAATGCAAGATTTTAATTCCTTAACCATCGCACTTTGGAAGAATTTAATTTAATAACTTTTGTGTGTAAAATAAAATATTTTTGCTAATGAAAATATTTTATCTACCAATAACTTTCTTTAACGTAAGCACGAAAAATCGGAAAAATGACTTTAGAATTTCATTAATGTCTCATCTTATTTTATCATATTTTATTCTATCTCTTATAAAAAATAATTTTTTTATCTATTCTCTTTCATATAAAAGTAGTCTCTTTAAGAGCTTGCGAGAGACGACGTTCTTCTCATTACTTTTGTATAAGCTTAATTTTTCTAAGGTTTTCTGTTAAACATACAGTCCGCGCTGCTGCAACACTGTTTCGTTTTACAATGCGCCGTTATATTTCTACCCTGTCGGGCCATAATCAGCAGAAGATGCGTGCACCCGTGCGAGTCCTCGTGACCTGGTTAAGAGTCCCGAGTTACGATGTGTTCGCGAAACTCATTTGCACCGAATCTTTAATTAAACACGTATAACAACGTGGTCAATTGTCACGCCGCGCGGCCACACGCGGCGCGCGGAACACGCGTGATTATTGTCTCTTGAATAGAGCATGCAATATCTTTCCAAGCCATTTTATCATGTGTCATTAACGTCCGTTACGCATTCCGTTGCGAATGAAAGAGACCGTTTCAGATGCAGAAAATAGATTACACTGCTATCTAGATTGAGCTTGAGAGTTCTACAATTAAATATTAGCCGTACGAAAAATTTCATAATTGTATACGTAATTACCTATCTCTATTCTCTACCAGAGAAATGGAGAAACGCCCGTCAAGTTTAATTAAATCCTACACCTCTCGAAATATATATCTCTTCCTTACGGAGGACACAAGAGAAAGGGTATATACCGTGTGTTCTTCGATTCAATCATCGATGCTATTGTCTAAATTAAGATAGCACCTTTAACCTTTCGCTTAAAATTAGGTAACTATCGAAGTTGGCGCGACTCTAAGGGAAGGATTGTTTAAAGCAGACGCGACTGGAATAACACGCCCACGCCTACCTCTCCTCCCCCCCCCCCTCCTTGAATAATTAAATCTCCTTCTATCTCCAACCATATCGTGTATCTGTGAATAGGTTAATTAAGGCTCGTGCATATACAATATGTAAAATATTTCTTGTTTTAGCGAGAATTGTTTCGCGCTCGCGCCGTTGAATAAATCCTGTATTACGAAGTATGAAGTGCATGAGAAATTTTTTTCCCTCCTGCCACGCGTGATGCTCCCATATGCGCGTGTATACCAGCACACGCAATTAAGAATATAACAAACGATGACTGGGAGCATTATTTTTAAACACGCATTAGCGAGCGCGAGCTTTTTATACACTCTGTGTAAATTATTTCACGTCTTTATTAGCACGCGATACGTAAAACATATTTATATTTTGTGATAACGAGAGAAGCTCCCCGTGTGGAGCTTGTATTTTATGCATTTTACTTGCAAAATTGCTTTATAAACAGGCACTGTGTTTTAATTATATTTGTAATTAAGTCCTGTCCGAACTATATTTCCCGAATAGCATATTTTGTCGCATGGAAATTCTTCTCTCGGTATTATCTGCGCGTCCGGGTTCTTTGCTGTCTCTATTTTCCGCGTTCAGGCATTCAACTTCAGCCTCTCTTCAAATGCAACCCTTGTACGTTGGAAAACAAAATATACACAGGGAGTATTTCAAAACCCGTGCTTATATTTCTTATCTGCTCATACGCTAACTTTCGCACAACGTGCCAGGCCAGTTTGAGTGAGAAAAAGATAATTTTTTAATTTTTTTCTATCTTAATTAAAACTATAATTATGTATAATTAAATATATAGTTACAATTTTGTACTTTCTTTATATACAAAGGAGAAAACAAAAAATAAAACATGCACAGAATGTTTTAGAGGCCATACTTATACGTATATTTATCATTTACGTATAGGTTGCAAATTTAATTGAAGAAAAGACACTTTGGTAGTTTCTACAAACTAAACTATAATTAAATAAGATAAAATAAAAATATTTCTTGTCTTTATTATTTTTTGTAGAAGATATTTTCTACGTGTTGTTTTACTTCCATCGTTGTATCCGCGGAAGAACCCGATAAAAAAATCGTGCACTTACATGAATGAATAAATACAGTAGTAGAGGCTTCGACCTAATCCTGCTTGATTAACATGTATAATATATTTTACAGATGCAATTTATTATTCTGTAGTAATAATAAATGCCTGAACGACCACGATAATAATTTAATTTCATCACATGTTTCACTCTATTTAGAAATGTTACAAGAAAATATATGCGCACTTTAAACTATGTACAAGCCGCGCATATCGCAACCAATATGCTGATGATGTTCTATTTAGATATCAACGTAATATTAACATAATGTTGTCTGTATGCTCATCACTGTCAGTTAATCAACCGCAATCTGCTATTCTGTGATCATAATGATACGTTAACTAGCCTGGCAATCATCTAAATCTTTTGTCTTCGCTTACATACGCGCGCTAGACAAACTGTTATTATACTATATAGCGCGTGTTAATGCACAATGTATGTACATATTCATGCGTGCATAAGCCAGCGCAACGGTATAATCAGCCACATGCCGCACATCGTAATCGCGTCGATACTTTGACAGACTGTGGGGATTGTCTAAATCTTTTTATCACGGACCAGAAAATCTTTATGGATCACGATTCACGCGTTATCGTGCATTATTATCGTGCACGCCTCCTACATGTCTATCAATACTTAGAACTTTGCGCATTTTACATATTTTGCATCGTCTGTTCGTAAGTTAACCCCGGATAAAATTACAGAAGTTATTTTTTTGCGAAATTTAGCAACAATTACAAAGAGAATCCATTATACTGTTTTTATTTCTGAAAATAATTGAGACGTTCTTTAAGTCGAGAGCATTCAAGGGAATTATCCTGCGAGCGGTTTTTCTTCCAAACTTACAATTATGCAAACAGAACTTGACTTGAAATCAGGATACTTTCTTGTTAAGTGTAATACTTTCCTACACTTTCGTTTTTTTTTTATTTTTGCAAAGAACTATATTTGTCAAATGTTATCAAAAAGTATAGTAGATAGTACGGTGATATCCTTTACCAAGTACTATTACATTTGACGTACAGAACATTACAGAGATAAATCGACCATCTCGTGAGTTTCCACATCGGGATCAGACAGTCCATCATGCTTACTTATTTAAGGAAGCCCGCTTTTGCGCACTTTAAATTATTTTTCCTCTCTCCCACGTGTCTCTCTCCATTTTTCGCACACAAAGTGAGCGATGGGAACAATTTTCCTTTCCATAATCCATAAGATAGCACATAGAAAAAATAACGATAATCTAAGAAAAATCCATGGCAATAACCAGAAACTGTTCAGTAACTCGATAATGACTTGATGTCCCGTCTGCTCTTCGAGCGATCGGCCCGCATCAAGTCCGTCGGGTATCAGGAGCAACATGATACGGTGCTCACAAAAGCGCAAACAGCGTGCGTAAGCCTGGCCTGGAGATTAAACGCGTGCTGCTGCCATTCCGTAATCGCGGCAGTGGCGACGGTGGCGGCGCGTTAACACGGGCGTGATAATGATTGTTACCGTATACAGCAACGTATCTCGTTATAAGCCGTGGCAAGTTGAGTACAGACGGGCGGTCGGTCGGTTGGCTGGCTCGTTGGCTGGCTGAAGCCACTGATCTCGCAGACAATTGCGCGTAATTAACACCGGGACGCTCCGCTTGTTGTGGGGACAACCTACCACGGAGGAACGTATCAGTGTCTCGAGTCCGTTCGCTCTCTCACTCTCTCTCTCTCTCTTCTCTTTCTCTCTAACTCTTGTCTACAGATATTATCAAGGAAATTGCTCTTACCGTTTCTCTGTCTGCTAATCCAATTCTTGTGTACCTCACGAACTCGCTGTTCTAGGCGAGCTGGCTGGACCTGGAGCTGGCGGCCAGCTTCAGATACAGCGCGAGATAGTTTAACGACATACTCAAACATCCGTTTTCACTTGTGTACCGTGCTCATGCGATTTTTCACGTCACACCGTCGATCCCGCGGTTTCCGAGTTTTTTCCGATCCGTATCTTGAGGCCACATGTATTTCGTAGATTCCAGAGCTTAAGCTTTTTCTGTCGTTCGGAAGATTTCGTTTTAAATGGAAACTAAATCGCACAACATTTCTCGAACAGAAAGTTCATTGCATTTAAATGTAAATGTGATCGGTATTTGTAATCAAAATATTGAATACAGTTAATTTAAAAAGTATATTTATCTGTAAATTCATATATTTATATTTTTTTATCTATGTTACAACTATTCACACATGTAACTTATTTATTTAATATTATTTCCGCGTCGTCCGACAGCGGGTTTTTAGACTAAAAAGCTCTGGAATTTAAGGCTGCCGCAAAATGCATACGAGTAACTCTCCACGCGTATCGATGTACTTTCATTGTTGCGCAATCTATTGCGGAGTTTATCATTTTCCTTTGACCTAGGCACTGCGTTGTATAGATACTATCGGGGAAATTGCTCTCACCGTTCCAGCGGCAACTAATTCAATTTCCACGCTGTATACTGTCTATAGATAGGTGTTAGTTGTATAGTCCGTTACATAACCGCTATGCTATGACTAAATGACTGACATTCGATAAGACGTTAAGTAAAGCTTGAAACAGTTAATTAAATAAGAGGCAAATAACTTTGGGTCCGAGACAAGCTGAAGGTAGTGGAGATAGATAATCGATTGGGTATACACCTTTCAGAACATAGTGCAAATATCTCAAACTGCTTGTATATAGTCTTGCCCTACGAGCTTTTGTTATAATTGTTACTAAAATTTCTAATAAACCAAGGAATTCCTTTGCACATACAGTTATATATATATATATATATATATATATATATATATATATATATATCACAATTGTTTTATTTGCGAGATTAACAACTTGATTTATTCCTATAATGAGGAGAAATAGGAAAAAGCTATCTCTTTAATCTAATATCGTAAACACATAATTAATTCTTCAAAATATGAGGAATACTATTACGCCGCAATGCGGCTGAAATACATTGAGCAAAGACAAAGGGACAATACCTACGGCATTATACTACAGTGACAATCGCCGTAAGGCAATCACAAACGAGCTCGGTAGGCCGTACGAGCACAGACACATCGGCATCCATTATTTGCAATGAGATGCATTGTTGCACCACGCCCTACAGTGTACGCAGATACCATCATCGAAATTTCTATTAGCGTTTCTCCGGCTATTAATCCGATTCCGCGCCGTTCGCTCAAGTACCATACTGTATGTTTGTCAGACTCGTTTAGATCGAGACTACACGCGAGACTTCATAGCGGGACAGGCAGATTTATTTGCGAAATCGTCGCGCGATGTCATCTACGAAATTACGATGACGTAGCGATATATCTCGATACGATCCGAAAGAATAGTCAGGACAACGGGCGGACATTACGATGCAAATTAGAGGAGACACTATTGCCAGGTAGCATTGCGTGCTGGATTAGCCCCGTGTATGTCGCATCAACCCTCACGAGCTCCTATCACTTCTATCAGCTGCCCTACCATGCCGCGTATCAGAGAGGTTTCGTGCCCTTCCTCGTATGTAGATACTATCACGGAAATTGCTCTTACCGTTTCTCCGACTGCTAATCCAATTCCCATGCAACGTGAGCTTCGTCCCCGTGCCGGTTGTAAGCACTGTACTGCACTGCAACCAAGACTTAGACGACTGATTCCAGATAAGAAGTTGATGACCGACTTGGAACAGGAGAGTTAGATGAAGCTGGAGGTTGTCATCTCGTAAAGCCGCAGATGTCATGCGAGAATTAACTGAAAAATAATTGAAACAATACAAATGAAAAGAAAATTTGTTATTCATACGCAAATATGTATTAATAATCAATTATTGTAATAATCACTTGATTCTTAAAAATTAATAATATTATCAATGATTGAAGTAATCAAGTGATGAAGTAATCAAGTGAATTAAGAAACATAAAATATCTTTGAAGAATGTATTATTTTATAATTATATATTATAATAATTATGTGTTGGTATATTGGATTACGTCCAAGCGTAATGAGCAATGCTGTGCAAAAAGTTTTGATATTCTAGTAACGTTTGAACATCTTTTATGATAAAGTAAGAAAATTATTTTTAAATCTGTATTTAGCCAAATTTTTAGATACTTATCAAACCTGTTCTTTTCCTTATGTATATCATATTTCTTATATATTTTTTTATTTCACATTTATATAATTCTTCTTATATAAAATGTATTAAAAGCGGGTATAATCGGGATATTTTGCATAATTGAATTTCAATGCTGGAATTGTCTTCGTCATGCTTATCAATAAAAGTATTTCGCACCTCGGAGATTCATCTCGGTTTTCAACGAACATTTTTGTTGCCGAACGAAATATCCTTGCTCATCCTCGCGCGAAATACTGTCGCATCAAAATACATTCCCGTGAAATATATTCTACTGCAAATCTTTTTCTCCACCGAGAGAAATACTATTACCGTGGGATATGAAGATTCACGCATTCTGCAGCGTCGCCGCTTAAATCCAACGGATTCACCTTCATGATTTTATCGTCGGAAACAGCAACGGTGCTGCTATTTATAAATTTCATAACAACCTTATGCATTGTGAGATGAGAGGACTATTTTATATAGAAAATTATCTCCCGCGCTCGCGCTTGCTCTCAAACTTTTACGTACAATAAGCGCCAATCATGGCGGATCAATATTGCGCGGAAACCTTTCAGTACGGAAACATTATCGCCCCCCGTAGAACAAAATCTTGCCTCGATGGATATTCGAGAGGGATCGGCCTTCTTGAGTTTACCCATATAATAGCGTTCCTCCGCAACGTGGTATCTAATTTCCGTCGTCACATGCAAGATGCCGTTTCTTTACTTTGTATATGTAGTCTTTACATTAGAACGATCTCTTACGCGAAGTCCTCTCTCCATCATTCGTTTAATCACGATATACTACCCCCAAGATACGTGCAATTACCTCGCGACTTCTCATTTTGCAAGGTTTAATCTCAAAATGTTTAATCCTTTTTAATTAAACTGCACGCGACAAATAATCCAAAACACATTTTAACGTAACCTTGCTTCCGTCAAAACTAAATATCACTTTAAGTAAAAAGAAGCATATCTGTATAGAGACAAAGTTTATACTAAAAAGTTTATACCGTATTTTATATTACATGAAATAAATGAATTATGTCGATGTTATTTTTCTCCTTTCTTTCGGTATTTTAGAATGTATTAACACACTGAGAAAAAAATTTTGTTAATTTGACTAAATTTTCCAACTGAATTAAATTTTGTCTGTTTAAGTATTTCAATTAACTATATAAATATTTGAATTAAAATTTTTGCATTTAAGTTCAATGCATAAATACCTGAACTGACAAAATTTTAATTCAGTCGGAAAATTTTGTCAAATCAACAATATTTTTTGCTCAGTGAATGTATTTTTAAATTGCATAGATTACCTGTGACGTTTAAAGGACAGATTTTTCTGACATTTATTAGTCGCTTACTAATTCCATCCTCTCTGCGCCGCAAGGTCTCTTTATGAAAGTAATGCTTGTCCATTGTAACATTAAGATTCGTCGCACGCGTGTTCACACGACGGTCACGCGCTTTTAATGTGCACTCAAGTCCCTGTTCTACGAATCGATCAATAACTTCATCGATTCAGCAATGAAGGCATTGGAAATTTTTTTCGCTTGATAAAATAAATACTTCCTTGAGTAACATATTTTATTACTCACAAAGTATTTTAAATTCAACTTTGAATTTCTATTTGCTAATCCATTTATCTAAATATACAAATAACTTCGCAGTTGTTATTCTTTATAAAAATTTAAATTGTTACTTTATAAAAAAAATACATTTTATGTAAATAAAAAAAATTAACAGATGTTAAAAAATAATTAAAAATATTATTTATTTCGAACAAATCTATAATGGAAAGACATCATAAGTAAAAAACGAGCGTCACAAATTATTAATGATTAACAAATGCGTAATTATGTAACCGTAATTAGAAGATTCTAATTGCGACAATTGCAACCTGCTTGCTGTAGGCGTCGATAATCAACCAGCGTGCGTTAAGATCGCAGGGGAAACTCGAGGTGAAGGTCTAGGGTACGTCAGTTTGCGGCTACAAACCCGGCTACGACTTATAATAGATGCACATGGCGTATTGCCAACGGCGAGGCGCCACAATATTGCCGCTTAGTCACCTCGGACCAGACTACGCTTTGTCCGCCACGCTGTCCCGCGTCTCGACGACGATGCAATAAATACTAGAAACCACCACGGAAAATCTGAATATTTATGAATTCGGTAGAACGTCGCGCACTCAGACTGAGAGAACGCACGCTTGCATGAAGATAAATAAGTTATCTTGTCGCGTACCCCTTCATTAAGTGGAAGTCAACCTCCAGCCTGATCCCACCCATTTCGCGCAATGATATCTTCATCTTCAACAACGTTAAATACAGTAAATCAAATACAACCAATGCTGTTATGAAAATAAAAATATAAAAAACAATGAAACCATTCAGTAATTTCTATAATGTAAAAATTTGTATTAATTGTTAATGGTTGATTAATTATTAGAAAGCAGTTTTTTAAGTGCACAGTATAGTCTTCTTTATTATTACTGCACTGAGAAAAAATAATTGATTCAACAAAACGTTTAGTTGCGGGCTGCCAACAAAAGATATACTTAATATAACAATATTTGCTATTAATGCAAGTGCAATGATGTTGATTGAACTATGTATTTATATTGCAATACCATATATTGTTGCATTAAATATACCTTTTATTGGCAGCCCACAACAAAAAAAAATGTATTGAATCAATTACTTTTTTCTCAGTGTGTAAATAATTTTTAAATATCATATAATATAGTAGTAAAATTTGCAATCTGTGGTGTTATGAAAACATATAATTATAAAGAATGATAAGATAATACAATAATAATTTCTGTAACGTAATTATATAGAACAATTTTTATTAATTTATAACCATTTATCAGAAACCAATTTTTTTTTTTATGTGAAATGCAATGTGATCTGCTGTATACAATTGCTATTGTAGGAAAAATCGAAATACTTTATAATAGAACGTCAAAATTTTAGTCTTTATTAGTCATGCAACGGTCATACTCATGAACGTGCGGTTTACCTGAACAGACCGTACTTTTGCAGAGATTGTTTGTGTTGTTAGGATCTTGATAGGCTGGACAAGCACGGAAACTTACACGTTAAACTGTGATACAAACTGCATATAAGCTGCTTATAAGATTCATCGTATACGGTGTGTTCCAATATCGCACGGCTAAGTCTCTTAGCGTAGTCTGTAACTACCTCGACTCAAGGAAACTTCTGTATATGAGTCTTATATATTACTGTCCGCCTCCTCCTGTCTTTTCTCATATAATGCTCTTACATCTTTGAGCTAAAGTAACATTACATAAACGTAAGAGAAGGATTCGAAAGTAGATGTTAATTTAAACGAAAGTAATGGAAATAACTTTGTCCGATAACGATCGTTTAAAATCCCTCTATTTAAAGATTTTGTCAGAAAGCACAGTTTAATATTTCCGACGAAGCTCGTAATAATCGCGCTAAGGTCCAAATAACGAAGGACTAAATTTAATGGATTCATTTTGTAGAAGTCGACTAATGCAGTTTTCATTTCATTGTATGAAACTGAATATGCTTTTCTTTAAAGAGAAAGAAAGACAGAAAGAGACATAAAGAGAGAGAGAGAGAGAGAGAAGTTGAGTGATATTTTATTACTTAGTTAATTGGAAACATTTTAAGATGTTGTAATCTCTCAAACTCTCCGTTTACCTGCACCTGAGTCATCTTGGATCTCATCTTGGATTACGTCTTTGTTCGGCGAATAAAAGGATCTTCGCAGGTAAAATTTCAAGAAAGGCTAAAGCTGATCACACGGAATCATTTTTCAAGGTCCTAAATGAATATTTCTCGAAACGTCTTTTACTTTCCCTGATTTCTCGCATTCGTCATTTGCGCGTAATAAATTTAACAAATGATTTGCGCTCGGTTGACGATTGATAATTAAAAAGGTAAAAAAAAAGTGCAGCGAGAATGACGAGGAGAGAACGAGAGCTCTCGCGACGAATTGCAAGGCAAACAGCTAATTGTCAAATGGTCCACGAGTTGTGCATACAGTCAGGAGAATATCGGACGGCGCCAGACAATTAGCTTAGTAAATTCCACGAAGAAGTTCTTCGCCAGGATGCGAGGAACTGCGAGGAAGGACTGAGAAGAACGAGAACGAGAAAGATAGAGAGAGAAAGAGAGAGAGAGAGAGAGCAGGGACGACGTCGCGCCAGCACGACCGAGTTAAGTTTAATTGCCCGGTTGGCCACATAATAAATGACACTGCAGATGCCGCGGCGAGAAATTATTTCAGTCTCGGCCTCCGGCAGGTCCGACGGTTTTGGGCAAAGGCCTACGAACCTTAGCGCTATTGGTGCCAATTAGTTCACGTCCAGGTGCACAATCCGTCACCCGTCATGTGTCTTTCCCGTCAAAAGTCAGGATGATCCTTCTTTCGGCGCGATTTATCACGCCGAATAAAATGAAGAACCTATAATGGGAATCACAAAGTGACGTCTGAGTACTAATTGTAAGTTACTCGGCGTTGACGTTTCAACTAAAGCAACGCTGCGAAAGCGGAATTTCCGAGAGGGAGACAATAAAGAACAAACAACGTATTCTTAATTCTCCTTTCGTATCCCTGGATCAAATGTCGCTCGTGTGACATACGGAGAAATATATATGTCACTTTAATTCCAAACTAGAATATAAAATTACGTCCGTTAATTACGAATATTTTTACGTCCTGCGTCAACTGCACGTGTTGACTTTTTTTTTTCTTCAATCCCTCTTGCACGGAATTATAATTCCAGCTAAGGCAGTTTGTTCTGCTGAAACGCCAGCGAACCAGTCAGAATCGAAGGATGTTATTTCGCCACTCTCGTTAGAGAATGTCTAGAATTAACTTGTTGGGTTTTCCATTTCCGGCCGGAATCTTCAGCGCTCCTCCGTTTTGCTCTCGGTTTTTCATATACCCTTTTTATCCGTCGTAATTTTATTTACTATAGAATGAAATCGTGGCTGTGTCACTTGTCGGCGTGTCAGCCCGGCACTTCCTGTGGCACTTCGCCGAGCAAATAATTGCGTCCGACTTGAAAAACTCGTCGCGCGTGAAGATCAACGCTCCCTCCTGACTTTTTTAACGACTTTATAAATGCATCCGTTTGATTATTTTTTCATGTGTTACTTTGACGAGGCAGTGAAATATAAAATGATTTTCTCTATACAAAGATACACAGAATATTTTCTTACTAATATAGTTGAATTGTAAACATTTCGTCATTATAAGTTATACTGTCTTTTTTGTATAAAAGAAAACAAATATTAATTGAAAATGTTATTAATAGAAATTTTTGGGTTTTAAACTTAAACAAAATTCCACGCTTTTATACTTCAATATATTTTTCGAAATACGAAAAAGAAGAATCGAAATATAAAATCAGAACTCATACATACAATAGATATCAAAAGTGCATGGCGTATAAAATTTTGTTTCTCGAGTTTCATTTACAGCGGCACTTGTTGAGGATGTTGTTTATGTGTAAAAAGTCAGGCAAAACGATTATAAAATTTTCGCACGCGCCTCTCACTTTTATCCTCAAGTTCGATCTTTTTAAATCTCGGCTAACACACGTGGGAGTATTTGGCATGCCATGCGTATCGGTTCAAACGTATTAAATGACTCTGTTGTTGCGTGCCCAACTGCCCAGACGCGCAGAGATTTCATTGTAAAATCAAATTACTGTCTTACTCTCATACTTTTTACGTAACCGGAATGCATGCGTGCGTGCATGCGTGTGTGTGAACGTACGCTGAGATAAATCTGGTCCGCCAACAAGATTGCCCCCGCTTGTTTGCACTGATTTTTTTCACACTGACTTCGTACAGATGCACGCGAATACGCGTCGCGAGATACGCCGCGTGTTTCAGCTTTCTGAATAATTACGTTTTCATTGAACTCAATAATTCCTCATTAGCATGAACGTTATTAGAGATGCTTTATGTCGGGCACAATTCACGTCACGGATAATACAGTATTCATACCATCCGTTCATCATGTAACATATATATATATATATATATATATATGTATATATATGTATATATATTTACACATGAATAATCAAATAAACGCGCGGATTGTAATACATTTTAACCTGGCAATTATTTTTCATGTAAAACGTAGCAGGTTGCGTAAACCAAACTTGATGAATAAACATAACGATATTGTAAATAGAGTCTATATTTTTCATTTAGAAATTACCTATCATTAATTCGACTTATTCGATTTTTTTCGTAGTAGAATCCAGCACAAAATGGCACAAAATCTGCAGTTTTATCTTCGAGTGATTTAGCTCGAATCTTCGCCGTTCGCTTTATCAACGATTAATCTTTTTACATTCACTTTATCGGTCTTTCTCTAAATGATTAAGAACAAAGGGCGCGACTCAGCTTTTTCCGGCATTTTCATCAGTTCGATCATCCCACTTTTCTTCGTCGCGGATGCAAGTAAAGACTCTAACTTCTTTCTCTTTCTCTCTTCGATTTGCACACCGCTTTTACGTTTCGGTCTTTTTCCTTATCCCACTCTGGGAACAAGGAGCGCTTAAAGCACTTTCATAGGGAGACGACTAATTAGAGCGATTTAGCGTCCGTCGACAGCGTTTATTTGGAATGCAAATGCCATCGTGGGACCGACCGACCGTTCTCCTACTCCGTTTTTCCGCTCTTTCTGCTCTCTCGTGTCGTATCGCCGACTGATAAATGCCCGGAGAATTTTATCGCGACGCCGGTTACCGCGCCTTGTCCAAAGGATGAAAATTGAAAGGGCTGAAGGAGAGAAAGAGAGAGAGCACCTCATTTGTACTTAGCGATTGTCTCATATCTCCCTGTTCGCACGCTCCCGTAAGTGGTAGAAAAAAAGAACGACGGACAAAATTATTTTACTACAAAGGAATTATTTGTTTTTACTGTTTTGTCAACTTGCGATTTGTTGCTATTTTTTAAATACCTAGCTCTATAAAATATTTTTTTGATAATATTTAATCATCTTTACGTATATATACATTTATGTTTTGATTAATATATTCAATCAGATTATTCTTTTAAGTATTATTCGGATATAATTCTATATTTCTTCTTTTTTTCTAGAACTTATCTAAAAAAAAAAGAATTTAATGTGTCAGATTAAAAAATTGTTATTTCTGCCCAGAAAAACATAAGGTTAAAAGAAAGAATTAATTCTTTTAAAACCTTTTGTCAGGTTTCTCTCAATTGTGGATTAAACTAGATTCTGCCTCAATAATAAACTACATGCATTAGTCACGAATCAAAAAGCAAAATTAAAGTAGTCGTAATTTGATTGCGTTTGATCCGATTATAAGAGCGTGTTTTTGAAGTGTACGTACGAACAGTGTAAACGATAATACGATAAATACATCTCGCACGACTATAAAACTCCGTGCGTACAATTATGCTTACCACTTTTTTGTTCGTTCGCAAATAGCCGCTCATGCTAAGCTCTTTCCCTCATACAGGGAATATCACTTTTAGTCATAATTACAGCCATAAAACAACTTGGACGTTTCGTGCACTTTCATATTATGAGGCGTGCATTGCATTGAATAATGTTCATGAATAAATATGTATTTCATAATTTGAATTTACATCACGTAAAAATAAATATTTTAATAGCTATTATGACATTGACTGTTTTGTTCTATTAGTTTTGCTAAATGATATTTGTCGCAAATTAATTGCTATTAACATAAAAAAAAATATACAATCAAAAGATGCTTTTTACTTTAATATAAAAATTATGTCCTTTTGACTCTTAAACTTTGATTTTTCTAATTGACTACTTTAAATTTTATAAGTCTAAATTATTAATTAGATAAACATGTGTAGCTGTGTGGGTATGCATATATTTTTCTTTTTTCACGTATCTTGCTGGTAACATATAATAGCTTCATTAACTTTAGTGGATTAGCATTGTTTGTCATATAATCCTTCCACGCGGAAGATGAATTCTTTACTTTAGCTAATTAAAGATGGTCGTCTCTTTGAATTCTGTAATAAAGAACTTTTTGAATATTATCTTCTGAAACATTATGAACTATATTTAATAATAATTTAATCATAATTAAATATTAATTTAGTAGCAATAATCGAAAATTTAATAACAATATTTTTAAAAGCAACAAAATCAACAAAAAATTTGTGCGTTATTAAATTTAAAGTATACATAAACAAAAATTTAACAAATAGCAGATAAGCAAACTTTTTTAGAAAATTAGATATTCCTGCAAATGATTATATTGATAACAATTTAAACCTATATAATTTTCTATCGCAATATGAATCGCAGAAATATGTGAATCTACGTCAATTAACATTATTTTCTATTTAAAGGAATTTAATAACTGATAATACATGAGTATAAAAGCAGACATGTTATTGACAACAGACGTGTTATTGTACAATTATATGCAATACTAGCTATGCCCTGCCACGCGTTGCTGTGGCTCTCTATTCTTATGCTACGTTTTTTCCAAATTTTCTTTGCTTTCGTTGTTTAACTTTCAAGAGCCTTGCTTTACTGTTGCTCTTTTTGTTTTATTTTTGAATAAGCATTTATCTATCTTTAATAAATCTAATATTCATTTATTCACATACTTCTAACTTTTTTTTCTAAAAGCTGCCATGGATTTAGAAATCCATTCAAAAGATGTTTTAAATAAGTTCCTTTTTTCAATAAAATAATAGCCATCTTTATTTTTCTTATTACCTTAATTTAAACACAATAGAAACATTCTTCGCCTCTCCCGTCTCTCCCCGTCTCTCCCGGTCTCTCCCCGTTTCTCTGCGTCTCTCCCGGTCTCTCCCCGTCTCTCCCGGTCTCTCCCCGTCTCTCACGGTCTCTATCCGTCTCTCCCTGTCTCTCCCCGTCTTTCCCCGTCTCAATGTGTCAAAATTTCAATAATATTAATGAAAAACTATTTTTTATATTTAAATTATGGCCATCATTTTTGAAACACACGTATTTCCAAAATCAAACCCCATAAGAACACTCCCGGTTACGAATGCAACGTTGTGTCAAAATTTCAAAGCAACCGATGAAAAACTTACGGAGATCTTAGATGAGGAACAAACATTTACATTTTTATTTATATAGATTATGCAATGCTTAAAATAGCAACTAATATTCAAATACATTATTTCAAAGAAAAGAGAAAAATATATTATATTTAATCTATTTTAATTGTAGATAAGTAAATATTAACTTAGAAATTATTATATGAAGCAATTATTATCTGAATAATGAACAACGATGGACAAATGACGCACATCTTAATTTAATGGTTTTTATTTTGATTTTAGAAAATATGTGTCTTCCAAAAGTCTCTCGAGGATCTCTCCTCGCGGATGGCCGCGGCCGAGGCAATCCAGAGCGGCTGGCAAAATCCGAACGACGCCAACGAAGCGACGGAGCTGCTCGAGCAGCTGCAGAAATTCGGCGAACGATTGGTACCAATCCAAAGGAACATCGAGGATGCGAACGATCAGGCGAGCGTCTTCGCGTCGAGCAGTGTCATCGTTTCTCACGCTTTGTTGGCGAAACTCGAAGATCTGAACACCAGGTATGGACGACTTGACGATCGCGTAAAAATTTATCGCGTGACTTCCGATGGAGTTCTAGACAAAACTTGTATATCAACGATGTACATGATGTCACGTAATCATGGAATTTAATGGCGAATTCTTTGAGCAATATGATATAAAAATTTTTCAAACATTACGATACTGTCTGAATAATAATGATTCCTGCGGAAATATTTTTATGCGAAAGATCTTCTTTTACGACCATCCATTTGAGACCGTCTCTTCTTTTCTTACGTCGCTCTTGTGCAAGTGTCACCGGTATCAGGGTGGAGAATTTAAAATTCGCCCCGATACTGCAGGTCTTATTTTTACAGCCTGTCTCGTGACGGGCTTTGAATTCGGGTCGCAACGACATTAACTTTTTCGTTTCGTGTTTTCGCAGGTGGAAGGTGCTGCAAGTCGCGGTTGACGAGCGTTACAAGTTGCTAAGCGGATTCGGGAAGGATGGCAGCACTCCGGGTAGTCAGGCTTTCCTCGCGAGCAGCGTAGAACCACCATGGGAGAGAGCCCTCACGCCCGCCAAAGTGCCTTACTATATCAAGTAATCGATCTTCCTTGCACCAACCGTACGGTCGCCTCAGGTTTCCCTAACCGTGCGGCACGGTTATTCCTGAGGCGATCGAAAGCTTTTACTGACGCGTCTTATGCTTCTAAAAGAAATATTTGTATTTATTCAAATATTTAAATACCATTGAATATCTAGTTCGAATATTTAAACAAATCTAGTGAATTTGATCTAAGAAGCTTATTACAATATATTTAGTTATGGAATATTATATATACATAACTTAAACATACATCAAAGATTTTTATTTGAATGTATTAAAATAAACAGGGAATTATTGCATTATATTTCTCCATGTACTTAATTAAAAGTATGGATTTAAATAAAATCTGTTATAGCCATCAATTGGAGACTACGCATTGGGATCATCCGAAAATGATAGAACTGATGTCTTCACTCGCGGACCTAAACGAAGTTCGCTTTTCCGCTTATCGAACCGCCATGAAACTGCGCACTGTTCAGAAGCGACTGTGCCGTGAGTATTTTCACATCTGATTCTTTTCCTGATGATTAAAATTGCTCATTTTATTGCTTTAGACGTGTATTTGACAAATTAATTGATATTATGAGAATTCCTTCGTTAATATTTATTTTCTATTATTTTCTAACATTATTATCTTGAAAATAGAAATTTATGGAATAAATGTTTTATATTTATGAACTTTAGTGGACATGTTGAGTCTTTCCACCGCGTTGGAACAGTTCGAT